>NC_072483.1:34006818-34647500 GCF_027574615.1 Eptesicus fuscus | reverse complement strand
TGCCTCCTGCATGCTCCACAATGGAGATCAAGCCCACAACCAGGGCATGTGCCTGACTGAGAATTGAATCATGACCTCCTGGTTCATAGGTACCGACCTACAGAAACGAATCCATTGGCTAAGGTCAATAAAATTTTTATTAGCATTAATGATAAACTATAATAATTAAGTTGTTTTATTTTCATAGATTAACTTGAAAATATTTTGTTTAAATTCTGAATGTTAAGAGTGAGAAATGGGTGCTTTTACCACACATGACAACACACATGAAAGCAGGTTTGAGTATTGGATGAAAGTGTTATTGATCAATCTCATGAATTAATTAGTGATTCTTGGTTCATTTGCACATGACGAAAATTACAATGACTGGTAAAATAAAGCATGTTAGCACTCATCTTTTTTCCAAGAAAACAACAAAAGCAAAAAAAAAAAAAATGTGAGGAGATGTGAGGAGAGGGGAGCTTTGAAATAGTGAAATGATTGATGAGTAGATGAGACTCTTTCATGCAACCATAAGACCCAAGCACCTACACATCTAACCAAGATGGGCCTCATAAACATTTCCATAAAGTGATCGGAAAGGATTGCATATGCTCTTTCTTGTGCAGCAATCTGCCATTTGTCTTCATGAACTGCCATAAAAGAAATAATAAAATATTATTTTCATTTCACCTACATATATATGTTAGTTTAGTTTCTTGAAATATCATGATACCACGAAGGAGACAAAAAAAAATAGCAGGATATATATAAACTATCACATTATTTTAAGAGCCACTTCAGGCTTGGTTCATGTTCTTCTATTCTCTTCTGCTTTAGGTATACTCCAAATTAACAAGATGAAGCACACTACCCTTGGAAATGATCATATAAAGTTTTCTGAATCATCATAGAATTGTTGTTTTAGTAAAAAAAAAAAATCAAAGAAAACAAAGCAGGTGAAAATAGTGGGAATTGTAGAGTATTATAATGTATTTCTCTGCAGTTTATAGAAAATTGTTGCAGTAGATTTTTATAATGATATGGAACTACTGACAATTTATTGAATTTGTAAATGATTGTAGCAGGTTATAAACATTAAATACTGCACTATTCCATTTTTATAAAATTGTGTTTCCTGGGGTGAACCATTTGCACGGCTATGTTGAGATTTGTTATCTGTAATGCAAGAGACATTACCAGCACCTACGACAGGTGCTTCTCTTCTGTGTCTAAATATCCTTAACAATAACTTTAGGGTAAATAAGATAATGGAGTTCCTTCTTCATAGAACCTAATGTCTAATGGAAGAGACAGATATTTATAGCTAATATAATATTTAGGGCTTTTATGAGTGCTAACAGATTAAAATATTATGTGAAATAAAGAGTGAATGATATTATGTTGGTCTAATATAGAACTTCAAAGTAGTCTTGCCTAAATAAACATTCCTGGAGTGGACATCAGAAAAATGAGTAGAAGTGGAAGTAAAATGACATGGAGTAATGTCTAGATAGATGGAAGAAAATACCAAAAGTCTTCAGACATAAGGAAACATTATTTGTTTGAGGAACCAAATGACATCTAATATGGCAAGAGTGAAGAGAAAAAGGAAGAGGGACTGGTAAATACAACAAGACGGAAGTGGAGAAACAGATGAGAGTTGATTAGATTAACCAGGACCTTGCATGATCAATTTAGGGAGTTGGGTTTGGATCCCAATGACATAATATGAGCACATTTTAGATTTTTAAGAATGTCATGCAAAAAGAGTTAGAATAGGGTAAGGAAAGGTTGAGGGAGAACCATTAGGAAGCTGTTCAATTGTCCAAGCAAAATATGATCATAAACTGAATTATTATAGAGAAATGGATGTGGACCATTTGTAAGAAATTTAGGAATAAATTAGAGCAGGAATAGATGACACGCCCTGGAGCCCTCCCACAGTCCTTCCCTGGCTGGCCAACCTCCCGAGTTCCTCCCTGGCCCTGATCGTGCTAGGGGGTTTATTTTACTTGTATAGAGAGTAGAGAAATGGAATAGGCAAATAGAAATATATCTGGCCAGTGCAATTAAGACAGCCTGGCCTGCACCCTCTCGCAATCAGGGATCCCTCGGGGGATGTCTGAGAGCTGGTTTCAGCCCGATCCAATAGTCCAGGCCAAGGGATCCAACTGGTGCATAAATTCTTGCACTGGGCCTCTAGTTTTCAATAGTAAAGAGAGCACTGATAGTCCAACTGTTTATAGTGACACTCAAAATATGTGCCTTGGATACTCCTCATCAACCACTTATAAGAGGCAAGGAGCTGGATGACTATGCATATGATATTTTCAAAATTTTTCAGAAAACTAACATATAATAAAGTTAGCAGGTTGTTCCTAATATAACTGGACAAATGATGAAAGAAAAGAATGAGCTCAGGGATTTAAATTCCCAGCTCAAGTTCCATATAAATGACCTAAATACTTCTCTGTGTGCCCTGAAGGAGATCCTTACCTCTTATAACCTCAGGGCTAATTACTAAAAATCAAATACAGAATCTCATTCTGAGACTGGCTGAATTACATATAAGTTAAATTCAGCCTTGCAGGCTATTAGCTGTTAAAGTGAAGCAATTGATTGGGAAAAAATGGGGTCCTACACGTTGAAATGGGATGTATGGGAAGATCCTGATGAAGCTGGGGACATTGAGCCCCTAAATTCTGATAAGTCTTTGACAGTGGAAGTGACTCCCTGCCCCAGCTGAAGCAGCTTCCCCCTCCTCCCTGTGGTAGCAGCATCCCCACCCACAAGGGTATTTGCCTCTCCACTCCCAGAAGTAAAGGGATTAACCCAGCCCTGCCTGAGGAAACTGGAAAGGCCCCCTGAGGCCATTGCCACACTAGACAATGATGATTCTCCTCAGGTCCCACATTCACTCACAACCCCTAAAATAAGATGTATTGATTATTTCATAGATTTTAAGAATTGTTCATTTTACCTCATAGTGTTTAAGTTACAGGATATCAAAGAGAAAAGAACCGTATTTTCCGGCATATAAGACGACATTTTAACCCAGGAAAATCTTCTCAAAAGTCGGGGGTCGTCTTATAGGGCGGGTATATCCCAAACTCTATATTTTAACTGGAAAAGTTGGGGGTCGTCTTATACGCTGGAAAATATGGTAAATGTTATTTGAGGACTTTACCTCCTTTTATGGGGAAGCAGTTAGTGTGTTTTTGGCTATATGTGGGATAACTGTAATATGTTAGGCAGACTTATTACCTTGTTAAAGTCTTCATTTGGAGATTAAGTATGGTTTAAGAAGGCATGTATGGGTGCCCTGTTGACAATGAAAGGGCTAGGTAGCTAGTTTAATTAGGTAGGTTTAGAAAGTTTTAGGAATGAAAGGGGTCTATAGGAGAGGAATACATAATGGAGACTTGAAGGTGCTAGGGTGTTTATTTTACTTGTACAGAGAGTAGAGAAATGGAATAGGCAAATAGAAATATATATGGCCTGTGCAATTAAGACAGCCATAAACCAAAAGGTATCTCAGGCCTGAGCAATTAGAGACCATAAGTTAAGCCAAAAGTAGCCCTGACCTGAGTAGCCGGGAGAGCCATAAGATAAGGCTTTCTTTGCCAACACAACTGGAAGAGCTATAAGATAAATCAAAAGTGACTCCAACCAGCAAGATAAGGGGAGAGAAAATGGGGGACACTATGTGGGCTTTGAGCTTTGAAAACTAATTCCATGCAGCAGAATGACCAATAAGAAGGGATCAGGTTCAGACAAAGAACTGCAGCCTACTTAATGCCTCAAGACAAAGAAGCAGCGGTCACCCTTCTCAGGGACCCCTCTGTCCCTCCAGGAGGAACAGAGTCCCAGGCTTAGAATTTAGAATTAGGTTTTAGAGGTAGTGTCTGCTTGCAATAAAGTTTCTGTACTTTTCACCTATAACCTTTTGTCCATGGCTTCATTCTTTAAAACCATTGAGACAAGAACCTGGGAATTCAGGGCGTTCCAGTTCAATTTTTGCATTTCAACAAGAGGTAGACCTGTGATGGTCAAAGTGACTGGGCCACAGGATGACCAAGTAGCTAATTAAGCATTTATGGGTGTGTCTATGAGTAAAGCAGATGGCCCTCCCCTATGTGGGTGAGCATTGTCCAATCATCCAATTCACTGAAGGACTGAATAGAAAAAAAAAATCAGATGAAGTTGGCATTTGCTCTTGGCCTGACTCCTGGGCTAGGACATGGATCTTCTCTCAAGCTTTCAAATTACACCACTACCTTTCCCAGGTTTCCAGTGTAAATGGAAGATCATGTGACTTCTCAGGTTCCATAATATGAGCCAATATTTTAAAATAAATCTCATTTCTATTTCTCTGGTGAACACTGACTAATATACCATATCTTCCAAAAATAGTAATTGTATGATTCTAATATTGGGGAATTTTATAGGGAAATGGTTAACTCTAGAGTTAAAAATGGTTAATTAAACATTAAAACATTAATATAAAAATGTTATTTTTTATATTTGGAATATATTGAATCTATATTTACATTAAACTTAGAGTGGGGAAAATGAAGTTGCTAAAGTAACTACATATTAAGGAAAACACTTTAACAATTAATTTTATTCATTGAAGTTTAAAAATTAATTTATACAAAATATGTCCAATAAGGTAATAGCCTTACTCTGTAGAATTTGTGAAATATTTCATGAAGATGCAGATTGTTCTACCACATTTCAGTAACAGCAGGCATTTATATACAAATGCTAGTGAATAATAAATAGATACAAAAACAAATGATAAGATATCCAATGAATCATTACCAAAATATGGAACAAGTATTCAGGTGAGCTGAATTAATTTTTACATATTTGATCCACTTGTATGTAGGGTATACACTGCATCATCTATAATAATAAAAGCATAATATGTTAATTAGACCAGATAGCCCAACGACCTTCCCCACGGCATTCTGGACATCCTCCTGGACAAAGCTGAAGGGGCCAATGCAGAGGTGGTTAGGGGAGATCAGGCAGGCAGGCAAGCAGTTAGGGATGATCTGGCAAGCAGGCGAGTGGTTAGGGGCGATCAGGCAGGCAGAGTGGTTGGGGGAGATCAGTCAGGCAGGCGAGCAGTTAGGGACAATAAGGAAGGCAGGTGAGCAGTTAGGGGCAATCAGGCAGGCAGGCAAAGTGGTTAGGGGCAATGAGGCAGGCAGGCAAGTGGTTAGGGGTGAACAGGCAGGCAGGCAGGCAAGTGGTTAGGAGCCAGTGGTCCCGGAATTGAGAGAGGGTGCAGACCGGGCTGAGGGACCCACCTGTGCACAAATTCCGTGCACTGGGCCTCTAGTACATCAATAATTCCTATGGATATATTGCAATGGTTATTATTCTTAAGAAAGTTGTATATATGTATTGTGGAGCATATAAAATGTCTGTATGTCATTTTTATAGTACTCAACAAATCATTGCACAAGTGCCTTAAATATGCCAGACCTTGTGCAGGGGAATAGAAAAATGAACAAGCTATAACTCCTCTCAGGAATTTTCAGTCTAATGAGCCTAAAAATAACAAGAATTAAAAGACACAGACTCTAGAAATGTGGACTGGGAAGAATGAAACAGAATCATGGGAAAGAACCCACAAGAAATAGGTGTCTTAAATCTTTCCCTCTGAATGCAGTACATAAATGCCTCTGTGTGCTTTGCCATTCTCTGGAAGAGTGGTGTGTGTGTGTGTGTGTGTGTGTGTGTGTGTGTGTGTGTGTGCACACACTCGCGCACTCCTAAGCACAGCTGACAGAATAAGGAAATACCTATTCTTAAGTAGAAGCTGCAGAAGGAAAGGAAAGGAGAGCACCACAGAAGGCTAAACTTTACTTCCAATATCCCTTACCTCTTGAGCCACCTGAGAGCCACATTCAGAAATCAAAGCTTTTCCATAATGCAGTTTGTGATGCTCTGGATATGACAGATCTATCTCACAGAGGAGCCGATTCATCTTCTGTAGATGGAAGTTTTATTTCACAAAGAGTAATTCAGAGGAGGAAAAGGGAAATTATGAGCTAATATTTATTGAAAACTGAAGAGAATAAAGAGAGAGACACTTATTATAGCACATATTGAGAAATACACTGGAGAACAATTGTACCAGATGTCAATTTGCAGTGAGCTCTTGGGTGAAAAGGGAAAAAAATGGAAATGGTTTTCCAAACCCAAGGTAAAAATTAATACAAAGAGTAATAACACTAATTATATTTGTAAGTGAGGAACTCCATTACTGAATATTTTTATACTCTGAGCCCTGGAGCTTTTTAATTTTTAGATATAAATTTCGTTAAATTTCTTTATTTTGAAAATGATTCCCTCTGCTATAATCTTCTTTAACATATACTAGTAGTAATAGAACAGCCGGAAAGCTTTCTCATACAAGGTTGCCACAGCAACATCCCTTCTATGGAATTGTGGGGGCAAGGAGGAGTTGACAAGGGCCAGCTGGGGAGAGGAAGTACAGGTGAAATGCAGTGGATTGTGGGAATGTAATACTGTTGATTTTCAAGGGAAAATAAGAAATTCAAGAGAAATAGAGAAAAGGGAAGGGATCAGACTGAGAGACTTGCAGATTAATCATGTCTAGTCTCATATCACTCATAATAACTTAAAACAGAGAGATGTTGCTCCTGAACGTCAGGTAAGGAAAATAAATACAAAGAAGATTCTTAAGGTAGGAGCAGGGGAACACATTATGTCCCAAGGCTGGCCCATAGTCAAACAGAGCTAAAATGATCACCACAGCCCTAGCCGGTCTGGCTCAGTGTATAGATCCTGCAATGTACCTCAGTTGTAAGGCTCCTCCCTGGCCTGGGCCCTGGTCAGAGCTCATGCAGGAGGCAACCGGTAGATGTGTTTCTCTCACATCGATGTTTCTCTCTGTCTTTCCCTCTCTTTCACTCTCCCTAAAAATCAATGGGAAAATATCCTCGGATGAGGACTAAATAAATAAATAAAATAAAATAAAATAAAATAAAATAAAATGGATTGCCACACAAAAAAAGACAGCTTAGCCTACCTTTATTCCCTGCTTTTGATGGCAAGTATTCATATCCCTTTGCCAATATTTTTATGTTCTGTACACTCTAAAGAAAAGCTGACTTGAGCAAAGTTGGGCATTGAGTTCAGCTATTTCACCCTCTTTCTGAACACTTTGGTCCTAGTGAAAGAAGTTCCTGGCCAAATCAAGCTGGTTAACTATGTGAAGCAAACCATGTTTGATTTAAGTATCACATTCTTGCCTCTTTTGGTGACCTTTCCTACCTTCATACCTCAATTCTCAGGTGCCTAATACCTACCAGTGGACATGCTGAGCGACCTTCAAAATTGAATGCTCATCATTTCATCTCCTTCACAGAATTCCTTCCTATGTAATTTAACCTTGTTCTTTTTCACACTGAAATTCATTAACCTATCCCTTTTCCTCAGGGTCATGATTTAATATTTCACTCAGCTATAAGAAGGGTTAATATGTATTGAATTACTATTTGTCTGTTTATACTGTACCCTTTATAAGCACTATCTTTTTTAAAAATATATTTTATTGATTTTTTTACAGAGAGGAAGGGAGAGGGATAGAGTTAGAAACATCGATGAGAGAGAAACATCGATCAGCTGCCTCCTGCACACCCCGCACTGGGGATGTGCCCGCAACCAAGATACATGCCCTTGGCCGGAATCGAACCTGGGACCCTTGAGTCCGCAGGCCGATGCTCTATCCACTGAGCCAAACCGGTTAGGGCAGCACTATCTTATTAATACTCACAATTGTACTATGAAGGACATTTTATTTTGTTTTAACATGAGGAATCTGATTGTTAAAAGTATTATACCACTTGAATAAAGTTATATGACTATGTGAAGGTGCCAGAAATTGAGCCTGTCTCCGTTGGAGTGTGATCTCAAGGCTCATGCTCTTAGCCATAACATTCACTGATCCCTACTAACTAACCCTTATGAAGATGTCTATGAGGCATTATAATGGCCTGGAGTCTCTTTCCCTCCTTCTGAAAACTATTTCCTTTTTTATGGGAATCTTTACTGCAGCCATAGAAAGAAATGATTATGAAAGAGAAATCAGATTGAGATATGTTTGGCCCAGTCTCTCAAATTCTACCACATCAGTGACTGTCCTTTCCATTTTCACTAGCATTTTTGTTTGACTCTCTGCTTGCTTCTGTCAGGGAAAACCTCACATTGAAATTTGAGCATCTGTCTACCTCTCAGATTCAATACTCAGGTATGTAGGTGGCTGAGGCTTTTCTGGGTGACACACTGCTCCCTCTGCTGGACTGTGGAGGACAGAGAGAAAAACATCTTGAAATCTTAGTTGACATGGTACCTTTCTTTACAATTACTGATCAATTAGGAGAGACAAACAATGATTGCAAAGAACTCAAGGGCCTGATGGTCCAATATAATTTACAAATAAGAAGGAATTCCAATGACACATGTCTCTAGCGCAAATGTGCCTTCTATTGCTAGGTTTTATGTTTATTTGGGAGGCACAGCAAATATGCGTTTCTCCCACCCACAGGAGAAGCTTACAATTACCATTGTGATCTGTTTTGAAGATAGAGCTGACACTGTTATCTTAAATTTCTGGTAATTGTGAGCCATGTCTGGCATGTAAATTGCACATGCTTTATTCTTCTGGGAACCTTTTACAATCTAGAAAAATATTAGTGTAAAAGAACATGCACTGGCCAGGTGAAGCAATTTACAGCAAAGATAATCTAAGTTTACTAAATGTAGACATAATTCTGAATTATGGGTAGTGTAAAAATATGGCAAGTATAGTGGTTGAGTCATTTTAAACCTTGAAAGACATGCTAAGCTTATATAAATTCAAGTAACATGGCAAGATTTGTGGTTTGTTAACCTTACTAATTTATTTATATTTTCATTAAACATACACTGATAAAGTTCTGACTACATGGAAGACTCAGAGTTGGGGGCATGAAATTTTCTTTATGCTCCTCCAAAAGCAAACTCAGAGACAAGAATTTGGCTGTAAGTTATTCTCTGGAAAGTGATCTCAGGAAACGTCTGGGTAGGGGAGGGAAGAAGTGAGACAGGGAAGGGAGGGCAACCAATGAAGAAGGGTGGGTGCACTGCTAAACCAGCTACTTCCGTAGTTCACTAGAATTTCATCATGCTGGTGAACTCTGTAAAGTAGTACAGAGCATATGCCTCATAGCCATTCCACAGAGAGGCTGGACTATTTATATATCAGCTTTAAAAAATAATTCTTTATTGTTAAAAGTATTATGTAACAGCTTTTTAAAGTCATCAATTGAGGGCTGAATTCAGGTCAGGGGAAAGGATCTCTCAATGAAGTGCATGTGAGCAAAGCAGCACTGTCACTAGAGATATCGCAGGCAAAATGACGTAAAGGTTAGTGCATTAAAATAGTAAGGCCAGGGGGTATAGGCAGGCTACTTGCACATCCGCCATAGAACACAAAGTGGTTAGAACACAATAACTGGCCTAGAAGAACTCACCGTCTAGTGAGAGATGGAGGTCAGGGATACATAAAGGTGATCTAGGTTGACCTAAATTGACCTGAAAAAAGAGAAGTATTTTGCATTATTTGTAGATAGAGGCAAGAAGATAGAAATAGTTGAGAAATCTAAGTTTGCTATGAGATGTAAGCAGTTGATGAATTAAAGAATGTAGTAGGACCTAGCTAATATCTGAAAGTTGGAGGAGAGAGTTTAGTGAAAGATGTTCAGGGAATTGGAATTGAGAATAAGGATTTTTTTTTTTTTAATCACGGATGTTGAAAGATAGAAGAGTACATAGAAGCAATTTATAAAATTTTAATTACCAAACATAAATTTGGGAGTCTCATAGACCACATATATAGACAGATGTAGGGAGATATTTAATGAAAACAATGAATGTACTTCTTGACTTTTCTAATATCATGTCAATCTTGTCACATGTGCAGCTGATCTCTCAAGAATGATTTTACTGTCAGCACTGAGAATCACGATGTTACTAACCATACATCAAATCACTCACTCTTAAAATCTCAGCTTATTGAAGTAATGTTCATGGAAAGTTGTTTAAACAAAATACTTTCCATCTTTCATCCACTTCTATTAGAATTTTATTATTTGAATCCAATTCTTATTTGGATCACCAGAAAGCTGTATGCCTGTTACTACCTCTAAGGATAACTTTTCCTGAATTAGGAATACTTATGACTTAAGATAGTATTAAAAAACTAAGTAATCATACTACATTTGTCATGAATTTATCAATTATATTGTCATTATTACATCTAATGTCTTTTTTGAAGGCCCATATAAAATATTTTTCTATTGCAACTGAAGAAATGATACCATTATGTTTTAACTCATTTTGCCAATATTACACTGGCTAAAGGACCTTGGGAACAAACAAAAAGTGATTTATTTTCATTTATTATATTGACCAATTGCCAAATTATTCAGTTAAAATCTTCTAACTTTATTTTTCCTATCATTATTATTTTGAATTTTGTCGTGCGTGACTGAAAGTCTCATTATAGAAAAATAAGTATAAATCAGCTACTTTCAGTGAGTGTGCCATGGCAGGCACATTGGTGTACCACAGGAATTTTAAAACATGCAATATCTGACTATTTAGTCAGAGACACTGACCTTTTTTGCCTTAGATTGCCAAATTTAAAAAAAATGACAACAGCCAACACAACAATAGCCATATGGTGTGAAAGAATCAAAATTATACCTATATTTTTGTTAGATTAGCCAAAACTATTTTTTTGGCATGCCACAGAATTTTAGTAATTAATTTATGTGTGCAATGAGATGAAAAGGGTTTGAATATCACTGGTATAAGTAAATCTAAAGTAAACATAATTTGTGGGCCAATGTCATTTTTTTAAGAATCACAAAATAAAAAATACCCAAAGGCATGTAGCTATAGATAGAATGGAGCCACTTATCCTATTTATGCTCACCCCAGGGCATCAGAATCCCTGCTCTGTCTTTGTCACCAGAAGTCTTTTTATGCTGATATAATTTGCAGTCTCCAGGACCCTAGAACATAACTGCATTAGCATCAGAAAGCAGTTCATTTTCCACCTCTATACACCTAGGATCCAGATTCAGTGAGACTCAATTTGTCACTTTAAGCTCATCAATGTATCACATCATCAGAATAATCCCATAAGGCAGAATCACATTTCATACAGGCAAAGTAAACTTGCTGGTGACAGGAGTCAGAATTCACCCAGGTCTTCCTAATTTAGAATGTTCTTTCTACTGAGACACTTTATGTTGACTTTTACCTTCTTTCTATACAGATAATGGTATGTAAAGAAGGAGAGGCGATCTATTAATACATATTCATTGCCTGGTGACATGAAAGTATGAAAAACCACTGTGGCAGTTCCAGCACAGACCACTAATTGTATCCTATCAACTATTTTTGCTTGTAGTCTGACATTTCATTCTTATGAGTTTTTAAAGAATAGTTTCTATGACTCTACATGAGGCTTTTCTCTTAGGCTATGTCATAATGAATCCATAAACTTGTGCAAGTCTATCTTCTGTGGAAATAGAGATTGAGTCAGATAGGTGGATGGCTCTGATAGCAAGGCCGAAGCTCTTCAGGCAGAGGGTAACTGATCTGATTCCATGCTGGCAGAATTTAAAAAGAAAAGATGGATGACAGGTTAAAAACACACAACAGCATTAGTGTGATTAAATGCTCTCAGCTTAGTAGCCATATATGAAATAGAGTTAATGCCCTGGCTGGTTTGGTTCAGTGGATAGGGCATCAGCCTGTGGACTGAGGATTCCTCTGGTTCGATTCCAGTCAGGGGCACATGCCAGGTTGTGGGCTCGGTCCCCAGTGGAGAGTGTGCAGGAGGCAGCTGATCAATGATTCTCTCTCATCATTGATGTTTCTATCTCTCTCTCCCTCTCCCTTTCTCTCTGAAATCAATAAAAATATATTTTTCAAAAGAAATAGAATCAATGAATCTCTCCTCCACAGCTTGGAGTATAAAAGGATACCAGCTATTGATCTTCTCTAATTTGTACATCTGGTGTAAGTGAATCAGTACATTGCCATTTATGCGGAGATAACAAGTTCAGCTACTGACACTATCTCATTATAAGAAAGTTCTGGTACCTAAAGGTAAAGGGTTTCTCCCTTCCAGATTCATTTCATTTCCTCCCTCCTTTCACTGACAGTACTAGCAGTTTCACAGGTCATGACTAGTGCCAAGAAGCACCACGTAAAGTATTTGCTGTCATTGTTTGGGCAAAGCCGCCCAAGGAGAATGCTATTGCTATTACTGTAAAAACCCTAACAAAATGGATTTTTGGGAGAGTGGGGCTTGAAGTGAAAGTTACATCTCAGGTAATAGGTAACCCACCCAATTATAATTACTAATGGGGTTCAAAATAATCAAGAAGTGTCTGAGATGGGCACCCTTCACATATGACACTGTTCTTCATTGTGGTCCTTGAGATTCTGATCCAGCATCCCCTAAGGGTGGTTTTTAATATCTACTGAATCAGAAACTCTGGAAGTGGCAATCAAATATCTCTATTTTTAGCAGGGAGATCAAACATATTAATACTGAAGTTGACAACTACTCTCTCTATGTCATCAGTGTACTCCACCTTGATGGGGGAAAGTGACTTTTTCTTTATTCTTTATCATCAAGTAAAATTGTTACAATAATAAGGGTTCTATATGACGAATGCTTCTTTTTTCATTGTAAACAGACAAAAACTTGAAAATTCTGAAGCCCAGATCTCATACAATATGCTAATTCTCTCTTATTCGCATATTTAAAATATAAGAATTCAAATAGTTAACACCAGTGTGATAATTGTTGAGTAATTTTTTTTTAAATTATTGCACACATTTTAGGAAACATACTGACTAAACTTCTCTCCTACTTGAGCTATCATTTTAACATATTATCCTTGTGTCCCTTTATACCAAAGAGGATTTTGGCAATTTTTGTGACTGGTTTTTCAGGGGACTAGCCCAGAAAATTCTGCCTGTCTAATTAACATGGTTATGAATCAACCATATCCTTTAATTCTAGGTTCATGGATGGCTATTCTGTCATTTGTTATTTGTAAAGCTCAGAGGAAAGAAAATGGCCATTTATTATACAACCTCATTTTCTTATGAGATTCTGAGTAAATGTGGCCAAAACTGACTAAGATGATTATAGGTAGACTAGGTAATAGAGATTAGTAAATAATGAAGGGGGAAAAGCAAAATAGAAACAAACCAAAAGTTGGTGAAGTCTTAGTTTCTTGCAACCATCTTAAAGGGTGAGATCATTTTATTATGAAATTGTTTTAACATCTATATACCTTGAATGGAATTGATTCAGTAGTGTTACTTGAAGATTTCAAGGTCATTTTCTCACCTGAGAGCTATGAATTATGGATTTATTTTTTGAATGAATAAGGCAAAATTAAATGAACAGATCCTGGTAGGATTTATCATAGAAAGACAACAGTATGGTCATTACCAGTGGGAAAGGGAGGTGCGGGGAGGTAGGAGAGGGTATAGGAGGAATAAATGGTGATGGAAAGAGACATGACTTGAGGTGATGAACACATAAAAAATATACAGGTGATGTATTATAGAATTGTACAACTTAAATGTATGTTATTTTATTAACCAATGTAACCCCAATAAATTAAATTAAAAAAGAGTAAAAACAAAAGTTGTATGATATTTACAACATATACATATCCCAAGCTGTTGCAATGGAAATTTAGAGCAATAAATCAAATTTTTTACTTATATACATACCCTTTGACTTTTATATATATACTAGAGGCCTGATGCATGACATTTGTGCAAAGGGCTCAGCCCTCATAGCCCCTCGCAGCCTGAGCCAGCCCTCGCAGCCCCGGTTTCATCTGGAAGGTCGTCCAGATGATCATTCTGCTGTTTTGTCTAATTAGCATATTAGCTCTTTATTATATAGGATTCACTAAGGACCCAATACATGTGGGATTTTATATAAATAATCAGTAAATTGAAGAAAGAAGCAATTATTTGATAAATGTCATGTATTTGAATTTGTGAGAGTGTACATTTGGAAGAATGATATTTAAGTCTCTTTAAATATACATTTGCATAGTGCTTACAAATACTAATTCATGTAACCCTCCTAACAGCCCTATGAGGTATGCATGAACTATTGTCACCTTAAGAAGCTTGCTCAGGGTCATATAGATAGTTAGCCATGATATAAGATGATTCAAACCAAGAATAAAGTCCATGTGCTTAACAACTATCCTATGTTGACTTAGACATGCAACTGCTGTCAAGAGGTAAGAATACAATCATATAAATGTAATTTTCTTGTTATGCTCTTTTGGCCTGTATTTATTTTTTATCTGGAAAAACTACAGACCTATTGGGAAACTCGTCTACCTATTAAAATGACCTTACGACACTATATAAACCATTAAAAAGCTCTCCACTCTTTTAATATTATAATTTTTATTCAATAGCTTATATCCTATACTTCTGCAATAAAATATCCTCAGTGGTGAGTAAGATAGTAATAAATATAATTTATAGAAATCAAAGTAGTACCTATAGAACACTAGAGCTAAAAATAGGATGTTATTGTGATCATCCTGAATGACTAATTTTGAAGATCAAGTTAAGAGAAATTAAATATTGTACATTTGTTTGTTTTCTGTACAAAGAACAGTCAATTTCTGGCTGCCAAGGATTCTTGCCTTCCCCCTCATAGCACCTAAATTTCCTATTGAGGAATGATTTCCTTACCATTTTGGTCTTATTGGTGGGAGAAAACAAGAGGTCACATCTTCCCTCTTCTTGGTAACCTGCATGTGGGCCCCATCCTACCTAATAATAGACAAATGTGCAAATTGAACATACCTCTGACACACCCACAAGCCACGCCCACGAGCCACGCCCACCATCCATTCAGAGCGAGTATGCAAATTAACCCAAACCAAGATGGCTACAGCCACAGAGAGCAAGGTTTCCTAGGTAACAGAGGAAGCCAAGTTTTCTGCCTGCCCTTGCCAGGCCTAAGCCTCCACTCAAGCTACAAAGTTTCAATTATAGAAAGTAAACAAATTCAAACAAATGGCGGCAGGATGGAGCTTGAGAGAGCAGGCCAGGGTTGCCGGTGGCAACAGGGGAAGCAAAGCTTTCCACACACCCTGGCCAGGCCCATCCGCTTAAGGTAACAAAGTTTCAATTATAACCCCAACAGAAATGGCTGACAGCCTCGGAGGGAGCCCCAGGCGTGGCTCTGCTCCAGGCTATAAAGTTTCAATTGTAGAAGGAAAATAAATTCCAGATACCAGGGCCTCCACTTGGGTTGCCAGGGGGCGTGGCTGGCCTGCAAACCACCACAGGCCCCTCGCTCAGGCCACCCCAGGCCCCAAGGGAACCCCCACCTGATCCGGGACATCCTTCAGGGCAAACCAGCTGGCCCTGTACCAGGCCTGTATCCTATTTAATAAAAGAGTAATATGCAGATTGATCATCACTGCAACACACAATATAACTGCCCCCATGTGGTAAAGATCCTGCCCCCATGTGGACACAAGATGGCCACCACAAGATGGCCAGCAGGAGAGGGCAGTTAGGAGGCACCTGGCCTGCAAGGGAGGGCAGTTGAGAGAGACCAAGCCTGCAAGGGAGGGCAGTTGAGAGGGACCAAGACTGCAAGGGAGGGCAGTTGAGAGGGACCAAGACTGCAAGGGAGGGCAGTTGGAGGTAATCAACCCTGCAGGAGAGGGCAGTTAAGGGTGACCAGGCTGGCAGAGGAGGGAAGTTGGGGGCAAACAGGTTGGCAGCAGAGTGCTTAGGGGGTGATCAGGCTGGCAGGCAGAAGTGGTTAGGGGCAATCAGGAAGTCAGGCAGGCAAGCAGTTGGGAGCCAGCAGTCCTGGATTGTGAGAAGGATGTCCGACTGCCTGTTTAGGCCTGATCCCGGTAAGGGGTCCCATATTGGAGAGGGTACAGGCTGGGCTGAGGGACAACCCCCCTCCATGCACGAATTTCGTGCACCGGGCCTCTAGCATGTCCTAATTCTAGTCAAGTCTCCCTTCAAGGGCATTGAATCCTGAGCACCTGAAGAAGGGTGGGATTATTGTTAGAGATGATTTATCCCTGTGGGATCCATGCCAGTAGCTGATTATATCATACTAGAGGCCCAGTGCACGGATTCATGCACCAGTGGGGTCCCTCGGCCTGGCCTGCGGGATTGGGTCGAAACCAGCTCTCCGATATTGCCCGAGGGGTCCCGGATTGCGAGAGGGCACAGGCCAGGCCGAGGGATCCCACCGGTGCACGAATCCGGGCCTCTAGTATGCATGTAAGATCTTTGGTTAATCTCTTCCCGCACTTCCCCCTCCCCACTTCCCTCTGAGAGTCATCAGGCTGTTCCATGTTTCCATGCTTGTGGTTTCTACTCCTGTGTTAAGTGTCTTCCCCCTGATGGTCAGTGCACGTCATAGCTAACATCTGGTCAGCTGGTCGCTTAGGCTTTTATATGTATAGATCTTATGCCTTCAGCTACTCCAGCTTTGAAACAGTTTGTATTTTTATGCTTTCTGGTCCTTCAGGACAGTCATTGGGTTTGTCTGTTCTTCCTAATCTCCCAGCTTTACATAAATCCTTCCAATAAATTAAGTTTCATTTAATTAGCTAGCATGGTTTCTCCCACAACTGTGAATTCTATCATATAGATTGGGTAGCAAATAGACAGTTACTCAATGCATTTTCTGCATGAGGAGCAAAATTGTATATAATAAGACTGAGGTAGCAATTATAGAATTAAAGACTTCTAAAAAATGGAGTGGGAGAGCAGGACAATATTCTTTCAAATAGGTATAATTTCTTTAAAATGTATACAATATTTTCTTAAAAATATATGTAACTACCCCCATCCTAAGTTCTCCTGAGAAAATTTCTGACTCAGCCCTGGCTGGTTTGGCTCAGTGGATAGAGCGTCGGCCTTCGGACTGAAGGGTCCCAGGTTCGGCCAAGGGCACATGCCTGGGTTGCTGGCTTGATCCCCAGTAGGGGATGTTCAGGATGCAGCTGATCGATGAGTCTCTATCATCATTGATATTTCTATCTCTCTCTTCTCCCTTCCTCTCTGAAATCAATAAAGAAATATATTTTTAAAAAATTTCTGACTTGTTACAGAAAACTACCTAAAAATCTGTACACTATGATAAGATTCTTCTGAACAGTAATTACAAATTTGTGCTTTAGAAATTGTTTACATAAGGAACATTAAAGTTTCATTTCTTATAGATCATGATAAAATAACCTAAAGGAGAAATCTATTATGTTGACAATCAGAAATTGTTTGACCTGGAAGGGATTATAGTAACATTTAGCTCAAATTTAATATATTTATGAAAAGTGGAAACAGATGCCCAGCTAATAAAGTGGCTTGAAGATCATAGGGCTTATTAGTGGCTTTTTCTGACTCCAGAGCTAGTGTTATTACACTATGTATATGGTTGACAAAGAAATGAAAGATTTATTTTGTTCTTGGTCATTATAATGTTTATTTCTCCAACTACATTATTAAATTTTATAAGACTTTATAATTCACAACCATATTTTATTAGACTTTCTATACTATCTTTTATAAATCATCTTGTGTTCAGACACTTAGGGCTTTGGAATGTCCTATTCCACTGAACAACAAGGCCAGGTTACAAAGCAATAATGTGGGCATGTTGAATTATGGAGCAAAGAAGCCTGACATAAGAAGTAATGCAGAAACAAAGTAAAATAGAAAAATACTCCAAGCAAAAATAAAATACATCAGGCTTGAGTCTAAAAGAGAATAATGTGGGTTTCTATTTGACAGAGAGAGAGAATGCTCAATGGGAGACATTAAAAAGGAAATGATTCATGGTACTTCACTTTAGTCTTTATACATAAAAGATGTCACTTGTGTTCAGACAAGTGGAGAAGGCCTCACTGTGGGAAGGAGGGCAGGAAGTCATTCTGAAATAACGAAGAATAAAAAGGCACGAATGAACTCTTCATACTTGACGGAGCTACATTTTAATAATTTAAATTATTTTTCAATACCCCATCAAGTTAACATAAATTATCTTTGACATTCAGAGAAGAAAGTCAGATTCAAAATCTGAAAAAAAATGAAAGAAAAAAAATGATTTAAAAAGTGAAAACTTTAACTATCCTCTTCTATTATCAAAACCTTTCAAATAAAGTTGTCTTCTTGTTATAAATATTCAGAAGACTGCAGACCCATATTCTGTTGAATTTCAGAAAATATATAAATTCCCAAGGCATACATACATTTATTAACCAATGTGAGATTTCATAAGAATTTCTCTCTGCTTCTACATATATACAGATCTAATGATCTCTAATTGTTTTAGTGCTACATTTTTTTGTATGAAGAGATGTCATTTGGCACACTCATTATAATCTTCATTTTCTAACTAGTGTCACTATATCATAGCTTCTCAGCAATTATAGAAATCAGTTATATCTTTCTCAGATAGCTGGGCATCAAACATTAATAGTTTGCAAAATAACTAAATCATGACTTCTCAGAGATGTGAGGAGGGTGATCACTCCATAATTCAGAGATTTTTGACAACCATGATTTACCAGAGTTTTGTTTTTGTTGAAAACTGAAGCTAGCTAGTGCCTAAAATGCCATTCATTGTGTTCTTAGGCTCCTAAAGTGTATTTTCTGCCCTAGGTCCCCCAAATAATTTCTTAGTGGCAGACCATGCAGAACCTCACAATGACAGCACCCTCTCAACCATATTATTTCTCTTGGTTCTTACATAGAAAGAGGTAGGCAGAGTTTAATTTTGAGATGTAATATAACCAGAGCATGGTCAAATGTAAAGTAGGCTGTGAAATAGAAATTCTTTAATACCTTCATACCTTCTGTTGTTAAAAATACTTCTGTTGCTTGAGACATGCTATTTGTTTGCTTGTTTGTTTTAATTCCTTATTCCCAGTGAATGTAGAATTTACATTCTTAGAGTATTCAGAAATGGTTCAGAAAATAAAAGACAGGTTTACTTTGAAAGAGAGAAACTTAAAAAATAAAGCTACTAATTGGAGCAAATGCATAAAAGAAAGTCTCTGAGTAGTCATAGAACAGCATGAATGCACCAAGTTCTAACAGCAAAATGGTCGGCACTGAAAGAGGTGTTGAGCAAGGACCAATATTGAAATTCAACAATATCCAGTTCAAATTCCTGAGACTATGTTCCATTGAGAACTGGCTCTTTTTAACTTCTCCAATGAGTGACCAGTAGATACTGGGGGCTAAGTTTCAGGGAGGTAAAAAAGGAGGGTTATCTACACAGAGAACATCTATAATAATAAAAGCATAATATGCTAATTAGACCAGACAGCCAAACGACCTTCTGGACATCCTTTCGGACAAAGCTGGGGCTTTGAGGGCCAAGGCAGCTGCCATGGCTGTGAGGGCCAAGCCCCTTGCACGAATTTTGTGCATTGGGCCTCTAGTACTATATAATTAACAAATGTCAAAATGTTCCAGAAGAAACATCATTTCAGGGATATTGTGGTGGTGAATACTGTTGGTTGCCTACCTATAAGACGAATTCCTCTATCCTTGCAGACAAAACTCTGATTTTTTTGAAGGATTAAATGGTCATATGTTTCAGAGGAAGATGAGTCTAAAATAATCATGGTGGTCTCATTATTCTTTCCATTATATTTCATTGACTTAGACAGAGCAAGTATTTCAATTCTGGTCAGTGAGATATGAAGAGAAGTCTAGTTGACAGCACCTAATTCTTGTAAAGGTACACAATATCATTTTTTCTGTGGTGTCTGGAACTGAGAATTATCTCAGGGCTATGAGGGCATCCACTCTAAAAAGACAACTCAGTATGATGAAAATGACATTATGGTACTGTAAAAAGATTGAAAGAAACTGTATCCTTAATATTTAGCCTCTTGATTAATCAGCCTAGTAGTTCCTCTATTTTTTGGATTTATGAGATTAAAAATATCTCATTTTTTAAATAGTTGTATTTTTCTATATGCAGCTGAGCACATTTTAACTCTATAAAGTAACCATTTTATATCACTGATATGAAATTGGAATTCCATATCTTCTTTAGATTGTAGTAATTGAAGTAGATGAAATATAACTAAATTTATGAGGAGATATGAATCAGTAGTAACTAAAAAATGTTTGCTTTATGAAGCAAGACCTAAAGCAATATGTAAATTTATTGCCTGTTAGGAGCAATGGTTCAGTCAAAATGAATTCATCTACATAAGGAAAACAAACATTAAATACACTGACAAAACTAAAAGGAAGGAGACATATTTCCAACTCAAAACACAAAGCATATTTATTGCACCTTGTTGGAAAAGAGTTCACATTTATTATGCAAATGAAACATACTGTGGGAGAAAAAAAAGAGTTAAAGTCAGGATAATGGGGAGATTTGGAGGAAGTTCCATCTACTAAGTGACTATTTTCAACAAGACCTCTTCTGGGTGGGTCAGGTACTAGGCTTCTTGATCACCAGCCTGCTCATCCAGCAAGTAGTCTAAACCTGAAGCTTTATAAACTTCCTTAGTTTCCCTTCTCTTCACAGATAAACCCGAGCCAGTCATTACCCTGCCATTTCTATATCAACATGATTATTGAAGATATTCCTATTCCCTATGTGTATTCCCATAGACATAGGTCCTTAATATTTCTGACCTATATTATTTTAAAGACTTACACTGAGTCTTTTTACTGCTAATCTCTACACTCTTTCTTAGCTTTATATTTTTAAAACACAAATTTGGTAAAGTCAAAAATTATTCAGTAACTCTCCATTAAGGCCCTAAAAATTAATGCTCAAACTTCTCACCATAGTTTCAAATATCAGGCTTTTCAATTTAATTTCCTACCGTTGCCAATAACAGTAAAATGTTCACTTTTTCTGATAAAGTCACATGCTTTTAATTTTTAAAATCAGATATGTTCACACATATACATTACTTCATTGTACTTCTTCTTCTTGTAATTTAGAGATTTTTCTCTGCCTACAACCTCTTTAAGTCATCTTTAGGCCTGTTCAAATACCACATCTTATGTGAAATCTCCCCTAATTTCCCCAAGGCGGAAATAGTTTCTCTTTCTGTCCTTGTAATGTGTTTACATTATAGTGTAGCTCTTTTTAGAGTGTCTCCTGCAATAGTTTTGGTTATGAATGTGATGGTGAGCTCTCGGAGGTCATGAATTATATGCCTTCAGATTTCTTCCTTGTTGGATGGGATCGGTGTTTACTAGAGACATGGACCAACTGGTCTGTCATTGAGTGGGAGCTCCTCCCTTTTCAAGCCTGAAAGGCCAGAGAGAAGTGAAGGGATACCTTACTGATGTGTAGGTGTAAGGAACAAACTTACAGGCTTCTGACAAACATTTTTCTTACCCTCATATGAAAGATTCTACAAATAATCATGCTACTGCTGCACATTGTCTTTTAAATACAAACAATGCAAGGACAGGTTCACCTGTAGGAGTCTGTCACTCTTTGTATAGTTTGATTAGAGCCCATTCTTTGTGATCTTTTCAAAGTACACACCAGATTTTATCTTTCCTATAATAAAAATTCTTACTATAATATTAATAGGAAAAATAAAACTCCTTCCTTCCATGGCCTATATGATCCCTTTCAATCTGTCTATGGTTGCCTACCTTTGTCTTGTCCCTCACTTCATTCATCAGGCTTCAAAATCCAGCCTTTCTCAGTCCCTCGTCCAGCTCATGCCAGCCTCACAGATTTACTTCTTGTAGTTTCCTTTGTCTGGAATCTTCTTATACCAGAAAAACGCATGACTGGCTCATTTTTTTTTCTCATGTCTCATATAGTGCCTAGAATTTTTTTACTGTCTAAATTATTCTAATTTTAACATTTTTATGATTGCTCCATGTTGCCCTGATAAGAAAGTAAACTCCTTGAGGGTAAGATGAACTTTGTCTTTCTTTTACTCCTATATCCCTAACCCAAAATACAGAACATAATTAGAGATCAATATATATCTGTTGAATGAGTAAAGGATGAGTGATATCCTCAAAAAGATTTTGAGAAAATGGTTGGAAGGAATAAACATTAGCATTCTGGTGCAAGTGCAGGAAAGAGTAGAACACAGAAATTGTGATGCACTGGCCTTTCCCAAAACCTCCCTTATTAGAAAAAATACTAACTTAGGGCAGCTGAGAAATAAAGAGAAATATGCTGTATAGATTTTTCCTTACAGTTCCAACACAATAAAATTTAATTTTTGCATCATACTAAAGCTATCCCAGGACAAAATTATTAAATTTTTCCCAAAAAATACCATTTTTTATTTCTTACCTGCAATAATTACCTTTAAGAAAAATTATATGCATGCTTTGTCTTAAAAGACTTTCTTTAAGCTTTTAACTTGGAAATAATATAAATAGAACAAAAACATAAGAAATAAAAATGTTTTATTAAAAGCTTTTCAGTGCTTTCATGGAAATAGGGAACCACATTTAATATTGAATGATAATCCTTTATTCTTAAAACTAAACTTGATATTTTATAATTGGTTTTACTGATTTTCTAAACTACTGTTGTTGTTTTTTAATATGCTTAATTTTTTACAAATCTATTTCATCTAATAAGTTTCCAGACAAACCTGATTTTAGTAGTAATCAGCTTTTTAAATTATATTTTTACTGGAAGGAAGAATTTCTGGCAGGAGTTATGCAAGTGGAGAGTCAAAGGTTTGGCTCTCTGAGCCCTCTAATTCTTACAACAGTTTCATGTGGCTCATTAAGACAGATCCTAGATTTTACTGAAAAATATAATAGACTCATACCAGAAGCAAAGGTCAAAAAAATATTAAAATAAGAACATTTTTCCATACAAATAGACTCAAAACTTCTATACTTCTCTTTTTTAAACATATTAACTTAGATGGCATAAGAGCAGAATTTGGTAGCTGAATTATTTGAATAGTTAAAGCTATCATTACTATGTTTTGTTCAATGCCAGGTGAATCTAAGCACTCAAAAGCTGATTATTTTTTTCTTTGTAAGAGGAAGGTAGCCATTATTTTAGGTCTTTCAAATGTCAGCACAATGTAAAGCTATGTCTTGGGGCAGCAGTAAAGAGACTGCTTGAAGTCTCAGTGCCAAGACCTGGGCAAAATATAAATTCAAGGGGACAAAAGTGAGATGCCGAAGATTAAATATTCAATGTTCTGGCCACTGAAACCAAGTAATTTGTTGATTTAACTTTTAAGAATCATTTGGTTGTTGTAAATGCTTATTTTGACATCACAGTTGGTTAGGGACACAAGAATACAAGCACTTCTGGGTAAGGATGGAGTCGTTAAAATGTCCACATGAAAAAAGAATTGGTTGCCCCATCAATTAAATCTGACTATCATAACTCAATTGGAAAAGATAGGGAAATAAATTACCCGTGTTAAATTAAAAAAGGACGCTATTACAAAGTTGCTCCAATGCTTTGGTGTCCTATACAAGCAACCAAAACTTGAACTTATAAATGCTCAAGTTAAAAAAATTAAAACTTAAGGACAACTAATCAAAAACAGTTAACTAGGCTTTGCCAAGTTATACAAATACTTAAGCTATAGCCAATCAAATAATTTCCTTGGGTTACTTCTGCCTTTTTTCTATAAAAGTCTCCCCCAGCTCCTGTCAGCAGAGCACTTCTGACCACTTCTAGAACTTGAATCAATTTTTACTCAAATAAATTCTTAACATTTTTAATATGCCTCAGTTTGCCTTTTAACACCTGTAACACCTTTTAACACCTGTAAACTTAAGAGGGCTCTAATGTTCCTGAGGTAGATAAAGAAGAAAAAGAAAATTAAAGGAAAGAGATGGAGTTGTCAAACTTTTGTTCATTAAATCTGAAAAATAATGTGAAGATGGAATTTGATTAAATTTATTTTATTTCTAACCAGAATGTATTGGAAAGAATTAATGAACCGTTGATGAAAATAACTACTGCAGGTGTTTTTTTTATTGAAGTTAAAATTAAATATCAAGCAATCATTTGACATAGATTAATGGCTTAGAAAATAAAGATATTCCATCTAATAAAGAGGGAATATGCTAATTGACCCTCATGCCATCACAAAGATGGTGGCACCCACAGCCAATAAGGAGGGAATATGCTAATTGACTGCCCCACCCTCAAAGTTGGCAGTGCCCACAGACACAAGATGGTGGCGCCCAGTCCCCTCAGCCCCACCGGGGTGGCAGGTGCACAGCAAGGCTGGTCCCACCACCAGGCAGTCCCAACCACTCCACGCACCTGCCTCCAGAGTCCCCCAGTCCCCACAGCCCCCCAGCCACCCAGGGCCGGCCCGAGGTGCAGGCAAGCCTTGGATGGCGGTTGCCCAGCTGCCCAGGGTCAGCCGAGGCTCAGGTAACCAAGGCTGCCCGAGGCTTGTGCTGCCAGCAGTGGCAGCACCAGAGGTGTGATGAGGCGTCGCTTTCCCCTGATTGCCGGGTTGCCTCCTGTCCCTGAGGGCTCCTGGACTGTGAGAGGGGGCAGGCTGGGCTGAGGGACCCCCGCTCCAGTGCATGAATTTTCATGCACTGGGCCTCTAGTATATATATAATTATAAAGATCCCTTACTCCCCAAGTCATATTAGCTAACACTTTCTAATTTCCTTAGAGTTATCAGAGAAACCATTTTGGGGAGCAGAGTTGCTCCTTTTCTAAATGATTCATATTAACAAGTGAGGTAGCAGTGAAGCCCTTAATAAGAGCTACTTATTTCTGTATGGTAGACACATAGAATTTGGGCAGCAGGGATCTCTACCTGCTCTTCTGAATGTGGAGTGAGTTGATTATACTGGGGAAATCTGACAGTACTTTCAGAAGATATAAAGTAGAAAAATATAAACTTTAAAAATATCAAAATGCTATAAAATACTATTATGGTAAAGTAAAATAAAAGATAAAAAGATTTTGAAGAGGCACACATATATGGTCTTCTGAAAATAGCACCATTCCATTTCAGAGTCATAAGAATGTCCATGACATCAGGGAAAGAAAAAGAAAGTCCAATATATTTTATTACTTGGCGCATTTCAACCCACGCTATGAGAGCCTGTAAATGGATGATGCCATTTGGTGCTTAGAGTGTTCTGAGCATATATGAGAAGCAGTTTCTTTCTAAGTGAAATATAAAATTTAAAAACTTGGTGACACTGATACCATTGTAATTAGCTGGTTATTAATAATAGAAAAGAAGCAAAGGGGGAAGCCAGACATTATAGCCATGTTGCTTGAGCAACTTCACCAGGAAGCTGCAACTTTGGACTCCCCAGGGAACCACAGGTCTGTTCCCTGAAAAACCCTGAGGAAAAGGACCCAACAAAGAGAAGATAGACACATGCTCAGTAAAGTTGGGGTGACATAGAGAAAGTACTTGCCTATCAGTCACACCGGGAACAAAGATCCTTGGCCAGAATGGGTGGGGCCACTGCAAGCCCACAAACATTTGGGAATACATACTTTCCTAAACAAAGGAGTTCTCTCTCTCCTGGCATTCTTGGCTCATGACTCTTGTAACTCTTGACTCTTTTATTCACCCCATAGCCCATGGCCATGTGTAACCCACATACAATGGACGAATGGACTGTAGTGGGCAACACAAGCGAAGCTAGCCTGATGCTGGATTGGACTCTGCTCCAACATGGAAAAGAAACTCTGGACACTGGCTCTGATTTTAGCTCTACCGAAGCCCCAGGGACACGTCTTCTATGACTAGACTAAGAGAAATGGGACTTTGGAAACCCAGGTGTATAATTCCACGGAAACAAAGATTCCTACTATATCTTATCCTCCAATGAGAGTCTCAGAAAATTATTTTTGGGGGGATATCACAAGAATTCCACCCTCACTAGCAAATGGGGGAGACAAGGACCTCTCCCCTCCATTAACAAAACTAATCAAGTCCTGTTATATCTCTATCTATATTAATATCAATGTATGTATCTACAAACATATTTGATGAAAAGGAATTTATAAACGGTTGGAAAATTTAAAAAGTTATTTTTTGTTACGTGATTATTATTTGATTCCCACCAATCTAGATGCTAGCGACCTGATGCATTTTTTTTTGCCAGTAATCTGCTTTTAACTTTTATTTCTAGTTCTAGTAATTGGTACTTAAAATATGTTCATTAATGAATAAATAGAGGGAGAAAAATGAATGAGTATATAAGTGAATACTGAGGAAATACCAAACTCTTCATCTTTCTGCCATATAAACAATATTATTTTACTTTATAGCATTCTCTAGGAATTATCTAACGAAGCCTAATAATCTGTTTAGCTAGATCCCTATATACTTTCATAAGTCATGGTTTCAGTTTTCTAGTTGCTGCTGCTGTTATTTTTGCACCAAATATTCATGTGTGCAGTTTGTTAAGACTAAGGTTTCTTTTTTACTTTTTCTCTCTTTCTTAAATGACAATGGATTAAGAAATCAGTCTCCTCCCTTTGTATGGTAATATCTGATGTACCACAGCCCATTGAATTTTAAAATTGCAATCTGCTCAAGCTCACAAAGGAAATTGTGCAAATGAAATTCATTTCAGTGCAAGCAAGCTTAGTTAAATATCAGATTGCCAGTCAATAGGGAAATAGCAGAGACATCTATGGATAATGATCATTTCCTTCTTTGGAAAAGATCCCAAATCACCATTTCATACATACTAACAAGTGCCATATTGACACTGAGAGGAAGCAGAGTTTGCTGCCCTAAAGATGCCTTGATTGGGATATTGATTACTCTAAGTTGGTTATTTTAACAAACAAAAGACTAAAAAAAAAAAAGACTTTTGCCGTCCTCTTACTTGCCTAAAGGAATTTATATAGAAAAACCTGCTTAAAAGAAGGGAGATATAACCTTAGCATCATAATATGAACTAACTGGCAGACAGGGTGGAACCCAGTAAAGTCAGTTTGTTACATTCCCAATGTCCCATTGTTTTGGGGTGGCCCAGCAAAAATTTGTTTGCTCCTCCTCATTCACCTCTGAATTTCCTACCTTTGCTTTGAAGGCCAAAGGACTACCCCTCTTTTGCTCTAGCTCAAGATGGTGTATAAGCTTCACCTGCCAGATTTATCCTAGGATCCTATATTTTTAGGGAGACCCTGGATATACATATGTAATAAATTTGGTTATTTCTCCCTGATAATGTCCGGTTAATCTGTCTTGTGTCAATTTGATTATTAGACCAATCAGAACAATTTAGAAAGGCAGAGGAAAATTATTTTTTCTCTCTTACAACATCTACATAATGAAATAAACATATAGATTTCTCTTATGCTTTTAGCTTAGCAAGATTTACTTGATTATATATACTACTAGCGGCCCAGTATGTGAAATTCGTGCACTGGTAGGGGCCCTAGCGGCTGCTGGCTTCTAGCTGCCAGCTGCTGGCTGGGGCCTCCCTCCCTTCCCCTGGCCAGCCCCACCCCCTGGTCTTAACTCCCAGTCAGGGGAAATTTGCATACTATCCTTTTATTATATAGGATGTCCTGGTAAAGCATTTCCACTTTGATATATTCTGGTACTGTGCCTTTCGTTAATAACTACATATCTTTTTTAATCTTCTGGGGCTTAATTTATAATCTCTGCAAGTGGATGTGAGATTGAAGGAGACTCTCTGCGGAAGAAATGGAAATGCACTTTCAAATAGACCGACACCAATTTTGTTATAAATACCACAGTTAGTTACGAAAAGGCAGGATGCAAGTCGGAGTGTAAGTTATAACCCTGCCCTTGAGAGAAAAACAAATAGTGAGACAGAACATGAGAGAGTACATTGCTTGTGCTTATTTGCTTGAAAATCTGCACCTACTCTGACAGCTGTAATATAAATAGATATGCAGTGCAGGAAAAATAATTTATAGGGCATACGCAGACGATTTTCTATCCTCATCAATAGTTTTGATACCACCAAAACAAAAGTTTTCTGTTCTGCTTTTTAGTCAGTTTTTTCTTAATTAAAAACACTATGAATTTAACCCATGTATAAACTGAAGTGTCACTTTGTCTTCTCCCACCTCTTACGAAAAGGCAGGATGCAAGTCGGAGTGTAAGTTATAACCCTGCCCTTGAGAGAAAAACAAATAGTGAGACAGAACATGAGAGAGTACATTGCTTGTGCTTATTTGCTTGAAAATCTGCACCTACTCTGACAGCTGTAATATAAATAGATATGCAGTGCAGGAAAAATAATTTATAGGGCATACGCAGACGATTTTCTATCCTCATCAATAGTTTTGATACCACCAAAACAAAAGTTTTCTGTTCTGCTTTTTAGTCAGTTTTTTCTTAATTAAAAACACTATGAATTTAACCCATGTATAAACTGAAGTGTCACTTTGTCTTCTCCCACCTCTTTTAATGCAGTCGTCACCCAGAAAGTAGACTCTGCAGAAATATCAACCCCACCTTTCTACTGATAGCTTTTCTTACTACATAGACTGCAGTCACTACTTTTTAGGTATTTTATTTGTTTGGGGGTTGTGAAGAGCTAAGATAAGAAATGGTAAAAATAAAAAGCAGAAGAGAAAGTTTTGACTCTCTCTAACACAGATGGTAATCAATATTAAACCTTGCCTCTTGAATTCGGCAAATCCCATTGCTGCCCCCAAACCAGGCCTATGTTTCTATAAGCAACCAGGGTGGGGAGAAAATTTTTTAGGAGAGGAAAAACATATTTTTTCCTCAGGTGATTAATAGCTCCACAAAGAAACAAGCAGGCCTTAATCAAGTTCAGCATTCTCATAACTATTTGCCCTTAATAATTTTCACAGGGGAAGTAAAGGTCAGGGGTGAGAGCCCAGGAGTGCTCAGAGATGTGTGCTGTTATCGTAAGAAACATTCAAACCTGTGAAGAATGTTTGTTAGTCTATTGGAGCCAAACAGTTGACAAATGCCAAGCAGAATCTCAACGGATTGATATAATGCTCCGGAGAATGGCGATTTTGCACCTTGTTTTATACATTACAATCAAAAGGGGAGATGTAAGTGGGTTACACAAAATCCATTGGTGATAGCTTAGGGAGACAGGAGAAAGCAAAGTAGGGAAACCTCTGGGATTGGATAAAAAGTAAAATGATAGACACACACTTCTTTTACTTAAGTGGGTGCAGGATAGTTAACAGTCAACAATTAGCAATGAAGGCATTTGTGGTCTCTGCTCTGGTGGGGTACCTGTGCTTTGAGGGGGTCCAGAAAAAGGAAATTACTTTGACATTCCAATGAAAATGTTATTGTATATGCAAAAAGACAGTAGACCGGCTCAGTTAAGGTAAAGTATCAGGGAAGATACCAGCCTAGGAGATGACTACCCACCATAAACTGCTTTTTAGTTTAAAAAGTTTTAATTTCCGACCATCCTTTGTGGTTACTTTAGGTCTCTGAGTTTGCATGGCTGCCATGCAGGCCTTCCCCGAGCTAGTCAGGTTAGCATGTGGCCCCTTTTCGTCCACAGTGCTTTGTCCTGAGGAGAAGGCACAGAGTCTGGTTCTTGGAAGGCACTAAGTGAGAAGGCAGGCATGGTCTTGCTTCTTAGTAAAATAGCCCTTCACAATTCTTAGCGCCTCATTTCTCTCACTGCTGACTCTAGAAACCATCTGTTGTACAATAGAAAAAATAATGTCTAATTCATAGGGCTGTTATAGATTCAGAAAAATATTGTACATACAGTATCTAATCTAAAGCTTGGCAAATACTATGGGATAAATATGTGTAAGTTTTTTTCTTTACCTTTATATATTCATAGCTCCTTCCACATCGACTTACTTCCCTAAACCCAAATTTTACCTAAATAAATATATGGGTTTAGGAAGCAAAATGAATCTCCATGGTCTTTGCCCATATTTTCCAGTTACTCAGGATCAAATCTTCAGATTAGTATATAAGCCATATCAAATCTTATATTCACCTAGGAAAGAATACCTGAGCACTGTCTCTATCTGATTGGAAAGGGTGTTATTTTACTTAAGAAAACAGATACAATTTGAACAATCTATGATTTTTTTTAATTTAACTTAATCATTTGCTAAGAAATTTTGATGACATTGATTTTTAGAAACTGAAATTTATAGACATACACTGTGACCCCCATCATCACTGGAATAAAAATTATTATAGGTAAACTTGTTTTTTATGCACTTTCAAATAATGATGCTATAAAGAGACATGCAAACTGGTGTCAGATTGTTTTTCTAGGTTTCTAGAAACCATGTACAGATTCTTCCCAGATAGTTTATTTGCAAGAGCAATAAAGCTAATTATTACTTTCCAAAGCAAAAAATTTCAAATATCCACAATTTAGATCTTTAGAAATCCTTCACTGAAGAAAGGAATATGCCCTATTCAATGATTCAAAAAGTTAGATTGACTAAGACTCTGCCATCTTGAATACATGTCCCCCAAGATCACCTTGGGCACTGACTTCCAACCAGTACACAAAGAAAGAAAGAAATCCTAAAGGATCAAATGAGAGGTTTTTAGAGGCCAGTTTTAGTCACATACATCACTTCCAAATACATTTTCTTGGCCATAACTCAGTCATATAACCCTTCCAATAGGAGTACCCTGGGAAATAGTGTAAGAATAAAAGAAACAACAGGAAAATAGTTTTGCCAGACAGCTAGCCAGCATTTTTTGTAGTCTCTTAATTCCATTAGTATCCTTTTAATTCCCATTATAATTTCAATACATGTTCCTTTGAGAATTTCTGATCCCCAGATACAATTTTTAAACCCATGTAAGAAGCCAAATAACATCCTTCTAAAATTATGTATACCTTCACATTATAAATCATTCTAATACAATAAAATAATATTATAAGATATCATGATTAATAATGAGGGGTATTTGTTATAAACATTGGACCAGGTATAAGAGAGTGCTCAAGTGAGTACAATGATGGCTCCTAGCCACATACATTGGAATCTTTTGTACTTGTCCAGTGGGCCTGTCCCTCAAAAATCACAACTGTTTCTCACACCTCACACCGGTAGCTCCTTCAGAATCTTGCCCTTGGGTGATCAGAACTACTTCTCTTTGGATTACAAAACCAGGTGTATACTCAATACAAGACTGGTGGTGGTTACAAAAGTCTAGCTCCCTTGCCTGAAATTGGGATAGACTCTGCATCACGGTATAAGCTCCAGAGTTCCCTGAGAAATACATAGGTGAGGACTAGACTTCACCTGACAATGGTGACTTGTATTGCTACTTCCTCTGTCTTATCTAGCTCCCCTCACTCCCATGAAGGTTTTACCTAAAATCACTCCCTTAGAAAAACGCACACAAATTTTCATTCAATCTCTGTTTCTAATGAACTCCACTCAATACAAAAGATAGGTCATTAGAAATATGTCTTTAAGTCCCTGGCATCTCTAGCCATATTTAGTTCAGGTAGTGAAGCTGCAAGGATTCTGCACTGACAGCCTTAAAAATATGTCTGCAGCAGCTCTTTACAAATCAGGCTTTCCAGGCTTTTTTGTTTTGCAACTATGCTGAGAGTCTTTAGTTTTCTTTATCTTCATCAGGACCACGCATTGAAAATGCTAGAAGTAAATATAAGTGAAAAGGATAAAGTTAGAAAACCAGGATCCAGGGAAGAAGGTTGACTTCAGCAAATGAGTGAATAGAAAAGATGGCAGTGCAAGCAAATTGATTCCTGAAGGAACTCTTTCAAGTTATCCTTGAATCAGTAAGTGAAGGTGTAACCAGGGTCAGTTATACTTAATGTCCTAAAACAAATTGGGCATACACTTTAGCAGAATTTCTTAAAAATTAGATGCAATTATGTAGACAATTTAAATGCACTTTCTAAGTTCTAGCAGTTATTGAAGATAAAAATAAAAAGGTATTACATTTTTGTCAAACTAATATATAGGTGTTTTGCAAACAAAAGGAAAATCCCAGTAGATAGGTGTGTGTGTGTGTGTGTGTGTGTGTGTGTGTGTGTGTGTGTGTGTGAGAGAGAGAGAGAGAGAGAGAGAGAGAGAGAGAGAGAGAGAGAGAATTGACAAGCTAGTAAGCATAAATATATGTGAATGTAAAGGGCAAGGGCAAAGGAAAACAATATTGTAAAGAAACAATTCTTACTCTACACTGAATATCAAGATCTATTATAGAGCTACCCTATATAATAAAAGCCCAACCACTGAACAGTGGAACCACTGGTTGACTGGTCGCTATGATGTGAACTGACCACCAGGGGGCAAACGCTCACTGAAGGAACTGCCCCCTGGTGGTCAGTGCACTCCCACAATCGGAGCGCTGCTCAGCTAACCGGGATGAGCAGTGTTCCCACAGTAGGACGATCGCTGCAAGCCATGCCCCCCACCAGTGCATGAATCCCTATGCTGTATGCCTGAAACTAATATAATATTATACATCCACTGTAATTTAAAAATGAATTTTAAAAAATAGAAAAATATAGTACATAGTATAGAACACATGCTCAATCTGGAATCCTATCTAATAAAAGAGTAATATGCAGATTGACCATCAATCCAACACACAATATGGCTGCCCCCATGTGGTCAAAGATCTTGCCCCCATGTGGACACAAGATGGCCACCACAAGATGGCCAGCAGGGGAGGGCAGTTGGGAGGCACCAGGCCTGCAAGGGAGGGCAGTTGGAGGCAATCAACCCTGTAGGGGATGGCAGTTAGGGGTGACCAGGCCGACAGAGGAGGGAAGTTGGGGGCAAACAGGCTGGCAGGGGAACAGTTAGACATCAATCAGGCTGGCATGGGAGTGGTTAGGGGGTGATCAGGCTGGCAGGCAGAAGCGATTTAGGGGCAATCAGGAAGGCAGGCAGGCGAGCAGTTGGGAGCCAGCAGTCCTGGATTGTGAGAGGGATGTCCGACTGCCCGTTCAGGCCCAATCCCACCGGACGGAGTTAAAGTTAAGAGCTTCTCTTTGAAGGAAACACTAAGAAATCAAAAGAAAAAAGGAAGAAAAAATAAATAAATAAATCCCACCGGGATCGGGCCTAAACGGGCAGTCGGACATCCCTCGAGGGGTCCCAGATTGGAGAGGGTGCAGGCTGGGCTGAGGGACACCACCCCCTCCGTACACGAATTTCGTGCACTGGGCCTCTAGTATCTGAATAAAAAGTGTAATATGCATCTCAGTTTGAAAGTCAGTTTCATTTATAGTCTTAGGAACATTTCTATTCAAATTATGTCTAAAGTCATTTCTCCCCATTACCTAGTTGTGACACATGAAAAGTGCACTTCCCCCAATTTTTTTGTGGTTCAAGGAACTACCTGTACAGATATTTTATTTAATGGAAAGTTGAAAGGACTGGAATGAGAAGTTTAGACTATATATATGTTGTCAACAGAGTATGCAAGACTGGTTAAGCATTTGAAAATCATTCAGGCACTGTAATTCATTACACCAACAGGGTAAGGAGGAAAATCATAGGATCATATCAACTGAGAAAAAATTGGACAAAATTCAACATGCATTTATAATTAAAAATTCTCAGCAGCCCTGGGCAGTGTTCTCAGTGGTTAGAGCCTCATAATGTGCATCTAAGGATCTCAGGTTCAATTCCTGGTCAGGGCACGTGCCTGGGTTGCAGGTTTGATTTCTGGTTGAGGTGCTATGGGAGGCAATCAATCTGTGTTTCTCTCTCTCTCTCTCTCTCTCTCTCTCTCTCTCTCTCTCTCTCTCTCTCCTCCGCCCTTTCTCTCTCTCTCTTCCTCTCTCAAATCAATAAACACATCCTTGAGTGAGGATTTTAAAAAACAAAGAAAGTCTGGGAAATTCTCACAGCTTAAAGGAGCCTAATGAGACATGATTCCTGTATATGATGTAGTATCGTAGAAGGGATCTTGGAAGTGGGGGAAAAAAAAATTAGGTAAAAACTAAGAAAACCTGAATAAGTTATTGACTTTAGGTAATAATATGTATCAACATTGTTTCTTTAATTATAACAAATGTATATGCTAAGATAAGATATTAATAAAAGGGAAATTAGCATAGATATTTGCAAACCCTGCATTATTATTGTAATTTTTCTGTAAATCTAAAACTATTCTAAAAATAAAGTTCATTTTTAGAAAACATATCAATGGTATCAGATATCAATCTCAACCTTTTCCAGACAGCATCGTGTGTACATGTCTTTGTTGTAGACTATGCCTTAGCTTGCTATTAAATTGTGTATAAACTTTACTCCACACTCAGAGTGTTTCTTTATCTTGATTGTGTTGTGTTTTCTAGTTTGTCCCTGGGTAGAGATGACTGAATAAGTTAGAAAACCCTGTTAGTACTTGTTTCCTGTTGGAAACATGTCTTATTTTAGAAGATAATCTTTGAATTATATAATTCCTATCCCTTCCTCAAAAGCAAAGAGTTTCCTTTAATAACAAAAAGCACATTTTCAAAATTATTGAAATGAAATATTTCTGTCACTTGCTTTCCCTAGCCCTTGTCAGCATCAGGCACTGAGGCTAAGTGCCAGATTCAGTTCTGCCTTGTTTCTGAGCCAACCTTTATTTATTAGACTTTTGATTTGGACAAGTGAAGTGTGGATTACTTACCCTTGGCATGGCTATACAGCGAATCAGGTCCTGTAGATTTGATTCCCAAGTATCCTTGGCTTCCTCCTCTTTCCCAACTGGCCCATGTAACCAAAGTGCCATAATGCCTTCAGGCTTAGCCTGAAGTGGAAGTAATATTACTTATACAGTGCAGAATATTCTGTCACAAATAATAACCCAATCCCAGTCTTTCAGGAGGGTTACTCAATATTTTAAAACAGTTATCAAATCATCTAGAAATGTCTTTTCTCCAGGTCAAGTATACACATTTCTGGATCTTTAAACATCTTCTTTTTGTATTTTATTGATTTTTTACAGAGAGGAAGGGAGAGGGTTAGAGAGCTAGAAACATCGATGAGAGAGAAACATTGACCAGCTGCCTCCTGCACACACACTACCGGGGATGTGCCCGCAACCAATGTACATGCCCTTGACCAGAATCGAACCTGGGACCTTTCAGTCCCGCAGGCCGATGCTTTATCCACTGAGCCAAACTAGTTTCGGCCCAACATCTTTTTTAAAAATACGTTTTTATTTATTTTAAAGAGGAAGGGAGGGGGAAAGAGAGAGAAATATCAATGAATTGCCTCCCACATGCACCCAAACCTGAAACTTGGGCATTTTTTCTGACCTGGAATTGCACCCACAACCTTTTGGTGCACGGGAAGACACTCAACCAACTGAGCCACATGGGCCAGAGTGAATCCTTCAACATCTTTTTTTTTTTTAATCTTTATTGTTCAGATTATTACAGATGTTCCTCTTTTTTTCCCCCTATAGCTCCCCTTGTAGGTAACTAACTGTTTTTCTCTTGCTGCTTTTAAGATTCTGTCTTTGTCTTTTGCCCTTGGCATTTTAATTATGATGTGTCTTGTTATGGTCCTCTTTGGATTCCTTTTGTTAGGGGTTCTCTGCACTTCCTGGACTTGTAAGTCTATTTCTTTCACCAGGTGGGGGAAGTTTTCTGTCATTATTTCTTCAAATAGGTTTTCAATATCTTGCTGTCTCTCTTCTTCTGGCACCCCCATAATTCGGATGTTGGTACGCTTGAAGTTGTCCCAGAGGCTCCTTACAGTATCTTCATATTTTTGGATTCTTTTTTCTTTTTGCTTTTCCAGTTGGGTGTTTTTTGCTTCTTTGTATTTCATATCTTTGACTTGATTCTTGGGATCCTCTAGTCTGCTCTTGAATATCTGTATATTATTCTTTATTTCAGTCAGTGTATGCTTCATTTCTGATTGGTCCTTTTTCATATCCTTGAGGGTCTCACTAAATTTCTCAGAGGTTAATAGAAGATTCTTGAGTAACCTGGTTTTGAACTCTATATCCAGTATTTTGCTTTCATCCATTTCTTTCATTTGTGACTTGTTTCTTTGTCTCTGCATTTTTGGCTATTTCCCCGTGTTTGTTTTTATGTACTGGGTAGCTGCTAAGTCTCCTTGAGTTGATAGAGTGGCCTTGTGTGGTAGGTGTCCTATAGGGCCCAGTGGCTCAGCCTCCCCAGTCACTCTTGGTGCACTACTTTGTGGGCTGTTTGCACAGTCTTGTTGTAGTTAACCCTTGATTGCTGTTGGTATCACTGGGAGGAATTGACTCCCAGGCCAATTTGCTATGGTGACCAGCTGTGTCTACACTGGAAGATCTGTTGTGCAGGAGATACCCTTATAGGGTAGGACTTGCTTCAGTGGGGCTTTGGTGCTCACTGAATCTGCCCCTTGAGTGTGTCTCTTATGGATATGAAGAGTTGTAATCCGATATGGTCTCACTCTGATCACTGGGTACACTGGCTCTTGGATCTCCAAGGAGGTGCAAGGTCAGCCACTGTCTGGGGCCATCCAGGAGGAGCTAGAGAGACATTTTCAGATTCCTCCTCTTTGTATGAGGTTTGGAAGTGCCCAGACGAGGCCCAGCTGTGAAGCAAGGCAGGCTGCTGCTACCAGGCCTTGGGCCTTCTTTTGGAAGCTCTGGGGCTCTCTGACACAGCTATAGTTTGACAGGTTTTAGGTGAAAGGACAGGCCATTCATATACAAAAGCCAATGTGCACAGCGGGGTCTCTGGGAATCACCAGGGAGGAACAAATGGCTGCCAGTCAGCCCTGCACTGTAGAGGCCCCTGGGTCTCCATGTCCTGTGCCCCTGTGCAGGAACAATGATTGCTGCGAGCACCTCTGAGAGAAAGCCGCCCTCGCATTCCTGTCCCGATGCCAGACAGTCTAGTTTATCCCCGTATGTGTCTGGGTCCCCCAGATTCTTGTCCAGAACTGGAGTTCAGAGCAAGCAGGAGCTTGTATCTCCCTCCCGGTTAAAAGAGCAGCACATCCAGGTGCCAGCACTTTCCACGCCTCCACACCGCTTACCAGTCTCAATGCTCTTTCTTCACCTCTCTGGTTGTGGAACTTCCACTCAGCCAGCTTTCCCGCGGTCTGAGTGGTATTTGTTCTGCCTTTTAGTTGTAATTTTGATGTGGTTGTGAAAGGCAACAAGTATAGGTGTTCACCTATGCCTCCATCTTGGTTCTCTGAATTCTTCAACATCTTATTGTCCTTCCAAAAAGAAATCTTCCTGCCCGGGCTGGGTGGCTGGGTTGGTTGCAGCATTGTCCTACACAACAACAACAATGAAAAGATTGCAGGTTTGATTTCTGGTCAGGACACATACCTAAGTTGCAGGTTCAGTCCCTGGTTTGGGTACACGTGGAAGGCAGCTGATCAATGTTTCTCTCTCACCTCCCCCTCTCTCTCTGTCTCTCTTCTCTCTCTCTGTCTCTCTTTCTCTCTCTCTTTCTCTCTCCTATCCCTCCTTCTTTCTAAACATATCTTCAGGTAAGAATTAAAAATAAATAAATAAATATTTTAAAAAGGGATCTTTCATTTGGATATGGTTCCCAAAGGCAGGACATTATCCCAATGCTGCATCTAATAGTTGCCATCTTCACCAACTGTTTATGAAAAATACTGAGATGACTAACAGTGGAGTAATTTGCATATTATATAGAAATATCAGAGAGTGTCTTGCCTTTTAGGCACTAAAAACTTTATATTACAAATAGAAAATAATGAAGCATATGATAAATCCCCACTTTGTGTCTAGCCATGAAATCCTTTGGGATTCAAAACTACCAGAGATCATTTCAAAACTTGATATAAATAGAGAAGACTTTATAGAGAAGTTGGTTTAAAACTGAATCTTGAAGAACATGAGAAATTTTTTTTTCAGAGGAAATGTTGTTCTCAGTAGAGGAGAAGGGATGCTCAAGTCATTATCAGGAGTCATCTTCTGTTCAGGCTTACTATGTAACATGAGATAAGTATCTTCAAATATGGGAAGCTTGAGTAAAAGGAAGATGATTCTGCACACACAAATTCTCTCTCAGTCCAGTGACATTTATTTCAGACTTTATAAAATTTTCAGGAGATTCAGAAAAAAAATCACCTTGTCCATCCCTTAGCCCTCAAAGTCCTTCTCAATAAAGCAGAAATGTGACTTGAAAAATCAGCATGAACACCAAGGAATTCTAAAGATTAGTTATGATCTAAAATAATAAATCTTGAGTCTTTAAAACTTGAGAGTAATATATCCTGAAAGTGGGGCTAACCTGGCATAAAAGAGCAGGGGAAGTGAGAAGCCTTAATCATAACAAATGTCTTCTTGAGTTCTGATCATAATAATTACTAATTGTATTAGTCAAGATTCTCCAGAGGCACAAAAGCAAAAGGATGTGTGTGTGTGTGCGTGCGTGCGTGTGTGTGTGTGTGTGTGTGTGTGTGTGTGTGTATTATAAGGAATTGACCCACATGATTATGGAGGATGAGAAATCCCAAGACCTGCAGTTGGGAAGTTGGGTTCCCAGGAGAACTGATGGTGTATTTCCCACCAAGTCTAAAGGTTGAGAACCAGGAGAACCAATGATGTAAGTCACGGTCAGAGTCCAAGTCTGAGGGCAGGAGAAAATTGATGTTGCTGCGAAGAGCAAATTCTGCCTTACTCAATCTTTCACTTTATTTGGGCCTCTAAGGGAAGAGCAATCTGCTCCTTTGATTCAAATGTTAACCTCAATCAGAAACACACTGGCAGATACACCCAGAATAAAGTTTAACCAAATAGCTGGGCTCCCCGTGGCCCAGCTAAGTTGATACATAAAATTAACCATTACACTAATATTTATTGAGAACCCAAAACATTACTGACACTTAAACTGGATTTTAATCTTATTATACTAGTATTTAACTTACTCTTCTCAGACACTCCAAGAAGTCAGGTCCAGTTATCATCTCTACTTTTCCAATGAGGAATAGGAGGTACAGAACTATAAATAACTTCCATATATCATACCTCAAAGTGGTGAGACAACATCGGTCTGGCTATGTCATACTTACTGACCCTACTGTCTCTGTGTCTTGGATACAACTGAGCCAACCAAAAGGATCACAGTTCCAGCTTTGGTAGCAGTTGTTGATCTAATGAATGCAAAGTTAAATAATAACTTTGCCTATATATTGTATACAGTAAGCTTGACTAAGGATCTGATATCTATAATTTTATAAGATGACTATGGGGAAGGAAAAATCACAAGGCTTTTTTGGGGGGGTGGTCTAGAAAAGCTAACCACTAGGATATGGAGAACATGAAGGGGAATGATAGTAAATAATGGCTAAAATTCAATGACACCTGTGAGAATTGAGATGTAGTGCTCCTTAGAATTGGCCTGATTCAACACCTTGATTTTTCCCAGAGTAAATTGAGACCTAAGGAAGTTGGTTTTGTAACTCACCAAGGCTCTGTAGCTTGGTAGATCTAAAGTCAGGCTCAACGATGGAAAATCTTGAACAACAACAACCAAATATGTACGCCATGTCCTGGTTACACCAAACTACTTATACTTCCCTGCTCACCTTTCCACATTGCTGCATATCTCTGTTAAGTGATGTGCTGCAGTTGGCTCTTGTAAAAGAACAAATTATGCACATCTTTTTCCCAGAGCCTGTTGTTAAACATTTAGTAGCCCACCAGTGCCTTTTTCCCTTTGTTCTGACCATTTTTTTGTTCCATACCTTCCCTATCATTTTCCCCTGGCTTTATTTTCAAAGCTACTCATTAATCCCTTAAAAATCATCTAATGTGTAATCTATACAAATAATTCTTAAACCCTTTCTGATGCTTTTATAACAATTCATGTATGTATTTATACCATTGCCCTCTTTCATTGTTTTCAATTTTTTAGTGATGTTTGAACTTTTCAAGGATAGAGCCTATGCTTTTTTTTTTTTCATATTTTCAACCCTAGGATATAACAGAGTCCCTATCATATAGGTGATACCCAGTAAATGAAGCTTAGGCAAGGGATCTGAAAGTTTTTTATCACAGGGAGGATGTGATCAAAACACTGATTAGAAAAGATGGCTTTGGCAGTGGTAAGACATATGAATTGAAGGGAGAAAGACTAATAGTAAAAGCGTGGTTGTGAGATTAAGGGCCTGAATGAAGAGGTTATAGAATAGCTGATGTCCAAAACAACATGAAGGAAGAATCAACAGAATTTGTTAATAAAAAATGTGATAGAAATCTTTGCTTACATAGAGGGTGGAGGCTCCACTTGAAGTATTGACATCTCTTGGAAACTTGTTAGAAATGCAGAATTCTCAAACCCCACTGGAGACCTAGTGAATCAAAATCTACATTTGAACAAGGTCCCCAGGTAATTTGTATGCATATTTAAGTTTGAGAAGCACTGGTCAAAGAGGAGGAAATAGTAAAAGATGAAGGGCTTCAATCCTTTGTTTCTTAGTCAAAGGATTTCACAATATTTTCTTTTACAGATTCCTTTACAGATTTCTATGAAGTGACAATAGGCCAGGAACAGGGGAAACACTGGTTCCTTCAAAAAACCATGGAAGCAATTGAAATTTTGTTTTTGTAGGAAAAACATAGACGTTATCCATAGATGGTCTGCATTTTCTTAGAAATCTCACAATGAAATGTGAAGCATTGCAGCTTGTTCTCTATTGATTTTTTTGTGGCAAATGTCTCTTTACCATATGTAGAGACCCCCTTGGTCCATAAGCAGCCATGCTTATCAGGTACCTCAGTAGGCCTTCAACTCAGGCATGTTTTCTTCATAGCAACTTTTATTACGTTTTATTCATTATTTCTAATAGTCTTATTTCTTCAAGGCCATTCTTGAAGCTAAATTCCAATAAGTTAAACACAAGTTACAGTGTGATAATATGTTAACAGTAAGAGTATGTAATGCACATAATGCTTATAATAGGCCAGGCACTGTTCTAAGTGCTTTACAAATATCAACTCATTAAATATTCATCACACACTATGAAATAAGTATCATTAGTGTAGCCTTCTTCATTTTACACAAGAAGAAACTGAAGAACAGAGTAACTCACCTAAGGTCACACCCCTCAGTGATAGGCTGGGATCTACAGTGACTGACTTTGGAGACACTGTTATTAAGGACTCTGCCAATGGTTCAGCATATGTCAGAATGTTACGGAACCTTGAATGCCAGGTTCTTGAGTCTCAATGTCATAGAACTAAGCATTACACTCAATACAAGATTAAGCAAATAGAGTTTATTAAAAAGATCTTTTCACAAGGGAGTCAACCAGAAAAGATAAATCGAGCTACCGGAGGGGTTCTTGTGGATCGTAGGGGGTTTAAAAATGAGGTTGAGGTCAGTTGTGACATGATTTTATATGACTGTAATTGATCCTGAAATCGTCACAAGATGGTTTCCATGGTCAGTGAGCCACCCAAAGGATGTAAAATAATGCTTGTGCAAACATTCTTGTTACCATTTAATTGACAAAACTATATTTCAGAACATGATGTTAAGAAAGATGTTATTGTCATATATTCCTTAAAGATGTGGTTAGGTTGATTTTAACTAAGGAATTTTGCTGAAAGCAAGGAGTCATAGGCCTTTAAGGTGGAGTTCTTTTGGTCAAGATGGAATACAGATGTTATCCCTATACTGTTTCAAAATCATCTGAAATGCTTATCAAAACACAGATTTCTGCTGTCCATGAATTTCTGATTCAGTAGGTCTGGCGTGTTTCTAACAATTTCTCAAGTGACTCTGCTGCTGCTGGTCCAGACACTGCACTTGAAGAATCACTTTATCATGGGACAAATACCTCTCCATATTTCTAACTTGTAGCTTTTTAAATTTTGTTTTAAAAATATCTTTGGTAAAAAAACAACAACACAAACAAATGAAATGAGAACCCTCAGATGGTTTGAAAACAGCATTTTGAATTAAGTGAAAAGTCTTTTGGCAGGCACACACAGCCTTTACAACTAACCCTTTTCCAATAACTCTGTTCATAAATTTTTCTATTTTCCCAAAAGAATGATTTTCTAAATATTTGACTTCTACAAAATGTCAATGCTAGTCCCAAAATAATAAGCGATGTAACAATTTCAGTATGATGGGTTAGAAGTAGCACAAACGCTACATACTTTGTCATTAATTACCTATCTGCCCTCTGACAGGTTCCGTAAACTCTATTTCTTTATCTGTAGCATGAGACTTGGACTAAGTAGAATTGTTTCTTTTTTCCTAATCCTGTGGATGAGCAATGCAAGATGGAGGGCCAACAATCTCCCATCAGAGACCAGAAGAGAGGCCCAGCAGAGCCCCTTTCCGATGTCCTAACGATGCCCATGGCTTTCTTGCTACTGAAAAGGAGGAAATAAAAAAGAACTCTGCCAGCAGTCTACTAATCATGAATCTATGTAAGAGTGACAGTTAATCTTCTCTTCCTATTAATAGATGCAGATGCCAAGGGGCTTAACATTTTCCTACTAGCTTAACAAGGAGAAAAAGATTGAAAGGAAAGCAAAAAGAGTTGCCTAATTGCATAGCCAACAGCTATTGCCAGGTTGCTCAAAGGGAAAAACTCCAAGAAAAGAGATAGAGGCAAGATGATAATTCATTATTGCCCATGCCAGTATTTTGCCCCCAAAAGAAATTAAAGGCAAGTCATTTTGATCAGTTGTGGTGTACCTTCAGGAGCACATGCAAGTAATAATGAATCCAGATGAACTTTTAGTCACAATCCTGCCTACTGAGCTATGTGAAACAAAGGTGAAGCTTTATTGATCTCTCTGAATATGCCATGGAATAGTTACTACAAAAATACAAGAAAAAAATAAAGCTGAGTCTACCCAGCTTTGCAAAACCAATGTGATTTCCAATTCAGGAAGTTATCAGGTCTTACCGTGTTCAGCAGTTTCATGGACATTTGAACACAGGCATCTTGTGAAAGGAAAAGGGCCATGTATGTTTTTTAAATAGAAAAGCATTTTACATATACTATATATGAATTTTTGCATTATTTCTAGTTCCATTTCTAAATTAAGTGGGTTTTTATCACATCTGAATTAAAACACTCTAACAGTTACTTCAAGTTCTTCAAATAATTTTTCCCAGTAGAGAAAAATGGTACTTTGAAAATAATGTATAAATTGTAAAGGAATAGTAAGTTATATAAAATAGTCCAAATATTCACATTAAATAAATGTATCTTTGAACAACTTCCTTACTAAAGAATACTTACCATACAGACTATTAGAATGATATTTATTAAGCTTCTAATCTTATATTATAAGTAATATCTTAATGAACCACCTTGCAGACAATCTAATTTGTACCCAAGTACTACTCAATATTTTAAATTAAAAGTCATGTTTACACCACTGGCTGGTTAGCTCAGTTGGTTATAATGTGGTGATAAATTAAAGTCATGTTTGAGTGCTTACAAAGAGCTAGATATTTTTCTAGATGTTGAGCACAAGGTATGAAAAGATATTTGTCCAAGCCTCAGGTAAGTTAGTGAGAAAGCAAGGCTGTTGTTTGCAAGTAAAACCTTCTCTGGTTAACTTCTTGTATTTCCCCAAAGAGGGAACATGTTTGAATTTTGGGAAGCCTAAGGTAACCAATGTCTGCTATAACTATAATAAATTTTATGGAATTTATCCCAAATATAAGAGATTTGCCTCAGACTATTTGAGAGTCAGGTAAGGACTTATAGATGTCACACACAGCAGTTGAGCATAAGTTAAAGTTATGAGCACTTTTGATAAGGAAGTTTTGGTCTGGAATACATGGTGTTCCCCTGGGCAGGATGCCCCGGATTCTTAGTCCACTGGAGTCAAAGAATGAATCCACGGACAGAAGGTGGTATAGCAAAGGTGGAGATTTATTGAAGAACAAGTACAGACTCCCACATGGGGAGGGAGAAAGGGTCCCACTGAGTTCCTTTTCCCTATGGTTTATATAGGCTGCAGATCTTTGTGCCTTGATATCCACTCTGATTGGTCACTATTCCCTTGGATTGGTTACTATAGTAACTTCTGAGATCAAAGTTCAAAACTCACATGGTACTCCCCTCCTTCCTTTTATTTTGTAAATATAGACCTTTTGCTGTTCCCAGCTCCCTCATTTATGCAAATGTACGTGCTGCAGCTTTTCAGCTCCCCTAATCTACGGAAATATACCTTATGCTGCTCTGCAGCCTGTGCTTCTTCCATGGTCCCCTTAATTTCTGAAATTTCCTAAACCTGTATTTTTCACCCCTAAAAATTCCTGTTTCACTGTTAACTTTACAAATACTGCAATATTGCTGGCTAAAGTGGTTGCTTTAATCCACACCCACCAGCCATATATAAGTTCCTGTTCTCCAATTTCTAGCCACCACTTGACATTGTCAGACAGTTAAAGTTTTGCCAATATGGCCCTGGCCAGTGTGGATCAGTTGGTTGGAGCATGGTCCTGTTCACTGAAGGGTTGCAGGTTCGATTTCCGCTCAGGACACATACCTTAGTTGAGAGTTGGGTTTCTGGTTGGAATACATAATGGGAGGCAACCGATTGCTGTCTCACTACCATCAATGTTTCTCTCTCTCATCTCTCTCCCTTCCTCTCTGTCTCAAATCAATGAAACATATCATCGGGTAAGGATAAATAAATAAAATAAAATTTGCCAATATAATAGGCATGAAATTATGGTTTTATTTTTCATTTTTCCACTTAACAATATGGTCCAGGATCTATTATGTTTATTTCATATTCAGTTTCTTCAATTTCACCTTCTTTGATATCTGTTCATGTCTTCTGCCTGTTTTCTATTGGGTAATTTATAGTTTTCCTATTGAGTTGTAAAGCAGTTCATTATAAACTCTGGTTATGAATTGTTTTTCTATATTGTTGATAATAGGGTAGGCTGTGCACTAATAACTCCAAAGTCTCAGTGACTTAACACATCACCAGTTTTTTTCTGCCTCGACTCAAATTCTGTTTCACATCCAGGGAACTCTTTAGGGATTTAATTTGCTTTGAACTTGTGTCACATTTATGACAATGTCAGGGAAAGAAAAATTGAATTTTGTTCATAGGTCAGTCACAATCCATTGGACTTAAGTAGCTGTATGGCTCTGCCTAGCTGATACCAATGTAACTAGCCAGTTATAAATAATAGGAAAGGAGCAAAGGAAGGCCAGACATTGTAAGCATGGCCATCTGGGCAGCTTTACCAGGAAGCTGCAATTTCATACTCCCCATGGAATCACTGGCCATTCCCTGCAGATCACTGGGGGAGGGACTGGACAAAGGGAAAGATGGGTGTATTTGCAATTAGTCTGAGTGACATAGGGAAGGTACTTGCTTGTCAGTCGAACATTTGGGAACACGTACTTCCCTAGACCAGGGGTAGGAAACCTTTATTCTAACAAGGCCATTTGGATATTTATAACATCACTAGAGGCCCAGTGCACAAAATTTGTGCACTCAGGGGCGGTCCCTCAGCCTGGCCTGCACCCTCTCGCAGTCTGGGAGCCTTGGGGGAGCGGGCCTAAGTTGGCAGTTGGACATCCTTAGTTGCTGCTGTGGACGTGGGAGAGGCTCCCACCACCACCGCTGCACTCACCAGCTGTGAGCCTGGCTTTTGGCTGAGCAGCGCTCCTCCTGTAGGAGTGCTCTGACTGCCAGGGAGCAGCTCCTGCATTGAGCGTCTGCCCCCTGGTGGTCAGTGCATGCCATAGTGACCTGTCATTCTGCTGTTCAGTTGATTTGCATAATAGCCTTTTATTATATAGGACTAGAGGCCCGGTGCATGAAATTCGTGCACTGGGGGTGAGGGTGGGGGGGTGTGCCCCTCAGCCCAATCTGCACCCTCTTCAATCTGGGACCCCTCAGGGGATGTCCAACTTCCAGCAGTCGGACATCCCTCTCACAATCCGGAACCGCTGGCTCCTAACCACTCACCTGCCTGCCTGCGTGATTGTCCCTAACCCCACTGCCTGCCTGCCTGCTTGCCCCTACCTTGATCTCCTGCCAGCCTGATTGCCCCTACCTTGCCCTCCCCTATCAGCCTGATCACCCCAAACTGCCTGTGCCTTGGCCCCCAGTCTGGCCTCCCTCTGGAGGCACCACCCCCATAACCCCAATGCTGCTGCCACTGCAGCTGGTTATGGCTGCCTGAGCCTTGGCCTTTGTAGCCACTGCGGCTTTGTCTGGAAAGATGTCCGGAAGACAACCACTCTAATTAGCATATTACCCTTTTATTAGTATAGATTTGGGGACCATTACAACCACGCAGAACTTGAAGAAAACACATGGCCCTGGTCAGTTTGGCTTAATGGAGAGAGCATTGGCCTGTGGACTGAAGAGTCCAGGTTTGATTCTGATCAGGGGCACACATGCCTGGGTTTTGGGCTCAATCCCCAGTAGGGGGCCTGTGGGCGGCAGCTGATCAGTGATTCTTTTTTTTTTTTTTTTAATATATTTTATTGATTTTTCACAGAGAGGAAGGGAGAGGGATAGAGAGCTAGAAACATCGATGAGAGAGAAACATCGACCAGCTGCTTCCTGCACACCCCCCACCGGGGTATGTGCCCGCAACCAATGTACATGCCCTTAACCGGAATCGAACCTGGGACCTTCCAGTCCGCAGACCGACGCTCTATCCACTGAGCCAAACCGGTTTCGGCTGATCAGTGATTCTTATCATTGATGTTTCTATCTCTCTCTCCCTCTCCCTTTCTGACATTTTAAAAATATATATTTTTTAAAGAAAACACATGAGCTTCACTTTGGGCTTTGTCATCTTACAATATCCTTTGTGCAGTGTTTTAACTTCCCTCAACTTTCCTTTACCTACCTTTAAAGTGCAATCTATTTTGGGGAAGATGATCAGGAAAGTGATTCCAATGGGTAGAAGTTTTTTTTTGGAGGGGATGGGTCATGAAGATATTTAAAAATTGAGCATGGTGATGGTTGTACCACTCTGAATTTACTTTAAAAAAACAGTTCATTGTACACTTTAGGTGACATGTACAGTATATGGGTATTTCTCAACAAAGCTGTTCTTTTATTTCTTTTTAAATAAAGACCAGTCTTATAATCAATTGCAGATGTTTACAGAGGCCCCTCAAGATTTGCTTACCATGTCCCAAATCACGGCTGTGATTCCCAGTTGCCTCCAGTCCTGGTGGATCTGGATGGTGTGGTTTGCAAAGGAGAAGGTGGCAAGAGGCTTATGGAATTTCAGGCAACCCCATTCCCCCGGTCTCCTCATAGGGCACCAGGGCCATTCCCACTGTGCCAGCTCTGCTCCCTTTAACCTGTTGGGCAAAAGAATCCTGCGTGCTCTGGCCAGAAAGTGCATTCTTTCTTAGGTGGCCCGGATGCTTTTTTTAAGGTCGTTTTATGGATTCAAAAGAATAAACAAAGATGTGGAAAGCTTTTGTCAAAATCCTTTTACATGGTTCTTCCAGTGTCATGGGAAATGAGATGTGGCTCTGAATTCATCCCAAAGTGTGTCTTTGGGCAAAAGCACCCAGAACGGCACAACTCCTGCAGAATGCCCCACACACTTTGCTGTCAGGACTCAGGGGGGCTTGAGGGTGAGCGAGGCAGCGGTGCCAGCACAGGACCTGGGAGAAGGTAGCGCTTTCTACACTGCCCAGGCCACGTGGACTACAGCAGTACCCGCCCAGGTGGGCAGGGTGTTTCTGCTGTTTTGTTTTGGTCTGGCCTCCACCCCGTCAGCCACAGACCTGTGCCTGCACTGAGACTGAATGGTTTGATGGCCCTACTTTTTGGTGGACAGTGGATGCACTCCCAGAGACTGGCAGTTAGACTCTGGCGGCTTCTGAGTCCCTTGCGGGGAGAGCCCGGCCCTAGGTCAAGAACAGACTCAGGCGTCCTCGGCCAGGAGGCCTCCTTGGGCTAGGGGCCGCCACAGTTTGAAGGCTGGCCATGACCCTAGTCCTGGCAGGGGTCTCCTCTGGGGCGCTGGCAGGCCTGGGCTAGGGCTGCGGGAGGTTTAGAGGCTGGTCACGCCCCCGATCCTGGTGGGGATCTCCTCTGGGGGGCTGGCAGGCCTGGGGTAGGGTCACTGGCGGTTTGGAGGCCGGTCACGCCCCCGATCCTGGTGGGGGTCTTCTCTGGGGTGCTGGCAGGCCTAGGCTAATGGCCACCCTGGTTTAGAGACTGATCACGCCCCCGATCCTGGTGGGGGTCTCCTCTGGGGTGCTGGCAGGCCTGGGCTCTGACGCCGCAAAGGGAGAGGTTCCTGAATCTGCTTCCCACACACCTAGGCTAGGATACATCTTGTAGGAGGCGGCTTCAATGCCCGGGGTCGGTGACCAGGTCCTCCGGAGCCTCGCTTTCTGGGCTGCAGTCCCACGTCTCCCAGTGCCCCAGCCTCGGATGCGCCCATGCAGTTGCCCCCACCACCAGCCACCTCAGTGCAGGCCACAGCAGCTGAAGCCAGCCTCTTGGAAGCCAGGCCACCACACCCACCACCTCTAGTAGCTCTCTGCTGCTTGCTCTCTGTGCCCTGTCCACTGGGGTAGGGGAGTGCTCCCAGCCCAGAGGCCCTCCCTCCCTCCGCAGCCTGGCTTGGGAAGCTGGCCTCATGCTGGGGCTACTATGCCAGCATGCCCACTCGGCTACTATGGGTGCGACACGGGCCCCACGAAGGCCAACCTGGAGAACGTGGACCCCAGCTCTGCATCCGGCTGCTGCAGATGGCCTCGGTGGTCAACTACCACCTGCTCCTTCCACTGGCCCCATTGATCCCTCTCAGCACCAGCCATTTAGGCGAGGGTGGCGATCGCCCAGGGACCTCACCGCTGCTGGCCGTGCTGGGCCACGCCCCCCCGGGTCGCGATGGGTCCTGGGACCCCCGGGAGGCTGCTGGCCCTGCCCGGCCACACCCGCCCCCGTCGCGATGGGTCCCGGGACCCCCTGGAGGCTGCTGGCTGTGCCTGGCCACACACCCCCGGGTCGCGATTGAACCTGGGACCCCCGGGAGGCTGCTGGCCGTGCCCGGCCATGCCACCCCGGGTCGCGATGGGTCCTGGGATCACCGGGAGGCAGCTGGCCATGCCTGGCCACGCCCTCCCGGGTCGCGATTGAACCTGGAACCCCCGGGAGGCTGCTGGCCGTGCCCGGCCACACCCCCCGGGTCGCGATGGGTCCCGGGACCCCTGGGAGGCTGCTGGCTGTGCATACCACGCCCCTCTAGGGTTGCCATCACTCACCAGGACCCCCGGAACTAAGAGGATTTGGCGCCGCCATCTTGGTTTTCTCAAGGCCAGATAGGCCACTCGGAGTCCCGCCCCTAGCCTCTGGCAGGCCCAATCATGGGCATAGCGGAGGTGCGGTCAATTTGCATGTTTCTTTATTATATAGGATTCCCAGGCCATACAAAATTATCAATTTAGAAATTAACTTGAAAAAAAATTAGCTTGCTATATTAGGTCAAACATTTAATTAACTCACCCCTAATGCCTTGGCAAGGCCATACCAAATGATTTGATTTCCCTGCCTTATTTGACCCCCCAGGCCATATGTTCCCCACCCCTGCTGTAGATAAAGGAGCTCATGCTTTTGTTGCTCTTCGCTCTCTTGGCTCATGGGGCTCTCTTGTTCCTTTGCTCCTGCCCATGTTCCCTCAAAACCATGTGGCCCTGCAGACCCCCACACACAGTGTACTGATGGACTGCAGCAGGGAACACAAAGTTAGCCTGATGATGGACTGGATCTGTGCTCCCACATGGAGAGGAAACTCTGCTCATTGGCTTTAATCCTAGCTCTGCAGAAACCACAGCTACACTTATTCTACGGTGGGACTGAGGGCAATGGGACTTTTGCAACTCAGGGGGTAATTCCCCAGAAACAAAGCTTTCTGTAAGACACCATCCTCTCTTGGGGGCCACTGGAAATTCATAGACCAGCAGCACCCCAAGACCTCATTTTATAGATAAGGGAAGTAAGGCACAGAGAGTTTCAGTAACTTGCCCAAAATCACCCAATAAATGAGTAGAAATGGATTTGAAGCCAGATTGTCCAGGTCCCAAGTTTATACTTTATTCTTCTGTGCTATAGAACTACAAGCTCCCTGTTCTGTCTAACTTTAGTTAGATTCCTCATTTCTAGAATAAAGATTACTTAATGTACTTTAAGGGATTTTTATGAGGATTAAGTAACATCAGACAGATGAAAGGTTTAAAAAACAACTGTAAATCACCTCAAAATAAAGGTTTTTATATGGAAACAATTTGTTTATACAGGCAACAATTTAAACTCATAAAGTGAATAAGTTACAATCTCGACAGTTTCCCATTTATTTTTAATTGTGTTATATCCAAAAGAAGTTGTCAACTTTGGTTTGATTATTTCATCACCTTTTGTGGAAAAAAGAATTTCATCAGAGTGATCACATCCTGACTATCATTTATAAATATTTACTTAACATCCTTCCACTTCATTATAACAATGACTAATCATTCATCATCTAATCTTGATTATACAAGTGATTTAAGGAAGTTTGAATTATTTTACATAATTGAGGGTTTGGATATTCAAGAGAGTTGAAAATTGTCAAAAGAGATACTGTGAATAGAAGAGATTAGAAATTGTATTATTTATGTTTGAAATTTAGGGGCTTTGAAGGGTTTTGTGTCTAAATTTATGAGATTATTGATCTGTAGTTTTCTTCTCTAGTAATATACTTATCAGGTTTTGGTATTAAGGCAATGCTGGCCTCATGAAATGAGTTAGAATATGTTCCCTCTACTTCCATTTTCTGGAACAGATGTTAGCAAATTGGTATCATTTATTCCTTAAATATATTGGTAGAATTCACCAGTGAAACAATCTGTTGCTTTCTCTTTTTTTTTTTTTTTTTTGAAAATTATTAATTTTTACTTAATTTTCTTAATAGATATAAGAACATAATAAAGGAGGTGACTGGGGTGTGGTTGTTTGCATTTGAAAAGCACAGTTGCTTATTATCCCTTGGAATTGGCTAACCTTGGGAGGGGCAGTCCCTCCAGAGTATTGAAGCAGGAATTTTAGGGGGATATAGGCAGGCTTAGGGATTTTTTAGAATTGGGGTCCATGGAAAAAACACAGGGCCTTGGACTGGGAGAAGGTACATTTCCATAAGACAAGGAAGCCAGGTGCAGTTACATTTCCATAAGACAAGGAAGCAGCAACAGGTATATTTACATAAGTCAAGGGAACTGGAAGTAGCCAAGAAAGGTCTATATTTACAAAATAAAGAGAAGGAAGCCCAAAAGGAATAGGAAAACAATAAGAAAGGAGGGGGGAGAACCTCACTTGTCATGTGATGTTTGACCTTTGAGCCCAGGAGTTACTATAGTAACCAGGCTAGGGGAATAGTGACCAATCAGAGGGGATATCAAGGCACCAGGATCTGCAGCCTTTATAGGCCTTTGAGAAGAGGAATTCAGTGGGAATCTTTTCCCCCTCCCTACTTGGGAGTCCATTCTGTGGGACTATTCCCTCTCCCCAAGTGAGAGTCTGTACTTGTTCTTCAATAAATCTCCATCTTTGCTATATCACTTTCTGTCCGTGGATTCATTCTTGATTCCGGCAGACAAAGAATCCGGGTTCCATTCGGTATCAGTAAGTGAAGCAGGAATTTTAGGGGGAATATAGGCAGACTTAGGGATTTTTTAGAATTGGGGTCCATGGGAAAAAGCATGGGGCTGCAGACTGGGAGGAGATACTTTCCCATAACACAAGGAAGCCAGGTGCAGTTACATTTCCATAAGACAAGGAGGCAGCAACAGGTGTATTTCCATAAGACAAGGGAACTGGAAGTAGCCAAGAAAGGTCCATATTTACAAAATAAAGAGAAGAAAACCCTTCATTCAGAAGGAGAGGAAGAAAGCCCAAAGAGAATAGGAGAACAATAAGGAAGTAGGTGGGGAGAACCTCACAAGTCCCATGTGAGGTTCAACCTTTGAGCCCAGGAGTTACTATGGCAGTGATGAGCAACCTTTTGAGCTTGGTGTGTCAAACTTCGCCAAAAAACTGAGCATAACTCAGGTAGTGTGTCACTTTGAGGAAAAAACATTATTTCACGATATTTATAGTTTAAATAACATAAATGTATAATTGTTATATATAATTGTATTTGTTAACCAAAAAAATACCATTGAAACCTATAAAGAATTTTAGTGAGTTTATTTGAGCCAAACTGTCGACATATGCCGGGAAGCAGAACCTCAATGAATTGAGATAATGCTCCAAAGAATGGCGGGTTACATCTGTATTTATACATTGCCAACAAAGGAGGGACATAGGTAGGCTACATGAAATTCATTGGTGACGGATTAAGGAGGTGGGATAAAGCAAAGCGGTGGGAAACCCCTGTGATTGGATAAAAAGTTAAATGATGGACACACACTTAGGTGGGTGCAGGAACAATTAACATGATAATGAAAGAATTTGAGGCATCTGTCCTGGTGCCCACCACATTTGGTTGTGCCCCAGGGGCTCCAGAAAAAAAAAAAAAAGGAAGTTACAAGTTACCCAGACATCTCACAGATATGTTATCTTAGAGGCAAAAAGGCAAATGGGCTCAGGAAAGATCTAAGTTGATCTTTGTCAGGGAAAATATCAGCCTAGGAATGACTGCCCACTATAACCTGTTTGTAGTTAAATATTTAATTTTCAGACCATCTTTTGTGGTTATTTTAGGTCTCTGAGTTTTCAAGACTGCCACACAGGCCTCCCCTGAGCTTGTCAGGTTAGCATGTGGCTCCTTTCATCCACATATTTAATAAACCAAAAACTAAATATTTAACTTACCTGCTTAGTGACTTCTTTGTTCATCCGTCAGTCGGTTTCTTTTGTTGGTCTTATTTAGCTTGTGTGGGGTGCCGTGAACTAAGATAAGTGAGGGGGAGGGGGAATTCATTAACTAACCTGCCTATTAGTGACTTTTTTGTTGCTGAATTTCATTGGCTAAATCTTCAATTGAAGGTTGGTATTTTGTACACTTCAGGCCCAAGCAAGCGCTACTAACTTCATCTGTCAATCTGTTTCTTTTGTTGGTTTTGATATTATTTAATGCTGAGAATAAGGCCTCACAAAAGTATGTAGAGGGAAAAATTGTGAGTAAAGCCATTGCTATATTTTTCAGGGTGCTAAAAGTGTCTGGTAGTCAGTTCCAGGCACTCCAAATTTCCTGTTCATAGTGGCACTCCTCTTGATTCTCCAAGCGGCACCTTTCCAGATTCTCAGGCTGTGACCTCAAGTTGGCAAACACCTGAGCCCAGATACTGTCTTTAAATTCTGCAACTTGCATCTCCAAATCATCAATTTGCATTCATTGGAAACCATTTAATTCCAAACTACTGTAGACTACTACATCAGGATACTTAATTATTTTCATGGTCTGTTCTAGACTTCTAAATGGACTAAATCTATCACTAAACTGGTCAAGTAACGAGTCTACAACATGCTGGTACTTCATATGCAAGAGTTCCATTTCATTTTGTACAGCTGCACTGGCCTTCTCAAAATACTTTGTTACTCGAGGAAAATACTTAAAAGTTTTAGTTTCTACATCTCGCTTTAAAATTTTAACTTTACTTTCAAAAGCTTTTATGTATCCAAACATAACGTCAATAATTTTGCCAAAACCTTGTAACTTTAAGTTCAGTTCATTAATATGAACAGAGAGATCTGTTAAAAACATCAGGGTGTTGACCCACTTATCATCATTAAGCTGAGGAAAGTTTCCCAGGTCCTTATTGTCAAGAAATACCTTAATTTCTTCAAAGCACTCCACAAAGCGCTCAAGAAGTTTGCCTCGGCTCAGCCATCTTACATTATTGTACATCAGCAGTCCACTGTAGGTGGAATCAACCTCCAGTAAAAGTGCCAAAAATTCTCGCTTGTGAAGGGGGCGAGCAGCTATCAAATTAACTATTTTTGTAACAACTGACATTAAGTCGTTTAAGTCGGTGAGTCCTGCCTTGGCACATAAAGCCTCCTGATGGATAATACAATGAAAAGGCACAATCGGGTGTCCAATAGCTTCTGTAAACAATTTGACAAATCTGACTTTTTCCCCCACCATATTTGGTGCTCCATCTGTCGTCACTGACACAACTTTAGAGATATCAATGCTTAGGTCACGAAATGTTTGTATAACAACCTTACATATTTCGCTTCCTGATTTACTTGTTGACACTGATACTAACTTTATCAACTCTTCTCTCATTGTGAGACAATCAGAATATCAACCAATAATGGCCAACTGAGCATGTGATGTGACATCAGTAGTTTCATCAAGAGAGATAAAAAAATATTTACACTTCCTTATGTCTCTCTTTAATTGATGTTATACGTTTGTGTTCAGTCTCATTATTCAGTCTTTTATGATATTTCTACTGAGTGGTAACTCAGATATTCTCTTAATAATTGCATCTTTATTCTGCATATCGTGAAATAGAACTGGTGCACATCTTAGGAGAGTTTCTTTAATAAATTCTCCCTCACTGAGCGCTTTTCCATGCTGAACTATAGAGTGAGCAATGCTCAAACTTGCAGATGTTAAATTTGTAGAGCCTTTCATAAATTTAAGGATGGAATTAGATTGGCTCTTATAAAGGTGTAGCTGCCTGGAAATGTATTCCTTCCTTTCATCCTCACTTTTTTTCCAAGAGCTGGGAATGATTAGTTTCAAAATGTCTATTTATATTCCATGTTCTGCTTACTACCATTTCAGTACATAGAACGCAAAATGATCTGCTATTTTTTTCTATAAAGCCATACATCTTGGTCCATGTCTCTTGAAAGGGTCGGCCACTGCTACTACCACTTCCTTTACTTAACCTTAGTTTTTTATTTTTTGGGTTCTCCATCAGCGGGCAGTGACAGAAGATATAATTATAGATAGCTTGTTAGGCCTGCAGGCAATTAGGGATTAACTAGCCTAACTAACCACAAAATGGTGCATATAACTGTCTTTTAGGAAAGGGCAGGGTTAATAAGCAGAAATAGGGGTTAATAAGGATGCACAACAGTAACTGTGGTGAAATGGAGTCTGCACTATGGAGCAAGATGGTGTTCCTTATGTGAATTAAAATGGCTGCTGCTATTTCTAATGGCGGGAAACAGCACCCATAGCATGCCACAAACCCTCGCCTCTCCCAGCCTCCTCCTCACTTATCTCAGTAATGATGGATTAGAAATCCATGACACCCCAGAACAGTAGATAATGGTTGCTGTGGTTAACTGTTATTTTGTTACTGGTAATGGCAGGGCCCCCAGAGATGTGTCCCGCGCTGCGTTCCGCTGCTCCCTGCTCTGCTGGCAGAAGTGAGGGCAAAGATCCCGGCTTAACCAGAAGTCCCAGAACTAGACACTCTGTGCCAGACTTCTGTTGTTTTGGCCTACAGACCTCCGGCACAAAGTTAACTCCAAGACTCTAGTCGCAAATGTTTCATCCTTAGGAGCAGCAAATGTTTCATCCTCGGCATGTGGCCGCCTCAGCGGCCGCGTGTCATCAGAAATGGCTACATGTGTCAGTGCTGACACGCGTGTCATAGGTTTGCCATCACTGTACTATGGTAACCAGTCTAAGGGAATAGTGACCAATCAGAGGGGATATCAAGGCATCAGGATCTGCAGCCTTTATAAGCCATAGGGAAAGGGAACCCAGTGGGACTCTTCCCCCTCCCTACTTGGGAGTCCATTCTGTGGGACTCTTCCCTCTTCCCACGTGGGAGTCTGTACTTGTTCTTCAATAAATTATCACCTTTGCTATACCACTTTCTGTCCATGGATTCATTCTTCGATTCAGGTGGACAAAGAATCAGGGTTCCAGTCCAAAAATTCAGTATCAGTAGCAAGACCCCAGATGTCAAAACATCAGAATACAGAAAATAAAAGACATAGTTGATGCTGGCTTCAGAGATTTCTGCTTCAGGTAAGCAATTATCAGTTGCAACATTATGGGTTCACCTGTCTCTCCTGATTTCAGGGCAGCAGTTTTCCCTGCAACCAGTTCTCTGATGGGCCCACAAAAAGTTACTGATTTTCAATTTATTCAGCTTTTTCTTGTAACACAGCAAGTGATGGCTTCTAACCTCATTACATGTTAGAACTGAAACCAGAAGTCTCCAAACCATTTTTAATTGTTCTGTTCACATTCATTTTATGCCAAGCTCAAAATATTTGCATTAGCTTCCAGTTTCAATGGAATTACTGTGATAAGTTTCTTTTTATGGAGATTTTTGCTCAGCCTAGGAGTGGGATGGTAGACAGTTATTTACATAGTACCATGTGCTTTAATTTTGCTTTAAAAAAACCTTACATGAAACCCTAGCCTTCCCAGCCCTGGTCAGGGAGCATGTGGGAAGCAAGCAATAGACGTGTCTTTCCCACATCAATGTTTCTCTCTCTCTCTGTCTTTCTCCCTCCTTTCCACTCTCTCTAAAAATCAATTGAAAAATATCCTCAGGTGAGGATTAACAACAACAACAAAATATTACATAAAAAGATACAAAAATATTATATCATGGTTATCTTTTATAGGAAATGGCCAGGAAATAATTTTCTTTAACAAATTAGTTATTCAAACATTATTTATGGCAGCTAAACAAATAGGTGACACAAAATGACAGTAATTTCTTTCTGCTGTACTGTGCTGACCAAAGAAATGGACTAGAAATCCTAGGACTCAGGTTTGGGTATTGATTGTTAATTACCAGCTGGATATCTTTACAAAGAACTCCCTCCCAAATTTCTCACTCTGTGAATCTGGATAATAATACTGGCCTTTCTAGCTTACAGTGTAGTTAGGAACCTGAAAGGAAACATGGAAGGTTTAAATTTATATTGCAAAGCACTACAGAAATGTAGGGAAGCAATGTCCTTATTAGTAACTTCCATGCATTGTCTCCCTGGTGTATGTCCCCATTCCAAACAGAGCACTGATGGGGGGGGCAGGGCACAAATGTTTCTGTGCTCTTGAACCCCTTTCCCTTAGCTCACTGAGAGAGACTGAAAGATTGAAATGGGAAGAGTAAGTGAAGCACGAGCAAATGAAGGATAACAAATACGAGTCTTCAATATTAACCACCAAGGGCACGGTTTCTCAGAAAAGTTAACTAGTTGGGACGTTTAAATTGCCCCTGTGATGAAATATACTTCTGCTGGAGGCTGATGAAGTTAAGCAGGGATCCCAGCACATATTACCAAGACCAATAGAGGACTTACGTTCCTGGTTTGACAATATGTCTTTTTCTTAGCAGTAAATTCAACCCAAATAACAAACTACAGACAGGAAATGATCACAGACTGCACCTTGGGTAATAACACTGGGCAGAGAACTTTATTGCCCAATAAACATTAGTCCCAGTTGTATCATAAAGCATATAAGTGAGAGCAAAAATTCCCCCTAAATTGTCTGTTTTCCACAATTGTGTTTCTATTTTTAACATTGAAAGTGATGAAGTTTCATATTACTCACTGTGTCTCAATTCCATAGCAAACATAAACATGTCTTGCCGATGTCCAAATGAATTCAATTCACCAGAATTTAAAGTTAGGAAAGAGTGAGGAAGGTGCCCAGCATTTCTTGCACACCCACTGCATAACTAGCTCTGTGAGAGCTGATGCATGTTAGAAGGAAGTAGATGGAAAGTCAAGCTAACTTGCGTTTGGATGCTTGGTTATACAGCTGTGTGACTGGGCCATGTCACACAGTCATTTTTTCCATCATACAATCTGCCTTTTGGAGAGTTGGTATAGGTAAAGTACATATTATTCTCCTGACACAGAGATGTCAGGTAATTTTATTTGCACATATTATCTCAGACCATCCTAAATAACTCTCTGTATCTTTCATCTCTGTTTTATATTAAACAAAAGTGAAATTGAGAAAAGTTAAAAATCATGCCCAAGTGAGGAATATGGCACAATTTGCACCAGGGTTTTTCTGGCTTCCATGTCTTGGCTCTTTCCACTCTGTTATGAAATTGTAGAATATCAAATTATTAATATGTAATATTGACATATTGTGTTATATGCTATAATATTCAACAATATATGTTATCTTATATAATAAAAGCCCAGAGACTGAATAGCAGAATGACCAGAATGACCAGTCAACCAGTTGCTATGATGCACACTGACCACCAGGGGGCAGACGCTCAATGCAGGAGCTTTCAGTGGGAACGCTGCTCGGCTGACCAGGATGAGCAACTCTCCCACAGCAGGCTGATCCCCGCAGGCCATGCCCCCCACCAGTGCACGAATCCCGTTCACCAGGCCTCTAGTATATATTTAAATATGTATATATATTCCAGCCCTTTCCATATTTTCTTTATCCTAAAATATTAACTTGCTTATGCCTTCCTTATAGCCCAAGGTTTTAAGTTTGAAGTTAAATGGTAATTTATCTTTCAATCACATTTTCTTCTTTGTGAGAAAAATTCTGATGACTTTTATGCTGTGAGAAAGGATGAAAAGTTCATGAACTCCCAATTTGGTTTTTGTATTCAGACCTTATATAGATTATGTATTATATGAATTGAAAGATGAATATTTGAAACAAATTGCAAATAAAGAGCAATTTAATAGGAGATTCATGCATTACAAATATGTTTTAAAAGTTTTATAAATTGATATGATTTATATAAAACTAGAGGCACCCTTGAACCGGTGGGGTCCCTTGGCCTGGCCTGTGGGGACCGGATTGAAACCAGCTCTCTGACATCCCTTGAGGGGTTCAGGCTTATGAAAGAGCACAGGCCAGGCCAAGGGACCCCCCCAGTGCATGACCAGGGCCGGGGAGGGACCACAGGAGGGCTCCAGGGTGTATCCGGCCCATCTCGCCCAGTCCCAATCAGCAGGGCCCCAGTAGCAAGCTAACCTACCAGTCAGAGCTCCTGCCCCCTGGTGGTCAGTGTGCATCATAGCTACTGGTCGTACAGTCGAACAAAGGTCGAACATTTAGCATATTAGGTTTTTACTATATAGGATTACTTATCAAAAATGTATGACTTTAAAAAATATATGTTTTATTGATTTTAGAGAGAGGGGAAAGGAGAGGGAAAGAGAGATAGAAACATTGATCAGCTGCCTCCTGCATGCCCCTCACTAGGGATCAAGCCCACAACCCAGGCAGGTGCCCTAATCAGGAATCAAACTGGTGAACTATAGGTGCATGAGATGATGCTCAATCCACTGAGTCACACTGGCTAAGCTATGATTTTTTTTTTTAAATTATTTCCAACATGGCAAATTGTAACTATTTCTGAATATTAATCCATTTTCAAATCAAGAAAAATGTGGATTAAGTAAAGTAAATTCACTATAGAAATAACCTGCATACAAAAGTTTATAATATTAAAAAGGAAGTGCTAGAAAATATACCATTATACCTGGGTCTTTGTGCTTCATTAACTGGTAAAATAAACTGTGATTTTTTTTTTAAGCCTTAATTTCAAAACACTGAAAAAAATTTTTTTTCATTTTTTAAAAAATTTGACTGCAAATAAGGTACAGTATAATCATATCAATTTTGTTTTATTCCCATAAGGTGCTTCAGAGAGAAAAATGTAAATGAGTAGTACATGAAATGCTGTCATATTTTGATTATGTAAATTAAAATTTTGATGTAGAGTTATTAAGCAATTTTCTCAGATGCTAATATTTAACAGGGTAAGGCTAATTTTCTTTTTTCATTTTGACTAATCTATGCTACATTTATAGAATATTTTAAAGACTCTTGCTTAAATTTTAAGGAAGGCAGTTAGTCCCCAGAAGATAGCAATAGGACATCAACTGTTAACAGGTAAATAGAATGATGATATAAAGCAGGCCATTTCTCATGCTCATGCACTAAATAATGGAAAACCACCTTTAGAGGGTGGGGTGGGAAGACAGGTTAAAGTGTGAAAAGCATTTTGAAGGTAATGATTAAGATAAAAAGTCAGAATCATAGACATAAATTTCCCTACTCAGTGTTAATGCAATAAAAATAATAGCAATAATGAATGAATTTATTTATCTTTGTTTTCCAAGGTTTCAGAAATAATTAACTCAAACTATACAGTTGCTTGAGAAAGGAAATTAGGGGAGAATTAATAGAATATAATCTTGGTCCTGGAAATGCTTGTTAAAAGAAGCTCCTAAAATAACCACCATGCAAAAAAAAGTTTAGTAGACACTACCAATGAATCTGGGCTATATTCTATCTTATTTGACCAATGCAAATGGAAAATTTCTATGAAATCTCTTAATCTCTTAATAGAGTCATAATTTTACTGCATTAAAATCTAACACCTAGTTGATTAGCAAAACACATTAGGTATATGAGACATAAGGTTTACAATATGTAAATTAAACACTTGGGGCATGTACTAAATTTTCATATCATATAAAGGTACTCTTTTAAAAGTTATATTTATATTTTTAAAAAGTAATTATATCCTTCTCTCACCTTTTCTATAAACGATGAAACTTCTCAAGTGTTGTCTGCCCACATGGTTTTCATCAGTGTATTCACAAATCACATTATTTTATATAATTTAAATGTTAAGATTATTTAAAAATTAACATTTCAAAAACTGGTATGTCCTGAGTATAACAAAATTATAAGTAAATTTTCACTTTGACTTCAACATAAGCATAAAACAATGGCTGCATATGATCATTCATTGTAGCATTGTTTGTTATAGCAAAAAAATATTGAATTAAATGTCTATCAGCATGGTACTAATTGAAAACAACTATCACCTACACAATGGAATAATATGCAACTAAAAAATACAAGAGTATTGATATACTTATAGAAAGTAATCTCTAAAGTATACTTTAAGTTAAAAAGGCCAGAAACCAAACTTTTATATACTAGTTGCATTTTCTATAAGAAAGAAGAAATTATATAAATTGAGTACAAAAGACATAAATATTTGCTTATTTTTGCATAAAGAAACACGGAGAATATAAGCCAGAAGCTATAATAGACAACTAAAGAAGCCAGCAAGAAAACTGTGGTAGAGATAAGAATAGAAAAGAGACTTCTTTGAAAAAAAGATTTTATGTTTCTTTGAGGTATATATATATATATATATATATATATGTTTTATCTATTTAAATTTATAAAGTATATAAAAAGTAAACACTAAAACAAAATTAATAGATAGGATTCTAGCTATTTACTAATTTGATGACCTTAACCAAAAAGAGGATAATATTATATCAAGAGACTTTAAAACACTGTGCTCTGTATATTATTGGAGGTATATATGTTAAGGAAAGAGAAAAACCAGCAAAGAAATCTTAAATCTAACACAATAGATATAATAATAATAATATTGTTGTCATTGTAATTTTAACACCATTCTAATCATACTATAAGATAAAGCAAATAAGCAATCATGTTAATATTTTAACAATATTAGAAACAAATACTCTCAATGCAAGAGAAAAGACATACAGTTAGTAAATACAACAAAGTAAAAACTATCAATATAAGCACACTAGAGGCCCGATGCACAAAATTTGTGCAAGAGTAGGCCTTCCTTCCCCCGGCTGCCAGCACCGGCTTCCCTCTGGCACCTGGGAGCCAGGCTTTCCTTGCAGCCCTGGCTTCATCTGGAAGGTCGTCCAGAAGGATGTCTGGAAGGATGTCTGGTCTAATTAGCATATTACGCTTTTATTATTATAGATGACGTCTATTTTTTAAAATGTGCTAGCTTTATTCACTCAAAGTTAGGAGAAATAATGTCACTTCAATAGTAATTAGTTCAATGGCACCCATAGTCTTTAAATCTTGGTTTCAAAAAATATTCCCAACTAAATAAAAAAAAATCAGAACTTTGTGGAGAAATTGCTATTCCAAGTTAGAGGCAGGAAAAATGCAGGTTAATTCTTCTTATGTAAGAAATCAAGGAAAAGTACTATTGATGCTGGATCCAATGGGCCCTGAACCCAGTTTGAAGGAGTTATCATGGACCAAATTTGGTACTATATAGACATTGAAATAAATAATGTCTGCAATTGATGATTACACATTGAATACATAAATCTCTCTCTCTCTCTCTCTCTCTCTCTCTCTCTCTCTCTCTCTCTCTCTCATTCTTTTAAGAGAGAGAGAGAGAGAGAAGCATCCATGTGAAACATAAATATTCATTGGCTGCCTCTGACATGCACCCTGACCCAGGATCAACCCCTAAACTTTTGCTTTATGAAAGGCCACTCCAGCCAACTGAGTCACACCAGCCGGGGCCTATAACAATTTTTTAAAAAGGATAAAACTCATATACAGGCAGTCCTCGGGATACATCGGACTTGACTTACATCGTTTCGTGGTTACGTCTCCATCTCCCAATTACAGTATTTATATAAAAAAAAAGTTCCATCATTTTGACATATGTACATATGTGCTTTATGTCTTTTATTATTTATTTACCACAAGTAAAGGTCAGGAATTGTTATCTTTCTTTTAATTTTTTTTTTACTGTTTCACTTCATTACTGCTGTGTATGTGTTACGTGTGAGTGACATAGGTGCTTTGTAGGTGGGTTCCGACTTACGGCAAAAATCATGTTACGTTGCGCTGTAGGAACGGATCTCCGACGTAACCCAAGGACTTGCCTGTATCACTAATAAAGTTGACTATTATACAGGAGCTCCTTACTTCAATATAGAACATTAAAGATAACAACGATTTACTCTGTTTTTTTTTTAGCTTAATATATTTTCATTGATTACAGAGAGGAAGGGAGGAGACAGAGATAGAAACATCAATGATATAAGAAAGAATTATTGATCAGTTGCCTCCTGCATGACCCCCAATGGGGATCCAGCCCAAAACCTGGGCACGTACCCTGACCGGGAATCGAGCCATGACCTCCTGGTTCATAGGTTGACATTCAACCACTGAACCACATCAGCCAAGCAACTCTGCATTTTTATAAGGTGTTCATCCTATTGGATGATCAAACTCATCATTACATAAAAATGCAAGGTAATAAATAAATAAAAAATGACAAAATTAGAAAATCACAATTTTGCAAAGCCAATGAAATAACTGATTCACATAAGTATCACTAATGGGTGATAAAACCAGAAGGTGAAACCATATTTACACAATATTATGCTATAGATCATTTTCTAAATGCAAAGCCTTTCCAAAGAAAATATCTGGCTGTTACTATTAAAGTGAACAAAGGAACTAACACCACTAATAGTGGTCCCACCCAGCATCATATACTTTCTAATATGATGCAATATGCAATACACATAATAAATGATATGATTTTCTTGCCAAAATTCTATTAAAAGCCTAATAAAGTCTTTAATACTAATTCAAAATGTGTTTTTTATATATATTTTTATTGTTTAAAGTATTACATATATTAGTACATATATCTCCTTTTTTTCCCCATTGACCTTCCCCCAGCCTCCCCTACCCCCTGTCGCATGCCCTCATCCCACCCCCCAGTGTCTTGTGTCCATTGGTGTGCTTATATGCATGCATACAAGTCCTTTGGTTGATCTATTTCCCTCCCTCCCCAACACTCCCCAGCCTTCCCGCTGTAATTTGACAGTCGTTTACAAGTAATTTCATTATTGCATTACTATCACGAATCAAAATGTTTCTATTTCTTCACATTCTCTCTAAAAATCTAGGTCCTTGTGTTTCCACTATGACTACGTGATTATGGAATAATATTCAACAATATTTTAATTTTTATTTCTCTGATTAGTTTTGTTTTAGTGGAGTCATTGATTTTAATGTACTACTTTATTATGTTAGGGAAGATTACTTATAAATGGTATATTAATGTGAGGTAAAGATATCCTCTTTTTGTGCATGTATATGTCACACACCTATGCAAAACAAGCCTTTTGGCTGGTTTGTGTGCGTTCAGGACTTCTCAGTTTTCATCATAATTATTTTCACTAATAACAGACTATCTCCAGCATTAGTGCTCTAATCATAGGAAATAAGATCAATTAAATATATAATATTGGCTAATTCTTCCCTGGTGTGTATATGATGTTCCTGGTTCTATCACCTAGATCCCCTTTAGGATTAAAATTCTTATTACCCCAGCTGCTGGGAATGCTGCCATCCTTCACCTATCACTCCCCTTTGGGGCTTGCCTTAGCTAATGAGACCTGCCTCACTCAGGCCAATCTTCCTTCTGAAGGAAAATCTAAACAGTGCCTAGTGGACATGAGGTAAAGTCCTGGCCCTCTTGACACTACTTGAGACAGCTCTGAAGCTTTATTGCATCTTGAGACCCCCAGTAAAGTCAGTTCATACATCCCTTAAGACTCAATGTCCTTCTAATTGAAAAAAAAAAATTGTTTAAATTATTTTTTATAAAGACTGCATCTTCCTCTGCCCAATCTTGCTCCCTTTCCTTACCTTCCATAAGTATTTCCCCTAAAGGCACTCTATAAAAAGTCTCCTACTGATTAAAAAGCAAGCAAACAAAATATGAAATATCGTAGAGGATATCAAATGTATATTTTAACTCTTCATGATTAGAAATAATTTTTACATTGTTCTTGCTCTACACATGTGCTATATATGAACATTCAGTATCTTTATTCCCTTTTATCTTTTTAACCTTCAGAGGCAAGAAAGCTTAATATTACCTTGCTAGAATTGTTCTGGCTAGAGTTCTGTGTTTATTTACGTTTTATCAATGGTTGGAAAGCCAAAGGAGAGAGGCCTTTCTCCCATCAAGAAGGAGTTCGCTTTCCAGAGACTGTTTCTGCTTTTGAACAAGGGCAGAAACATTTCAAGTCCAAAAATGAAAGAAAGAGTTCTGAGATTTTATTTGGCCATGACTAGAGTAAAGGTAAACTATTAGCACATACTTGTTTTACTACCTGTGCCTCATGTAATTCAGAATAACTCTGAATGGCTAATGATAGTATCCCCAATTTTGAGCTGTTTGGGGGATGTACACTTACATTTTTTTATATTTCAACTAGAGGCCCAGTGCACAAAATTTGTGCATGGGTAGGGTCCCTAGCAGCTGCTGGCTGCCAGCTGGGGCCTTCCTTCATTCTACACCACCCCCTGGTGGTCAGCACACATCATAGCAAGCGATCAAACTCAGCAGTTGGTCAAACTCCTGAGGGGACTCTTTGCATATTAGGCTAGATGCCTGGTGCACGAAATTCATGCACATTAAAAGGGAATTAATTAGAAGAAATATTTTAATATTGCTTTTTGCCCTTTCTCTATAATAGAAGTGTCAGATATGAAATAAAATTAGTAAAATGTATATGAAAATCACATTCCTGTCAGAGTCTGGGGCATGCTGCAGGACCTAGAGTCAAGTCCCCACCCACAACCTGCACGCATTTCGAAAAAGCAGGATACTCAGACCCAGCTGGTCCCACCCACCTTGGGTGAAACCCAGACCCGGCCAGATCCACCCCCATCAAGCCCCTTTGGGTGGGGGGCACAGTCTCAGGTCCCTGTCAAGCCCCACCATGCAAGGGGCATGGTCTCAGGTCCCCATATGGCCTGAGATCCCTCGCCCTGCCAGGCACCTTGCAGCCTCAGGTCCCTGTTGTTTGGTTGTGACATTATGGTGTCCCGACTAATTTGCATATTCCTCTATTATTAGTTTAGATAGATCTTGAGCATTTTATTGTATAGTGTTAATGGCATGTATTTTTATCACTTTAAAAGCTGAGATATAAAACATTAATGAAAGTGTTTTATTTTTCAAATTTGCATATGGATATAGGAGGCTGATTTTCCTCCCTTCCTCATTGCCTGAATAAATACAGGGAGTAACCATAATTGGTCTGGTCTATATGAAGCACTGCAAGGTATCTTTAGAATATAAATTCCCAATTCTTGTGCCAAGCTCTCATCACCAAACTGTGCAAAAATTTCCAGCAGACTTGTTATATGACCTTTTAAGAACTAAAATTAACTCGTTTCTATTTTCTGTATTAGACATTTTATTTAGAGGAACATCATGCACTTTCTTTATATATAAGGTTAGTGTTTAAAGTATATGTTTCTTGAAGAGCTTTGTGATACAGCCAACCATTTTTAAAATAGCTCATATAACATTATTTTACTTGCCAGGAATTATTTGCTCAGTAGGAAATTTCTAACACTTAAGGTTGAAGTGTATGGTTCTTTGGATAATGTGTTTGGTATTATATTTATGTACTTAACTTACAAACACTGTGGATCTGTAAGTCTTGTATATATGGAGCACATATTTTAGAAAAATAATATGTAATTTCAAATAAGTTCTCCACTTGCAAAAAAACGATGAATTTCATCTCCTTTATGGATCCACTTCACCTAAAACTCCATGTTCTAATTCTTCTATTTAACCTCTTGTTCAAAAAGCTTTCCCACTTCACACTCTCAACCTCCTTCAGTAATCATGACATCTTTTTTGGCTTCTGGTGTAATCTACAAATGATAAAGACAAAGCTAGGAAAAATTAATTTTGGGAGAAGTAAAACTTGAATTAGTAAGGTGAAGTTTTCCACGATGTATATTTTGATACAAGTTGATGTCAGTTACAAAATACTATCACTGAGATATTTATCTTGAATAATCTATTTTTAGTAAGTAGATTTCCAAGAACATTTTCTGTTCAAGGGCTAATTTTAGGATGATGTCTTTAAAGACCTAATTTGTAAGAAATTTACATGCTAAAGACAAACCTAGTTTCCTAATAGAGCCTACACCTGTAGACAAGAATGTGGTAGATTACCAGAGCTGTCTGAAACCAATCCTTTAGATAATGAAAGAAACAGAAGTGCCCCTCTGCAGGAAGACATTCCAATTATTATTCCTCTTAAAACCAACAAACCCCTGTAGTTAATCCTGGCTGAGAGCAATTCTATCTTACTATTGTCCAGCAAATAATGAGAACCCTCCTATATAATAAAAGCCTAATATGCTAAGTGTCTGGTCGTCCAGTCATCCATTCAACCAATCAATGTGTAATATGCTAATGATATGCCAAGGCTGCTCACCCACTCACTATGATGTGCACTGACCACCAGGGGGCAGACAGTCAACTGGTTGACCAGTCGCTATGATGTGCACTGACCACCAGGGGGCAGACGCTCCGACCAGTAGGTTAGCTTGCTCCTGGGGTCCATCTGATTGGGACTGAGCAAGATGGGCTGGACATACCCTGGAGCCTTTCCACGGTTCCTCTCTGGCTGGCCAACCTCCTGCATCCCTCCCCGACCCTGATTGTACACCGGTGGGGTCCCTCGGCCTGGCCTTCACCCTCTTGCAATCCAGGCTGAGGAACTCCCCCTCCCCAAATGCACAAATTTCATGCACCAGGCCTTTAGTATATAATAAAAGCCTAATATGCTAAGTGTCCGGTCAACTGGTTGGCCGTTCAACCAATCAAAGCATAATATGCTAATGATATGCTAAGGATGCTCAAGCACTCACTATGCCATGCACTGACCACCAGGAGGCAGACACTCTGACTGGTTAGGTTAGCTTGCTGCTGGGGTCCAGCCTATCGGTACTGAGTGAGACGGGCCAGACATGCCCTGGAGCCTTCCCGGTCCCTTTCTGTCTGGCCAACCTCCTGCATCTCTCCCCGGACCTGATCATGCAGTGGGGTCCCTCGGCCTGGCCTGCTCCCTCTCGCAATCCAGGACCCCTAGGGGATGTCAGAGAGTCAGTTTCAGCCTGATCCTGCAGGCCAGGCTGAGGGAGCCCACTGGTGCACAAATTTGTGCACCGGGCCTCTAGTAAATAATAATAGCTGCTAGTATTCACTTAGCACTTATATACCCAAGCCACACTATAACACTATTATTCATAGTTTCTTCACTTTTGATATTTATCTTCTATAATGCTCTTTAGTTTTCAAAATTCTCCTTATCTCATATTGTATCTGTATAGGCTAAAAAAATCAGAAACTAGTCTAGGCATTTCAAACAGAGAGTAGTTATTAGTGGAAGTGATTACAGCAGTGTTAGAAGCACTAGGAAGTGTTAGGGAGTGAGAAAGTCATGTTCCCCAAAGCCTATCTTATCTCTAAGCCGGATGCTGTGCCAAAAGAGTGTTGTGGAAATGCCACCAAATTAGACTAAGTGGACAGCTTAGAAGCCACATTCTGATCTTGCATGAGTCTGAAGTCCTCTCTCGAATGAAGCTGCTTGCCTTTCCCCAGTACTGCTAGAGCCAACAGCCACCTCCAGTAGCCTCTTCTGTAGAAGAGCATAAATAATATGGCTTGTTCTTTCTTATATTTCTACTAGAGGCCTGATGCATGAAATTCGTGCAAGGGGCTCAGCCTTGCAGCCCTGGCTTCGTCCAGAAGGATGTCTGGAAGGTCATTTGGCTGTTCAGTCTAATTAGCATATTACACTTTTATTATTACAGATATTCAATCATAGACCAGTATATACTGCAATTTGGCAGAACCTAATCAGCAAACCACTGACAAAAGAGTTTAAAAAATATAATTTTAACTTTCCAGCCCATAACACAGGGCAGAATGAGTATGAGATTAAACTCAGATAAATATTTGGCACATTTATTTATGTAGTACTCGTAGAGAGTTATTGAGTATTTATATTTTAGAGTCTATTTTAAAGGATATATATATATCTTACCACTGGTACTTCTAAAGCTGCTACAGGCACAAATAGAACCTGTGATGCAAGCTATGAGTGGTCAATTTCATTAAGGTTTTCTGTTAAAACAAGGTCTTACTTAGATATAGCTTTTTTTAAAAATTCTAGTCTATGCTTTATTTAGCAATAGTTTCTAAAACACATGAGTACTTGTGTATGATGTACTATACTCTAAATTCATGAATTTCCCAATAAATTGTTTTAATATGTAAGTTGAATAGACAATGTAAGTGTATGTATGTGTGTGTGTGTGTGTGTTTGTGTGTGTATGTTTAGAAAGAGGGAACTATATTGAAAGAATATTATGTATGTCTATATACATATGTATATACTATGCACACATATATCTGAATACTTAAGAATATTAAAATCAAAGCTATAATATGAAGACAATAATATTTCCTAAGAGAATGCTGGCCAAAGAAAAACATATTCCATGTGTGTTTTTCCTTGCTCTACTGAAATAAGCAGGGAAATTTTTGTATATAGTATATAATTGCACATTAAATCAACAGGTCTTATAGCTCTAGGATACTAATTCATTTACCTAAGATCCCAGAGTTAGCAGCTGGTTTAGCTAAAATCAGAACCCATGTTTATTAGTTCCAAGTCTTTGCTCCTCTCAATCCCTTATAAAATCCAAAATCCATAGCAAATGAGACTGATGTTAATGGGTAGATTTATCAGTGTTAAGAAATGAACTCAAAAACTCTAAACTACACTGACATGGAAAGAATACATTACATTCAGGCAAGGATGAAAGAATGGTTAGCTACAGAAGGGTATTTCTAACTAAGCAAGGGTAGGACCACTGACTGCCACTAATATTATTCCAGAACCCCGATCCACCCTGTGACAGTTTGTGGGAGAACACAATGGCTCCAGGATTTGTTTCCATGAGAACATGGGTTATATTTGTTTGTTTCCTATTTCAAGCTTCAGATTTTTCACTTCAGTACTTTTAATAGTCACAAAAGAATAATCAGTCCTGCTCATCACTCATCTTTCCCTTAATATGCTGTACAAAAAATTGGTCATGATAATATTTTATAAGCTTGGTAAATCACTTAATTTTCAGCAATAAATTTTGACCAAAATATTAAGTAACACAGCGAGTAAAATAGCAACACATTTCACATGTACTTTTGGTAGAGGTAAGATTTACATAGAGTGAAGAGCACTGATTTTTAGTAAGCATTTCGATGACTTTTGATTGATGGAATCACTCATAACTACCAACTCATCATGATATAAAGCATTCCTATCACCCCACAAGTTTCTTCAGTCCCCTTTAAAACAGTACCACTCAATGTGCTCTGACTTCTATGTGCTTGTCCTTTATCTTCTATAAATAGAATTATGCAATAAGGTCTTTTTGTGGTGGCCTTTTATTCAGGGCAACATTATACTTTTGAGGTTTATCCATATTGATTTTCTATCTCAGTTGTGAATTCTTTTTTACTGCTGATTAGTATTTTATTATTATAACTATAAGATATTTAGTTTTTATATTCCCCTATTGATGGACATATGGGCTACTCTGAATTTGGGATCATTATGAATAAAGCCACTATAATTAGTTTTGTTCAAGTCTCTTTGTGGGAATAGATTTTCATCTCTCTTAGCTAAATACCAAGGTAGAATTGCTAGATATAAGATAGATGCATGTTTAACTTTATTAGAAAGTACCAAAGGGTTTTTCAAAGTAGCTGCACTATTTTCTAATCCCATCAACAATGTAAAGAGTTCAATTGTATCATATGTTCAATAAATGTTGATGTTTTCACTATTTTTAGATTTAGCTATTTTAATGAGTGTATAATGGTACCTCATCGTGAGTTTAATTTTCATTCCCTGACCACTAATAAAATGGAGGAATTTTTCTTGTTATAGTTGGTCATTCATATAACTTCTTTTGTAACTATCCATTCAAATCTTTTGCTCATTTTTAATTTATTTGTCTTTATTTTTAAAGTTTCTTTGAATGAGTTCATTATATACTTTGAATAAAAGTTACTTGCCACATATATGTTAATGAAAATAATTTTTCCCCTGATGTAACATGTTCATTTACTTTTTTGACAATGCCTTTTGATGAAAAGAATATGTATTCAATTGAGTCATTTACGTACAGTGATATGTTCAGATCAAAATATAAAATATTTCCATCACCCCAGAGAGTTTCCTCATGCCCTAATGCCCATTGTTCAGTCAACCTTACAGGCCCTCACAACAGAAGCAGCCACCAATCTGATTTCTAACATCGTAAATTAGTTTTGCAGAGTGAAGAATTTCATGTGACTAGATTATACATTTTCTTTCAGTTAGCATAATAGTTCTAAAATTTACCTATGTTCTTGAATATATCAGGATTTAATTTCCTTTTACTACATGTATCATATCATATTGCTGAATAGTATTCCACTGTACAGTGATACCATTTTGCTTATCCATTGATAGAAATCTGTTTGTTTTTCCTGGTATTTTTCTATAACTGTTTTTTACTCCTTTGTTTTTCCCTTCCTTTATATGCATAAGTAATACTAAACACAAACATTTACTCAAGTTGCATTAAAGATGTAAAGTACTAGTATAAAGTATAAAATACTGAGGGTAAATCATATGAAAACAGAGAAGTTACCTAGTAAAGATCAGATAGATTTGACAGCATAAAAATGTAAATCATTTGTGCAGTGAAGGATACTGTTTAAAAAGTATAAGAAAAGTGACAGATTTGGGGGGGAAATCCTGACTTCATATATTTATGGAATTGTATATAATAAACTATTATATTATAGGATACTGATTAATTTACCTATGAATTAAATATATAAACAATGAATATACTTGCATTATATATTGATATATGAATTAAATATATAAACAATGAATTTTATATAATAAAATAGTAAAATAAGAAATATGTGATAAACCTGTTCAAGGGTTAGCATACATTCTTATAATTATAAAGAAGGCTTAATGCCCCAATTTCCTCCTAAATAAAGACATCCGTGTAATTTCATTTTTTTGCCTATCAGACTGGCAACAAGTTTATGAAAGAAAAATGATATCTATCATTGAAGAAGATGTAAAAATATTCACATGTATATATGTCATTCATAGAATTATAAATTGTAACATTCATTTAGATGACAGTTTAGCAATGTTTATAAAACGTCAGGTGTTCCTATCCATAATGCAGCAATTCCTCTTCCATCAGTACTTGCTCTATGGATGAGAGCCCTTATTACAACACTGCTCAATCCAGCAGTCAGTTGAAAAGTACTTAGCTGGTCCATACTAGGCACTGTTTACATAAATCATGGCAAAACAGAGTATGTACTCTTTTATTTCAATAAGATATACTTTCATGTATTAATGTGGAAAGAATTGTGTAATATATTAAGTGAATAAAAGTAACTCTGATACTCTATGATAAAATGTTTTTAATTCCATATTTTTGTGTGGGCATTGATTTTAGCAGGACATGAGTATGGATATTGATATTCCCGTAATTGCACAAAAAATGATCTATTAATAGCACTAGTTCTGGGAAACAATTGAAAATGGAAAGAGAATAAAGAAGTATCTGTTTCAACCCCATAGATGATACTTTTGCAATAAAGGATAAATAAAACAAAGAAGCTAAATAAAAGAAGCAAAAGAGGGACCTGCTCGCTGAGAATCTAGTTATTCTTTGCAAATTGCCTGCTGTGAGTGGCCTGATCATACAAAACTGACTTTATAGCTTATGTAATTTGCTCATTTTTCTGGGCAACTCCGACACTTTTGTCTGACATATCTGGATATGCATTAGATGAATAACTGTATAAACAGATTAAAGTGCCCGGTGGAGTGAAGAATTCAAGGGAACTGGTGGGTAGCACCTGCATCTATTTTGTCCTTTTCTTAAAAATACAGACTTTAACAGATAATAGTTGCCCTGGAATCATCTCCTAATGAAATATGAAATCTAGGAAATTTTTTCTTCTTCTATTGAATCTTAAGCATTGTCAAATGCCCATACTCCTTCCTCTGCTGAAGAGAGCTGGTTACTATAACAACCACTGCAGCAGGATTACTAACCACACACAAACGAAACCCACATCCTCAAAATGACGGATGTTTCTGTGTTCACAGCACTATCACGTAATTTAGAAATGGGCAGAAATGTGATAAGAAAGGGAAATAATGAAAGGTATTTGAAGTTAGATATATATCCAGAAAGCAAGTTTAAACAAAATAGAGAACAGAGGAAACTGACTAAGTAGTCAGGGTAGCTCCCACTTCAGGCTTCAAGATGAAAGTACCACAGTTATTCAGAGAAGCTAGATCACAACCTCATTCTCCAATAAATTTGGGGACACTGGGTGCAACAGAGAAGACTAATTATGATGCCAGATAAAACAATGAATATATGTTTTAGAAAATGCACCCTGGTTTCACAATAAAGACTACCTGGAGAGGTGAGAATGAACCAAAGAAAGTACACATTGTTAAGCTTTTATTTTTACTTGCTCTACAATTGAGATAACATTTCTCCTAATTTCCTTATCACTGTGAGTGTAAAGTTACACAATCTTCTTAGAAAGTGATTTAAAAGTTTCAATTATAACCCCAACAGAAATGGCTGCTGGCCTCAGAGGGAGCCCCAGGCTTGGCTCCGCTCAAGGCTACAAAGTTTCAATTATAGAAGGAAAATGAATCCCAGATACCAGGGCCTCCGCTTAGGTTGCCAGGGGGCGTGGCCGGCCTACAAACCACCACAGGCCCCTCGCTCAGGCCTCCCCACACCCCAAGGGAACCCCCACCTGATCCGGGATGCCCTTCAGGGCAAACCATCTGGCCCCCACCCCTGTACCAGGCCTCTATCTTATCTAATAAAAGAGTAATATGCAGATTGACCATCACTGCAACACACAATATCTGCCCCCATGTGGTCAAAGATCCTGCCTTCATGTGGACACAAGATGGCCCCCATGTGGTCAAAGATGCAAATTGACCCTCATGCCCTCGCACAAGATGGCCACCCCCATGTGGTCAAAGATGGCCACTACAAGATGGCTGGCAGGGGAGGGCAGTTAAGGGCAATCGGGCTGGTAGGGGAGGCAGTTGGGGGTGACCAGGCCTGCAGGGGAGGGCAGTTGGGGGGGGGGGACCAGGCCTGCAGAGCAGGGCAGTTGGGGATGACCAGGCCGGCAAGGGAAGGCAGTTAGGGGCAACCAGACAGTTGGGGGCAATCAGGCCGGCAGGGGAATGGTTAGGGGGTGATCAGGATGGCAGGCAGGCAAGCGGTTGGGAGCCAGCTGTCCAAGATTGTGAGAGGGATGTCTAACTGCCGGTTTAGGCCCGATCCCTATGGGGCTTTATGGGATTGGGCCTAAACCAGCAGTGGGACATCCCTCGAGGGGTCCCAGATTGGAGAGGGTGCAGACTGGGCTGAGGGACACCCCCCCCCCACCACCACCCAGTGTATGAATTTCATGCACTGGGCCTCTAGTTTCTTAATAAAATTAAAATGACCACATATATGCTATTGATTGACAAGTTACTTCTGTCATAATATTTTTAAATAATGTATTTTCTCCTTTAATAAAAATGTTTTCTCTATATCTGAGCGTGAAACAATTAAAAGGTGTATCCAAGTATGGATAACTATGGTAAATTTTGAAAAAGGGTCTGAGCCTGAGATTTGCAAAAAAAAATTCTCTAAATCTCAAAAGAAATAACCTTTGTTTAAACTCTCCCTGATATATGTATATTTGGTAGTCAGTCGCCAACCTATTACTTTTCAGAATTTAACTAGGTTTAAAATGTCAAATTCTTGTTATGCTGCTAATATATTTCCCACCACATAAGAGTGTAATGACCTGGAACAGTTTTACTCACTTAATGGAGCCATTTTTATAGCTGTGAGAGAGCAAGTATAAAATTGACAATCTCATTTTAACTCAGCTGTTCTAAAACTAAGTAGTTAAAATAGCTTCTTTTAAAGAGAAACAAAAGGATGTGTGACTACCACAACCTTACACCAAGTTCTAAGCTATAACATTATTTGTACATAACTGATAACCCTCTAAAAATACAAATTTATAAATAGAAGTGTTGGTAAGCGTTAACTACTGACCTGGATTATGTTTCTATAAACATGTATCAGACATTTAAAAATTCTAGATGGTTATCTTATTTGTTAAAATTGAGAACACTAGACAAGAATATGGTATACATGGTGTGAGTGTGTGGGTTTAGAACTAGTATTTTATTTTGTATGATCAAGTGAATACCTATGATTAGCTTACTGAAACACCTACCATGTTAACAAAGGCAGACTTTATAGAAAACTAAGAGAGGAAAAACACAGCCCATACTCCTTCCCATAGTCTACAGAATGTCAAATCAGCATCAATAAGACAGCATCTTATTTCTAGGCTTTAGATTTGATGTAGCCTTATCTTCATAATAATATTAAAAATAACACTAGATATAACAATTTTCTAATTATTCCATAAATAAGGTTTTGTTTGTCTTTTGAAAGTTTTTCTGTCAGAAATCTTTTTGTTCATATGTTTTGTTATTTTAACATTTTAAAGAGCTTCAAATCTGCATTTTGATCTCTGCTTTCATTGTAAAAGAGATGAAGTGATAAATTCTACTAAACTGAGGGAAATTGAGATTCTCAACTAATTGATAAGATTTGGGGCAATGTGTCTTGCAAACATGGCATAATTTCAGGTGGCATTTTTTAAGGCAAATTTGAACAGAAGACAAACTATCTAAAGGTCCTAAGCCCTTTATCAATTTACCATTGTCCACAAAAAGTGTAACCTCTTGCTTGGCATTCAAGGAACTCTACTATTTATCACTGCTTCTCTCCCCCCATGTATTTCTTATTATTACTTTACAAATCTGATTATTCCCAATTCATATAGCTTCTATGTCTTGTTCATTTAATTCCTATCTGGAATACTCTTCCTTTTTCATTCTTCTTATCCACACTGACTATCCCTTACAGTCTAACTCAGGTCTCTTGATGAAGTTTGCCTATATACATCAACCTTAAGTAATCTCTCTTTCAATACAATTTTTAAAAATTTTTATTGAATTTGTTGGGGTGATATTGGTTAATAAAATGATAGAGGTTTCAAGTGTACAATTCTATAATACATCAATATATCATTTGCATATTGTACTGTGTGTTCACCATCCAAAGAAGTCTCCTTCCATCACCAACTATCTCCCCTTTACCCTCTTCTACCTTGCCCCTCCCATCCCCCCCCCCCCAGTTTCTCTCTGGTAATCACCATACTATTGTCTGTATCTAAAAGGGATTTTTGTTGTTGTTGTTGTTGTTGTTTTGTTTGTTATTTTTTGCTTGATTTCTTCACCTGTCTTACCCAGACCTAATGATTACTGCTCACTTGGCACAATACTGTTGGCTATTGAATAGTATTTGTCACTTATGAATGTCCTCTTTCTTTAACCATATTACTCTAAGGCAGTAGAGAAAAGAGTAAAAGGGTATAATAACTTTTGTACTCTCACAGGAACTAGCAGATTTTCCTGAACACAATAATAATAGTAATGATAAATATTTATAGATGTGCCATCATATTTACTGTGGATGAAAGATATAGAACTGAGTTTAAGTCCAAACTCTACCATTTATTAGCTTTGAAGCTTTGATCAAGTTACTTGATAATCAAATGCAGTATATTAAGTGTTATGACATGTAATGCTCAACATAACATTTCATGACAACTTATATTATTAGTTCAACTTTAAGACTGAACAAAGTGAAGCCTAAAAAGTTTATTTAAGGACAGAAGCTAGTAAATAGAAGGCCTGGGATTTTTATGTTAGAGAACCAGAGCTATGGTCTTACTCAGAGAGAACTGCAAACTTGTCAGGTGTATACTTACTTGTTATTATACCTACCTGTTGTTATACATACCTGTTGGGCACATACCCACCTGCTAGCAAAATGGATTTTAGTGCAAGAAGAGGTAAGCCCTTCTAATTGACAATAAGAATCAAGCACAGGACCTCAAAGAAACGTCTAACACTAACAGAGGTACTGTTTAAGGACTACTTCCTACTTGCTCTACTGACAGCAAAGCTAGGAGCCTTACACTGGTAGACTGGGTATTATTGTTTAAATCAACTCTGAAGTTTCCCCAAATGAGTAAGGACATGACCTAACAGAAGAGTTCTGACGGTCAGCTAGCCACAGTTACAAGGACAGTTGTCTTTAACTACAACTGGGCAGTTAGAGATGAAGCTGGTTTCCGGTTAACCATCAAAATTAAGGCAGAATGTTTAAAGAAAGAACAGGAAAATATCTCCAGCACTTTTGCTTTTTAATAGGTTTGACCTTTTTAAACTTGAATTTTGTGACAGGCTATGCTGCAAGAAAAACTGGAAGAAATAAAACAGCAAAGTTCTAAAAATACGATGTACAAACTGTAATGTAAAAAAAAGCTTAAGTTTCAATTCAGCTCAGATGTCTTAAAAAGAAATGTCTCTTAATTACTGCCCCAACATCTCTAAGCCATGCAAATAGTCTTTATCTGTTGCCTCTCCTCAGCAATTCCACTTGTCATGGATACACTATTTGATATATTTTGTCCTACTTTCATTTCAAGTATTAGGCCGATAGTCTTGGGTTACTTTCCTCCAAGGCAAAGCTGTCACTCTCTTCTAAATGCTTATACATGTTGATATCTCATTTGCATGAAAGGCCAATGGCTAGTCCGCATATTATAGAGGCCAACCAAGAATTAGGCAAACCTGTTTTAAATCTGATAGCTCTATAGGAAATTAGTTGTAAGATGTTACCTAAGTCACAAACTTCTTGAGTTCTGTTCTGTCATTTATGAAATAAAACTATTTTCTAGATTACAGCCACACATTAAACTCTTTAATTTTGTACTATAAGTCTACCTATCATGCATAGCTTCCTTAATAGTAATTTCCTCCTTCTTTCTCTTTCTGGCATTACTTTATGTTTCTTTATTGATTATTAGGTACTATCATCCCCTGAGCTGATTTTCAAACTTTCTCTACTTTTATACTATTTCCACTTTTATATTTTCCTCCTACATTCAATCATTCATGGGTTTTAAACTGTTAATTACTTGACACTGAATACTAAATTTTCAATTTCATATTCTATAACCATCATGCCATATTATTTCCCCAGCTTGTTTATATTAGCAATAGAGATCATAGATCCTTACAATTAGGCATTTTCTTGTCTCCCAAATTTCAGAGTTTCACATTATGGGAGCCAATTTAGATTCCTTCTTCAATACTTCTGTAGTTCATTCACAGCTAAATCTCATATTTCTCTTTACAAGCTTTCCTTATGAGATTTGAAATTACCTGCATCAATATAACTCCACTGGTTATAGAGGAAGGATGAGGGAGAGGGAGATAGAATCATCAATGATGAGAGAGAATCACTGATCAGCTGCCTCCTGCACGCCCCACACGGACTGAGAACTGAGACCACCCACATCAACATGACTTCATTGTTCAATGAAGTATTTGCCCAGGAGCATAGACTATACACCCAATGGACAACTTCACAGTTTGTTTCAAGAAGAATCAAGCTGTTTTGTACCAGATATGAAATTTTAAAATCCAATAAGGACATATCAACACCTATGACTTCAGCCCTTTTTCTAATCTACTCTTCACATGGCTGCTAGACTAAACTCTTTTTAAAATAATTTTGGAAAGTATGCACACTCTAAAATTAACAGGGAAAGTTAAATCTGCAGAGTCAACTTCCTAATATATATTTTTGATGCTCTTCTCATCAATTCCATCTTAATTCTTTATTAGAAAATTAATTGTAAGGACATTTTATTTTTCTTTCTTTTTTAAAAATATTTTTTATTGATTTCAGAGAAGGGGGAGAGAGAGGGAGATAGAATAATCAATGATGAAAGAGAATCATTGATCAGCTGCCTCCTGCATGCCCACACTGGGGATTGAGCCTGCAACCCAGGCAGGTGCCCTGACCGGAATTGAACTGTGACCTCCTGGTCCTTAGGTCAATACTTAATCACTGAGCCACACTACCAGGTATTTTGTTGTTTTGTTTGTTTGTTGGTTTGTTTTGCCTGCATCAGAGTAGTATTACCCTGTGGGCACTTAATTTACAACACAATTGCCAGCACTTAATCATCAATCTCTAACTCTCTTCTTTTACCTGGAAGTCTGACCTATCAATTACTGCTCATCTATACTCTACATATCCTTTGCAACTGGCCTCAATACTTCTTATTTTTAAAGAAGGCTTCTAACCATAATTGATAAACCAATTTGTATTATTCCTTTCATCTGAATTTTCCCAAAATTTACTTTATTCTTTATTTGTGGCACTTGCTTTAATATGTTTTTTAAAAGTGTCTTCCAGGATTTAATGTTTGTTCCTTCTTGGTAGCAGAGTGAATGGTCCTCATGAAACATTCCATCTCTTCCCTCACATTTCCCAGCCTCATTGCAATTAGGTAGAGCCATGTAACTAGTTATGGTTAATGGGATGGGGCGTAAATGACATGTGTCACCTCTGAAAAAAAAGCACAGAACAGTAGAAGCTCAACTTCCCAGCTGTCTCTTGCACTAGAATTCTGTATATGACAGATAGCACAATTACAGGATTGAGGACTCTCTATGGGCCTAGGCCCAGAGCAAATCTCTCAAATCTCTCAAGTAAGTTAAGCTGTACATATAGGGAGAGCAAAAACAAACCTTTGTGTATTAAGCAACTCAGATTCTATATTTTGTACCTAAAAGTCTTCAAAGTTAGTCAAATGATTTCATGGTTCTCTCCACAGTATACTGCATAGATTTCTACAGAAAGTAGGCAATAAAATTTTTTACTATATGCCCTTTTTTGGTAGTATTTACTTTTCCCTAAAAATAACTGGTCCCAGAAATTTTAATGCAATAGAAATGAAATCACTGATAATGATCTGAAACTCTTCCTCATACTGTTCTAAGTATTACATATCAGATTTGAAAAATAATTTTCAAGGTTTTATAGGAAAGTTATCTGAATGTATTTGTCAGAGATTAATCAGGAATGCAGAACTCTTATGAGTTATGTAATAAGGAATTACCATAGAGATCAGATCTTACATAAAGAAGGAGGCTCTAAAATAAGAGTAAGAAAATCAGTGAGACAACAGTCAACCTGGGAAGCCAACAAGTGTAGTTTCTGAAGTGGAACTGCGAAGGGGGAGCCAGTGGAAAAGTATATGGAAAACCATTGCCTCTTTGAACTATTTGATCTTTAGCCAGCAGTCTGGTGATGAGCTTCAGACAGCTGTTAGTCAACATGATCAGTAGTTGGAAACTGCACATGGAGTGGGAGAGAATGAGGAATAGCTGGAATCTCTCACCGTCAGTGTGTATGTCTGTCTTGTCACTGCACCTAATAACAGATCTTCAGAGAGTAAGTGTTGCTACTTCACTTCCATTTTCTAAATCTCATGTAAATCTCACTTTCAGGCAATGTAATCCAGAATCATAAAAGGAAGGGGCTTTGAAGGAGACTTGGCCTGTCAATTCAAGAGAAGTTTCCCAGTAGTCAGCTCCTGGGAAAAGAACAGTGGGTTAAAGATGGCCACAAATTCTGTATTGTTTCTCCAACTATGTGTGGCAGCCAACTACCCTCCCCTTGAAGTGGGGTGGGGGGGGGGGGGGGGGGGGGCTTTGAGACCTGCCGTGGTTTGCAGCTGAAGTGAAGCTATGCCTGTTCCTGGCCCAGCCCATAAGAAACCTTGGAGGAAGCATATTGCTGGAGCCTCAGCTGTTTTCCTTCTTGATCTACCTCGGTCAGTGCTGAAGCCACAGTTTCCTCTAGCTGCTCTCAGCTGATGACTAAGTTTGCCAGGAACTCAAGTCCAGACTCATTCCTGTGAGGCATGGGGATATTTTAATTTTGACTTTCAGGATTCCTTCTTGGCCTGGAAGAAACATTCTCAGAACTTTGTAAAATCTGAAATTTCTTTTACCAAACTCTCCTTTCTTCCTTCTCCTTTGCTTCCTTTCTGTTTAACCTCATAGACGTTTCTCCCAAGAAACATCTTACGTATCTCATCCCATCTTGGTATCTGCTTCTTGGAACATCTGAATAGCTGAATTAACATAGGCATTTTGTTGTGCAGCAAGAATAACTGAAACAAAGTTACTGTTCTTCCACTTTTGTCTAAGACAGACCTCACATCGTGTAATTAGATTCTATTCAATAAAAATATTTTTATAAAATGTTCAATGATTATTCCTGTATGAACTTTTTATGTAAATCATAAATTAAGGGAAAATCCCCTTTGTTCAGGTCATGCATGCTTTTTTATTTAATGAAATAGTATCATGTATATTTTGAAGAGAAATCTAATTCTCATAAAAATGTTGGTATGCAGATTCACCTGCATACAATGAGCAATCAACAGTCCTTTCTTTTTTAAAAAATATATTTTATTGATTTTTTTTTATAGAGAGGAAGGGAGAGAGATAGAGAGTTAGAAACATCAATGAGAGAGAAACATCGATCAGCTGCCTCCTGCACACCCCCCACTGGGGATGTGCCCGCAACCAAGGTACATGCCCTTGACCGGAATCGAACCTGGGACCTTTCAGTCCGCAGGCTGATGCTCTATCCTCTGAGCCAAACCGATCTCGGCAACAAGTCCTTTCTGAATGCCCATCATCTGAGAGGTAAAATGCTCAGCCCTAAAGAAAACCAATTGATAAGACAATGATTATATCTTCAAGAAGCATTTATTGTACTATGGAGAAAATGAATGCACAACTATAATCAATGGTATCATGAGGTTAACTCCCGGTTGTTCTGCTCTCTTCATTTGTTTATTATTGGAATAGACTGGCTGAAAATTAATCTCGGGAATGTCTGAATTTGGCTAGAGTTTGTAGAAGGGATGGCATGTAAAGAATGATAAAGAACCAGCAAAGAAGACAAAAGTAGAAACAAACAAACAAAAGAACTAATTACAGATTCAGTGAAATTAGAATGGTTCACCCGAAGGAAAGGAACATGTAATGTAAGCCAGGCTTTTTGACACTGGAAACCTAGTTGGATCCTCAAAAAAATATTAGCCAAGTACAGAACTCTAATATAGGAAACTTGATGGCTAGAGAGCTTGAGAATCTAGAGCATCAGATAGCTTCATGTGGCAGAGCAAGGATTCAATACCACTTCTTTCTGATTTATTTAAATATGGTAACTTGCTGAAATCAGAGTAAAAGGCCCCGGACAGTTTGACTCTGTGGTTAGAGTGTTAGCTCACAGACCCAAGGGTCTGGGTTCAATTCCCAGTCAAGGGCATATACATGGGTTGCAGTCCCAATCCTGGCCCAAGTTGGGTGTGTGCAAGAGACAACTGATGATGAAGCATCCATCTTATATAAAAACTACTGTTTGAAATTTTAACCCTGCTATTTGGCTTCTGTAAATGCTTGCTTGCTTAAATAATAAGGAAAATAAGACTACTCCCACTTCAGAGAGGCCATTAAACCTTCCCCGGATGAAATTATGGTATCAGTGCTGGCACCAGGCCAGGCCTTTGGTTGAGGTCTCAAGGCCCCAGCACACAGGGGCTCTTTAAGAACTTGCAAAGGGGGCTGAAAACACCCCATATTTGGTTGACAAAGAAGGTAAAAACATATAAATAGGAAAAGTTCCTCCATGTTGGGGCCCAGAATTTGAGAGACATTTTCCTCTGGACCTGCGCATAATAAATATAACTCCATCTCTCTAAGTATTGCTTGGTTCTTCTCCGGTTTTCTATAACAATGAATGTCTCTCTCTCACATACATCTATGTCTCTCTCTCTCTCTCTCTTCTCTCTCTCTCTCTCTCTCTCTCTCTCCCTCCCCCCTCCCTTCTACACTCTCTAAAAAAAAAAAATCACTGGAAAAAATATCCTCAAATAAGGATTAACAGATAATGAGAATGAAAATTTGAAGTGATAGACTAGGTTGGAAAGAAAGAAAAATGGAGATAGTAATAGTAATTACATTTAGCAAGTGAGAGATCATTTGAAGACTTCAAGATTAAAAATTGATAGAAAATTCAGAATGAGAAATCCCATTTCAGGTAGTATATAACTGAGAAACCACAATAAAATTCTTTAAAATAAACAGACTGTGAACTTTAACACAAGTATTTATTTCTTTATTTTCTATTTTTCTTGTAATTCTTGGCTGGTGGGAAATGGAAAATTCTTTAAATTCCCCAAACTCTGGATCACTTTTGAGAGGGAAATGTTTATTTAACCCAGGAAAATTGAGTCCAATGAGGTGTTATAGCTTAATAATGATGATGATAACATAATTTACTGACTGGTACTATGTGTCAGAAAATTTTTTTTATGTACTGCCTCATTTAATCTTTCCCAAAGGATGGGGAGTAGGCATTATTTTAACCCCATTTTGTAGATGAAGATTCTGATTCACAAAAGTAAGTGAAATTACTCAGATTTGCACAGCCTACAAGTAATGGAGCCAAGCTTCAACACCAGGTGAAGACTGGTGTCCAAATCATTTTATTTATCATTTAACTTGTGCTTTGAAACTGTATTTGCTTATTTTTTAAAAAAGTTTTATAATAACATGGTTTAAATTCCAAACATTAGCATTCAATGTTAGCAGATTTTTATTTATGCTTATAATTTTTAGAAAAAGAAAATGTGTATACATATATGTATATAAAATCTCTTTTTAAAACACAAACTATCACACAATACATGCTCCTTTACAATTTGCTTTATTTTTAAGTTACTAATATTCAATATCAGCTTAGAAAAACTTCTTTGTTTATGGCTACCGAGTCTTCTTTTATATGGATATATCATAATTTGTCAACCAGTCCAATAATTTGCTATTACAACCCATGTTACAATGAATAAACTTGTACTTTCTTCATCTGGCATTTACTTGAACCACTCAATCTTATTCCTGAGGCATGCTTCCTCTCTGAGGGACCCACATAATCGTTCTTGGCAATTATAACTCTGAAATAATTTCTTTTAATTAAGAACATTTTGAGCTAGGCCAGTCTCTCACTATATCATTTCCCATTAGGCAAGGAGGTCTAAACATGCATGTTCAGCTCAGAGCATTTATTAAACCAATAGAATGAGTGGGGAACAATGTTAGAAAAAAGAGTGAATATTTTTGAGGATAATTAGGGCTGCCAATCAAAAACAGCCATCAAAAGGTCTTTTTAAAAAAATAATGAATCATCTGATGTTTTAGGAAAAACTCCAGTTTTATTATTTAGTAACTAACACCCCTCAAAGGTATAAACCAGCTAACATCTCACATGTGTATTGCCAACTAATTGTTTCACCAAACATTTGCCTAGGCATACTTTAAAAAGCTCCAAAATCTTGAATAATTAGGCCTACTGGTTATATATTTTTTTCTCACCCACGTTAATTGCTTAGTTGGAGAGTCAACTTATAAAACTAAATGTCTGTAGGAAATCTATTTTGTTTTGAGTTTAAAGAAGTGCTTAATATATAAACTCACAGTAATGTTATAAATGATACAATTCTTGTTCATAACAAGGACTTTGGACATTTCAATTGCTTCTAGTTTGAAGATTTTTATTAATCATATCTGCTTTGCTCTGAACATTTGTTCCTTTCGGTTCCTTCTATCTTATTATGCCAGTTCTGTTCCAATGCAATCTTATCTCATCTCATTAAGAAGAATAAGTTTTATTAAAGCTCTTTAAGGGCAGGTCAGTGGAGTGAAACCCTTGTATATCAAAGTGAGAGGTTTAGAGGATATTCAGTAAATGCTATTGCTGTGATGCTGATAAAATGGTGTTTGCCCAAGATAAGTAGGAATTAAGACAGAGGAGACTTTAGCCTTACATTTTTATCTCTGATAACTCCTGCTGATCAGAGGTTGAGCAGTCTCCAATTCGTTACACAAAGCAGAAGAAAAACTTTCTGGTGACATGTCTTGGTTTAGAGATCTTCATTACATACAAATTATACAATGAAAATATTTCTCAGACAGACTACATTACATTTAGCTTTTACCCTCATTTGAATGATTATGAAGATATTTATTGAGTAAAGCTATAGTCTGAGAAACAAAAGAGCAGAAGCGTTTTTTGAGTTGAACACATAAAATATCTACTATCTTCTTTGAGAAAGTAGTATCATTCAGTTATGAATGTATTGATCAAACATTTATTGTGGATTTACTTTGTGCCAGGTACTAGGGCAGGAGCTGATGCTGAATAAAGCATGATCCCTGGTTTCTCTCTAGGAGGAGACATATATAAATAAATAAATAAATCTCATACAATACTATAGCAATAATAATAATTACAATGTCAAAAACATCTGAAATGGCCAACAGGTTTTTTATTTTGTTATTGTTATAAGCTAATTATTAATATTAATAATAGGAAAAGAGCAAAAGGAAGGCCAGACATTATAAGTAGAGTCATCTGGGCATCTTCACCAGATAGCTACAGTTTCTTACTCTCAAGGAAATCATCAGTCCATTCCCTGCAAATCCCTGAGGGCGGGGATGGAACAAATGGGGAGTCATATGCAGGGAAATTGGGATGACACGGAAGGTGCTCACCTGTCAGTCTAGCCTGAGGGACAATGGGTGGGCTAGGAGGGTGAAGCCTTGCAAGCTTGCAGAGTCTTGAAAGGTTAAAAGTCCCCAAACAAAGAGTTCCCTCTCTCTTACGCTCTTGCTTGCTCTTGCACTTGCCCATACATTCGCGTGTCCTCTCTCCATAGCCACGTGGCCTGAAGCAGTCGCCTGGCCCATGACAGTGCAAACCCCACCCACAATGGACTGCAGCTGGGAACACAAGCTAAGCTAGCCAGATGCTGGACTGGCCTGAACTTGAATATGGAGCAGGAACTCTCTCGGCAGTGGCCTTAATTCTAATCCTGTTGAAGACAAGATTTGACTTCTTCCATGGCACGATGGACAGAGATGAGACCTTGGAGGGAAGCCCCCTTAATTTTACACCATCAATAAAGCTTTCCACAAAATCCCATCCACCTGTCCAGGCTTCAGGAAATTCTTTTCCCCACAGCACCCAAAGAACTCCACTTCCACCCATAATAATGTCACCTGCCAAACCTTATAGGTTGGTGGTAGTTTCTGGAGAATAACTTGGAAAGGTTTGAAACTGAATCAGAGACATGATAAATTGGTGATGAGAGCCATAGATATGGGATGGAGAGAGGCAGTTTGCATGTTGCTTCTTTGCTGTCTCTGCTCTTGGTGTAGAATAAGTATACCCAGAGCGGGTGGTGACCTGAAGTTTTAAAGAAGAGGTGACATCTGTGAACAGCCTTGAAAATTGGACCTAAATATGGAGAAGGTGATAAATGGGCAGTTAAAGCAGGGAGAAAAGTATGAAGAAATGCAAAAGTTATGAAACCAACCTCAGCACTAGTTAAGTTCAGCACTCCCTGTAACTAGGAAGTTGGTTGGAAGGAAAGCAGGGTGAGTAACAGACTAGAGAGTTTGATAAAAGTCCACCACAGATCCAAGATTTATGCAGGTAGAAGAATTGAGACCAAGGCTCTTAGACCACTATTATAAAAACTACAGTCCACAAAACTCCTATGTCAGAATGATTTGAAATGCTTATTAAGGCAATCAAGTCAGAATATCATTTTTTGTTGTTGTTAATCCTCACCCAAGCATATTTTCCCATTGATTTTTAGAGAGTGAAAGGGAGGAGGAAAGACAAAAACATCGATGTGAGAGAGACACATTGATTGGTTGCTTCCCACTGGGATCACGGATCGAGCCAGCAACCCAGGCATGTGCCCTGACCAGGAATCAAACTGGTGATCTCTCTGTGGATGGGACTGAGCCATATTGACCAGGGCCACTAGTAGTGTTATAAATTTTATTACAGGAGATTGAATCAAAAGGCAGATGATTGGTTTAAGAATAACAGATCAATTAAAAATTAGCTTTATTAATGCAATATACCAAAGGTTTTCTTTATTAAATTATGTAAGATGCATGTCCATATGTTCGATGTTGCTGAAGTAGATGTATACATAACGTTTGAACATAGATTTATAGCTACAGAAACAAATGTGGAGGCCACACCTAGTCATGTTTAAATCTAAAAAAACCAGATGGTTGAGTCATTCATGTTTTAATTTTTAAAATATATTTATCTGGACATTTAGTTTTATTTTTTCCCTCTGCATTTCAAACTTTAGAGCACATATACACATGCACATGCAGAGGCAAAAATACAAAAACACTTCGGCATTACTCAAAATATTTAATTAAAGGAATAGCAGTCATTCACTTTTCCAGCCCCATAGGCAAAGATTGCATTATTTAAGGAAAAGAGAATGAAGAGCTGAGCAATAAGTAGGTGATTCAGAGCTGTATAAATACCCCTCCTGGAGTATTCAGTCAGACCCTTATCCTTCATCGAATTCAGAATTGAGAGTAAGAGTTATATGAACAAGCTCCCCATCTTGCTACTTTGCCATCTGTCCTAAAGTAATCATTATTTTTCTACAGCAATTGCATTGTGGAATCTTTATTAAGGAACAAACCATTACTTGGAACAATTAAGCTGGCACTGATGCTGTTGGCCCAGCAAAGCACATTATTCACAAATCCCACATGCTCCACATATGTTGGTCCCATTGCAAAAAAAAAAAAAAAAGGCAACACAGAAATCTTTTGTTTTATCCTGATTTGAGAGCTTAGAATAAAAAACTAGTAAATCATGCAAATCAAGCCAAATATCAATTATAGGTAAGGAACAAAAGTCAAGACCTTTAGAAACTTTCTTAGCTGTGGGCAGCAACTGGAGTATCTGATACTTTCACTTTACCTATGTGTCCATTGATCACAGTTCTGATTAAAACTTCCCATTTGATTTTTATTCTTTCCCTTTGCAATCTGCTGTCAGAAGTTACAGATATCTGTTCAAATGGTTCACAACCACTGAAAGGAGGGATTTTGTGTGTTTGACAATCTAATATTGTCACTCTCCACTAACCCTGCCTAAGAATTTAAATAAATGTAAATATGTGTACTAGGTAGAAAAATCAAATCAGTGTTCTCTTTATTCCTTTCTTCAATAGCATGCAATCAATACCTGTAACTAATGTATATGATCATTATGAAGAGCCCTGAAAAGAGATTTTTTAACAAGAATTTTATTGATTTTTAGAGAGAGAGGAAGGGAAAGGGAGAGGGAGGGAGAGAGAAAACATCGGTGAGTGAGAGTGAAACACTGATCAGCTGCCTCCTACAGGCCCCACACTGGGACTGAGCCCATAGCCTGGGTATTTGCCCCACCAGGAACTGAATCAGCAATCCCCTGGCACACCAGATGACACCCAACCAATAGGGCCACACCAGCCAGTGCAAGAAAGATATTTAAACAATTGGAAGATAACTGTGCTTATGTGTTGCTGTACAGTAATAGAGAGAATGAAAATATTAGATTTTATTAAGCTATTGTTTTATTTTCTGCTTATCGCTTACTTATTTTGCTTATATTCTATTTGCTTCTGTTTGGAAGTGAATACAACTAAAAGATACATGACAAGCAAAGGTTATTTCCTATATGTAAAACCTATTAATATTTTTTTTCTTAAAAGGCTTGAAATACTTAAGCCTTAATTTTAATGCTCTTAATGGCCAACAGAAATACCTGGGATGTTTTTGGCAGACTCAATACGGGGGACACCAGATCACTGTAGAAGCAGTGGTGAGTTCACATACATCACATTTGTAATACTTTGTCATGTACAGATTTCTTTTTGTCTATGGAGAAAGTTAGAGTGTTCCAAATCAAATGTAATACTTTAATAGGCAGTATAAAGTATTAGAAAACTTCCCATGACATATTTGTAGGAAAATGGAAATCTACTTCTATATATATATTTTTAAATATATTTTTATTGATTTCAAAGAGGAAGGAAGAGGGAGAGAGAGAGATAGAAACATCAATGATGAGAGAAAATAATTGATCCACTGCCTCCTGCACATGCCCCCTACTGGGGACCGAACCCACAACCCAGGCATGTACCCTTGACCCGAATCAAACCTGGAACCTTTCAGTCCACAGGTCAATGTCGACGCTCTATCCACGGAGCCAAACCAGCTAGGGCTCCACTTCTATCTTTTATTTTATTTTTTTAAATTTCTTTATTGATTAAGGTATTACATGTGTCCTTATCCCCCCATTACCCTCCCATCCCCTCCACTCATGCCCTCACCCCCCTGTCATCTGTGTCCATTGGTTATGCTTATGTGCATGCATACAAGTCCTTTGGTTGATCTCTCTCCCTTACCCCCACTCTCCCCTACCTTCCTTCTAAGGTTTGACGTTCTGAACGATGTTTCTCTGTCTCTGGATCTATTTTTGTTCATCAGTTTATGTTGTTCATTATATTCTATAAATGAGTGAGATCATGTGATATTTATCTTTCTCTGATTGGCTTATTTCACTTAGCATAATGCTCTCCAGTTCCATCCATGCTATTGCAAATGGTAAGAACTTCTTTTTTACCACAGCGTAGTATTCCATTGTGTAGATGTACCACAGTTTTTTAATCCACTCATCTGCTGATGGTCACTTAGGCTGTTTCCAAATCTTAGCTATGGTGAATTGTGCTGCTATGAACATAGGGGTGCATATATTCTTTCTGATTGGTGTTTCTAGTTTTCCACTTCTATCTTTTAAAGAAAATAATTAGAAACTTCATTTTTAAAACAATCTACTGAGTTATTATTTTATTAACTTCCCAGAAATGAAAGCAAAAACAAACATCTTTTCTAATAACCAAGCTTAAGTTAAAAATATTGACAAATAAACTTTACACCCATTACAATGACTGTTATAAAAACATAGAGAATAAGTGTTGGCAAAGATGTTGGACCCCTTGTGCATTGTTGGTATGAATATACAATGGTGCATCTACTTTGGAAAACAGTATTGTTGTTCCTCAAAAAATTAAAAATAGAATTACCACCTGATCCAGCAATTCCACTTCTGGGCATATATTCAGAAGAATTGAAAGAATGTACTATAACTATGCTCATAGCAGCATTATTCACAATAGCCAAAAGGTGGAAGCCCAAGTGTCCTCTGATGGATGCATAGATAAACAAAATGTGGTATATACATGCATGGAGTACTGAAAGGAATTTTTAGGGGTGAAATAGGCAGGTTTAGGAAATTTTAGGAATTAAGGGGTCCATGGACAAAGCACAGGGCTAAAGAGCTGCAAAGGGTACATTTCCTTAAGACAAGGGAGCTGAGAGCAGCAAAAGGTACACAAATTTTATTACAAATAAAGGGAAGGAAGCCCCTCATTCAAAGAAAGAGGAAGAAAAGCTCAGAGGGAATAGGAGAACAGTAAGGGAGAAGAAGGAGGGAACCTCACTTACCTGAAGCTTGAGCTCAGGAGTTGCTATAGTGACCAAATCAAAGGGGAATAGTGACCAATCAGAGGGGTTATCAAGGCACGGAAAACTGCAGCCTTTATAAACCATGGGAAGGGGGACACGGTGGGACTCTTTCCCCCTCCGCACGTGGGAGTCTGTGCTTGTTTGTCAATAAATTTCCACCTTTTACTATACCGTCTTTCATCCGTGGTTTCATTTGTCGACTCCACCGGACAAGAGCCTGGGAACCATCCTGCCCAGAGGAACAGCGCCTGTTTCCAGTCCAAATTTCCTGTTTCAGTATTATTCAACCTGACAAAGGAAGGAACTTCTGACAAATGCATGGATGGACCTTGAAGACATTATGCTAAGTGAAATAAAACAGTCACTAAAGGACAATAATATGTTAATAGTCGCTGTTCATTTTTGTTCTTTTAAATGATGTATATTTTCAATTTTGTTTCTGATGAGCATTGTGTAATAAATAATTTAAAAAAAGAAGAAAAGCAAAATAAAAAATAAAAATGTACTTGTTTTTTGCATTGCAAAATGCTGAAATCTTTATAAATATGGATTGTTTTGGAATCACATCTTAGGCATTTCATGACCTTATTTCCCAACTCGGAGTCTCTTTTCTGAAAATAAGATTCTCTATCAAAGTTAACAATAAGCTTTATATAGTACCACCTGCAGATTTAATTAATGTATGTTTACCTTATTTTTTCTGGTAATAAATGTGAGCAATGTTAAATGTGAGGTCTCACACTGATTTCTTTAGCATTCCTCTTCATAGCTCCCCTTTATTCCTTAGGAGTGATCATTAACCTCTAACTTTTTCTTTATCTCTCTGTTAGCTTTTAATCCACAGCTCTGTTTCAAAGAAATATTGACACACTTTCTCTAAGAGATAATGATTCTGTTTAACATCTTTGTAATTACCCTGTAATTCTCTTAAAAATGCATTGTGTATATGACACAATACCACAGACACACTACATTTTATTATTATGCCGTATGGAGGCCTTATGCCCAGCCACTGGATCCTTCTTACAACTACAGTTCTCTTACAATTGCTCAGTTGTTCTGGGGGATGTAATGTAGATAAATCCAGGGATGGGCATTTCTCTGCTCCTCTAACATGCGTGGGGATGCCACAACCAGCCCCTGCTTAGAACTGCCCTTGAGGGGGACTGATGCTGACCATTTCAGAGAATCACAGTATCTGTAAAACTGGGTTTCTTGAGGGTAATCATACATGATGGATCTAAACTTGGTTTTGAGAACCTGGATTGAGGCTGGTATAGACACAGGCTTTTGAGAAGTAAAGCAATTAAAACGACTTGAATAGTGCCTTTACTTAAATGTCTTAGTTTTCTCTGGTATAGGCAATTAGATAGGTTTTCCCAGCATGAAAATAGTCAATCAACAATTCTATTATAGTTAGTATTTTTAAACTCAAAATGAATTCACATTCCAAATCTTATCTTTTTAAACAAATAATAATATAGTAGTTGTCTTTAGGGTCAAACACCACAAGACTTTTTATCATCTTATTACCTCTATTTATATCATAGTTATATTTTTCAGGGCTCTCTCTGTGCTGAATTGTTAAGGATGAAAATTCATCTCCAGCACTTTCATTTTCTAATAGTGCTCCTCATTCCTTTGAGATATCTCAGGTACAGAAGCTGAGGACACTGCTGTCATTTTGCCACTGAGGCCCTGGCTGGCCCCTCCACACAGACATTTATCTTTCTGTGTTCTAAAACTGCCCTTTTGCCCTAACCAGTTTGGCTCAGTGGATAGAGCATTGGCCTGCGGACTCAAGAGTCCCAGGTTCGATTCTGGTCAAGGGCATGTACCTTGGTTGTGGGCACATACACAGTAGGGAGTGTGCAGGAGGCAGCTGATCGATGTTTCTCTCTCATCGATGTTTCTAACTCTCTATCCCTCTCCCTTCCTCTCTGTAAAAAATCAATAAAATATATATTTTTAAAAACTGCTTTTTTTTTTTTCAAACTCCGATGTAATCATAACTTTTCTGTGTCTCATTCTCTTAATCTCATGTTTTGGTAAAAACCAGCTAATCTGATGAATTCAAATGCTACTTCCTTCCTGCTACATGTCATTTGCTGATGGTAAAACCTAACCCAGGCTGCTCAGAGACCATGAATAAACCTAAAGAAAGGTCTATTAGGTTTGCAATTTCAGACACTGTTTTCAGACTTAAGGAAGAAATATTTTTCTCTAGTTAGCTAGCCATTATTGTCCCTTCATGCTTTGCTACTCAGTGTGTGGACCCCAGACCAACAATATCAGCATTATCTGGAAGTTTGCTAAAAATGCACTGTTTCTATCTGTGGGCACTGTGGTAGGTACGTCACAATACCTCTGTGAGGTACGTACTATTATTATTCCAATATTACAGATTAGGTGCAGAGCATGAGAGGCTCCATAGCTGTCTCAATTCCCAGAGCTAATATGTGAAAGATCAGGAATTAAGCTCAGACCTGTTAGATGTCAGACCATCTTCTATATGTACAGAAGGGTTTATGTGATTTGGCTTGCTTGGTAAAACATGGGAGTTGTAAACATATTACCCTTGTGGGTTCATTATACCTAGCATTAGTGGTGGTTGTATCCTCCAGTGGAAATTGCCAGGAACAGCATTTTATCCACCCAAATTGGTTGAAAAGGCTCAAAATCTCATAAATCTAAGGAAGGGTGATACACTATTGCCTTTTTCTCCAGGGTCAGTTCAGCAGCATTGTTAAAACCATGCAAAATAGATGTTTTGGAGAGTTGGTGTTTCCCCGCTTCCCCAGGAATGTTTCTGTAGATTTACATTTACGTACAGACCTTGCATATTTTGTCAGATTTATCCTTATTTGGCTAAGAGGCCACATAACCCTAAAAATAAGTTTTCTGAGACATGAGAAGTATAGACTTCACTTTATTTAAAGAAAGCAAGGAGCCACACTTAAGCTTGCATACAGTTATATATAAAACAAGACAATAGATGCCCCTGAAGAAAATGACTGTGGTTCATGTTCTTTAAGTTGCTGAGGGCAGGAATGTTGGGCAGTGGCAGGTTTATGGTTGGAATGACCTTCTTCAGAAGAACTTAGAACGCGACTGATGATCAAAGAGAGAATAAAGTCCAGGAAACTGTTATGCACCTAATTGTTAAATTTTAGTGGTAAAATAGAACATTTTATTTTTAGACTGCTCTAAATGGCTATTCATGTTTCTTTGACAAGGTCAGATAGCTACATCATTTATAGCAGTATCAAAGAGTTTAATTGATCAGATGAAATAACTGTTTTACGCTAATGATGATTGACACCAGGTCAGATTCCCTACAGAGTTCGTGAAATCCTCGTGTCTGATACTTTTAAAAATTGGGTAGCTAATAATCTGTGATGCGTAGTGCAGGCACTGACCTCCCTAGAGTCAAAGACTCCATACCTGTAGAGCCTCCTGGGACTCCTCGTAGCTCTGTGTGCAGTTAAATAATAACGTTCAGTGGGACTTCGCATAACCAAAAAAGACCGTTTGAGTTCTTGCCCTAAGCAGATTTCCTTCCCTCCTGTACACTCTTGAGTCACATTCGGCTGAGGCGAACATATTTGGTATGGAGATGCCTCGCAACTATGTTAAGTCCCTTGAGTGGCAGTTGACAGTTCTAAAAGGCTGTGGCCTTAGAGGCTGATGAGTCTCCTACCCAACCTGAATTCCAAACAGAAACAGTTATTTTTAACTCCACTATCAGTGCACATGACTGTCCTTGCAGGGCAATTGAGCCAAACTGGTGTGATATTTTCATTGCTAAGGTGAGAGGGATTGAGGTGCAGCCAACAGTTTCACATGATCTTTTAGGATAGTAGATAGCATTGGGGGGAAATGGCAATCAAAATTAAATAAATAAAATAAAATAGCAATTTTAGTGAATTATTCAGGAGTACCCAATGTTTGTCACTGAAGCCAATGAAAGGGTACAGGGACTTTCTAGATTGATTATTCTATTTAAACCTAATAATTCAAGTGATGATGGGATGGTGGTGATGGTGCAAAGACCAATTAAAGGAGACCTCTTGACAATAATTTCATGGAGTGTTTTCTTAAAGGCACTTTTGTCTCCATAGAGAACTTCAACCCACACTTTATTCCACTCTTCATAAATCACTCAGCTACTGACTTCAAACTTCTATACACTCAATTCAGCACGTACTGAGCAACTGGCACATGCAAAGCATTCAATTAAGGCTGGAAGGGATTCCAAGATAAATAGAACATAGCCTTCACCCTCCAGGGGATCACATTTCAATACAGAAGAGAAACACACACATCAATCATTTTAAAACAAGGCAATCTCTAAATGTTTCTGCTGTTATGTTGTCGGCAGAGATATAATTCTGGATATGTGTAAGGACATAGAAAGAGCATTTTCTCTTCTCTTATGATGAATTCTGTGACCTCTACATAAGTCTCAGTTTTGGCTCACCATGTTATGACATAGTGTCAAATAGAATGCTTATATTGAAAGTACAATAATACTGCATATTTTCTGCATATTTTCTAATGGGTTAGAGTCTCAATCATGTACAGTGAAAAAGTTCTAGAGATTTGTTGTATATCATTGTGCATATAGTTAACAATACAATATTGTAAACTGAAAAATGTGTTCAGAAAGTAGATTTCCTGTTACATGTTTTTATCAGAAATACTGATTTTCTGCTTTAATTAGTCTAGACTAGGGCCTGTGGTTGTCTTGGGTTTGGTTTCTTTGTTTTATATTTCCCATGATGATTATGAACATTTTAAAAAATATATTTTTATTGATTTCAGAGAGGAAAGGAGGGGAAGAGAGACAGAGAAACATCAATGACGAGAGAGAATTATTGATTGGCTGCCTCCAGCACACCCCACATTGTGGATTGAGCCTGCAACTGGATGGGGAATTGAACTGTGACCTCCTGGTTCATAGGTCGATGCTCAACCATTTTGCCATGCCGGCCGAGAATGATTGTAAATTTTAACTGACCAAGAGAGTCTTAAAGCTCCCCTCAGCCTGGCTAAACGCTAAACAAGATTCTTCCTGACTATAGGCCCTGCCCTCCCTTTTCTTAGAACATTCACTTTAGAAAACTTGCATTTTTTTTCTCTGCTCCTTTGAAATGGATGTAAACTTTTCCTCAGTCTCTTGCCAGTTTATAACCCAGAAAATATCTTTCTAAAGGACCTGCTGACTGCCTTTTTGAAATTTAAACATTTAAGCAGAATAGCATCCCTGTCTCCCAGTCTCTGTGAGAGAATAGGACTTAATTTGAATAGATGGGCCCCAATTAGCAAACACAGATGGCCTAATCTAGAGAGCAAAACATTTGTAAACTCAGGGATAACTCAATGTGCTCCTTCCAGCCCACTGATCGATATCCCTCCTAATGTCCTCCAGTACTTCACCACTCGCTCACCTGAGCACATAAAAACCCCTCTGCCCTTTGTCTCAGCAGAGCTGGGCATCCAGACTGGGTCTGTGCCATCTCTTCCCTATTGCTTGGCAGTAGTACGGGAATAAAACCAACTTCTGTCTGCTCATCTTGACCAGTGCACTTTTTAAAAAACATAATCACCGTTAGGAATTTCAAAGAGACTTTAGAAGTCATATTGCCAATCTACTGAACCTCAGTGGACCTTCATTTCTCCATATGTGAACAACACCTTCCTCATAAGATACTTGTGAGGATTTGAGATAGGCACACTCCCTGGCCTGAGCTGGGCACTCAACAGTTTTTAGTTTCTTTCTAACCTTTAGGGTTAGACACACTGACTTCCACAGCTTCTGTTTGTTTCATTAGGTCTGTAGTGGTACATTGCTCTATTTGTCAATATTGTCCTCCAGAAAATAACTTCACTTCATACAGACTGCTGTTAGTAACCAACTCAGTCATTAATAAGGTTTTAAAAATACAGAGTAGCTAAAGAGCTGGGATCAAGAGATAGTTAATTTGCATTTTAAGGGCAATGAGAAGTGATTAATCTCTCAAACCAACAAAAGAATATTCATGTAGGCAGATCAGCTTTTTCCACCTCTCTCTCTATCTGAATGCAAAATTTAATTCTTTCTGTTTGGACAGCTCCCTCTACTCCCCTTTGTGTGCTTTCTGTCATATTACTAATGTTGGACTCTCTTTCTCTAATTTTCTTATTTACATTTTTTGTAGTGTTTAAATGTGTTTTTGTTCGCATCCTCTCATTTACCTTCCCTCTGAGGAAGGTAAGCCATGCAACCCCTTTTGTAAATAAATAAACAGGAGTAGGTTTTCAAAATTCAAGTAGGTAGCAATTGGAGGAAACTTGATTAAATTCCCATCATCTAACTCTAAATTCAGGGTATTTTCTATTTTGCCATGCTAACATATTTTAAAATATGTAATGAATGTATCTTCTTATTTCTAGTTTTCATTAAGATATCATGTAAAATATCAGTATCTTGGCAATATCTTGGCCCCTAGAGGTTATTTGCTCCTCTTCCTTCAACCACTGCCTAATTGAATTCCTAGTACTGCTTGCTGCAGTACTGAATAGCATATTTGCAATTTTTGGATGTACTTGAAGAAAACTGCTGAATTAGAGTAAATGCTATGACTGAGCTCTTTGCCGATTCTGTTCCACCTGCCTGACTGAAAGGTCTTCAATGCCCAGCACTGTGGCTGCATGCCTCCCACATAACTAGTCTGAGGGCTTTCTTCCCCTCAGCCTGTCTCTTTGTGTTATGATTCTTGACTTCAAGTCTAGATATGTTGTGAACTGTGGTAGACACGTATCATAGTTGGACACATTCAGTTGTCAGATAAATGCTTCCCTGATTGCACAATTCTTTAAGGAGAAGAATGTAATATGGACTCACCATGCTCCTATCTATCTCCTTCCTGACCAAGCTCAAAAATGAGAGAGAATAATAATAAGTGTTTACTTAATAAATACTTTCTTCTGATAGAAATCAAAGTCTCAGTTGCATATTCTTGGGAATTAAAGAGCACACATGATTTATTCCACCTCTGTATACAAACTTCCTCTGTATAAAGGAAGTTTAATACTTAATAAATACTTTTTTCTATTGGCATATATGTGAAAAATTTTAATGCCAAAGAGAAAATCAGGCTCTCATTTAAATGTTATTACTAATAATGAAGGATTAAGACAGTCAACCAGGTTTTTTCCCTTCAAATTTTGCTTAAAATTGTACATCTGTTTATATTGGAATGTTTTAACAGTTTTTAAAAATTATGTTTCTAGGTTTTAAAATCTAGCATGACCTTTAAAAAATATTTTTAAATCTATATATTTTTTTATTTCAGAGAGGATGAGAGAGAGAGGGAGAGAGAGAAACATCAATGAGAGAGAATTATTGATCAGCTGCTCCTTCATGCACCTTACTGGGGATAGAGCCTGCAATCCAGGCATGTGCCCTGATGGGGAATTGAACCATGACCTCCTGGTTCATAGGTCAGCACTCAACCACTGAGCCACACCAGCCAGGCTTTAATTCTTATAACACCTAATACCTGTCTTCTTCACTTTACTATCTATTGTGCTGCAAAATCAGGTGAAATGACACAAAAAAACCTAGCTTGAAAAGAAAATTTTGATTTCACATATGTTACTCCCTGAAAGAAATGGGCAGGATGTCTCATTCCTAATGTTCTGCAATTAAAATTCATTTGGGTTGTCAAATGTTTTACATAGAAATATCTCAAGGTGATATCAACCCTCCATTATCCATTGTCCATTAGACCTTCCTCTAAATGATTAACTTCAGAAAAACACTAGCTTGTCAAGGACTGAAGTGAGGAGATCTTTTACTTTGAAAGACTAAGAAACTATATGCATCTATTTGAACAGCCAGAAAGACACAATGAGACAATGTTTAGACACTGAACACTGAGACATTGAGACGGTCCTAATTTCCACAGGGAGGAAAGAAGGATAGGAGATGGAGAAAAAAGGGTGGTCAAGACAAAATTTGTCTATTTTCAAGGTAATCCTGAAAATTCTTACTATTGTCGCTACTGCCTAAGTTAAGAAGACATTAAAATGAGTTTAAAAGAGACAGATTGCCTAAGTGAACTGAGTACATTCAATCCTGCCTTCTTTGTAGCAGGAAGCACTGGGGATATGGAAAACAACTGATGAGACAGGAGCGGGCACCATCCTCCCTTCTTTAGCGTCAGTGTAGGGCTGGCCCTGTGTCTGGCATATATTTTCCATAGAATTGGTTGCTGCTGGGTGAGGAGTAGAGCCCGATCTGCAGAAACAATTCCCGGGAGACTGTGAAAGTTCAGGCCTCTGATAAGAAGGTAAGTCTGAAAGTTGGAGAGAAGCTTCTTCCTGCATGGACATCAGCGCTGCTTCACACTGTAAGCAGTAGTACGTACACAGAGAAGAGATCCCTCGGCAAGGGCTCTGACATTTCCATGTAGGGTGTGGCAATAGCAAGCTTTCTCCAACAGGAGCAGATGAGATCTATATTGGAACTGAAATTAACAGAAAGATTGGCACTGAAGCATTTGGTAATTGACAGTTGAGGCATTTGGTAATCTCTAAAAACAAATGAGGCGTCCCTAACCATGTCCCTGAAGTTCTGAATGAAGGGTTATAAAGTCAGCAGACTTCTGGGTTAAAACCATATTTAAATTACCAAAATAAATCAGCAAAAACAAAAACATGTAAGAGTTCATTTTCTTAGGAAGGGCCCAGACCATTTGATCATAAGCTACCCACTACTCTCTCTCACACATCCACGACTGGACGTGTCATTAAGCTGTTTGCCCTGGGACTGTGGGTAGAAAACCTTAGGAAGGGCCAGGCTGTCTAAGGCTGTTGGCCTTACATATGAAATTCCTGAGGCAACTTCAGGTATTACATATGTTTTCAACCTTCATTAAAAATTAACAGCCAATCACCAGCCTGATATTTGAGTTTATTGATTTATCTACTTGCTGAGTACCATTATACACAAAAAATCAGTTACTCCTTCCACCCCAAATAAAAAATTTCTTTTTGGGCAAAAGCCTAATATATATATATATATATATATATATATATATATATATATATATAGAGAGAGAGAGAGAGAGAGAGAGAGAGAGAGCGGAAGTCGGGCCGAGAGCGAAGGGAAACGCAGGCGGAACGGAGGCGGGGTAGAGTGCAGCAGGAAATCCTATTGCAGGATTTTTCCTGCAACGTGAACGCTAGTATATATATATTATTGATTAAGGTATTACATATGTGTCTTTATCCCCCCATTGTCTCCCCCCACCTCCCCCTCTGCTCATGTCCTCACCCCCTGGTGTCTGTGTCCATTGGTTAAGCTTATATGCATGCATACAAGTCCTTTGGTTGATCTCTCCCCCTTACCCCCACCATCCCCTTTCTTCCCTCTGAGGTTTGAGCATCTGATCGATGCTTCTCTGTCTCTGGATCTGTCTTTGTTCATCAGTTTATGTTGATCATTATATTCCACAAATGAGTGAGATCATGTGATATTTATCTTCCTCTGACTGACTTATTTCGCTTAGCATAATGCTCTCCAGGTTCATCCTTGCTGTTGCAAATGGTAGGAGTTCCTTCCTTTTTACAGCAGCGTAGTATTCTATTGTGTAAATGTACCACAGTTTTTTAATCCATTCATCTGCTATGGGCACTTAGGCTGTTTCCAAATCTTAGCTATGGTAAATTGTGCTGCTATGAACATAGGGGTACATATATCCTTTCTGATTGGTGTTTATAGTTTCTTGGGATATATTCCTAGAAGTGGGATCACTGGGTCAAATAGGAGTTCCATTTTTAGTTTTTTGAGGAAACTCCATACTGTTCTCCACAGTGGCTGCACCAGTCTGCATTCCCACCAGCAGTGCACGAGGGTTCCTTTTTCTCCACATCCGCGCCAGCACTTGTCTGTTGATTTGTTGATGATAGCCATTCTGACAGGTGTGAGATGGTACCTCATTGTCATTTTGATTTGCATCTCTTGGATGATTAGTGACTTTGAGCATGTTTTCATATGTCTCTTGGCCTTCCTCATGTCCTCTTTCGAAAAGTGTCTATTTAAGTCCGTTGCCCATTTTTTGATTGGGTTGCTTATCTTCCTTTTGTTAAGTTGTATGAGTTCCCTGTAAATATTGGAGATTAAACCCTTATCGGAGATAACATTGGCAAATCTAAAAATGTTATTGTTCAGAAGTTTTATGAAGACTAAAATATAGAACAAATAGTACTATTTCCAGATCAACCTTTTCTCCAAAAATGAACATGAGTACATTTTTAATGCTGAGCTTGGGAAACATTTCTCCATCTAATTAAAAATGTGTGTACATTCAACAGATATTTGTTGGATGTCTACTTGGTGCCCAGCACGATGACAGGCTGGAGAAATATTGGTGAGCCAAGAAAACACAGTCTCTGCTCTGACTGAAACTACTGTTTGGTGGGAGTAGTTGTCCATTAGTGAAATAAACCTAGTAATAAACATGCATTACTAACAGAGAAAAGTGCCCTGAAGGGGAAAGAGCCCAGCTTGCACTTGTAACTAGATAAATGGCCTTGACTGAAGATCAGGCCAGAGCACCCTGAGGAAGTGACAGGGGGAGGGAGATCAAAGAAGCAAATCAGGTAACATTAACTCAACTTTAATTCAAACCAAAGTGACTACACAGCTCACCAGAACCTCTGCATTTTGAAAACAACAATCCCTGGCAAGAGATGCAGTTTGGTGTTCAGCCACATTCTGATCTTTATAATCACACTAGAGGTCCAGTGCACGAATTCATGCATGGGTGGGGTCCCTCGGCCTGGCGGGTGATCACGGCCAATCTGGGCCATGGGAGGTTAGTGGGGAAGGGGTTGCGGGAGGTTGGCCAGCAGGGGGAGGGTCTGGGGGAGGTTGGCTGGCTGGGGGAGGGGCCACAGGAGGTTGGCCTGCCACAGGAGGTTGGCTGTGGGAGCGCACTGACCACCAGGGGGCAGCTCTTACTTTGAGCATCTGCCCCCTGGTTGTCAGTGTGTGTCATAGTGACCAATGGACCGGTCATCCAGTTGTTCAGTCGCTTAGGCTTTTAAATACATAGATACAATAAGAAATATCATAATTACAAGAATAGGGAGAAGTCAAATGTTGTTAATGTGGAAGATGTAATCTTAGAAATATTACTTACAATAAAAATATTTCATTCAAGATGCTTTTTGCCCTCTGATTAGATTTATTGAGTGTATGGACTAAGCTTGGAACTCCACCCACAGAGCACTAACTAGTCCAGCTCACATTCCCTGTGGTTCTCAAAAGAGCAGTAACAACCATTAAATATTGTTTGTGTTGTTATTACCATGTGATGACAGATATTACCTCATAAGTATGTAGTAAAACTTGAAATATTCTTAGACTTGAAATTTCATTAGTGTTTGTTGTGTTTTTTGTTTTTTGTTTTTGTCTTCATTAGTGTTTTTAATGTGCCACTGTCAAATAGTAGAAAGAGCAGTGTCAGAATGGAAAAGCCTGGGAAAGATGCAGGCTTGACCTTAGAGAATTACACTCATGAGGCTTTCACATCTGTGACTAAATCATTTGTGATCCTGAGAAAGTAACTTATTCTCAGTCAAGTATGTATCCTCATCAATTTTTTAAAAATATATATTTTTATTGATTTTTTACAGAGAGGAAGGGAGAGGGATAGAGAGTTAGAAACATCGATTGGCTGCCTCCTGCACACCCCCTACTGGGGATGTGTCTGCAACCAAGGTACATGCCCTTGACCAGAATCGAACCTGGGACACTTCAGTCCGCAGGCCGATGCTCTATCCACTGAGCCAAACCAGTTAGGGCTGTATCCTCATCAATGTTAATAGGAGGACCTGTTAACATTGTGGCTCAGCAATTGAGCTTCAACCCAGGAACCAAAGGTCAATTCCTGGTGAGGGCACATGCCTGGGTTGCGGGCTGAATCCCCAATAGGGGGCATGCAGGAGGCAGCTAATCGATGTTTCTCTCTCATCAATGTTTCTACCTCTCTATCTCTCTTCCTTCTTCTCTCTCTAAAAATCAATAAAAACACATTAAAAAAAATGCCTTGGCTGGTATGGCTCAGTTGGTTGAGCATTGTCTGGTGCTCCGAAGGTTGCAGGTGCCATTCCAGGTCAGGGCACAGACCCAGGTTGTGAGTTCCATCCCTGGTCATGGTGCATACAGGAGGAACCAATCAATGTTTCTCACATTAATGTTTCTCTCTCTCTCCCTTTCTCTCTCTCTAAAATAAATAAAAATATACTAAAAAACAACAAGAACAAAACAGGAGGAGTTTGCTATTTTGCTCCTTCTCCAGTTTTTAAAAGTAGAGTAACTCAACCATGAATACACCAAGGCAACAAAACCTTCCTTTCTTTACTCTGTTCTTAAATTTTACAGTTTGCTTTTTTCTTTTAATTAAAGAATGTTTTCTTCTTCAACTTTATGAAATTTGAGGTTACTACTTATTATGTAGAAATTTTTTTAAAAAGTAAGATTACAGGTATGAATACAACTTGAATTATATCAGGATATAATCATTGTCACTATGACGATCACCATCATAATCATTTTTGAGCATTCTTCGTGTGCCAGACCTTCTGCTATTACGTAGTAAACATGTATTATCTAATTTAGCTTTTAAGACAACTATACAAATTAGGTATTATTACTATTCCACTTTACAGAACAAAAAACTGGGAATTGAAGACACTTCTCAAGGTGGTATATTTAATAAATGTTAGATTGGTTTTTTATCTGGAGTCTGTGTTCTGAATTGTCTCCTACCTAGCACAAATTGTGTAATTTTTAATCTATAGTGGCATTATATATATAAAAGATTTATTGTGCTGAATTGGAAGGTAAATTTTCAGTGTACTTTTTTTTCTATTTATAAACTCAAATGTTTATGTCAGGAAACTTCCCAGGTAGCATCTTTCAGCGCCCTCATCTTCCTAAGTATCAGGAGGGGACTCAAATAGCAAGTCATTACACCTGCTCCACAGGTGTTTGCTCCAGGCCCACCACCTTGGAGAGAATCTCCAGGTGGGAATTCACACTATTCTTAGACCCTGACATGCTTCACTTTCTCCCAAGAAATTCAGAGTATTAAAACATAAACGAACGGGAAAAATTAATTAGTAGTGCCATCTTTTCCATCACTTCTCTGTGTGAAAACCATAGAGAATTTCCAAAGAGAAATAAAAATAGACCAAAGTCCACAGCTACTTCCCTGCTTTTTAATACAAATTTTCTCAAGGGCTTTTGAAGCCATAGTTTCAGTTTGCTGGGGGAAACAGCAATAAACCCCTGAGTATTTTTTGAAGATTCGGGTGCATCCTCTTCTCATTTGTGTCTGTTAAAGACTGTATTTTATGCTCTTGTGTAACTTGGGAAATGGCAAAACTTGGTTTCTGTGTCTGAAGATTCAAAACCAATATTATTTGTATACCAGCACATGAGAAAACACTTCTAATTTGAACTCACACAATATACTCCTCAGTGGCCAGAATCTGCAGATTCTATAAAGACAGAATAAGACCCTAAACACCAAATCTCTTTAGTTGTTATTAAAGAACGGAAGAAACCATTTTTCCCCTGAAGATTGTTTTATTTCTGATACTTTGTTAATAGTGTAATCCCCAGAGCAGTAATTCATATTTGACAGAGTTCCCATTTACATAACAAAACGAGTGTCATCACTCAATAATTTCACTTTATAAGGTCACATAATTTATGATTGTAGGCCCTTCTATCCAAGGTGCTGTGCAAAGCAGTTACTTGGAGAGTCTGTCTTTGACACTTTCTCCTCTGTATTGATTGGCCTGTGAATCAGCTCCAGCTGTTCTACACACCTTTCTCTGTCACTCCAAAGGCCTAATCGGCTCCACTCACGAAGGACCTTGATTCTAACCAGCTCTAATTTCATTTTGATAGGGTACTTCTGAACTGCTGGGCTGAAAGGGACTCGTCCATTTATTCAACAAATTATTTGCAGTGCCTGCCACAGACAGGAATTGTTGCTAAATGTAGAAACATTATGTACAATACAGGCTGCATTTTAAATTGTTTTTTGGTATTAAGACCCAGTATCAATCAAATCCTTGCAAGTGAATTCACATTTATACCCTTAAGAGTGGCTTATTTCTAAAGATTAAATCAATAACAGATCAATCGCAAAAAACTATAAGAAAGCGAGAACTTCAAGTCCCTCAATGATTTAGGGGTTGAGATTTAAAGCAATGGGCAGAAACTGGAAGTGAGAACCACTTTTCTTACTGCTGTACACTGGAGCAAAGACATATTTGAATGAGTCGCCCTCCTCAGCAAGCTTTAACTAACGGGCTAATTATATGTGTTGTCCTAGAAAAGAACAAAAAGAACCCAGCGAATTTTTTCATCTAAGATGAATGTGCTAGCTAAAATGAACATGCACACATATTTTGTAAGAAAACAGCCCAGAAATCCTTAATCAAATTTATATGGAAATTGCCTGGATATAAAAATGTTTGCTTCCAATTTTCATCAAGGGGAAGTACACTGGGTTGTCAAAAGGAGATACATTAAAAAAAAACACAAAAAAAAACAGTGCCAAGTTCACTACTGTTTTCCATTTCGGGGGTTAATAAAAATCAAAATAAGTCTGATTTTTCCCTTATAATATACTCTATTAGCTTGGGGGAGAAAAAAAGATTTTCAATCACATACCATGTTGTATGTTCTGGAAGTCTTCCTATTAATCGCATTGCCGTTCCTTTAAAAATATAGTAGAAACTTCTTCTAGTAGGTGTATAGCAGAAGTTTTAAAAAATTCCTTTGCCCTTTTCATTGTTATTTCAAGGAAGAATAGAAAATAAAAATGGATAAGATGTTCTTTTGAGAGCTAAGAAAGAGAGATGTTCTTTCTCACTCACTGCCCCAGGGAAATCTCTCAAGAAAGTTAATTCCTTCAAAAGAGAGTTTGGTCTTCCCACTACTCTAAACAATATTGGAGAATGGACATCTCCAACATTCACTGTTTTCAGCATTCAGTATTTCTTTCAAATCATTCTTCACATGTCCATTTCTAGGAAAAAAACAAACTTGTTTTTTTTTTTTTTTAATCAGGTTAGCATTGTCTACTTATTTAGGAGAATGCATGAACATTTTCTAAATGTAACATAGATAGGTGATATAATCTTGGATTTCTATTTTTTATTATTTCTTTATTATACAACTTGTCTTCTCTACATATCTCACATTCTATTTTCATGTATGATGCCTGATCTGCAAAATGGGCACTATTTGTTAAATAACCTGATGAATTCCATTTCCATAGGAATCAGCTTCCAGCCCCACAGCAAAGGAGCTAAATCTCCTATCAGTGATATTTCCTTCTCATGAGTTGTATAATACATGCTGCATAAGGTTGGACTTATTAGCCAAAATGAAACTTTAAAAAAGTTGACTGTGAATATAGTCTTTAATGATAGAATTGGCATAATCTTCATAATACACTGTTTCTAGAGTCATAAGGTTTAAACTGAAATTCTGGTTTCAACACATAGTACTTATGTGATTTGTGTAAATCACTTAGAATTATATGTGCTTTACTTTTATCATCTGTAATAACAACCTCATAGAGTTTAGGCAGATTAAATAAGATTATCCACCCTGGCTGGGTAGCTTCTCTTTCTCTCTCTCTCTCTCTCGTCTCTCTCAAATCAAACAATATTTAAAAAACAAACAAACATTATCCCTATAAAGGACTTTGGAACAGTAACTGGTCCATAGTAAACTATTAACTATATTGTACCTATTCCATCTTATCCTGATATGGAACAACCTCCAGTTCCCAGAAACCTTCCCATTGCATATAGAATTCGAGTTTATTTTGAACAGTGGGAGCAGGTCATCCCTAAATTAGTTGGTCACCCTGGAAGTAAATGCTTCTGCACCAACTTTTTTTTCACCCTTGCATTTCCCATCTATACTAATAAAAGGATAATATGCTAATTAGACCGGGTCCACTGTACATCTTCCTGGTTGTCTGACTTCCTTCTAGACAAAGCCATGGTGGTGGGGGCCAAGGCAGGGGTGGTTAGGGGCGATCAGGCCAGCAGGGGAGCAAGCAGTTAGGGGGTGATCAGGCCAGCAGGGGAGGGCAGTTGGGGTCCATCAGGCCTGTAGGGGAGGGCAGTTGGGGGTGATCAGGCCAGCAAGCAGAGGCAGTTAGGGATGATCAGGCAGGCAGGCAGAAGCGGTTAGGGGTGATCAGGCAGGCAGGCAGGCGAGCATTTAGGAGCCAGTGGTTTTGGATTGTGAGAGGGATATTTGACTGCTGAACGTCCCCCGAGGGGTCCCAGATTGGAGAGGGTGCAGGCCAGGCTGAGGGATAGCCCCCAATGCACAAATTTCATGCACCAGGCCTCTAGTATACTTAGAAATGGCATAAAGAATAAATATAGAAAGAAGGAAGAATGCAAATCAGAAAAGAGAGGAATGGACACTGCTCTACCCATTTGGAGGGTCAGAATTTACACGCTCCAAAGAAAGTGGCAATGCCTGCTGACCTTGCTGCTTTCTTGTATCCCTAATTTGAAGATCAGTAAAATTTGAGTTCTATTCCCAACACTGGCACTAATTGTTTCAGGCCCAACATCAGCTCCCTGGGCCTATTGTTTCCTCCTATGAAAAAGCCATGGTTCATTTCAGCTCTAAAATTTCATGATTTTATGACTTCCCTCTCACACTGTTCTCAAAATGGATTGTTTGAAAAAAATTCTATTAGTGTCAAAATTATTAAGCAAAATTTTCATTGTTATTAATAATTGCAATATTTTACAATAAATAATTTTGTCTTCATTTATAAGCAGTAAGTATTACCAACTTGTTCATGAGTATATAACTATACTTCTCAAATGGAAGCTTATTAACTCTGGCTGCTACGATTACAGATGCTTCTCTGTGTATGATGGGGTTATGTCCCCATAAACTCATTGGTTAAAAACATTTGTTAAGTCAAAAATGCATTGAACACACCTAACCTATTGAATATCAAATTTAGCCTTCCTTAAATGTGTTCAAAACACCGTAGCCTATGGTTGGGCAAACTCATCTAACACAAAGGCTTTTTATAATATGTTGAATAGCTTATATAATTTATTATGTGTATTGCTTTCCCACCATGATAAAGTCTAAAAATAAGTTGAACCATCATGTTGGGACTGTCTGTATTTTAATCATCAACATTATTACTACTGATTTCATTAGAACTGAACAGCATTGCTTGCAGAGAATTTTATATTAAACTAGAGGCCCGATGCAAGAAGATTCGTGCAAGAATGGGCCTTCCTTCCCCTGGCTGCCGGCACTGCCTTCGCTCTGGCCCAGGGCCACCTTTCTGCCTTCCCACGCTGCCCAGAGGCATGGAGCTGCTGGGGCGGTGTGGAACGCTCCTGGCCGCTGGGGGCCTGGGTATGCAAATTAACCTGGCATCTTTGTTTGGTTAATTTGCATACTCATTCCTGATTGGCTGGTGGGTGTCGTGAAGGTACGTCAATTTGCATGTTTCTCTTTTATTAGTGTAGATGGCATTACCAGTGTTTTTTGGGGGAAGTGAGACTTGTGTTTAAGAACCTTAAAGTTGGGTGAGGATTTAGCTCTTCTGCACTTCAGTAACTTGTTCTAGTTATTGGAAATTACCTGTGGCAGGAATGAGGTTATATTCCTGGAAATATGCAAAATGTGTTAGAATAGTTTAGCAACATATATCCTAAGAACTTCAGCACTGATTACTATGCACTGTCTCTTTCAGGTATGCTGCTTCCTGTGGGGGAGAGAATCCCTGCAGAAAATGAAGGCTGTCTTGATAATGACATACACATAAAAGCTTATTGTGCTTTCCGCTCTCTGTTTGAAAGGAAAGTGTCTCTGTATTTCCAGGCATCTCATTATTATTTTTTTTTTTAGCTTCAAGAATATTTCAAATGACCTTTAGAAGCATTTTGAAAAATATTCCCTGATGCAAACTCTAGAGGGAAAAAATAATGCCCTGAGCAATCAGATTCTGTATGCTGCTGTTTGCCAGCCGTTAACATACCCTAGGGATCTACAGCAGGAAGCAGAAGCCCAGAGAATATACTTTCCAAACATTTGCAGAGAGAAAACTGCCCTACTCTGGTGGGTATATTTGTGCAGCTGCCTTGGAAAACATCCTGATAGGGCTCTAGTGGGCAGCTCTTCACTCCCCCCCCCCCGCACCCGCCCCCCTAGCAGATCTTTAATTATTAGTTGCTTAACCTCTTAGAGTTGGGCGAGGCATTCTGACCTCTAATTTCTGTCAGATCACTTCATTCATCGTTTGCCCACCCATTAAGCTCAATGTTTTCAGGTGGGCTAGAAACAAAGCAATCAAGCCACAAAGGCACAAATATTGAAAAAAAAGAAAAGAAAATCATCAGTATACAGTTTATTTTGATAAAACTGGTTTCACAAATGATCTGTGATGACCACTGCTATGTTTGGAAGATTGACCCTGGCCACCCATTACCTATTAAAAAGAAACTGAGAACTTGAAATTCCAGGAAAGTTTCCCAAACTCATTCAACCTTGAAATTGTGCCAGTGTTATAGTTTATCCCTGTGATTCTGAGCTGATGAGATGAAGCTCACTCATTGATTTAAAACAGCACACATTCTCACAAATTAATTGCTAGCAGAAATGATCAATATCAGGAAATAATAAAAATCTGAATTTTAGGCCTGAACAAAATTAGTAATAATAAAACACATGAAAAATTAAGTAGTTTTTAGCATGAAGATTTTTATATGGTTTTAAAAAGCAGAAGTTTTTCATTTTTGTAATTTTGTTATGAAACATGAAGCTAAAAACAACATTTTAAATCCAGGAGGGCACTTTACTTTCTTTATAGTAGGGCACACATTGCACAAAATATTAGAAATATTGTCAAGTTTGATTCTCATCTCAAGTGTTGCATCCTATCTATTATAATACTTTGTTTTCACTCCATAGTTTTATATAGTCTTCATGATATGATAGAGGGGAAAGAAAAATTTGGAATAACAATTTTCAGGTTTTCAAAGAGCCTTAACTTAGAGTGCTCCTAAAAGGTTGTTTATTCACCAATGTTCAGCTAGAAATAAAAATATACAATTTTTAAAAATGAATAACTCCTTTATTATGAAAATTTAAAAATGCACATAGAAATTGAGAGAATAATAAAGTGAACTTGCATGTTCCTATAACCCAGTTTCAGTAATGATCAACATTCTATTCTGCTCTTATTATTTCATTGATTTTCTTTATTTTCTGTAAATAGGTGGCTGGATTGACTTATTGAGCATCCCACTGCCTTCCATCAAGGAACACATTGTATTTGGTTGTCTGAATTTAGTATTGGAAAGATTCATCAATAGTTTCCCACAGTGCCGTCCATCTTTATATCCCTTTCAAATTTTCACCTAAGGATTTTAAGATTTATTATGTTATCACCTAGATATATTATTTCATTATTACAAAATATTACAAAAGGTGACTCTCTAGTTTTATCATTTTTTCCTGCATTTATTAGCCTTGATTCTTACATAAAGAAGATCTTTATCAACAATTTGATGACTGTGAAAGTCCACTGAAGATAGGTGATAAATGCTTGATTCTTCCTCAATGTCAGTTCTCAAATAATGAGTCTGTGCCCTTATAAAGTCCTAAGGAGATCAATAATTTATGCTCTGTTTTGTTGTTTGTTCTATTTTTTTGTTTGTTTTAGGAACCCACGAGATTTATCATATTTTATTATTTCAGTCCTTTGCAGTCATTATTCTTTTTGATGCTCAAGGTGTCCTGTCAATGACAGTGGCTCCTGGCTCCTCTTTTTTTGATGGATTTCTTGCTTTTAGGTACAATGGGATATTTCAGGTTCATCTTGTACCTTTCCTGCCCGAGACCTGAATCAGCCCTTTGTCCAGAGAGTACTGGTTCCTTTCACTGGAAAGTTGCATTTAGAGATGACAGTATGGACATTAGGGATACTCTTTGCTTCTAGGACTTTTCAGGACACAGAGTTAGAAAATATACAAATTTTAGACAAACAATAAAGTATGAATTTATATTAATTTTTAGAATTGGCATTACAGAGTTTTACCTAATATGTAAAATTTTACTTGATTTTTAAAATACGTATATTTTTTCTCACCCTCAACATTTTTTATTCTAAATGATGTTAGCATAATTATATTTGCTTATTCTTATAACATGTATGTTTATAAAATAGTTTGTATATGTAGATTAAATTGTTTAAAAATACAGTTATCCATATAAAAATAAGCATGCCCACTGAACACAGTTTAAAATCAATGTAGTTCTTTTTCGGACCTTAAAATATGTTTCTACATTTTTGAGTAAAAATATTGTGTTTTCTAAAGTCATTTAAAATCACTCTTCTAGATTTAGTTATTTCACCAACTTGATATACTGTTAGGCTTATTTTTGGTTTCTTTCACTATTAAGGCATTGCTTTGGTTTTTTGTTTTAATTTAATTTTGGTTTTTAATTCATTAAAAATATTTACATGATTCCAAAGTCAAAACTCTGAACCAAAATGCTTTGTCCTCACCCTACTTACTCACTCCTTTCCACAGAGTAACCATTTTTATTAATTTCCAGATTATCCTTCCTTTTTTATCTAAAAGAAAAATAGCATCCAATACAAACCTTCCTGAATCTATTAGGATTTGATCAGTGAAGCAGAACCATTTATAAGTGGTATAGAGGATTTATTGTATGGATTAGACATTACACAATCCTAGAAGCTGGTTTAATGGTCTCTGTAAGCCTAGTTCCCCCAGATCTGACTCTGGGCTTCAAGTCAGCAGGATGAGCAGTCGGGAAAGGATGATGTACATAAAGTGAGGAGAGAAGGGGCAAACTGGGACCTGTGAAGATGCACTGGAACCTTATGTGAACTGGCAGTGGTGCCTCAGCTCCTTGAAGCTCTGGCTTTGATGTTGGTAACCTGCAAAAGAGCTGGGACCCTTTGCCACAATGTGACAAGTATTCCGGGAAGTTGAAGGAAGAGATGTAGGGGAAGCTGGAGGAGCTGCCTGCCGAGCTGCTGCTCCATGCAGATCCTCCATTACGTCATAAGCTGTGTGAACTGCAATGTGCCTCATCTCACGCTCAGCAGAGTGTAAACATAGCAGGCTTCAAACTCCATGCAATTTTGCATGTGGTCGACCCTAACTTAGAACCTTGCATGGGAAAGAATACTGGGAAACTTAGGTCCAACTAAGCTAAGTTGAAACAACACAAAGCCACCATAGTCCATCCTTTGTCAACATGTCATCAAATATATATCCCTCTTTTAATCATACTTAATTCCTAAAAGACATAATAGCAAAATTATGATTTAATCTTACATAATGCAACTATACCTCATATAACCAAAAATGCATTGCCCTATTCTCAAAAAAGGATCCTTTGATCTATTTTTGGTGATACATATGCCTCCTCTTGCTGAAGCATGCTTCTCCTATGGTATTCTATAACTTAAATACTAATGTATCATGTCTGCTAGTGTGAACAAGTTAGATGGTAGAGAATAGTAGAAAGGGAGGCAAATATTATTTAAAAATGTTATGTATACACACATAGATATATTTATATCAAAATCAGGAAGAAATATTCATGACTATCACTTCATTTCTTCAATTTGGCAAATAGCTATAGCTTGATATTTATAATTACCATCTCCACTGCATCCACCATATCCTCTTTGACCTTGGCAAGCACCTAGATGGATGATGGTTCCTTGCTTGCAGAGGTAACATAAATCTTCATTCCTAAACGTCTGGGCCATTAGAATTGTCATATAAATAATTCTCTAATTAATAGCCTCATTCATAAGTCACTCCTTTTTTTATTTTTGGCATATCTTTAGGGTAAAAAGTATGCATCTCTAAATTTTCTATTTTTGCTTTCTATTTTTGATTCTGAGACACTTTGAGGAACAAAATATTCTGTTCTTTCCTTGAATCTTTATTCAAAGATTCCTAGAGAAATGCATTTGTGGACTATCAATTAACATTATACAATACAAATCAAATAATATCCCAGACATATTTTGAAATTATAGTACACATTTTGTAACAAAGAAGCTATCATCGAAAGGACAACTGCATGTATTAGAATATTTATTATGCAGTATTGTGTGGTCTGAACCTTGATGAGAAAGCAAATTAATCCTTGTAGAAGCTTCAACAAATCCACAAAAAGAAAGTAATTTAAAAATAACATTGCTTTGTTAAGTGCCAGCATGAAATTTTTGTAACTATATGGGAGGATTCATGCTGTTTGGAATCTGTTTAAAAGGAGAATTGAATTTTGACCCAACTAAGTCTCTGGGGATCACTTATAACATCACATTACATCTACCTCTGTGAAAATGACATTTTTCCTATGATTGAAGTAAAAAAGTGATTAAGCCTATTAAATTTAAGTCCTCATGTACCAAGTCATTAAATGCTTCATTAAAAATACCATAAGATGATTCAGCTATAAAAACCAAAACTAATGGTTTTTCTCACTTTTATTTGACACTTTTGGTTACTCTGGGGTGTTAAGTAATCCAAGAAGTTTACAATAGCTGAAGAAGATGGTTCTTAAGCTGATATAAAAAGAAATGAATCAAAATTTTTGAAGCTGATGAAAATACAAAACTTACTACAAAAAATGTATGGGGTGCTGATGGGGGTTCAGGAGTCAAAGTCATAAAGGATCAGTGTGAATAAAGTAAGGGCATATTCTTCAAGGTACAGGTGGTTAAGACATACAACAGGTACTAAATCAAATGGTGGCCAAACCAAATTAGACATTACATTGACCTATAGTTGCATCAGAAATTTTCACTAAAAGAGAATTGTAGATAAGTTTGGCAAAAGGTGAGGACATTCTGTGTGGATTTTGCATCTTTCTACCTCCCTGGTCACATTTTACCTCCCTGGCCGCCTCCTGCTCAGATTTCTCTTCCCATGCCTTTTCTTTACAAGATACCCAGGTTTTCTTGCTGATTTTCTGTTTATCACTTTATAGCAGTGTTTTGAAAACTATTTTGGCTGCTGCTTATAGTAAGAAATATATTTTCTTTTATGATCCAAACCACATCCTACCTAATAATAGACAAATATGCAAATTGACCGTACCTTCGCTATGCCCACGATTGGCCAGGAGGCGCGGAGGGGCGGGACTCGGGGTGGCCGGAGTGGCCTATTGGGCCGGCGGGACGCTGAGCTCGCGTCGCCAGTGGTGGCGCGAGCTCAGCGTCTGCGCCATGGCTGTGCTGCAGCACAGAAGGGGCCTCTGGGGCAGCGAGCCCACGTCCCGCCACAGACCATCAAAAGCAGGGGAGCTGGGTGCCTGTCCTCTGGTGCACCAGGCCTTTCAGAAGCCTCCACCATGCAGGGAAAGCTCCCCCGTGATCGAAAGCAGGGAGCTGTGTGTCCGCTCTGGCACCAGCGGACCCCCTGCCATCAAAAGCGGGGAGCAGGCTGCTAGCAGTGTCCGCGGAGCATGCTAGGCTTTGTGGGGCAGTAAATATGGCCTGGATGGCAGGTTAGGCCTAGGGGACCCTACACGTGCATGATTTAATCATGCACTGGGCCTCTAGTATGTATATAACTAAAAAAATAAAAGTTTTAAGAAACAACATTTTCCTTGATTCCATTCAGTATATGTTGATATTTTGTACTCTACCCAACCCTAGTTACTCCATTCTGTCACTGAAAAACAGAATAACAGTTTCTGCACACTAGTTTGATCTAATATTGCACATCTTAAAACATCTATTGTATGCTAATGTGATTTCCAAATCTAAAACTCTAACCTAGATCTCATTCTTAAAGTCTAGACATCTACACTAATAAAAGAGTAACATGCAAATTAACCATCACTCCGCTACACCAAGCCACGCCCACCAGACAATCAGGACCGAGTATGCAAATTAACACAACCAAGATGGTGGCCGGCCACAGAGCTGGAGCAAGCAGGAGGCTTGGGTTTCCCGGCGATGGAGGAAGCCAAGCTTCCCACCCGCCCTCGCTGGCCCTGGCCTCCGCTCAAGGCTACAAATTTTCAATTATAGAAGATAAATAAACCCCAGATACCAGGGCCTCCCTTGGGTCACCAGGGGGTGTGGCCAGCCTGCAAACCACCACAGGCCCCTCACCCAGGTTGGCCCACGCCCCAAGGGAACTCCCACCCTGATCCGGGACACACTTCAAGGCAAACCAGCCAGCCTCACCCGTGTACCAGGCCCCTATCCAATCTAATAAAAGAGTTATATGCAAATTGACCATCACTCCAACACAAGATGACTGCCCCCATGTGGACACAAGATGGCTGCCACAAGATGGCCAGCAGGGGAGGGCATTTGGGAGGGACCAGGCCTGCAAGGGAGGGAAGTTGGGGGCGACCAGGCCTGCAGGAGGAGGGAAGTTAGGGGTGACCAGGCCAGCAGGTGAGGGAAGTTAGGGGTGGCCAGGCCTGCAGGGGAGGGCAGTTAGGGATGACCAGGCTGGCAAGGGGAGGGCAGTTAGGGGCAATCAGTCTGGCAGGGGAGCAGTTAGGCATCAATCAGGCTGGCAGGGGAGTGGTTAGGGGGTGATCAGGCTGTCAGGCAGAAGCAGTTAGGGACAATCAGGAAGGCAGGCAGGTGAGCAGTTGGGAGCCAGCAGTCCTGCATTGTGAGAGGGATGTCTGACTGCCCATTTAGGCCCGATTCTACCTGGATCAGGCCTAAACGGGCAGTCAGACACCCTTGAGGGGTCCCAGATTGGAGAGGGTACAGGCTGGGCTGAGGGACACCCCCACCCTGTGCATGAATTTCATGTACCAGGCCTCTCGTATATATATAATTGTACCTATTAGATATCTTTTTCTAGATGTTTTCTGTGTCTCACAAATCCAAGTTCCTAAGACTAAAACCTCTCCTGCCTCGATGGTCCAGCTTGATGAGTGGAACCAACATTTTATTTAGCCCTTGAAAGTAGAAACTTGGGAGTTGAGCTCAATAGAGAAAAGAAAAACCATCATTAATTAAAACATCATTAATTTTTGACTGCATGTAGCAAAATGAATAGCTTAAAGTCATTTAAACAACAAGAATATTTATTGGCTTGTTAAAGATGGCTTAATTCTGGCTTGCTCTTAATATACTTAAGAGCAAGGCACTTTCCTAGAAGCCCATAGAAAAACTCTCCTAGCATCTCATTGGCCTGAATTGTATCATGTTACCATTTCTAAACCAGCCACTATGTTTATGGAAGTGTCAAGTGTTGACTGCCTTAGGTTTACTTTCATGAAACAATTTCTGTGTAAAAGGTGGATAGGATATCATGAGTATCTATTAAAGTTGCCCTATAAGATCATGAATTATATCTCAGAGGAGTGGCTGTCTGAAAGAAAAGTGCAGTTCTGGAAGGAATGAGAATGGGAATCAGCTTATAGTTAAGCAACTAATAATGCTCTTTTCACATGGTAAACATGTCCCATCTCCCCTCTCATGCCATGGCAACTATAGTTAATCTATCACTTTCCTCATACATATTCATACAGCCCCCCAATTTACTCTGAATTGAGCACTCCTGGCAGGCACTTCAAACTCATCCAAGTTATCACCTGTGTTGAAATCTATTTGTTATTATTGCCCTGGATTCTTCTACTTCACCCCCATTACCTAGTAAGTCATACAATTTCATCTCTGACATAACACAAATTATTCCTGAAGCCTTGGGCTCTACTTCAAGGTTTAACCTATTCAAGCCTAACCTATTGCAAAACTCTCAAGCTCACACAGCTATTACTTCCTTCTGACTTAAAGAGGTATTTCTAAAATGTAAATATAACCAAATCAGTAGACTTGTTCTAAACCTTCAATGATTCCTCATTGCCTTTAGAAAAAAAAAAAAGTTCCAAATCCTTATCAGGCATGCAAAGCTGTTCATGTCCTGGCCCTTATTTCTTTCTTATTCCTGTTTACCTCCACGGGAGCTCTATGCTCCTGTCATAACAAACCTCATACAGCTCCTTAATTGCACTATCATGATTCATACTTTCATGCATTGTGTGTCTTGCTTCCTGTGCTACGCAAGTTCTCCCTCCTTATTTACTAACTTCTCTCACTGAGGTAACCCAGGGACCACCCTGGCATATGTCTGTCTTGCTGCAACACCTTAATAAACAGTTTTATTTGACAATGGGTGTATTTCTAGTAGTGTTTGAGCACTGTGCTGTCTCAGTGTAGAGCCGTGGTCGGCAAACTGCAGCTCACGAGCCACATGCGGCTCTTTGGCCCCTTGAGTGTGGCTCTTCCACAAAATACCACGGCCTGGGCGAGTCTATTTTGAAGAAGTGGCGTTAGAAGAAGTTTAAGTTTAAAAAATTTGGCTCTCAAAAGAAATTTCAATCGTTGTACTGTTGATATTTGGCTCTGTTGACTAATGAGTTTGCCGACCGCTGGTGTAGAGCAATGCTTCGTGGCACAGACACATAGAAAATGAGAATACTGTTTGTAAGGCATGATGAGCAAAGTGGGAGGCAGCAAAAGGCATCATTTGTCCTTTGAAGACTGGGGAATATCAACATCTCGACATACCTGTCACCTAACACCTGGTTTAAAGAGTTCTAGTAGGAGATGATAACAGGGTGAAAAAAGATTACTTATGTAAAAACCCAGAATACAAACTCCCACCAAGCAAATCAAAGCCTTAGTGAGAACTTCCTTTTTACGAATAACAAGTATTACTCATGGCTATGAAATGTGACCTTTGAGGGAAGAAATTACATCCTGTTCTATGTGGTGACCTCTCACCACTTTATTAATGTATTTCTTTTGATCCACAAATGGAGAGGAGAGAAAGGGACAGCTCGCTTCATCTTACCACATTCCCAGAGATGTTTCTCCACTGCAGTGATATTGTCGGGTTTCCTAGTTTGGTCTGAATGGCCTGTCTATGAGTGGAGTCCTTTCCCTGTGAAAACTGGAATCACCTAAGGTGTGAGTCAGGGAGAGTGGAAAGAAAGGTGTCAGGAAATGATGCCACTTACCTCAGCAGGGTTTCGTATGGGAAGTTCTGATTGTTGATCATCTTATTGTATAAAGGAGGTGGGGAGTAGGGAACAATATTACAGAGAAAAAGTATGTTTTTAGAAGAAAAGGGAGTGGGGAGTGAGAAAGTTAAGGAATGCACAGGTATGGAGCATGGATAAGAAATGCAGAATTTCTGCATAACTTTCTTTATATTCTTGTTTTTGTGAGTCAGCTTTAAAGAGGCAAGGCCCAAATGTTATAACTTGAATTGTGTCTTCCCAAAAAAGATATGTTGAAATTCTAACCTCCATTACCTCCAAATGTGGCCTTATTTGTAATATGGTATTTTCATGTATAAACAAATTAAATGAAGTCATTAGTGCATAATATTATACATCTTTATTTTTAAAAATCCATGTATAAATGGTCCCATGCAGTTCAACCCTGTGTTGTTCAAGGGTCAACATTATCTTTTGACTTAAAAGAGAGATTTCTTGTTTTGGAGTAATTGAAAAAGTGTAGCTCCAAATAGGCAGGAAGTCGTAAAATAAGTCAATGTCATAGTAAATGTGTAAGCCTTTCTATATATCTACCCATCTCATCTCCACATTAATATTCAAGCAGCAATCTTGTCACAGAGCAGTAGTCAGAAACTAGGTTTATTGAATTTCATGTTGGCTGAAGAGCTTTACCTTGAAAATCACCTTTTAACTATATATTCTCTAACCCTGAAAAATTAGCATATAAGCATAATGACTTATGGTAATATATCTACTTGTTTTCAACACACTCAGGTTAGTTGACGATGATCTTTGTAGTGAGTTATGCATGTTATTCTAATCAGGGCAATATTTGAAAAGATAATTAGAAAATAGGCTAACGTGAGAAAAATAAATGGCCTCATTTTCCATCCTTGACATTAATTAATATTTTAAGTTCAATGTCATATACAACTTCAATTCCTAAAGTCAGAAGTAGCTTACATAATGACTAATATATAGGTACATGCACATTAATTTGAACTTTAATGCCAATTGCTTTGCATCTTTTCATAGACAACACAATAACTCTAATAACTCAAAAGGAACCCCTTTTGAAATATTTACCTGTAAAAATCAGAACTGAGGGTCACTAGAGTTTGTTATAAACTAAGTTTTGCATTTCAGCATGGTAGTTACTGAGGGGTGGCCAAAGATGTTTGCATTCTGAGCTAACTTTTGCAAATTGAAGGTAATACGTTTCAGAGAAGCTGATCTGAAGAGCTTCTTACATAAAGTTCCTAAGTTCCAGGATGTAGCTGCCTCAGGCTGCTCTAGTTTAAATCCTGCTCCACTGACTGTGGGCCCACAAGGATACACACAGGGCTTTCAGTCTGCTTACAGTGCAAAACAGAATCCAATCTCCATACACGGAGGGAAAGGGGGAAAGACAAACACAAAATGCCTGGATTTCTTATCCGTCAAAAGCATCCTTTGTGTCAGCTATTCTAGATGTAGGAATCAACAGTGAGCATGCCAGACACGGTGTAAAACTGCTCTTATATATCTTGCTCAAGAGGCAAAATATTTACCTGAATGATTGCCAACCCTCTGCAGTGCCCTTTGAGGTGTGCCCTAGGTGGGCACATTGGCTGATGAGGACTCGGAGGCTTGCCAGCTCAGTTGACATGTGGCCCACATGAGATTGCAACATAAGTCACCTGGCTGCAAAATCTATACTCTTCCCACTACACCCTAATTATAGAATTAAAAGGTCAGGATCTATTTCAAGGTAAATGAGACTGACCTCAGTGGCTATCTAAGAAAGCATAGCTCTTCTGTTGCTTGACTGGTATTGAAAGAGGTTTCTGTTAGGTGCGGGCAACTATCATTAGGTCTTCAGCATCTGTCCTCTGTCGCACAACTAACAAAAACCTGCACCTCCGCCTCTTGCCAAGAGTGACATGGTGTCTCCTGTGTCTGTCCATGATGATGGAAGAGATGAGGATGTCAAAGAGTATAGCTGACACCACCTCAGATTTGAGAAACAGAAGAGGGAGAAGCCCACCTACCTACCCAGCTTCTGAGACTTGTACACATAAATGGTGACCCTGATAAAGAACACAGCAGGGAGATTTTATTCTTGAGTATTTTTTTTTAATTTGGGATTTATAAATTTATACTATGTATTTTGTTTAAATGTTACACCCTTACAGAGAAATTATAATAAATTCCTACAAATAAAGTTAGTGATAACAAGTGTTATTTTATAGTTCAAGGGTTGATCACATCTCCAGCTGCCTTGTCACCCTCACATTCCATTATCCTATCACAACATATCATGCTTCTATTAGAGGAAAAATGCCCTTCTATGTCATATCAAACTAATATTCATATAATTATGAAGTTGTCTCAAGTCCCAAATACATCCATTCCCTTAAAATTTGTGTTTTTGAAATGAAGAAAGACAGTGTAATTCTTTTAGAAGAAGGACATTTAAAAAGTAAAGAGGTAAAATGTATCAACACAAAATGAAAATGGAAAATCTTAAAAGATCTCCTCTCTCTTCCTCACCTTCACTCCAGTAGAGAGGAGAAAAGATGGAAATTCATTTCACCTTCAAAAATATTGATTGGGTGCCTAATATGTGCCAGGCATTGCTCTATATACATGCATTGTCACAATGAAGTCAAGTTCCCTGCTTTTTAGTATTTTATATTCAAATGGTGGGTTCTGGGCAAGGGTAGAAGTGGAAAGAGGCAATAAGTAAGGAAGCATGAATTAAAAACAATAAATAAGTGAATTTGATAGTATGTTAGCAGGTGGGAAGTGCTATGGAACAAAATGTGGAGCAGGGTTATGGACGGGTTTATCTCAAGGACATATGGAAGGTAGGTTATATGTAGTATTAAAATAGGTGGATTAGAGATCCCATTGAGAATGTAAGTTGTAATCAAGCTGAAGGAGTTAACCTGTGGGTATCTAGGAACAAGTATTCTTGGCAGATGCCCAAAACCAAGAGCATGTGTGGCTTGCTCAAAGAAATAGCAAGTAGAGTGACTGAAATAAAATGAACAAGCAGGGGCATTGTAGGGAAGAAAGTCAGAAAGTTAACAGGAGGCAGATCATACAGAGCTCTTGTATGGATATAACCTTTACTCTATACAAAACAGGAAGCCATTGGAAGGTTTTGAGCAGAGGATAGATGTATCTGGGTTATATTTCATAGAATCATTCTGGTTCTCTGTTGATAATAGACTGTGGAGGCCGCAAGGGTACAACCAATTCAGATGGTGATTCAGACCAGGGTGGAGGTGTTAACAATTGGTCAAATTCAGAGCAATGGAGGTATTAACAATGGGTTAAATTCAGAAAGTTTGTAAAGGTGAAATCATATGATTTTTTTAATGGAGAAAGCAACAAGATTTTTGGACTGAGCAAGTGACAGAATGGAGTTGCCATCCTTTGACAGGAAAAATCTTTTTGGATTGATCAGATTTGTAGAATAAGGCACGGAGTTCAGTCTCGGACATACTTAGTTTGAGATGTCTATTAGTCATCATGTGGAGATGTCAAGTAAGTAGGTGCACTTAAAAGAGTTCTGACCTGGGGAGAGACATTTGCTTGTGAGCAGGATGTAGGTGGTATGAAAATTCAAGGTCTTGGATGAGATCACCAAAGGAATGAGTGTACATAGAGAAGATGACTAAGGACTGCACCCAGAACATTCCAATATTAAGAGATGGGAGAAGGAAGGACAGTCTATAAATGAAACTGAAATCAATTGACCAATGAGGTAGGAGACCAAGAAATGAAGAAAGTCTATCTAAAGGTGATCTGCTAAGTTAAATATTTCTAAATCTGCCAATGAAAACTATAGTGTGTGATTAAAATGGATTCATCTCTCACATTGGTTCATATAATTAGAGGAAGAACTTTAAAGTGCTTTTTAAAATTATTATTGATTTCAGAGAGAGGAAGGGAGAGAGAGAGAGAGAGAGAGAGAGAGAGAGAAACATCAATGATGAGAGAGAACCACTGATTGGCTGCCTCCTGCACACCCCCTTCTGGGGATCAAGTCCACAACCCGGACATGTGCCCTTGACCAGAATCAAACCCGGGACCCTTCAGTCTGCCGGCTGATGATCTATCCACTGAACCAAACTGGCTAGGGCTAAAGTGCTTTTATGTATGCAACTTAATGCCATGTTGTCATTTAAGGGCCAAAAAGTTGCAAATACACACAGAGAAATCAGGCTGAGCTCAGAAGCAGAAAACAAAGGGCCATAAATCTTTGGGAAGGCTATTGTCAATTCTGATCTCAGTTGTTTAGACAGTGTTGATCTCTTAGGCTCTGCCTTATATAAGTTGTCACAAGGTAGATGAAGGGTGCTTACTGCACAGATTCATGTTTCTCATTAATAGAAAAAAACTGTGAAACAGATGTTTGCATGCTTGTCTCGGTTTCCACTTCACAAAACTGGTGAAGAGATTTGTCAGCAGGCATTGTGTTAACGCTCTATTTGCCAAATATTTCTGATAGAAGCTGAGATTGGTATTACTATCCTCTGTCATGTAGAAAAAATAATCATTATATCAGAAAAGGAGGAGTCACAAGAGTACAGTTGTTGAGCGGGAGGGTTCACCTTTTTTTTTCTTTTCTACTGGGTGCTAAAGGAAAGCAAAAGAACAATTATATCACTTAGTAATCACTAAATTATGGATCTACCAAGATCTGAGGTGGGCAGAGCTGGCTTATAAGGTTAACGTGGTTAATACTTCAAATGCAAGGCTGTGCTCCTAGACAAGAGTAACCCAAAAGAACAAAGGCAGAAAGAGTAGGGGCCACATGGAGTGAGTCCCACATGGTTACAGAAATCCACAGAAAGACTTTTTGTGTGTAAAACATAAAATCTAGACACTGTCTTTTGCTCTTACTGACAGTTATAAAGTTTGGAAAAACCAATGGGGTATTCATGATGTTTGCAAATCAATGAGCTTCTGAATCATGCATACAGAATAGAATATTTTAGTTGAGTTTTCTTCAGACCAAAATTATGAAACTAGATAATATTAGAACCTCCTCCCTCTCTCCCTTCTTTCCTCCTTCTTTTCTTCCTTCTTCCTTTTTCATTTAGCAAGCAAACTTATCTTTTCTTTTTCCTCTTGATTCCGTGCGTGAATAGATTGCAGGATTGATCCTGGGGAATCACTGCTCTGTGGAGTGGGCAGCCTCCTCCGTCCTCCCCTCCTAACCCTGACAGACTGTCTTCCAGATCTGCAGCACCAGAATCAAAGAATTGGATATGATTCACAGTATCCTGAAAAATAATGTTCATCATATAATATTAAACATTTTACTTTTCTATGTTAAGTCCTTTTATAAAAAAGAAAAATTAAAAAATCAATCAAATCATATTAGAATGAAAATTAATTAAATAATAAATTCTTTAGAATTGTGCACATTTTAATATTTCTATTTTACATTTTTGGTATCAAAATTTCATAGGGATCACAATATTTTCTTACTGCTTAAGAGATACCCATGGGCACTTCATTATTTATTTAAATAATCTACAATATGGAACATAAGCATAAAATATTGAAATTGTTTATCTGTCTAAAATGTTAACAAAATTCTTTAAAAGATAACATATCAAAGGAAAACTAAATTGCTATATGTTAATTCTACAAAAATGTATAAATATTTAAATTTATAGCAAAAGAACAATTATATCACTTAGTAATCTTACAATATTTAAGATGTGTGATTCCTTATAAACAATCTGCTTCTATAAATGTTAAAGAACTGTGTGTCAAGCACATATCTAAAACATTTTTTTAAATTATTCCCTTTCATTTGCGGCTGCATTGACCAAAACCTCCAAAAACTCTCCCCCCCCCCCCCGCAAAAAAAAAATCATATCATCAAGTCCTTTTTTTCTGCTTGTGCTATTTTTAGCTGAAAGTACAACTGAAACCAAGCAACAGCTTACGTTCATTTTTACACCAAATTAAAGGCATGATAAAAATCTCATTTCTTAACCATTATAGATATAGCCTTACTCATCTAATTTCCTATCCTCATTCTAACTCATTATAAACAGAATATTAAATGATTTGTTTTCCCCACCTAAAAACAAAAACAAAAGATAACTTCATATCATGATGAAATGAGTATCACGGAAGTGATCTTGATCTTTAAAAATAGTTAACAAAAACACTGCCCTGCATCAGTAGTATTTCAGAGGGTTTTTTAAACAAATACAATGAAAACTGCCTTTAGAATTTATTGAACAATATGAAGCAAAAGTTGGACACAAATTCACACAAACTATTTAAAACACATTGCTGGTGTTCATTCAACACCTTAAATTCACACAATAGCTTATATTTAATAGCAGTTTGAACATGATGCTGTTGCGTCAGATATGTTCGTGTACTGTACAGAAGAGGACTGTGTTTCTCTATTCCATATTTTGACATATTGGAGAAAAATGGTGGGTAGCAGCTAAATCCTGAAACAGCTGCTTTAAGCTTTAATTGAATTTTTGCTGCCCAACTGAATTGCAGATTTATTCAAGATTTGCAGATTTCAGCTATGCAGAAAGACAGCTTGTGGATGATGACACATCCTTTAGGATCTGGAATTCCTTAAATTCTTCATATTTGTCAAGGTAGCATACTTTATAACTTAAGAATGCATACAAGCTTTGCCTCCTCTGAGACTAGATGAAGCATCTATAATGAGATGCAAGTGACATGCTTGTGATCAGATAAGATCATTTCTCAAGTGATGAAAACAGTGTAGGGGTAGCCAATATTTTCAGGTTTATTGAATCAATTTGTACTATGCTCTCACCGAAAAATAAAATTGTTCCTATTGTTTTATTGTTAGAGTTATTTTTCCCCTCTTTATACTTATTTATTAAGTTGCTTCTTTTTTTTCCCCATTGATTTTAGAGAGAGAGGATGGGAGAGGGAAAGAGAGAGAAAAACATTAATGTGAGAGGGGAACACTGATCATCGGCTGCTTCCCCCATGCTTAGCAACCAGGGTTTGAACCTGAAACCGGGCATATGCCCTGACCTGGAATTCACAACACTTCTGCGCACAGACAATGCTCCAACCAACTGAGCCACACCAGTTTCTAAGCACCATGGAAAAATTGGATGTATGGGTTGTGTTTACTAGAGTCTACAGAGCTCCACTGGGAAGCCTAGAAGTCTTTGCTGATTATCCTGCAGTCTTTTAAGCCAAATAACCTAGAACTTACTCAATGTTCACAGTAATAGGTGGTCTAATTTTAAATGCAAGCTGTGGGCCAATATTACTTTAAACTTGAACATAATCATAAGGAAGTGGAAGTGAAGGGAGAATATGCTCCCTGTTTACTGCTGAAGAGGCTTTGCTTCTCTGAAACACTGTTTGCCCAATAATGCTAGAATGTTCTGTAATCAGCCTGTCTCCTGTTAATTTCTCTACTTTTGCTGCAGGTCTTTATTTATTGCCTTTGGTAGTATTTTGTGGAAATAATTTTATTTAAGTATGAAAGGTGGTGAGAAGTTAAATTTCCAAAGTTAATTATCTCTAAAAAAGATAATATATCTAAAGAAGAGAAGTTAATATTTCTAAAGAATCAATGTAATTACTACAAAATGCTTAATAAAGACATTTTTCTCTTATGATTGTGCCCTTTTTATTACATTTTTGAGTGCTTTGTAATTGAAGACACTGTTAGATTATATTAACAATGATGAGTCCTGACATCAGTGCATACAGCTGTATGATCTTTGAACAAACTAAATTACATATCTGATTCTCTCTCTTATTATCTATAAACAGAGAAACTAAGAATAAATCATCTGTAAAGTTTTTTAAAGTTTCTACAATTGTTCATAGACTTGAACTTAGAAAATACATTTAATAATAGTTCCTGTGAAACAATAAAAATACATATGGTTTTTAAGAAAATGATACATGTCTCCCCCCTAAAAGTAAAAATCTTATTTATGCCATCAGGTGGCCATTAAAGACAACCAAAAAATAAAAATAATTGTTATCTTAATGAAGAAACTTATATAATGTAGCAGCATGTTTATAAAATGTCATATATTTCATTTCCATAAGGCAGGATATACTAACATAGAGAACAAAATATAGCCCATCCTTTAATTTGAGGAATAGTAGGAAGAAAATTATCATTTGGAGAAAGTAATGTACATCCTGTCTAAATATACTACTTGACTTCATTTTAAAATTTAAAATATTGTGCAAAAAATATAGGATACAGTAGCACTTAGTAACTTTAACAAATATTTTTCAGTTCATTCAAAAATATTTGAAGAAGACTTATTATGTCCCAATAACTCTACTAGATACTGGGAATAGCACAGTGAAAAAAAGTGACATTCTAGGGTGTGCAATGGTAATGTAGGGGGTTTGAAAGTGGAAAGGTAGACAGAAAATAAAGAAGCAAATTTATAGTTTGTCTGAGAATTTACAGGGACTAGGCAGGGCAGGGGGGAGAAGGGTTTGCCTTACTGATGAGATAAAATTTGAGTAAAGACCTGAAGAAAATGACCAAGAAAGCTCGGTGGGCAAAGGGCACAAAAACCTAAGACAGAAACTTGCTTGGCAGCCAGAGTGGGGTAAGTATTCAGAAGTGTGTGTGTGTGTGTGTGTGTGTGTGTGTGTGTGTGTGTGTGCGCGCGCGCGCGCGCGCTCATAGGAGTGTCATTCATGAAGGACTGTAAAGACCACTATAAGAAGTTTGGGGAGACATGAGAAGTCATTGAGGGTTGTGAGCAGAGAAGTGACACAATAAAATTATGCTAAATAGAATCACTGTGGCTGTTGTACTGAGAAAAGACTATTTAGGAGCAAGGGCTGGGAAATTAGGGAACCAAATTATAAGCATGTTGCAGTTAAAAAGGTTAAATAAAGCTAGTGACACAGAAGATGTGGTGGTAAGTAGTTGGTTTAGAATAAAATGGGATTTCTGATGGATTCGATGGAAGTTGAGAGAGAAAGAGAGGACTCAAAACTGACTTTAGGTTTTTGATCTGAGCATCTGGAAGACTGGAGTTGCAATGGGGGTGACCTCAGAAGAGGAAGTTTGAAGTCATTTGAAGGATCTATTAATCTAGAAAGATAATAAAGTAAAAGAATCCAATCATTTTAATTTTCTGTACTGCATACAATAAATATTTTTGAAAAGAACATTGAATTAGCAAATGCTTTCTAGTTTTTGGTGTTTTCTAGTATTTTATGTCATTTTTTGTTTGTTAGACACTCTAATAACATATGCTCATACCATCTGAGGTTTCTTGGAAAATTCTTCTCTGGCATGAAACTCGTGTCATTTTTATTTCTCTTGTATTTTTGCTATGACCATAATGAACTTTCAGATATTTAAAATACTGCTGAAATGTGTCAAATTCAGTTTGGATAGAGTAACCATTTTAAAAAAAAATTGTCTTTGACCATTTTCTAGATAACATGTATTTTTATTGACAAATCCACAATAAATGGAATATATTATATTAAAGAGACCTTGAATGTTTCAGCTTTATAAGTTTAAGGGCAAATGTGCAGGGACATTTAACTTTAATTTAGTGAGACAAGAGGAAAGAGGAAGAAAAAGAGTCCTCAGGTGACTTGTGAGGCCACTGTCAATTTAAGGCAGTGGTTCCCTACCTCTGGGGTGTCACAGTTTCCTTATAAATTTGCTGTAAACAATGGATTCTCTACCAAAAAGAAATGCCCAACACTCAAACTTTTGCTTGTAATTTTAAAAGATTTGGGGATACTCAGAGACCTCAAGCTGATGAATGTCTACACTTTTTGTTGTTGTTGTTATTTTTAACTTTGCAACAGGTCTTTATTTTTACTTTATTTTTATTACAGTGTTTGAAACCTAAAGAAATAAATTTTTTCTTCCAATTTGGATGTGTATATAAATTTATTTGTCTAGACTCAGCACAATCAATGCTGTGGTTTCTTGGCATATGTCTACTCTGAAATCATGCTTTGTTGTCTACCCAGGGGTCCTGAGAACATAGAAAATAGCCAGAGTTTACAGTTCTTAGAAAACTAAAAGCAAATGAACTTAGAAAGGAAAATCAGTGCAAAAAAGATTTGATTCACTTTCCCAGGGTCTGCAGCTAGGAACCCAAGCTGCTTTTGAGGGACATCCAGTTTGTTTTGGTAGCTGGGACCTCACACTTCTTCAATTGTTCATTCAAAGGCAGTTCCCACAAAAGTTGGCTAATGGCAACCCTCATGCTCTGTAGTTGGGTATCGGCTCTTTAGGAATGTCTGCACTTTGAGAAGTACACCTGAAATGCTCCAGGTTGTAGAATTTTTCCTTAAGAGTTTTATCAGTATAAAGACAAAGAAATAATGCTAATGCTAGCAGGAAAATCATACAAGATTTTACTGGCCTTTCAGAGCTTTTTAAGAAAAGATGTGAGCCAAAAATATGGCAGGATGCCTCTTCCATTCTCCCCCTCACCCCCGCCAAATTTCTCTTGGCTGCTGAATGTATTTATTAATGACTAAAATACATACGTTGAGCTACTTTAAGGGTGTGAAATACTAAATGGTGTGAAATACTAAAATGGTGTGAAATACTAAAAGTTATTAGCTCAATTCTCACTGATAGAGTTTTCTTCTTTTTAGTATCTTCTACTCATTCATTTTGAACACAAAGGGCTTTAAGATGGAAATAGAATGCATGAAGTTAGCCTAACATGACTGTGCTCCTTGAGCCATAACTTACAGCAAATGGTATCTAACAGGTTAATTAAAAGTTTCATGGATTTGTACTGAGTTCATTCCCTTAGTAATGAAAAGTTTAGATATTCTAGCATAGCAGTGAATCATTTTTTTAATTAAAATGGTAATAGTGACCTAAATTTTTTAAATGTAGGAGAAAAGAAAATCAGGACTAATACTCTCCACCCTTTACTTACAATTCTGTACAGCGTAAGTGACAAGCCACAGTCTCTAGAGTGAAGAGAAAAGGACTGCATGGTTTATGTGAGACAAAGATAGTTGTTAAGGATTGAGTTTCCAACTTCAACTCTGGAACCAATATGATTGTTAAACACTCAGCCAGTGAGAGGACTGATTACCACCTAAACAGAATCCTTTTAAATGATTCAATTGTTGCAGTTTAGCTTCATCATCTTGCTCCACGATGCTTCTGATTTCATGTCCTTTAAATTGAATTTTCAAATTCTTCTCCTCTTTTTTTGTTTAAATGTGATGCTTTTATAAGAACTCTGTAAGTCAAGGTCCAGTTTTTTTGTTTTCGTTTTTTCTGGTACAAAACTTGGAACTCAATGTGTATGATGAATTCATTGCTCAGAAATAATTCAATGTGTGGCCTGCTGTTGACAAAGAAATTCAACATGTTTCCATGAAGGTCCAGTAGAAACAGAGTGAGTTTATAAAATGATTCTATTTCATAATGAAGATATTTTATAAGGCATTTACATTGTGTCTCTTTCAATCACTATGAAAATAAAAAATAAAAATACCCCTCCCACAACTAATCCTGTGACATGAGGGCAATAAAGAGTTGTGGTTTTTTTAAGCAAACACTTTTTTTTTAAAGTTTTTCAAATGTTTAATAACAGTTTGCTGTTATTCATATTTTTATGTGCTTTTGATCAGATACAAATTTTGTAGGGAAATAAGCAAACATTCCTAAAAATGAATTACAAACAACTGTGTTTTAGAATACTAAAAGGATTTTAAAACTTTCAATTCAGCAAAGTTAATCTTTTTCCTTAATTGAAATAATGGAAAAACAAAAGTGCAGACACTTTCATGGCTTGGGGGAAATGGCCTTCATGCCCCCAAAGTCATGTTCCTCAGCAGCCACTGCTGGGACCTGCTGCCACTGCAGTCCTGCATGGTAGGCACCATTTTGTCTTCCTCAGAAGGTTCATCGAGACACTGGTTACTGTTCACATGCCTCAAGGTGAGTCTCTGGAAAAGATAACCCATAATCAGTGCAACATATTGTATCTTAACTTCACTAGCACATCACATTAAATCTGCCCTTTAAAAGACCTTTCTGATTTTTTTTTTTAGTATAAACACTGTGATATGTTTATAAAAGGAACTGTGCACAGGTGGTTGTGAATTGATTATCATACAACTTTCCCTGTCATGGTTTCATCACTGTCTCATACACCTTTATTTGCAGATGGTTAAAGAAATTAGCCAACATGTGTTCTGCATTGCCAAGGATTCGGGTTCCTTTGCAAAAGGCCCATTTGTGAGCTCTGAGTTCAGTCCAGGGCTGTAAATATTAACAAGCTTTCACCAAAGCTTAGTTATCATAGGCATGTGTTATTCAGTAACCGTTTGGCAAACATGCAAAGAGATGTCACAGCTGTGACCCAAATGAGAAAACTGCGAGAGATGTTTCCAGTTCCAAATACTAAACAGGCCGTAGCCTCTGTGACTGAGAAATCCATCGTATTTGAGTGATTATCACAGTGAAGACCTGTCTTGCTTGATAACATGCTCACCATAATTTGGTTTGCATTTCTGAGAATCTTTAAAAAACTTAATACCAAATTAAGTCAGGGATGTGATTGTCACATATTTTAAAATGTATATCTATATTTTCTTTATAATGATGGTATTCATTAATAAGCATCATCTCAGTACCCAAATGCTGAAATGTAATTCCAAAAACTGCATCATGTTAACCGTCATTATACATCTTCCCTCTTGAGTTCACATTTACATTGTGAAATTATGAATTTTGGACTTTACAGATATACATTTTAAGTCCACATGCGTTATACTAATTTATGCTCACTAATTATGTACATGTCTGCTCAGTTTCATGGGCAATGCCTAGAACCATACTACATAAAAAACTTCCAAGAAGAGAAGTGTTTGCATGCATGGGAGGTGATTTGCAGGTATATCTTGTTTCAAATCACCAAAATTAAAGGTAGACAATTTTTTTTTTCTGGCTCATACTATTATAATTGAAAGTTGTATGAAAAAAAATGCAGGGGGAATGTAGTAAAAATGGTGGAGAAACACTGCCTAGACAATCATAATTTGTTTGGATTAGACCTATAAGCAGCCTGCACCTCGTTGTCCTGAGAAAAGATGGAATGGAAACTAGGTTTGTGGTGGAGGGTGCTTAATAGACAACAAGCAGGAAATTAAAAAAGCAAGGTTGTCAGATATGAAGAAGATTTCAAGACTGAGGCCTTTGTTGTTGCTCTTTCAATACACAGAACCGAGCTATTTATACTAAAGTACAGAGAAAAAATGAACAAACATAGGCAAGAAGGTAGTTGATTTATGCTTATGATGACAGAAATCATGTTGTTGGTTTATGAACCAACAGCCAACTTGAAAAAAATTCAAAACAAAACAAATACGATTTTTTTCTAGCAAGCTCTAGTTAAAACCAACAAAATATTCATTTTTGTTACATACCTGAGATCCTCTGTGTACATAGTCCTTTTAAAAATGCTATTTGCCCTTGCTTGCTTCTATTAGATTCCTTTTTAAAATATACATATATGACTTTAAGGATCAAAATGAATATGTTGTCAACTACATAAATAGGGACACTTTTTAAAAAAATATTAGTAAGTGTTGTTCTGTCTAAAAATGTATGTTTTCTTTGAAGGAATTCATTAGTAGCCAAAAGCCACAACTGTAGAGATAACAACCAACCAATCAACCAAAACTCTCTCATTTTTAATGTTGTGCAGTAGAAACAGCAGACATTTTAGGGTCAGGCAGCCCTAAGTGTAAATTCCCGCCCTTCCTCCCCCACTTACTGGCTGTGAAAACTTGAGCAAGTTTTTAAATTATCTGAGCAATCAGATTCTTTGTGAGAAGATGCTCAGTTAAACTGATGAATACTTAAAAATGCCCTTTTCTTTTCTGATTAAAAGATTTGACCTCGGTCAACTCTCTTACCTATGACCCCTTGGCAACCTGATAATGGTAAAATGTTAACTATATTTCTAGGCAACATTACTTATGGTAAAAATGACCTCTGATTGATAAACTGTATCTGCATCTAATCAACTTCAATAAAAACACCTCATGGGAAGCCAAGCTGGGCTTCTCTAAGTGCAAAGACTTGGAGTTTTGCATGTCCCACTGGTTTACTTGAGGCTCTGCCTGTGGGATTGTTACAGAGACACTGTCTTCTGAGAGGCATAAGGCTATGAAGCCAGGTTCCTTTCCACACCCACCTGATGTGGCTCTCATCCCCCTTGCACAGCGCTGCCAGCTCCCATAAAGCAGTATGAATTGCTATGGGAAGTGAGACAAATTCTGTTGAGAACCAAGGTGTGGTTTCTACCCTAGAATTCTGTCCCTTGTTGGCTATTGTGTCTAACAGTTAAAGTTGCTTTAAAAACAAACTAAGATAATATATGTAAATTGCTCTATACATAAGTTACCATTGTGTAAAAGGACCAGACTTTTCCAGCTTCCCAACAGATGTTTAGAATGCCCTAGTTCTAACCTAAACAACATTCTTCTCTCCTCTCCTCTCCATACCTCTATTTCCAGCCTTGTTGGTTCATGTGAACCAGAAAAACTCCCTCCCTAACTTCTCATGTGTTTTCATAGCAAGGTACTGGAAAATATAACATACTTTATTTACAAAGGAAAAGGAACACCTTAAGACCAATTGCACTCTTTACAAGAATTCCATACCAGTACTTTTTTTAGTGTATGCTTAATAATGATTAATTTTATTGCTTACTGAGAAGATATTCACAAATCATGCAAGTGACAGAGAAAATGTACATTTTTATATGCTTTATTATTATAATTATATAATTTAACGAATAATCTTAGTCTTTAATAATGCATTTGTTTAGTATCAGCTTAAAATAATAAATTCCAGGAAGGATATGGTTTATCTGCCCACAACCAAAGTATCTGAATTGAAATTAACAACATTAAATAATTTCAATGTTCCAAAAGAAATATTTTGCTATCTTAATTTTTATGTTTTTAATTTTCTTAGCGGTTTTTCAGCTCTAATGCTGAAATCTATTGTCGTATAGACATGACTATAGTTAGCCTTAAAAAAAGAGCTAATATGTCATAATACATTCCATCAATTATATTTAGGCATATCTATTTAAAATAAAAGAATAAAATGGAAAATACCTACTAATTAATTACAACAGACTAAACACTACTAAATACATGCACACTCCAAATTAAGGAGCAGCTAAGAAGTATAAGACAGAAAAATAAGTTCATGGATAAATAGCACATAAAGATTTTCCTTAACCACATATTAGAGAAGTAAATTTCTAGATTTTGATAACAAAAATACTAAACTAATATTAGTAAAGTCTGCAACACAAACCTCCAAAAATTATTAGAGAATGTAATCAGTAGGATTCTCAAAAATATTTCTAAAAACTTCTGCTCTTGTATAGTTTCTGAGTAGCCATTTTTGCAAAGGGCTATCATTACATATTTCCACAGTGGGCTGTTGGGAGCCATCAGTTACTTTTCTCACTGAGAGACAGGACTGGGTGGTTATGTGAAGAAGAGTGTGGGTCTGTTTGACAAAGAAAATAATGAATAATGACAAAATCAAATACAAAGGCAGTAACCAATCAATCATTCTCTACAACATACAATTTCTACTGGATAAGAATGGAAGGCACATGTCACAATAATCACATCCACGGAGCTGTGAGCCACATCCTTTCACACGGCTTCAATATCAAGTGTATTGGCAGGAGTAAGTGAAGATGGGACTAAGAATATGGAGCAGAGTCTGAGATCAAATGCTGAAAAACTTAGAGAGAAAAGGTTGCCTTCTCAGTGTCCATGCTAGTAATTAAATGTTTTTAGTGCTACATGCATTATTTTGTCAGCATATATATTTTGTCAGGATATTCAAAACCACTGACTAGTCCACAGAGTTTTCAATCATGGTCTTTGGCTTCCTCATTCCTTTGCCATAAACTTCAGTGGATGCCAGGAGAAAATCTAAGGGATAATTAGCTATACGGTTTTGCTTTACTTTGCACTCCAACTGTTTCCACTATGTCTTCACAGGGATAACCTGGTGGTGTTAAAAATGTCCCACATACATATTATCACATTAATCTAAATTCCAATTAGGAAGTTAATGAAGGAAGGAAAAAGAAAAAATATCAAGTCCATTTTGGGCTCTTAGTTTGACTTCATTCTCCAAACACAATTTGTAATTAATTTGTCTGTTTCTTATTTTCCATCTATTTTCTCAGAAGGAGCATACTCCAGGAAGGCCAGGGATCATGACAACCTACACCATCAAACCCAGTGCGGCACATAGGAGGCACTCAAAGGCTTGTTGATTAAACCACTTAGTGAAGGGCTAATGCAGAAAAATTTATTTTGATAAAATTAACTACATATTCTGGGCACCTTAATGGACACAAATCATTGAATTTTCAATTTCAAGGACTGACTTCCTACAGTAAAATGGTAAATTAAAGATTTATAAAAGTAGGAAAGGTAACATTATCACATATAATACATTTTTATTTGTAAAACAGCAATTAAGTATATAGTTTGATTTGTTAAAGAGACTAGTTTGGGGATTTTTCAAAAAGCCAAACTTGAATTTCCTATCTATATTGTTATTTTCTATTTATATTGTTTAAAATTTCTACTTTGGTAATCCTCTACCCTCAGTGATTTTTTTTTTTGTTTTGCAATGAACTTTTCTTAGTAAATTTCATGTTGACATCAAAGACGCCAGTGTTAGTGATTCAGAACTTCATGTGCCGGTAAAAAAAATTATAAAATAAATTATAAACTTTTCCTTGGTTTGAAACAAAAACAAAACTTGATTTTACTTATGCTCAGGAAATGTAACTCCAGAACATGAATACAGTATAAAATTTTCCATAAAAAGTACACTTGTAATATTTTGACCCAGAATGTTTATCACATGAATGACTATTTAAAAAATCAAAGAATTTTCACTACAGGTACTTTAAAAATCCCTAAGTACAACCTAGGTACTTTTAAGCAAAATTAGAAATCTCAAACAACTCCATTAAGATAAAAATTATTTTCAATTTAAAAACATTTGGTGTTTTCATTTATTTAAAAAATAACAGTTTATTTTTTCTGAGTATTTTGCCTAGAGGAGATACCAATTATTATTTTATGTTTTCTAGTAAGTAATTTTTATCACATTCTGAAAATTTATGTAATAGAGGTCATCTAACTAAATACCCTTCAATTTATATTGTGGACATCTCTTTTATCATTAAAATAATCTAAAGACACAGAAAATAAACAATTTCTACAAAGTAGATTTGCCAAAAGTCATTTAACTTTTTCATTTGGGGGCAATCTCTGTCCAGTTTGGAGCTATTGTAAAGAATGCTGTGATAAATCTCTCTCAACATGTCTCTCCACATTATAATCTTTTTTTTAGAAATAATTAGTAGAAGTAAAATCACAAGGTCAAAAGTATAAACATTTTAATACTTATTAGCAAATTTTAAAAACTACCTATAATAATTATTCTATAATAGCAGCAACAGCTAATATTTCATATGCTTATTATGTGCCAGGATAGTGGTTGTCAGTTTTACTGCATTTACGGCAACATTGTGTGTTGTCATTAAAAACATTGCTTGACAGATTGACAGGAACATAAAAAAAAAAAATGAATAAAAAAACACCCATGAGAAAATTTTTATGTATGTGTTTTTGATAGTTCCTTAAATTAATGTTTTTTATTTTTATTGGCTATTCATATTTCTCCTTTGCTATTTATTCAAGATCTTGAATCTTTTCATATTGGGTGTACATTTTTTCTTAAAATTGTTCTTTCTTATATTTGTTGTAAATGCCTCTCACGGCTGTAGAAGACTCAGTCATGTTAACTCATGAAGGCAATGTGATATTCAGGCTGACATGCAGCATACTATCAAATATCTCTTCCTATAGCCTTTTTAAACATTGACTAGAAAACAGGGTAATATGACCACTAATCTATTATAGCACTACTTAGTTTTTCTTCTCTGAAGTAAAAGAATTAGTATTTCCTGGGATTTACAAAATTTTAATCATTGTATTTTAAAATGCTTAAGAAAAAGTGAATACTTCCTGCCTTTAAACTTATTTGTATGTCTGCACCTAAAACAAGATATGTCATGGAGCTTTCTTAAATCAACTCTGTTGAAGATATAATTACTACTGAAAACCAACTGAAACAGGCTAGGGAAACAATTTCAGAGACAAAATAATCATAAATTATAAAATGAGACCTTTGTACCTTTGTATTAAAATACAAACAGAAGTGACTGTATGGTTGACTGAAGGACCAATCATACAGGTCTCAGTTTAAAAGATGCCATACTAAAAGTTTAAAATGAAACCTAAATGATTACACATAGGGATAAACAAAGATTAATTTATACTGTTACAGATATTTAATTTAATATTATTATTGTAAATACAATAGGATTTCCTCTATTGATCAAGTACAGAATAACCATCATTTAAAATTAATATAATAAAGTTGTTATTCAAAATGTTAAATCTCCAGATAAAGTGACCTGTGCATTTGTTAAAACAGAATGAGTAGTTTAATAAATCAGTAAAATTTTAATAAACAAGAACTAAAATTGTAATACTAAACTATTAAATTTCCTATTCACTAATTTATTCTACATAAGAAATCACAGCTATGGGTCAATAGGAATATGGAAAGGTAACACTTGTCTGATACAGGCAGCCTTTGAAAAGCAAATCAAGCAAGTATTTTTATTAGGAGTGCTACACAGGGAAATGGCTGGGTTGCCAGTTAATAGATCACTTACCTTGAAATTATATTCCCATTTACCTGCTTTCTGATAAGGTAAATAAGAGAGGTGATAAGTAAAGTCTACATATTAGCTGCTGTGGTTTCAGTAAATACCAATCCAACATATTTTACCTACTAAAAATAAATTCCTTGCATTATGACTCTGAAACACTTGATACAGATGGATATTGAATTCATAACAATATTTTCTCAGTCAACTTGCTCAGTCACATGAAAAACAAGACTTATTTTTAGCATCATATTTTGCTCCCCTTTTTATTTTGTTGCATAGTGTTTGTTGAGCAAAAGTGTTCTGTTCCAAAATTAGACTGTCACACTGTATGTAGCTGCCTGGATGCTCAAAAGGAACTGTGATTATGTGCACTTATTGCAGGAAAATGCGAATTTCAAATGGATTGAAACATGATTGCAATGTTCAAATACAATATAAGAAAACCTGAATTAAATAGAATGGATGAATGACAGACCCTTATGAAAATAATTTTTAAAGTGGTTCAGTGAGATGAAATGTAGGCTTCCCCCACTCCCTTTTTGACTTAACTCTGAGTCAATGGGTTTTCATAGCACCAAAGTGTTCAGGTAATTTATTCAGGTGATTCTAGATCAGGTGAGGACTTTGCAGATTTGCTAATGATGCTCAGTTGCCCCCAAATCAAACATGTTTAGCTAGGAATAGGTGATACTGAGTTAAATTTATGGTTGTGTTATTTAAGAAATATTTCAATAAGAAAATAGGGCACTATATTTTTAATCAAAGTTGACCAAAGACATATATTGCTTACCAACATGTACTCTATTTCATTCAAATAAAAGTAGAAGCAATTATATATGAATTGTATTATGAATATGGATAGATAAAGTCTAAGCCAGTGGTCGGCAAACCACGGCTCGCGAGCCACATGTGGCTCTTTGGCCCGTTGAGTGTTCTAATGCCACTTCTTCAAAATAGACTCGCCCAGGCCGAAAACCAACTTCTGCGCATGGGCCACGAAGTTTCAATCGCACTGTACGTGCATGCCCGCACATGGTATTTTGTGGAAGAGCCACACTCAAGGGGCCAAAGAGCCGCATGTGGCTCGCGAGCCGCAGTTTGCCGACCACTGGTCTAAGCAATTAGATCCTACTGACAAAGTAGTTTTATGACTGTTTGTCTCAATAGACAATGCTTATTGCAGAACATCTTTCCAATGATTAAGGGGAAATTCTATGTGAATAAAATTTGGTAACACAAATAATGGATATAATTTATTTCTTCCATTTATAGTACTGTACATTTAACTCATCAGATCATAATCATTGAGAGCATCTAATTGTTTCTAGTTTTTCAATGACCTCAAGAAGAATGTGGAAAAATGTGGAAAGAATGCTCAATTAAGTGCTAGAAACCTGGAGTGTGCAAACCCAGAGAAGGCATTTAAATACTTTAAGCTTATGTTTACTAATGTGAAGAATACAAGTAAAATATTATCTTACTAGAGGCTCAATACACAAAATTCATGCAAGAGTAGGCCTTCCTTCTCCCTGCTGCTGGCACCAGCTTCCCTCTGGTACCTGGGACCTGGGCTTCCCTCCTGCCACCAGCAGGCACCCGGACCCGGGCTTCCCTCACAGCCCCAGCTTCAGTCTAATTAGCATATTATGCTTTTGCTATTATAAATAGGACTATCATTAGAATTGTATGAGAAAACAGATTATAGAAACTCTGTATACTGTTATTCCCTTCCACCCGCCCATCTAAAAAAGTAAACAAAGCAGTTAAATAGACTACATGTTTTGAGTCTTTATGACACAGTTTCCATTTTTCTCTGGATATTCCCACAATTCTGTTCCTATTTATGAGTTACTTTTCTAAGGCTGAAAGGATTCCAGGAGATAAGGTGATGGAATATTTCAGCTGTTCACACTGTGAGATTCACAATTGCAGTGATAACTAGCTTTCTTTGAATACTTTATTAGGACCTAATTCTGCCTCCGCTGCTAGTGGGGTGATCTTTGTGCTTTAGAGTTCTGCTGATAAAGGCTCAAAGAAGATAACTTTAAGGGAAGTTTCAGCCATATCATTCTGTGAACACCACCAAGTTTTATTCTGCTTTGAAACTGCACCACCTCAGAGGTTTCTCAAAAAAAGAATAATTTGCCTTTGATAGCAATAGATAAAGGATAAATTAAAGAAGTGGCAAGCAGCACTTGTCTACTTTTCACTGGTTGGAATATGAAAAGACTAGAAATACTTGGCAGTTACTCCTCTCTCCTGACTCAGCGCCTCTCACCTTCTGCTCCTGTTCCCTCCCCCTTCTCTCCTGGAAGCCTTGCCATTTTCCAAAGTACATATATGCCGTTTCCTAACTTTGCAATATTTTTCAACAGTGTATAAAAAGACTAAGGAAGATTAGTAGATATTTGGCCACCGTGTAGACCTGTCCTTGTCAAACTGTACTATGTATGTGAATGCCTTAGAGATTTTGTTGAAGTACAGACTCTGATTTATTGTGTCCAGGGTGATACCTGAGATTTCTAACTTCTATCAAGTTCCCAGGTGCTGTTACTAGTACTAGAATCACACATTGGGTAGCAAAGATTGGGACCATTCCATAGACTGAAGTGGCCCTAAACCTAAAATTTGAAAGAAGGGATGATCATAAAAAGTAAATATATTCCAATTTATTTTTAAAAAGTCATTTCCATTTTTCTTACTTTTCACAAAAAAATGTTTTTTTATTTCAAAACTGAAATGCCCAGAAAGGCAATGCATCATTCCTACAAGTATTCTATTCTCTTGTGACTTCTCTATATTATGATTTATACATTTATAAATTTGGCAAAAAATTTACATTATGATTTAAAATTTTTAATTTAGACAAGTTGAATATCACAACTTAATTTTGAAAACATAAACATGTAAGACAGCAAATTAAACTATTATATAATTATTGTGGTGATTAGATAATTTAAAAATAAACATTTCTCAATACTATTTAAGACATAGTATAAGCTTTACTTGTATGTGTTGTAGAAACAAAATTTCTATGATACAAAATAGTACAATAATCTAAAAGTGCTACAAGAGATAACACTCATCCAATTAGTAATTTTACAAAAACCATGTCTTTATCTTAGGTGAGGCTACCAATTTTATTTTCCACTTTTCTTTCAAAATCCCTTAGTATTCAATAATCCTCCTACTGGCTGATAGAAATAGAAATAAAAACATATGCCTAATTAGCAACAATAGTTATTTCAGAAATGAAGAAACTTGAGTCATGACTATAAAAGCCATTATCCACTCAAAAATTATAGAAACGTTTAAAGATTGAGTGGTATTCTAAAATTCAACAACACTCCATCTAATAAAAATATGTACATTCTTCCCCCTTTTCTTAAAATTATATGCTAGATTTCTTTATTTTAGTACACGCCCAATAAAGTCTTGGGATCCTGGTGAAAACTAAAGTGCAACAATAACAACAAAAAGTTTTATTTTTTAAAAATACTTCTTTCAGGATTTCTCCTTTTTCTGTACATTTATCCTCATAGAAGAGGTAGGGAACTGACTAAAAAAAGTTCAAATTTACTCACATGTATTATTAGAGGAAATGTCTTCTGCAGTCTAACTATAAAGGGTGGTGATGACAATAGTTGAAGAGAAAAATAATGGTGGTCAGATAAAGAAGATGAATAAGTATTGAGAGGACCAAAGAGTCTGGATGAAACACAGTGGTGCGACACAGGAAGGATTCATGGTGTTTGCCTTAATTATGTCCCAGAAACTTGGTAATATTATATAAATCTTAGGGACAAACTTTAACCCTATGTAACTAGCTTCAAATCATCTAAGAATTCAGTAAGTTTTTCTGATATTCCACTTAAGAAATTACAACATCATGCAAATTAAAATGACATTCAAAAAGTTTTTAAAAAGAAGACGTTGTTAAAATATCAATAATACCAACAAATCTGCAGATTCGTTTTTAAAATGTTACTCTTGCAGGGTATTTTAAGCTTTCATAGAAGACTTCATTTGTGAAATTCATTTACCTCTATTGTATTATTTATCATGTAAGAATGAGGTTTACTTCTTATCTTAAATAAGTCACCAACCATTTAATAACATGGAAAATGTAACCCAGACGACAAATTCACTTTGTTAAGCAAAGAGAAATGAAAGAAACGAAGCTGTTTCAAGATAGCTTCCTCATGCAGAGGAAAATATTTCTTTTTTATTAGCTCCATCTGATGGCTGGTTTGGTGTTTACACACTGCCTGGCTATAAATTCCCAGTAATTTTATTGTTTTTTCCCCTCTCTCTTTCTCTCAGAAAGATGTGCTATATTGAGAAGAGGCTGCTTAACTGATTATGTACCTAATTAGTTTACTGAATTTTGCAAAGTATTTACTATTATAAAGAATGTTCAAGCAAATCTTGTCAGTTTTTTTCTTTTTTCCTTTAAAGTGAGAAGCATAAATATCAGAGATTACAACAGAGTAAAATTAAAAATATGAAACTATTGCTGATACTGTTCTGTATGTACATCTGCAAACTTAACTCTCAGATAAGCATAGCCTGCCCTTTGCCTAGTTTATGTTGAGCATGTACATATGATGACAAATTTTAAGCACATAAAAATGACTTTATGTTTCTCATTTAGATTTTATACTTATAGAGTAGTTTGGCAAAAACCTATTTATATAATATACCATCTAATATTATGTAATATAAGCATACATGCTTGAAAGTGCAGTTTTTCCAATGCAGAAAAAAATAACTCAGGTTTTAAATATATTTGAAATGCAGGGTGGGGCAAAAGTAGGATTACAGTTGTTATAGAAAATAATACAATAATTAATCAATAATAATAATACAAGAATAAACTCTGTTTTACATACTCACAATGTAAACCTACTTTTGCTCCACCCAGTATTAACTCAGTTGAAAGATTCAAAAATAAGTAAATTAAGGAAAATACTATACCTCAGCATCATATTCCCATAACTGATTTCCTCTCATGTGGTGGCATTTTAACATGATTACAGGTCCATTGAGTCTAGAAACATCCAAGCACAAGTCATCGGTTCGGATTTCTTTGTCAGCGGTATAAGAAAATACCTGAAAATATAAAATTCAGCTAATAAAATAATATCTTCTTAAAAACAAAAAGTCACAGTATAGCAGGTTTATCTGTGAAAGTTTTCACATCAAATGAACTTTTCATGATCTCTGCTGTGTGATCTTGTGAAGCTAGTTTATCTCTACAAGTCCTTTTCCTCAACTGCAAAATAGGGACAGTGTCACATATTTTATAAGGTTTTTGTGAAGTTTCAATTTAACAAACTAAATTATGAAATGCTTATTATTTGCCGGCACCATCTTTCCTGCACTACGCTTGCCTTATAAAGCGCACACAGGTTCAACAAAATAAAGTTTGTAAATTGCATGGAGCTCAATAAAAGGCAGTCCTGGTTCCCACCACCATGTGCCCAATGCCTCACTTAGAGACAAGGATGTTTTTCATAAAGCACTTTACATCTTTCTTTCCATAACAAAAGTACATCATGTAAATTTTATTAAATATTGTTAGTGAGTCTGTGAAGGTGGTAGAATTAACTTCTCTAGGGAGCTCAATAAAGGTAGGCTCTCTGCTTATCTTTCTCATGTGCTTTGGGCTGGGCTTGACTACAATTCTCAAAATATCCAAGAAATGTCAAGGTGGATTGTAGACTCATTGTTAGCTAATTCAAACTGATACTAAGTAATCTCTATTGCTTTGTTCCTGGTGTGAATAATTTATTTATAAACATTGATTATTAGAGTTTTATGAGAGTTACTAAGTTGTTTTCTTCCATTGGCTCTGATAAGCATGGTTCAGGATTCTGTGGATATCTATTTTTTCTCTTGCAAAGTCCAGAAGGAGTATATAAGGAAGATGATCTCAGGGTCTTTTTGTTTCCCAAACCAAATCTGATAAGATTGGAGGAAGTCAGCTCTACAAATCATGTATAAACTCTGGAGCCCTAGTCTTTAAGCTGAACAAGTTAGTCTTGAAAGGATTGCTGTTACAGTATGCTACTCAGGATTTCTCTGAAAATCACAAGTCAGAAGAGGAACATACAAAGTCAATGACGGAGCCCAAGAAACCTCTTAAGACAGCATCTTCAAAGGAAATCCTTCACAAAGGTTATACATTCTACTCAACGGTATAAAAACGTGATTAAGTGAAGTTCCTTTAATAGAACTATATCTTCCTTTGTAATCTTTTGGTCAAGTTAGTTCTACAGACAACTAAGATGGCAATTTTTATTCAATTATTTTAAGTTCAGCTCTCACATGAGAAGTGAATGACTTTTTATTCCATTTTGTGGACCGTGTTACTTATGATTTTTTCCAAGATTACTTTGATCTCTGTAACAACTCGGGTTTTATTGTCTTCCACTGTATTAGTTTGCTAGGGCCACCATAACAAAAAGTACCACATGCTGGGTGGCTGAAACAATAGAAGTTTATTTTCTCAGAGTACTGGAGGCTGGAAGTCCAAGATCAAGGTATCAATAGAACTGGTTTCCTATGTGAACCTTTCTCCTTGGCTTATAGATGGCCATCTTCTCCCTGTATCTTCACATGGCCTTCCCTCTGTGCTTGCCTGTGTCCTGTAGATTAAGGCTCACTCTAATGACCTCATTTTACCTTGATCACATCTTTAAAGATCCTAACTCCAAATATAGTCACATGTTGAGGCACTGAAATTATGACTTCCCCAAGGAAATGCCTGTTGGGGGTCGGTGGGGGGCGGGCGCACAGTTCAGCCCATAATACCTATCAACCCTTTAAAATGTATCAAAAGAAATAATGCATCTTTTCCTACCCCTTGATGAAAACTACTGGGTTTATTATTTTTCTGCTTACTTATCTAGATCCCTTGGGGATTCGATTCAGAAATTGGATTGGTCTGTTTAATATCATCAATTGAAACTCTGAGTGAAATCTAGTGGCAGATCATCTCCCTTCTCTAAATTGGGCTGCTTTAGGTTGGAAGTCTGCAGTGGGATAGGGCAGCCTTGACTTCTCTATTTCACTGTCTTAAGTTTTTTGTTTTGTTTTGTTTTGATTCTTATCTCCCTTGCCCACTCCCAATTTCCTCCAGGCTTCTAATTAGCTTTTGATTCTTCCAGGTTGGTAAAAGTCTAGGAGAGGTCTTACCTGAACTGTCTCTTTATAGCTCCTTCCTGTTCTCTGGCCTGGCAGAATTTGATGCTCCCTTTCCTGACTGTGGTTCTTCCTAGATTCCCATCACTAAGTACCTCTCACTGCAGTGCAAAGAGGACCACTTTATATCGCTTGACAACTCAGAGAGGCAAGATGACCCAGGCAGGGCAGTCACTGTAATTTCGTTTCCCAGCCAACTTTGCCATGTGTGAGTCAGGTCACAGCCTGCCAAACCGCACAAGTATAAGAAGTACATAGGAAGCTCTAAGAGTGGGGTCCTACATAATTTGTAGGGACCAATGCAAAATGAAAATGCAGAACCTATTGTTCAAAATTATTGACTTTCAAGATTACAGGGCCCTGGTCAACTGCAAGAATTGCACACCCATGAAGCTGCCCCTGCCTTGAGTCCTCTTCTTCATAGCTGTGTCACTGGAAACTGGCCCCAACCCTCTAGAGGGAGGGCAACTACTCCCCTCATAGAATTCCTTACAAAGTTCTCCACCTTTTGAAAACTCCTGTCCTCCTGTTATGTGTTAAATTGTCTTCCTGCAAAAGATATGCTAAAATCCTAAACCCCAATATCTCAGAATGTGAACTTATTTGGAAATAGGGCCACTGTAGAGGTAATTACTTATGTTACCAGGAGGTCATACTGGAGGAGGGCAGGCCCTTAAACCAAAATGACTGTCGTCCTTATAAGAAGACAGAGACATACAGAGAGAAGACAACAGACCTGTGAATTGGGAGATGGGAATTGGAGCCATGTGCCTACAAGCCATGGGAACTGCTGGAAAATTCCAGAAGCTAGAAGAAGCAAGGAATGATTCTCCCTTACAGGTTTTAGAAGGAATATGCCCCTCTGACGGCTTGATTTATTGACTCGTAGGCTTAAAAATTGTGAGACAATAAATTTCTGTGTTTTAAACCATCCAGTTTATGGTAGTTTGTTAACACCGTTCCTTTTATTGCTATGCAGGTTGGGGGGTCTAAAAATCATGGAGTCGGTGTTCCAAACTGTCATTGCAAATTCTGCACACAGGGAAGTCTGGTTCTATATTTCATATCTATTGTATCTCGTTGTCTGGGATGAAAATTATGACATCCAGTTATACTTTACAAAAGCTTTGGAACAACCATTTTTATAATAATTTTTCTATTTAAATATGCACAGTGATCTTTACTGTGACTAGGTGATTTTTCTTCTTTTATGCATATTTACAGAGCTCAAATTTATTTGTGTTTCTTAATTGATGTCTTAAATGAGTTTAGCAATAATTTCTAACCTATGAAGGATGGTAGCCAATTCCAACCACAATTCCTTTTAATGTTATTCTGATTATTTTTTTATTGATTAAGGTATTACATATGTGTCCGTATCCCCTATTCTGATTATTTTTAAGTAAAAGTAAGCATTTTCATTATTCTATATATGTATCTAGTTTGTTCTGGATTTTTTCATTTCAGTAATGTCCAAAGGAATTTTATAATTCTTCAAATATACACAATGAAGACAAAAATTAAACAATTTTTCAAGGACTGCTATGAGAATGATCTTCTAAAATATTCTGCATGAAATTAATGCTTTATTTCACACAATGAAAGATTGTGTCTATACATTCTTTTGAAAGTTTCATCATGCTTAAAATGCTAATGTTGTGTAGTTATTTCTTTAAAAATACTCCTTTATCTTTACACCTCTGGAAAAATGCAAGCAAATATTTGCTTAGATTAGTAGCATAAGTACATCTTTCAAGCAGTGCAAGTTTCAAAGCAAATTCACTGTTTCCTTATTTGGACTGGACCAAGGCTCCTTCAGCAAGAGGCTCAGGAACTAAACGCCCTCTGCTGGCTCTGTCTTGCCATAGGCCTTTTCTTTTTCCTTGGATGGAGAAATATTTTGCAATATACACAATTTATTATATATAATATCTCTTTAAAAGATTCACACACTTATTTTATCCAGCTTTGCTATGCAGGTTGGGATTTCCCAGGGTTTAATTTTAATTTATAAAATAATTTTAATTTATAAAATTTTAATTTATAAAATAATTTTCCTCAGAACAATATTTTCCATAAAGTAGACTTTTAAGGGACTCTATCCCTTTATGCCAACTGCTTCACTACTTGTATGAAGACATCAAAGCCAACAAATTTACTGGATTCACCCAATTCGCCAGAGCTGCTTAGTGATGGAGGTCTCTCTGGACCCCAAGGTCATTGTCACTATTATTGTACTTGACTCTAGGGCCCCTTACACACCCATCACTTAGTCATTTTGGAGCTTTGGGCCCTCTGGGGGATCACTTTAGGTATCTGAAGTATGATCAATTTGAGAAATTTGTTAACAACTATCCAGAGGGAAAAATTATAAGAAAATAAACACTAGGTTCCCCCCCCCCCCCTCATTCTATAAAAATAGCCCAGGAAATTTTGTATTGAATTAAAAAGGAAAAACATTTAGCAACAAAAGTTAGAACTTTAGCATTGTAATTTTTCAAAATGCTCTCTTTTACTGTATGTCACACAATCCTGAAATCAGCACAGAAAATGCACAGATGGAACTGAATTCATCAATGGAGCTTCTAAGCAAAGAGACTTTGCTCCCAGACAGGTCCTTTTTCTGTTACTTGATTCCAGGCTGCATCTATAGCCTGTTTGCCCAGTGGTTTGTGCAGAAGAGGTTAAGGAGAAGTAGCTAGCTTCTAGCTGTGTATTCTTAACTTACATGCCTAGATGACATCTGTGGTGTTTCACAATTCCAATGATCTAAAACTGTTATTAAAAACAGGATGTGGGTGTGAATCTCGTGTTCAATGTTTCCATCCTGTCCTGAAATCATTTGTGACGTATCAATACTTTCTCCTTTCACTTCATTAAAACTGAATGTAATAATTTGCTGTTTATTAATTTGTGCTCAGCAGTTATCTCATTCTTGAGTCCCTGACCCAGGATGTGCTGATCACATCACTATGACTATTCTTCCTGTTCTGCTCTACTCAGGAAAAGATTACCCTCCTTATATGACTTCCTTCAGCAGCTCTTTGTAAGGACTCTTACCTCGATAGTTTGCTCGCACTGTGTTGTAGGTGTGGCATCATTTGTGTGTATCTTGGAGCAGGACAGCACTAAAACAATGGGCTTTGGAAAATGACACAGACCTGGGCTTGAGACTTCCCTCCACACTCTGCTATTTGAATGTGCAGATGTGGACTATGGTGAATTCTCAGAGCAGAGTTACTGTGAAGCTTTGTCAAAATCTTGGCCGAAACCGGTTTGGCTCAGTGGATAGAGCATCGGCCTGCGGACTCAAGGGTCCCAGGTTCGATTCCGGTCAAGGGCATGTACCTTGGTTGCGGGCACATCCCCAGCAGGGGATGTGCAGGAGGCAGCTGATCGATGTTTCTAGCTCTCTATCCCTCTCTCTTCCTCTCTGTAAAAAATCAATAAAATATTTAAAAAAATCTTGGCTTCCTTATCTGGGAAAAGAGACAAAGATGCCCCTGGTTTCCTGAGCTATTTCAGATTTTAAATGAGATAATCCATGTAAACTCTAAACACAGTAGCTGCCCCAAGTAACATCTAAGTATAGGTTATTATCTGTGCAAAATCTAGACATATAATCTATATTTATTACATTCTGTCTCATCCTTTGTTTTATTTTTAAGCCTGTTGTCCCTATAGCAATACTAAGGCTATTTTTTCAATATCTATGGAAACAATTCTAGGAAAAATGTATGTGCCCAATAATTACTTACTGAACTGAAATGAAAACAATTTGCCTTTAGAAATCTCTAGTTCACTTTGTGGAAAACAGAGAAAGAAAGTTAATATAATAAGCGGGATGCACTAATACAATAACAAAATGTGATTGATGTTTCTACTTTCTACTTCATTGTGAAATATTCCCATTTTAAACACTACTGATGTTAAAGATTATATATGTTTAATACTTTAAGCTGCCTTGAAGGGTTTTCAAGGAAGACTAGAATTTAAGAAATCTAACATGTAAACGTTATGCCCAGATACTTATATCTTATCATTGTAGTATTAAATACAAATTTAAGCCCAAACACAATTACTTCCAAAAGACACCCCACTCGCTATTTGAATGTGCAGATGTGGACTATGGTGAATTCTCAGATGACCCCAACTTTCTTGCCTGCTGGTGTACATGCCCTCTATAAACACGCCTCCTTTGAGTATGGTTGAGACTTTGACTATGACAGGAAAGTCACTCCATGATTACATTATTCTATACAAGACCTCCTTTTAGCCAACAGAAAAGAGAGATTTTCCTACTTGCCTTCAAGACCCAAACTGCTGCCTAGCCAGCATGGCTCAGTGGTTGAGCATTGACCTATGAACCAGGAGGTCATGGTTCGTTTCCCAGTCAGGGTACATGCCTGGGTTGCAGGCTTAATCCTCAGTGTGGGGGGTGCAGAAGGCAGCCAATTAATGTTTCTCTCTCATCACTGACGTTTCTCTCTCTCTCTCCTTCTCCCTTCCTCTCTGAAATCAATAAAAATATATTTAAAAAAGAAAAGACTCAAACTGCCACGTTTTGAAGAGGGCCATACGACAGGGAACTAAGGGCTGCCCCTTGCTGCTGAGAGCAACCATTGGCAGAAAGCCAGAAAAAAAAAAAAAACACAAAAAAAAGCCACAACACCACCAAAAACCACAAAGAGGGGACCTCAGTCTTCTTACTGCAAGAAACTGAAGCTGACCAATAACCAGAAATCTTGGAAGAGGATCTGGAGCCTCCTGGATTGAAATCACAGCTCCAGGCAACACCTCTATATCAGTTGTTTGCAACCTTGAGCAGACATCTCAGCCACGTTGAGCCTGAATTTCCAGCCCCCAGAACTGCGAGGTAATAATTTTATGTTGTACTAAGCCACTACATTTATAGGGCTTTTTGTTCTACAACAATAGAAAACGAACACACTGACCATCAGGAAAAAGGAGGTTCATGCAAAAACTAGAATCATTCTCACCAAGTGGAACACCTTCTCCTATGCTGTATCTCTGTCATTTATTCATCCAACCATCCATCTATTTATTCAACTGATACTTTTGAGCACATAGAATCTTCAGGCTTTCTCCAATCCATATAGGCCCTTTATGAAACTCTGAATGTGATATATCAACATCGAATAGAGTGCCAACATTTCTGTAAGTTTCTTCCAATATTCCAGCCTGCCTTGAACTCTATTCTCCAAGTGCTCATTACTAATGATTTTCTGTAACATTTATCTTTCTCTTGCTGGTCCTGTATGCTATGTTTTTCCACTGATTGTATCATTTCTTCAGTATTGGTCCTCACACATATAAATTGCACGAGAAGAAAAGTGCATTCTTGGATGGGATACTCTCCTTTAGCCCTGGGCAATTTAATACCAACTTTCCCTAAGATCAGGCTCTATTTAGTGTGGCTTCCTCCAAAAGCTGACATTGAGACGAGGATTCAAAGGCAAGCAGTTTATCAGGTATATGATCCCAGGACAGACCACTAGAGCAATAAGGAAGGGCAAGTAGCCAATAGAAGACACATAATTAATGAATTGTACTGTGGGCAACTGAAGCTTAATCCTGTTGGGGATCTTTGGCAACTAGTATAGAACAAGCACCCTAGTCTCAGTCTCCTCCAAGGTGAAGGAGCTGGGTAATGACACCACCGCCCCCAGCTTTTGCTTGAAGAGTGCTTCTGGGGAGTAGAACTGATTCATTCCCCAGGTGTGACTAGATGGACAAAGCAGCCTCTGGCAGTAAAGGGACAGAGGTTCTGGCCTTTGGATGTTGAGCTGGAAGCACATGGAAGGAAAGACATTAAACAACATTTGGGAGCACCTGCTGTGCATCCAACAAAATATCAGTCATTTAGAAGACAATGTATGTTAAATATGATGTACCGCATCTCATACTATACGTTTCTTCAAGAACCTTTCAGGTAAGCATTATTATTCTTTTAAAAATGAGGAGAATGAGGTTTAAAGAGGTTAAATAACTTCCAAAGTCACTCATTTTGAAAATGAAAGAACCTGTCTTTGAAGTATGGTTTATCAGGCCCCAAATACCATGCCCTTTTCACACACTTTTCACATGCTCTTCCTCACATTAGCATTTTGCTTCTCAATGATTTTTTTAAAAAAATTAAACTCCATACTTTATTCAGATTTTACTAATTTTCCCCTAAAATTCCGCATGAGCCCATGTTCATTTTTTCCCAGCATCCCATCTAGATTACCACATTATATTTAGTCATCACATCTCCTTAGCCAACTGTCATGTTCAGACTTTCCTCTTTAAAAAAATTATATATATACATACATACATACATACATATATACACATACATACATATACATACATATATATAATTTTGTGTGTATATATATGTACATACATATATATACATATACATGTATGTACATACACATACACACATACATATATACATACATACATACATACATATTGATACATACATAATCAATACATACATACATGATTGATTTCAGAGAGGAAGGGAAAGGCAGAGAGAAATAGAAACATTTCTATTTCCTGACCAGGAATCGAACTGTGACCTCCTGGTTCATAGGTTGACACTCAACCACTGAGCCACACTGGCCACACTGGCCAGGCTCCACTTTCCTCTTTTTAATGACTTTGACAGTTTTGAGGAGAAGAAGTAGGGTAATTTCCCTCAGCTTGGGTTTGTCTAATACTTATCTAATGGTTAGTTTGAGGTTATAGGTATTTAAGAGGAAGTGCAGTTGTCATTACATCATATCTAGGGTGCATGGTATCAACCTGACTCACAATGTACAACTTGGACCACTTACCCAGACATAGCACTTGCCATGTTTCTTCACTATAAGTCACCACAACCCCCTTCCATCGTCTAGTCTTTGGAAGCAAGTCAATAAGCACAGCCCACATATAAGGTGGGAAGAATAAAAAATTCCATCTTCTGGAAGGGCGATCATAAATTATTTGGAATTCTGTACAGGAGATCCCAGAGGTCAATGTTAATGTGTCTTAACTTCAGTCTAAAATTGGGCATCATATCCTTTTATTTGATTTACTGTTTCTTAAGATTCCCATAATAAAACATGAATCCAGCTCATGAGCCACTTGTTTCACTCACTGGATAAAGAAAAGGTCTCTGTAGTAGGTGGATTCTGCCACCTAGAAGTGGCATTTTCTCTCTGCAGTCTTTAGGCCCTGGATTGAGCACCCGCAGGTGTGACCTTTAAATACTGCTTTGTTCATTCCTTGATGCTACAGTGGCTATAAAATGCATTTCGGAATTTGTTAAGAATCAGGTTTTTTTGTTTTTTTTTTGGAAAAAGAAATAAACTCTTAAAACAAAAGCAAAAATACACGAAGTTCTGCATATTCCATCCAGATGCACATATTTTACTTCTTTTAAACTTAAAAAAAAATCCCCAAATCTATTTATAAAGTTAGCAACTAAAGAGTTGAAATATGTCTATCTGGTAGGTTTTCATTAGAAGCCTAAGATTCTTTATGAGAAATGAAGATGGACGCTAGGCTGTTTCCATGGTAACTCACTGAAGCAGGCCTTTTTTTTCCATTTAATGGAAAGGTATCATTTCTGTACATACCACATGTAGCTCCTTGCTCTGTATTGGATCAAGTCCTTTGATAAAAGAATAAAAGAAATGCACTGCAAAAAAGTTCTATAGTTCTGTCCCTGCTTGTGGTTAAATTACACTTGGGCACTAAATAACAAGAATGAAAAGCCCTTTTCATTTTGGCTATATTCATTCACCAGGCCATTTTTAATAACAAAAGTGCATGTCCAAGTATTTTCATGAGTTTGTATTAGACATAGGTTACAAGCTATTCTTTGACAACCTTTGCAGTCTGAAAGCTCTTTGCTCCTTTGTCCCCTCAGTTCAAAATTTCCTTGCTTGAAACTTACATTCTATTATTATCTTAGGTACTCTACTTATCAAACTTAATTTTCTACTCTCCCTAGTCCAGGACTGCCACTCCATTTGGTCCTGTATCCTACTCGCTGTCCTCAGACACCCATTCTTTGTGCTCACTGTCAGTTTTCTGAAGCCTTTTAGAACCATTCCTGTCCTTATCATACCTTTTTTTTGTGAATGCTTCCTACATAGCAGCAAAAAAAATTCTTTGTTTCAAGAATCATTGTTTTATATTACTGTTGAGATTGAGTATAGGAATTATGTTCCTATTTACTTATTTATCTTTCATCTTGTAAAAATGTGGAAGTGGATTTACACAAAATTTCATATTTATGACATAAAAATAGATAATAGGGAGGAAACAAAAGAGAAAAAACCCATCCACATCTATATATATAAAACTCTAATGTGCAAATAGACTGAATGGTGGAACAATCGAACAACCGTCGCTATGACATGCACTGACCACCAAGGGGCCTGTGCAGAACATGGTGGGTATCAGCAGCAGGTGGCAGAGTGCAAAACATGGTGGGCATCGGCTGTGGTGGGATGGTGGAGCAGATGAGTGGGGGCGCCAGATCAAGGCAGGGCACCGGTTGCTGTCATTGGGGTAAGGCTCTGGTGGTTACTGAAAATTCTTTGCTCCCGTGTGCCATGGTCCCACCCAGCACTTGCACCTGTTGCTGGCGCTGGCCCCGCTCACACCCACTGCCGGCACCAGAGCCACTGCTGGCACCCTCTGCCAGTGCCTGATGCCGGCCCTGATTGCCCCTCAGGGTTTCTCCACCTGCCCTGCTTCTGAGGGGCAATCGGGGCCAGCAGCCACCTCTTGCACCCACTGCTGGCACCAGCCCCACTTGCACATGCTGCTGGCACCAGCCCCAATTGCTCTGCGCTTTCAGCAGGTGCGAGCAGGGCCGGCGCCATCAGTGTGTGGGAGTGGCAGTGGCGGGAGTGGGGCTGCCAGCAGACAGGGAATGGGAGGGGGGGCATGTCAGGATGGGCCAGGCGGGGGCACGAAGGATGAGCCGAGACCCACCCCTGTTGTCACTGCAGCCTTGTGGCCCACAGTTCCTTTCAAGGTGCATGGATTCGTGCACTGGGCCCCCACTAAAAATAATCTACACTAATAAAAGAGAAACATGCAAATTGACTGTACCTCCACTACGCCCACAAGCCACACCCACAAGCCAATCAGGAGCAAGTATGCAAATTAACCCGACCAAGATGGCTGTGGCCATGGAGTGAGCAGGAGGCTTGGGTTTCCCGGCAATGTGGGAAGCCAAGCTTCCCACCTGCTCTGGCCGGCCCTGGCCTCCGCTCAAGGCTACAATGTTTCAATTATAGAAGATAAATAAATCCCAACAAAAATGGCGGCAGCCATGGAGCTGGAGAGAGCAGGAGGCTTGAGTTGCCCCCTGGCAATGGAGGAAGCCAAGCTTCCCACAGCCCTGGCCTGCCCTGGCCTCCACTCAAGGTTACAAAGTTTCAATTATAGAAGATAAAAAAAATACCAGATACCAGGGCCTCCACTTGGGTCACCAGGGGGCATGGCTGGCCTCCAACCACCACAGGCCCCTCACCCAGGCCACCCCATGCCCCGAGGGAACCCCCACCCTGATCCGGGACACCCTTCAGGGCAAACCAGCGGGCCCCCACCTGTGCACCAGGCCTCTATCCTATCAAATAAAAGAGTAATATGCAAATTGACTGTCACTCCAACACACAAGATGGCTTCCCCCATGTGGACACAAGATGGCCGCCACAAGATGGCCAACAGGGGAGGGCAGTTGTGAGAGACCAGGCCTCCAAGGGAGGGCAGTTGTGGGCGATCAGGCCAGTAGGGGAGGGCAGTGGGAGGGACCAGGCCTGCAAGGGAGGGAAGTTGGGGGTGATCAAGCCTGCAGGGGAGGGCAGTTAGGGGTTACCAGGCCGGCAGAAGAGGGAAGTTGGGGGCAACTGGGCCTGCAGGGGAGGGCAGTTTGGGGTGACCAGGCCTGCAGGGGAGGGCAGTTAGGGGCAATCAGGCTGGCACGGGAGCAGTTAGGCATCAATCAGGCTAGCAGGGGAGTGGTTAGGGGGTGATCAGACTGGCAGACAGAAGTAGTTAGGGGCAATCAGGAAGACAGGCAGGCGAGCAGTTGGGAGCCAGCAGTTCTGGATTGTGAGAGGGATGTCCGACTGCCCCTTTAGGCCCAATCCTATCTGAGATCAGGCCTAAACGGGCAGTCGGACATCCCTCGAGGGGTCCCAGATTGGAGAGGGTGCAGGCTGGGCTGAGGGACACCCCCTCCTCCCCGTGCATGAATTTCATGCACCGGGCCTTTAGTAATATAATAAAAATAATCTAAGAATGAGCTAATATAAATAATAATCAATAGAATATTATTTATTTTTTCTGTATGGACTATGTGTTTAGTAGGAAAGGAAAAAAACAACAATACACAAAAGAAAACCTCTTACTCAGGAGACAAATAACTCTTGATAATATCCAGTACAGTACTAGTATGAAATTCTCTTAAGGGAATCCATGGGAAGGACTCTATGTCATTAACAAATAGCATTTTCACCACCTTCCTCATACACAAAACAAGAGTTGGTGCTTTAGGTATATTTTTGTATTCCTCTTGGTGCCCATATGCTATTTGGGTACATGTGTGTTATTTATATGGTATTCAACAAAATCTTGAGTAATAAGTTTATTTTTTCTTTCTTTAAATCATTAGTTTTTGGTTAGCTAGCAGGTTGCTCAAAACTGTCACATTGTTCTGAGACATTTTCTAAAAGCATTTGTTTTCTAAATGTTTTCCCCCCGCTAAATTCAAGCTTTCTAAATTCAGTTATCCTGTCACTGTCTCAAAGATTTCACAAATCATTTGGATTTCCTGCTCTTGCCTCTTTAACAAAAGAGATTAAGAATACTAGAACTGATGGACATCTAGTTCAAACATATCAATGTCTAGTATTAGACACTGAAGGAAAGAAAGGACAAAGGACTTTCATAAAGCCACCCCTTGACAGAAGGTTTGTGCCCCACCCCCCACTCATATATGAAGCCCTAAAACTGCCAGGTGATGGTATTTGGAGGTGGGATCTCTGAGAAGTAAATAGATTTAGGTGAGGTCATGACTGAGGGGTCCCCATGATGGGATTAGTGTCCTTATAAGAAGAGGACGAGACCAGAGCTTTCTTTCTGTCTCTGGCATGTGAAGAATGATGCATAAGAAAAGCATCTGAAGATAAAGTGAAGAAAGGAATGAGGTTCTGAAGATTGAAATTGCACAGAGAGAAAAGTTCTACTGGGACCAAATAGTTGATGTAGAAAAGCCTATATCTTGGTAAAACTAGCAGAAAACGTGGAACCTATCTCTAAGCAACAGGAACTTTAGAGCAGATAAACTGGTTGGCTGAAGAAGCAGGTTAATGCTGCTCCCAGTAAAACATTTTTTCTTTTAGTAGATTTCTTGGTTAACAGCCTACAATTCTCAGTGAGAAGAGTTCTATTGGTGGTGTGGGATAAGATAGGTATATATGCGTGTGTGTGCTGGGTTTTATTAAACTAGGATAATATGCAACTTTCTGCTTTATGAGAATGTGTGATATTTTCCTTTTTACAGAAGGGTGTTTTTTTTAAATCAAAATATTATGGGAATCTCATTTATTAAATGGAATGAAATGTATGTGAAATTTCTCAGAGTACTTAACATATTTTAAAATTTGAGCCTATGGAAATTTAATTTTAAACACTTTAGAATGTGGGCTGATATAATGATACATTATAATTAAATATATTTATGTTTAATCAATAAAATAAATATTTTTATCCTACTATGTGCACTGATATCACCATTTCCTAAGACACCTTCTAGAGACTATCATTCCTTCCAAGCCCAGTCTGGTGCCCCTCCTTGTTGCTCCCACGGCCCATTTTCCAATTACTGCTTCTTGATCAGGAATCACAGTAGAACTTTTAACCATTTCAACACTAGGAATAATTAGCCTTTTTCTGAAGCTGGTTTACTTCTACATTTTGACATAATGAATCATATAATCCATTTTGTACTTGTAGCTAGAAAGCTAAGAGCCAAATTGTGGCTTATTAAAATGAATGTAAGATTTCAGGGAATTAATTTTAAGTACTTTTACAGTAAAATAGTAAAAGTGCTTTGTAGGTTGACTTGCATTGCCAATTTTTCCATGGCTTTTGAAAAAAAATGTCATATGTGATCGATGTTAACTATCATTATGCAGAAACACATAAAATTAGACTGTACAATGTTTAGAAGAAAAAATAAATCTAAGAAACAGACAATATTAGTATTTAATTTTTAGGAAACATTTAGGAAAAAAAAGTCTCACATCTGAGTAACTCCTACCAGGGAAAGAAAAGGGTTGAACACAATGGATTTGTCATTTGTTACTATGCCAGAAAATATTCTGGCCAGGCAAAACTAGGCAATTAGATCTTAAGTTCTTGAAAATTTTAATCAACCCCAAGCTTAGTAGATGTTCTTTAAACATAAATAATAATGCAATTTATTTGAATTAAGAAAATGTTATTTATGATTATTTGCTCGGTTCTTTTTTTAAAAATTTTTAAAAATATATTTTGATTTTTTACAGAGAGGAAGGGAGAGGGATAGAGAGTTAGAAACATCGATGAGATAGACATCGATCAGCTGCCTCCTGCATACCCCCTACTGGGGATGTGCCCACAACCAAGGTACATGCCCTTGACCGGAATCGAACCTGGGACCCTTCAGTCTGCAGGTTGACACTCTATCCACTGAGCCAAACCGTTAGGGCTCAGTTCTTGAGTTAAGATTTTTTAAAAATTACAACAATTTTTAGAATCCCTGTGCAGAATTTATTAACTATTAACTAAAGAGGCAATTATCATTTAATATTGTAAGCATTCACTTTTAGTTATTTTATATTTTTCAATTTTTTAAAATGTAGGACTTAGAGCTTATTGACAATTTTCTCTGCTACAACAATGACACTAAAATTGAAAAGAGAATACAAAAAGTCAAAATAAAATGGAATCTCCATAAGCAAAATTTCCATAATTGAAGCATTCTGTAGAACCAGTGTAATTTAAAGCTATTCTTTTTAGCTACCACTTCATTTCTTGTAGTATCAAGATGAAATAATATATATTTTTAACTTTGAGGTAAGTTTAATATCTTAGACCTCTTTTCCAAAGAGGTGAATTGCTTACAGATACTAAACTAGATTATTTCTGGAGTTTCTCCTATATTAATTTCCTGTGGCTGCTGAGACAAATGATCACAAACTTGGTGGCTTAAGGCAATGGAATTTTATTCTCTTACGGTTCTGGAGGCCAGAAATCCAAACTCAGTTTCACTGGGTAGAAATCAAGGTACTAGTAGGTCAGCATTCCCTCTGGAGGCTCAAGGCAGAATCTCTTTCTTGCCTCTTCTAAAGAGTCAGGGCAACTGCCTGCATTCCTTCACTTGTAACCACATCATTCCTTCTCTGCCTCTGTGGTCACATTGTCTTGTCTTATTCTGTGTGTGTCAAATTGCTCTCTGCTTATCAGGATACATGTGATTGCATTTAGTTAGGGCCAACTAGATAATACAGGATAACCTCCCCATCTCAAAACCCTCGACGGAATCACATTGTGAAGTCATTTTAGTTGTATCAGGTAACATTCACAGATTTTAAGGATTAGGATGTGGAAATCTTTGGGGGTCATTTTTCAGCCTACTACAGCTCCAAATCTAGGCATTTTCAAAGAAACAATTTCATTCTCCAGGAAGATTTTTCCTTTATGTGGGTGAAATGCTGAAACTATTTCTGTAATAACAGCAGGTTTTTAAGTAACTTTGAAATTTTTGTATGAACTTTTTTACTCATTCATTTATATAGTAAGCAATTATTGCTATAATAGATTAAAAAAGGAAAAGAACTAATTATTGCTTTCAAGAAGAGTTTACAATTTATTTCTGAAGATACGATGGATAAACATACATAACTGAATGACAGCATAAGGGCTAAAATGTGAGAGAAATATTGAGAGATAATATAAAAGTAAAAAAAAAAAGAGAAACATTTAAATATTATGAGTTCAGAAGAAGGAAATATCATCGTAGATTGCAAAGTAGAAAAAAATGCAATGCTATATGAAGAAGATTGAGTTTTGAATTGGAACTAGATAAACTATGTAAACTATGGAACTGTGTAAACTAGAATTTATCTAGTTAGAAAAGTAGGTAAAGGTCATACCAAGTTGGTATAAGAAAGATGATTAGAAAAACAGATTAATAACAATTTTTTTTAAAAGTCTGGTCTGGCTATACTCAATAGAGTTGAAGGAGCTGAGAATCTGTATAGGTGAGCAACAGGAGATAAACTTACAAAAGTAGGAAGTGGTCAGATTAGACAGAACTTGGGCTTGTAAAGAACATTATTTTTATCTTGTAAAAACCAGGAACTTAAAAAAATGTTTTGTTAGTTTTTCTAGTTGGGAGTGATATGTTGGAAGGAGTCCTCACTTCATTATGGAACGTGAGTAGAGTGAAGATGAGAGCAGATTGGAGCTATGGGGAAGCTATATTGACAACTATTATAGTAATCAAACTATTGAGGCAATCAGAGCCCAGACAGAGAAAGTAGAATTATTATTGAAAGAAAAGAAGAAATAGATAAAAATGACACTAGAAAGAATCCACAGGGCTTAGTGTCTAGTTTGGGGAGGACAGGGGTGATGAAAGGTAAGAGAGGAAAATGTAAAAGATGGATGAAAAAAAAAAGGCTTTGAATAAAAGATGTAGTTATAGATACACTGAGCTTGAAGTTACACTTCTTCATTCAAATATAAGTGTGCATTAGTCAGTTTGAAACAATGCCCCGTGACTGTTATGACTTTGGGGCTTCTTTATAGGTAAATTCGAGGGGATCGATTACCTAGGAAAATAAATAATAGGCTCACTGGCTTGTACCTGTATCCCAAAGGCTTTGTTGACACAAGACTGATCTTGTAATTGTAGGCCCTGTTGAGACTTTCTCAGAATGAAACTAACTCTTGTTGATGGACTTGAGGATGAGCAGAGACCTCATGATCTCCAGAAAGAGTGGACCAATGTAAAATGTTTGTTTTGGGATATTCTCTCCTACTGACATCATAGACTAACATCATCTAGAGTTTCTCTTATAGGCTAAGATAGTAAGGTTTTGTTAAATGAATGACTGAGCCAAATTGCCATTTCATCCTCAGTATACTCTACTCTTCAAGTAGGAGCATAAGCCAAGACTAGAGATGTTCTCCCAACGAAACATTAATTAGATTGAAAGGCTCTTAGAATAATTCCTATTTCTATAGAAGTTACACTAACTCTGCTCTCTTCTAGCTTGCATATATCCAACTCATTTAAACATTTAATGAATGGCACGTATTCATTCTTTCCTCATAGGCCATTTCATTTCACTTGCAAACTTACTTCGTGAAATCACTGGTGAGTTTAAATTCCATCATGCAAGTTACTAAAATTGGACAAAATTGGTGTAGAAATGGCTTCTAAGTAATTATATTACTTATAAAAATGCAAACTTTAAAATGAATACATATGTGTTGAATGAATATATTCATTACAATCTGGGAGTACATTAGCATGTACTACTAAAATAATTAAGCTTTCTCTAGGAGAGGGTCCATAATGAGGAAAGTATCTATAACTCTCAAAAATTTGTAATATACTTGTTATAATGCTAGATTCTTCTTAAGTATAAATAATTTTAGAGGAGGATGAGATATTTGTATAAAAGTATAGATAAGACCTAATGGTCTCTTCTTTATCTTGGCAGACAAGGAGTTTAAATAAATAGTTAGCATAAGCTTTCCTAAAGGCTTGCTACCTTGAAAAATGGCTCTGAATCACCTACTGCAATAAATTACATGGAATGTTTCTATGTGCTTTCTAGCTCTCTTCAAATGAGTGTCTTTAGGGAGAAAGAGAAACATTATAAACACATTTGCTAAAATGTGAGCATTTTTCTATCACTTTATGTTTTTTGTATTTTTTATATTTGGAAGGAATGAATACAATATGTATGGGGGTTGCTCCCCTCCCCCTGTTTTGTTTTGAAAATGTATTGCAATTCAAAGGGAAGCAGCATTGAATTTTAAAAAAATTGTATGCTGATACTTAATTTTAAATAAATGGTTATTTTAATAAATATATTAATCTCATTTGTATCCAAGTAAATTTGCAATAGAAATTAGTGTCAATATTTCAGTTGATATAATATGTGCCCAATGAGACTAAGCTCTATTTGCCAATTTTTGTATTGGCTCCTTTAAGATGATGTAAATGTCATTTGAAAGCATCTCATTAAAAACAATGGTATTTCTACATCAAAAAGAGAAAACATAAAGGCAAGCAATTATCGGAATACATAAACTGTTTAAAAGTCTGTATATGAAAATACACTGTAAACAAAAATGTCAAGTCAGAAAAATATCTGCAATGTGACAGTAGTTAATAATCTTATTTAATAAAGTGTTATTATAAGTAGATAAGAGAAAAAAGAATCCTCTCAACCCCCAATAAAAACATAAGCAAAAATTATGACTCAGAAATTCACAAAGTATTGATGCCAATTTTAAAAATAGTTAAGTGCACTGATAATGTTAGAAATATAATCTACCTAATAAAAGAGTAACATGCTAATTGACCATACCTTTGCAACGCCCACCAATCAGGAGTGAGTATGCAAATTAACCCAACAAAGATGGTGGGTTAATTTGCATACACAGGCATTGGGTGGCTGGGGGCGGGGCGGGATGCTTGTGTCGTCGCCATGGCGATGATGCAGGCATTCCATACCACCCCAGCCGCTCCGGGCCTCTGGGCAGCATGGGAAGGCGGAAAGGCAGCTCCAGCCAGAGCAAAGGCAGTGCCAGCAGCCAGGGGAAGGAAGACCCATTCTTACGCAAATCTTCATGCATCGGGCTTCTAGTTTAAAATAAAGTAAAATGTTTCTCCCATACTAAATTGGCAAAGATGAAAAACAAATAAAATACAATTTCCAGTTAGGTTTGGCCACTGTGATCACAATCCTGGGGGAGTATGGTTGGGAACTAATATAAATGCAGTGAATATAAATTTGGCATAGTCAGCTGGTTTTAAGTTCAAACTGGTTTTACCACCTCAATCATTTTATTAATTTCTCAGAGTTTACATTAGACTCATGAGTAAAATTAGGGTAATAACACCATGATTGCTGTGAGAATCAAAGAGGCTAAGGCATGTTAAATGTCTATCAGAGTGTCTCTTCCTATTTTAGCTATTAGGAATGAATACAATATGTATGGGGGTTGCTTACTTCCTCCAATTTTGTCCTATTAAATTGGTAAGACATTAAAAATGACAATTTGTCACTATATACTGAAAGACCTATACTGCTGAATAACCACTGATATTTCAAATTTACTTCTGGACTTTTTTTTTTGTTTTTTTCTGAAGCAGTTAATATGGATGCTCACCGATTTTAGCTACAAGGTTATTGATGAGCCTTGTCTATAACAATGAAAGTTCACAAATAACACTTTGTGTTAAACAACAATGGAATGATTAAATACATTATTATTTGCCCATTAATAATACATCCTGTTTAGGTTAATAAGTTACTAGCCAATAGGCAGTTTAAAAATAAAGCAAATTTATTTAGGTTTCAAACAGTGAGTATGTTTTAAATTTGTGAGTGGAGCAGTATGCAACCAATAGTGCAATTAGAGAGAACAGTTATCAGTGAACTGTAGAGATATGAAAATGCACAGAGCATCCAGGGAATGGAAAATTATAAGACATACATTTAGAATACAGGGATTATTAGGAAGACTATGCTGGAAAGTCAGATGGGAATACAATTATTACGAGCTTTGTATATCATAAGTAATGAATTTCTACTTTATTCTTTGAACAGAGAGAATTATTGGAGATGTTACTAAAATTTTAATTCTAATGTAGCATGTATGAGGTATATGAATGAACTTATATAGGATGTATGGAAATAATGAGATGTTTTGACCATGCAGGTTAAAGAAGATATAGGCTAGGATAAATATAGGGTCCCTCATTGTAAAAGGACTTAAGATTAGGAGTCAAGGGATTACTTTCATAGAAATATCAGGATTTGGTGACCAATTAAAATTCAAAAGTGAAGTGTCTATGTTGGGGTTCAATTTTGGATGATTGTGTAAAAGGGAAGGAAATGAGTACATCTGAAAATAGTTGTGATTTTAATAATTAATTGGCAATAGATTCTAGAGCTCAGGAGAGAGGCTGGTGAGGAAGATATAAAATCTGAGTCATTAGCATTGTAGGGGACAGAGAAATGCTTCCAGGAATCTACCAGGTACATTATCTTTTCATAAGTATAGAGAACACAATCCCATGACTGCTAGTAAAACACTTCCTACCAGTAAATTGTAAGTTCTTTATTTCACATGTAAAAATATAGGTTCAAGTTTTAATCATATTCCTTTTAATTTTCATCCTTTTGGAAATGTTTAATGATCATCATAATATTACTTGCTAGTAAAAGTGCATTTCAAGAACAGATAGGAATGGAGTGGCTAATTTTGTCATTGTTATTTGAGGTAGAAGACTTTTATTATTAAGATTTTTAAAAAAGCACTTCAAGATGATCAAGTGTTGAATTTAATAACACTCCACCTGCTATCTTGTTTTTCCAGTATTCTTGCTATAAAAACTTCCATGCATTCTTTCATCTATTTATTTAACTAGTTTTTTTAGGTACCTACTATATCCCAATCCTTGTGCCAGGTGCTGGGGATAAAGAGAGGAGAATGTGCTGGATATATGAGTGTTTAAGAAAAATATATCTAACCAACTACCTACTGAAGGTTAGTTTCTTAGTAATATCTCCAGAGCTTAAAAAAGAAAAGAAAAGAAATACCAGAACTCCTGTGCAAAGAGAAAATGGTTAAGGTATAATTGTCAACAGACATGAAGAACCTTCTTTTAGAAATGTAACTGAGTGGAAATACTAAAAGATCAGGGTTAACATTTGTTAATGACTTTTGTATAAAAGCAGGAGAGAGAAATTTGAATATTTTTATGGATTGAGGCTACTTTTAAGAATTCAAAATGAAATAACCATAAAAATAGATGCTGCTTCCATGGTAACAAAAAAGGATAGCAATAAAAAAACAGGGAAGGTAGCTCTGAGAACAAAATCCTAAAATCTGTTCTTTTTTCAAGTAAGTCTAAAATTTAAACATGTTCCTATTATTAATGATCTTAGAAATATTTAGTTCTACCAAAGTATAAATCATAATAGGATTTCATATAATGGGTTAATTTTTTCATAATATATATCTGTTAGAACTACAGGAGAGGCAGTTTATTTTATTAGCTTAACAATATCAGAGGAAGTGTTGTGCATTTATCTTGCCTCTGGCATTAGTCACTAAATGAACATTTTATTTTTTCTTATAGAAGTACAGAGAGAAATAACTAAGAACATAAATAAAATAATCCTACCTAATAATAGAGTAATATGCAAATTGACCATACCTTCCCTACACCCACAAGCCACGCCCACCAGCCACACCCACCAGGAAACCGTCGCAGGGACGCTGAGGTGCGGCCGAGCCCAAGGCTGGGCACCAGCGGGGAGCCTGCATGGATCACAGGAAACCACTGGGGGTCGGCTCCTATGATCCTTAGCAGGGATGCTGGGTGCAGCAGAGCCCAAGGCCAGGAAAGCCTCGGGCGGAGGCTTTCCGGCCTTGGGCCCCAGCGGGGAGTCTGGGACGGATTGCAGGCAACCACCAGGTGTCGGCTCCTGAGATCCATAGCAGGGAGGCTGGGGTGCAGCCGAGCCCAAGGCCGCCGCCTGGGGCCAAGCCCCGACCCTGAAAGAAGGCAGAAGGCGGTGGCCACAGCCAAGGCCTGGGTCCCCGGTGTCGGCAGAAAACTGGTGCAGGCAGCCAGGTGAATGAAGGTCTATTGCACGAATCTTCGTGCAAACGGGCTGCTAGTAAGTAAATATAATAATGGCAATAAGTACTGAATGTCTAGTATATGCCAGGCTAGTGTTAGTTGTTTTATAGATTTTACTAATCTTTAGAGAAAAAAAATGGGGAAAATCTTTTATACACTTTATAGATAAAATATTAAAGAGATTAACCCAAGAACTTATATGCATCTATACATAACCCATAGACACAGACAATGTGCAGTGAAAGCCTCAGGGCGGTCTAGGGTAGAGGGGGTCACTGAGAGAAATAAAGGGGACATCTATAATATTTTCAAGAATAAAGATACATTTAAAAAGGATTATGTAACTTATCATAAATTACCCAGGCTATACTAATACTGTAAAATGATGTTCTTTTATTATCAACAGTTCATCTTTCTTCGTTTTTGTTTAATTATGAAAGTAATACATATATACAAAATATGTGGAGTAAAAAGTAAAATTTCCTATTCCAATTCAATCTTTTCACCAGAGGTAATCTATATTCCATATAGATTTCTATACATATCTAATAGAGTAGATAATGATCCATATAAATATAGATATTATAGATACCACATAGAGAAAAATGTTCACACATATTTTTTTTTTGTAAATGAGATCATTCAAAATAAATTGTACTGATTTTATTACCCTCTTTTCAATTTTGATAACAATACATATAGACTTCTCTCAGTCATTTTGCTGGCTATGTAGTATTCTATACTATGAATACATCATGATTGAATTAAATATTCCCCTCTTGGTAAATATTTAGGTGTTTTCACTGTTTGTGTTATAATAAAAAAGGTTCCAGTAAACATTCTTGTACATATATTTATAGACATGAATAAATATTCATAAAGGTGAAAAAATATTGGTTTTAATTTCTATCTTGTCACTAAATTCATGATGTAGAGACATTAGAATATCTGTAGGTATAGGATTTTAGCTTTTGTTCATTTCATTTATGAATTCCTGAGGTTTTGACATTATACGTTGTGTCCTCATTTGCTCATACATGGTAAAATGAGATGAGTCTGAAATATTGGGCTGTTCTCATTACTGCAGGCTAGTTGAAAGTTTTGCCCATTTAATTAAATTCTGTAGTACTTTCTTAAGAAACTTGGGATAATAAAAGAGTGTAATTAGTTCTTAATTTGACTGCCCATTGATTTGTTAAACTAAGTCTTTATTGTAATTGAGTTGTAAGCCATGGTCTAGTGTGATAGTTTTCACAATAATATGTCCCTCCTGCCCCCCCCCAATATGAAGCTAATAAAAAAAAAAAAAAAAAAGGAGAACTTACCTGATTTCCTCCCATACCATGACAGTTGAATATGCCCACTTTTTCATTTTCCTTGCGGCCCATGTTGTCTAAACATTGATTAGTCTCAACATTTCTTATCTAAAGGAAACACACACAAAAGCATAAGTCAGATAGAGATAAGTCAGAAAATCTTTCTGATATCAAAGTGTATATTGATAACAAAACTATACATATGTGTAAGGAAATCTAAGAAGAACACATTGCTTTAAATTATGTATTTTCCATTTTCTGTTTCCATTTTCAGATCCGTGTAAGTTTCTGAACCTCTACTGAAATAAACGTGCCAACACTGGCATTGTCATTAGCATCTACTCAAGAGGAGCTACTTGTTTACAGCACAGTATCAAAGAAGAAGGGAGCATCTACTTATTACAAATTAGGAATTCTTCTACAAATTCTTTTAAAATTAGAACAGTGTCCAAATCCCACTATACTGGTAGTCTATTCTTTAACTGTCTATAGTACCATACGCAAATAAATATAAACAAGTTGGTTAAATATTCAAGTATATGTTTTTATAGATTGTTTCCAGTATTACTAGATGCTTCATTTTATATATTAATGGAGATTAATTACATTTTTATTTCTGTAACTAAAACATATTCATACATCTTTTTTTCATTCCTAATGCCAAACTTGACAGAAAGCAGTTGACCCTAAGAAAATCTATTACAAGGCTAAATGGTGATTTCACATTAAAAATCCCTCAAAAGCAAGATTAAATTGTTAACTGCAAACATAAGATTCTTGGTTTATAATCAAACGCTGCATTAGCCCTATAATTAATATAAAGTTATACATATTTGAGCCAAATATAAATACAAAAGATATTCATTAAGTTTAAAAATGCTAAAATTACTAAATCATGTACAAATGAATGCAAAAAAGGAGAAGAAAAACCTTTCTAATATCTGGAATGTTTTCAATTTTTTCCTTAGTCTCAACCCTAAGTATGTATTTGTTATACTTGTCCACTCTGCTTATCTCTGACTCTTATTACGATATGCATATTTTACTGTTCACTCATAAATCACTTGGATATGTCTCCTTAGTTATCTATGGCTTAGGTACATGTTTATTCATTTTGGCAAATGAATAAGAAGATGGATTAGGTTTACACATTTTGCTTTTCTGTATGGTACAGAACTCCATGGTCAAGTAATAGTTCCTGGAATTAGAAAAAATGATGTGATTTGCATTAAAGCCCCAATTGGCAACTGAGAACAGTGGGGAATGGAATTCACACTTGGCAAGGGTTAGAAAAAACTGAGCACAGTGGTCAAACCCTGTTCTAATGGGTTGAGATTTTGAGCAGGATTATGGGTGCTTTCATCAAGAATTCTGAGCAGCAACCCATTAGAAAGCACAGAACACAATGTGGATATTAGAGGGAAAGGACATAAGCTCCAAGAAGGAAATTATGTCCAAATTGAGGAGGTGGGGACAATAGGGACAAAGTAAATAGAAGGTCCAGATAAAAATAGAAAAGATAAACAGAGTTAGGAGGTCTCAAAAAATAAGGGACAATTTTTTTGTTTTTTTTTCCAACTCTTCAAAAAGTACAGGAACAGGAGATCGAGACTGGTCAAATTAGAAATGTCTCCTGTGTAAACAGTTCATGTCAAGGACAGCTGGAACATTTACCCTAAACATCCCTGCTGTGTAGAAAAGGAATTGGCTTTGTTATGAAAACCTCCTTTACTTTCCACCAGCACTCAGTGTTAAAAATTATTCACACAAAAAAACACACTGGCTTTAGTCCCTCAAATTTATCCTGAGAAGAACCTTCAACTAGTGAGTTTTAAGAACTCACAGCACAGTGTTCAGACCCTTAAGACATTAGAAAGGAGGCTTTTCACTGACATAAATGGATTGTATAAAAACACTTTTCCAGTTTTAACTATTATCTGATTGCCCTGAATCAAATTCTCACGAGTATTTATTAGTAATGTGGGTATTATCCTGGTCTCATTTCCATCAGACACCCCACTACTTCCCTTTGCTTCCTACTGCAAAGATTGTAATATGATATGGTCATAAAATTGACAGCTCATATTTTGGGATTTGTGAGAATACCTTGCCACCTAATTTTGTTGTCAACATTGTCATCAATTTTTGATTTTGCTCTCCTCTATGCTCCTTCTATTTTCATGGGGGAATTCAAGGACATTCATACACCATGTCACTGCTGCCACTATGTTTTCAGAATTCCAGAACAGACTCATTTTGGGGACTGCAAGAAAAGAAGCCTGTTACAATTTTGACATGTTCTAACTTTTCTACAGAGTGGTTTGTTCATTTCTGGACAAGTAATATTGTCCCTTAGAATGTCACAGATGCTAAGAGGATACAATATAGGAACTTGACTCAAGTCTGGTGAGGCGGGCTGGACATGGGATCTAGGAGACTAGGAATAGACAGAAGTCAGTGGCTTAGGGCAGCTGCCAGATGAGACAGGAGAGACCACTACCACCACCACCACTAATATCATCCATCGGCAATAATAATTAGCAATTATGTAATTGCATGTGTCAGGTGCTATTCTAAGCACTTCTGTATAATAGCTAATTTAAATTTTATAACCAACCTTTTACCTCCACATGACAAATGAAAGCATTAAGATACAGTGAAGTTAAGAAACTTGCCCAAATAAGGAATTGAAAGTTATGAGTTTGGGAACTGCCCAGCCCTGACATCCTGAGAGGCAGGCAGAATTCATCAGAAAGGAGGCCTGGGAGGAGCAAGGGAGGATTGAGTTCCAGTTGACCAGAAATAAAGGTAACAACAGGCAATCCAGACAATGGTGAAGGCACATAGAACAAGACGTATGAAAACTGGTGAGGTTCAGATCAAGAACCGTGTTCAGAAGACTAAAAATAAGGTTTTCTTTCATGTTGATTGCCACACTGCTGGGCTGAGGTCACGTAAATGATTTCTGGCCATGGCCAGGATGACATCAGATACAAACAGGATGGGGCACAGAGTATCAGGGAACAGGGGTATCAATACCATCTTTAAAAAAAATAGGAGGAACATATCTTAGGGGTACAGATAATATCTGAAAAGTTTATGCCACTAGGCCTGTGATATCCAGATTTTTAAAAAAATTCCATGCACATGTAGAAGGCAGGTTGGTTTATATCAGATTGTTTCCAAATTAGTAAGCCCAACACTATGGGGATTTTCTACAATTTTCTTCAAAATATAAAAAATGGTCACTAGTGCATACTGGCAATCCTTAAAAAGAAAATCTTAATGCAAATGATAAGATATTGGCATGCCAGAAAGTTCAAACCATGCATCTCATCTTTTGAGATGCAAAGGATAATCAGATTTAGGGTAATCTTGTGTGATTTTTAAAATCAAAACCTTTCTAAGAACATCCTGGGACCTTAGTCAAAGAACGTTGTATAAGCAAAGAAGTGAAATTTCTGGAAAGATCCTGATCTTGACCCTGGTACCTGACAACACCAATTGCTTGATCATGCCATTAAGAAAAATCTAGGCAACCAAACACTGAAGAACTCTATCTGTTAGAAACTCCTTACAGAGTTTGTTCTACGGCTTATATCAGCCTAAAGTATAGCACACTCATAGTTTTGAAATCTGGAAGATTCTTTGGATTCATTCTTTATGTTAGCAAGCCTTTTTCAAAATGTTTCTACTCACCAGCTTTTGCTCCCTCTGCTGGATCTTAATAGCAAGCAACAATGAGAACTCCAATTCTAAAAAGAGGCATTTAAGTATATTTTCTCTTTACCAAATTGTGAATAAATCAGAGGGATGTGTGCAAAACCTATATGCTTAACAAATCCAAGCTGACTTTGATTTAGAATGCCCTGATTAATGACTGTGAAATTTTAAGATTCTGAATATGTGATACCTTAACCCCATTCCATCAAAAAAGAACATAAGAAATGAAACAATTTTATTTTGGTGAATAGCAAAAACAAACACCACAAATTCTGGGAGAATTCAGTGTATGTCTAACTTGCATATATAGTTTGTTGCAGTTGTTTTGTGTCAATATATATTTGAGTAATAAAATTAAAATTTGTTCTAGCCTAATTATCAGCAATGTGAATTAAAAGTATTTTTCAGGTCTGGCTGGTGTGGCTCAGTGGTTGAGCATCAACCTATGAACCATGAGGTCATGGTTCAATTCCCGGTCAGGGCACATGCCTGGGTTGCAGGCTCCATCCCCAGTGGGGGGTTTGCAGGAGGCAGCCGATCAATGATTCTCTCTCATCATTGATGTTTCTATCTCTCTCTCCCTCTTCCTTCCTCTCTGAAATTAATAAAAATATATTAAAAAATATTTTTCAGGTAATAAACTCATTTTTTTTTCACAGATGAGTCAACCAGCCCAACATTCTTTAAAGTTAACCTCTAATGAAGAATAACATATTTATCCTGTCTGTACATATGCATATTCAGTTACCCTGGCATGAAAATTAGTTATTTTGGTACCAAAGAGTTTCAGAAATATAATCATGAGCAGAGAGAATGCCCCCATTTCTGTAACTCATTTACAATAAGGCTTTTTTTTTTTTTTACTGGTTATCCTATTAAAAGGTCAAGAAGACTGTGAATCTATAAATAGATTGATCTCCTGATTACCAACAGAGAGGATAAAACTCTAAGTGCTTTCGCTTCTGTATTTGGCAGTAACTGATTATACCCTGAATCTCTGCAGCCAAGCAGCTTCATAGATCTCTATTTTTAGTAACTTAAATTTGCTCTTTACCGATATTTAAGGATACAGTACCAATATGTGCCAATGCCTTAACTAGTGGTATAGTTAAAAGATATAAGAGGGAAAAGATATGCTGAGGTCAAATATAAAATGCAGAGACAGGTATCTAAACATCCTCAAAGCAAAGACACAACTGCAAATTTTAAGCCCCAGGCATTAAGTCACTTGGCTCCAGAAATCCCCTTCTCTTTCTTCTTCCCTCTGGTACACTTGTGTTCCATATAGCTCACAATACTTCCCCCCTCCCCCAAATGCTGGCCTGTCATGGGCCAAAAATTTGGGTGAGAGATTACTGTGTTAGAATGCCATTTTTCAATGTTAAACTTAAATTACCCTTCATATGTGCAAGATCAGGATCTGGCATGCTGAATCTACATAAGCTAAAGGACTACTAAAGAGAGAATGTAATGCTGCAAAGAGCTTGACTTCCTTATCCCATTATGATCTCCTTACTGAGTCTAAAAGGCACATGCTTCATTAAACTACTTAAAGGTTTTAGTTCAAAGCAATTGCACAACTCTTAACTTCTCATTCAAAATTGCATGAAATTCATGAGCTAGGTGAAGTAATATTTCAATTACCTGAGTAAAATAAAAACATAAGAAATCAAGATATAACCATCTGACGTCAGTAATTCTACTGATGATTATTTTGGTGACAATCTATAATGAAAAATTGAATACCATATTTGCCTCTATCTTCTAGTATAGCTAGGAAAGTTAAAAAAAAATCTACAGGGAAATGTTATATTCACCAATATACTGCAACATTAAATACAGGGTGTCCCCAAAAATGTATACACATTTTAACAGCTGATAGCTCAATTTTGAAAATGAAATGTATTTTAATAAATACTGTCTTTATATATAGGCTTTGAGAAATACTGAAACTTAAGAAAACTGTAAATTGTTAAATCTTAACAATTTCACTTGAAATTGAGTAGATATGAATATACTATAATAACATAATTTTGTTGTCTTGATAAGTAGCTTAGACATGTGATATCACTTTGAGGCTCTAACTATTTGATAGATAGTACCTCCATAAATAAGGAAAATAGCTTTTACATTCTTTTAGTAATAGTTAATGATAGACAATAAGAAATACAAAGCTTTAAGTAAATTACTTGTCCATTAACAGATCATCATCTCAAACTCATTATCAAAATGTCCATCTTAAATTGTGTATACTTGACTATACAAAATTGAATTGAGAAGTAGTGCTCAGTGAATTTGTCCTTTGTTTCCATGGAAACAGTTGCTGGATTGCTGGCTTTAAAGTGGAAAACTATAGTACATTAATATCCCAGAAAGTTCAAAACTTATATCTTAGACTTTTTGTGCCAGGTTCTTGAAACAGCAGTTCATAGCATGCCTATATACCTGATGTAAGACACCTTTGATTTCTACTGAGTTTCTTGGTTCTCTCTTGCCAGCCTCCACCCAGTAGAACAGCTCAAGAATAAAGGTATTTCCTTATTTGATTTTGCATCCTTACTATATAATACTGGTTCCAGCTTAAGCCCTTATTTAATAAAAGCATTTTGAACACATAAAATAGAATAATGTAATCTATTTTCTCCTTCTAGTTATAAGGAATGCAAGCTTTAGTGTCAGACTAAATTCATGTATTTGAACCTGACTTCAACAGCTAGCTAGTTCTATGACCCATAGGTCAATCATATACTTTTTCTATGTCAGTTTCCATATTAAATGGAAGATAAAAACAAAACCCAAGTCATGAGTTGTGATTTTTAAATGATGTAATTGAAATAAAGCATCTAGAATAATGTTTGACATAGTAAGAAATCAATAAATGATATTGATAATAATTGCAATAACTGTACTGGTGCTGCTACAACTTCTTGCCAGGCACAGTGCTAAATTCCCTTATCTTCAATCACTATAACCCTGCATGATTATCTCCATGCTGCTGACAGGTACCAGAGAGGATACCTAGTACCACTCAAATTGTAAACTGTGGGGTCCGAATTTAAACCCTCTTCTGCTTGATTCCAAGGCCCGGGATTTTTTCAACATGACATACTGCCTCTTCTGGATATGTTTCAAAAATCCAGAAAGGCACAATATCTCTCCTTCAAAGCTTTTCAGACTATTTCTAGAAATTAAAATATGGCTACCTGATCCATTACAGAAGATAGCTAATTCAAAATCAGTAGGTTGTACAAAGAAATTTGCCCACAATATACTCTATTTTTACTTTTTCAGGAAGTCAATTAATTAGATTTCCTTGATGTAGTGCAGGAAAGCATAAAATTGGATGTTTAACTTGGAAGTAAACATCAAGGTCTCATTTCAGAGCACCGAGTCTTTCTCAGGAGTTACCTGGTGGCCTTAGAGAATTTCTAAAAAGTCCTCTTTACTCACACTGATCATGTTATATGCTCTGGTTATATCTCCTTTTAGGAAAAGTAATCAATGTTTACTGGTCACCTGGGTCCACTGATGACAATAGGAGAAATACTCTACCACAAGAATAAAAAAACTCACTTTTTCTAAGGGTACAGGCAGGCTCATGATTGTTCAAGCAAACTTTTCAGTAAAGAAATGAGAGTATTAACTATTTTATTGGGGATCTCCAGTAAACTACAATATAATAACTAGCATGCAAACACTGTTCGAGTTTAAAAAGTACTGTCATATATGTCATGTACTGAATATAAATGCTGTGACATTGGTGCTAACATGAAATTTATTACATACTAGAGGCCCAGTGCACGAATTCATGCACAGGTGGGGCCTTTGGCCTGACTGGAGATCAGGGCCAATTAGGGCCATCTCACCCAGTCTCGATTGGGACCGATCAGGGCCAGCCGGCCAGGGAGGGATTGCAGGAGGGCTCCACAGCATGTCTGGCTCTCTAGGCCAGTCCTGATTGGCCAGACCTCAGCAGCAAGCTAACCTACTGGTCAGAGCATCTGACCCCTGGTGGTCAGTGTGCATCATAGCAACTGGTTGACCGGTCAACCAAAAGGTCAACCAATTGGTCGGACACTTAGCATAGTATGCTTTTATTATACAGGATTTGGAAACAATGGCAACAACAATCCCCTCCCATAAAAACAAACAAAATAAGTGAATAAAACCCTGAGGCACAGGACTAATAAATGACTAAAGTGGTACATTCAGTGTTATTACATATAAATCTTTGCACTACGTTATTCAGATTGAGGTTAAGTATCTGTAAACTGAAAAATTATATAGAGAGATATTTACACGGCTAATGAGGAAGTAGCAATTTGTCAAACAGTGCATGGATATAGCACAGAAAAATAGCCTTGCAGAACAATTCAGCTAAGGACCATTCAGTTTGAGTCTTCTTTTTTGCTTTAATTATTTTCTAGTTAATCATAAGTAAATTATGTGTGTCTATTAAAGTGACAGTGTGGATAAAGTTAGATTTTTTTTGACAATGAATCAAAAAAGTATTAGCTCAAATTCTATAAATTTTCAGATATCCTAATATGACCTGTAAAAATGCCAATTTCAAATGAAGAACAAAATTAATAATTCTTTCCCAAATGCATTACATGATTACTGTTTAAATGCTTTAGTTACAACCAATATTAACCCTTTGCACTCGCTTGCTTTTTTCTCGATTCCTTTATTCTACCCGGGATTTAATTTTTTAAATACCCCAGATTTTACAAAGCACGGCAGTAGAATAAAAAACTGGAGTTTCTTTTCATACAAACTTATTTATTTGGATTTTTTTGTATTTCAAATTATTGATACATTCAAAGAGTAATTTTAATCTCTATAATTTTTCATGGTGTGATATTTTTTGAAACATTCACCCACATGAAGACCTGGTTTACATTCACATGTTTCGCAAATATAAATCGTCTCTCTTCTTCCTCCTTTGATTTTTCTGTTAGAACAAACAACACAATCTTTGTGTTTTTTATTAGGGTGAGGTGTGATTATATGGAGCTTTCCATCTAAACGTTGCTCTAAGTTAGTGGATAATAATCTACCCCTGGAAGTTAGTGTACCATCTCTGAATTCTCCAACAAGATCATGTACTAGTTTCCTAATAAATTTCACATGCGTTATTGGTTTTTCATTTTTTCTTTTTTGGCATTCTTTGTACAATATATAGGAATTTACAACACTGACCTCAAGCCCCCAGAAAAACAATTTACGCCACCATTTTAGGGTCTTCCTCATAAAACAGTATGTGCCTGTGTAGTGATCAGCTATATCAACACCCCCCATAAACTTTGTATAGTTGGTCATGACCTTGGGTTTGAGAACTATTTCCTTTCCACCACCACGCACTCTCCTTTCCACAGACTCAGTCTCTGAAGTGTCCCATGTACTGAGCATCGTGACTATCCTCTTGTCTTTCCACGCAAGAAGCATTACTTTTTTTTTTAAATACTTTTTAAAAATATATTTTATTGATTTTTTACAGAGAGGAAGAGAGAGGGATAGAGAGTTAGAAACATCCATGAGAGAGAAACATCGATCAGCTGCCTCTTGCACACCCCCTACTGGGGATGTGCCCGCAACCAAGGTACATGCCCTTGACCGGAATCAAACCTGGGACCCTTGAGTCCGCAGGCCGACGATCTATCCACTGAGCCAAACCGGTTTCGGCAGCATTACATTTTCATCCCTGAAAGCCACTATCTCTCCTTTCATTAGCTTTGGATGTTTGATAACAGGTGGATTATCTTTCCTATTGAGCATTATTGTCCCTGTCAAGTGTGTTTTTTCCTTGAACAATTCCTTTGCAAGAGTGACACTAGTGTAATACCTGTCAGTGAAGAAATGATAACCTTGAGAACCAAGTACTGAGTTCTTCAATCTTTCATGAAGCTCTAAAACTATTCTGCTAGTAAAAGGGAGATCAGGTCTCACCAACGTTTCAGATGTTATTCCTCCATAATAAGGGACAAATGAATGTACGTAACCACATTTTGAATCTGAGAGGACATATAAACGAATACCCCATTTTGTTGGCTTTTTAGGATTATATGTGATGAAGTGTATCTTTCCCTTGAAACCAACAACAGCCTCATCAACAGCAATCTCTCTTCCAGGACAGAATCTCTCCCTAAATTTCATTTCAAGGTATGACAAGAAGCAGTTCACCTTCTCGGTTCTTGTTCTCAAATCTTTACTTGACTTTTGGTCGTTTTTCAAGTGTAACATCCAAAATATTTGCAAGAACCTTTCTCTTTTGAAAACAGATCGAAAAAAATGGTATATGAGACTCAAAATCCATGGACCAATAACTGCAAGTTGGGGTGATTCAATACACCCATATTTAGTATTACACCAAGAAAAGCCTTCATTTCCTCTATCGTCACATCTTTCCAATTATTCCAAGTGGATCACTGGGATAGTTCTTTCTGGCTAATTTTATGCCTAGCATACTCATTTGTCTCATCTGTTATATTTTTTATCAACGTCTCAGTAAAAAACAACTGAAAAAAGTCTATTGGTGTGGCACATCCAGAAGGAACTTGAGGTCCAACATGTAACTGACCAGTGGAGAAAGGGATTCTGCTAGGCTCTTGGTCATTCACAGATGTAGATGTCCACTTTTCTTTTTCCTGCTTTCCCCTAGAAACGTAACTTTCACTGGGTCTTATACCCGATTTCTCAATGATATCACCTATATCTCCATCACTCTTACTCGAATAAACAATTGTGTGTCTTTGTTTTGCCTTTATGAATTCAATGTCACTGTCACTGTCAGTACTTTCAGCCAGATCTTTGGGCAAAGCAAGGGACTTTTTCCTTTCTGTAGTTCCACTAGGACCAGTGATTTGTTCATCATCTCCACTCGCATCCTCGGAGAACTCACTTCCGTCACTATTACATTTTTCACTTTTTTCTTCGTTTTTCGAAGTAAAATTCATCATCGCTGCTTTCTATGTCTTTGGAAAACTTATCCATCCTGAGGAGGGGAAATTCATTCAGAACGTGCGACTGCTAGGGGGCAAACCAATCAGCCAACTAAACCCTGTGTCATGACAACATCTGTGATATGCTAATAGAAACCTAAACAAACCTAGGAGACGAAAAGATAAGGAAGGTTCTTTACCAAGGGAAGATGATGCAAGCTCAAAAGGGCATGATGCAAGGACTCATGCCTTGGACCCTCCTACTCAGGATTGCTGCCTATGCAAAAGATAAGCTTAGGTGGTGGCATCAGTTGAGATGGCATTTACATTTTACTTGTCCTTTCATGCTAATGAAAACAAGAAAAGATACTGGAAAAATAGACAAAAATCCCCCTTCCTCCTGCGGTGAAACTACGTGTCGAGTGTGGCTCGACATACGAGCTGCTACCGATGCTAACCGTGTCGAGTCACACTCGACATCCGAGTGCAAAAGATTAAATTAGTTTTTATTCCCAAATCTAATGTCCATTAGGTGGAAATTACCAATAAGGAAGATATAATTCAAAAAGGAATAATTCTTACTTTGAACAATTGAATATATATTATGAATATGTGTTTGTATAATTATAAAGGCAATTGTGTATTTGCAAAGATAATATATATTTTGAAAAGAATTGTTCTCAGTGGACCCACAAAAAAGTTGATACAATTTTAATAATACTACTAAGGTATTACTCGCAGTTTTCACTGTCACTTCTCAGAATGTGCAAGGAGTCTTCTAGAGACCACATGGTGTGTGATATTACAGTAGATTGGATACCAAAACAGAGATTAAGGATAACTTCTATTAGGCCAGATATTAATGCAACATATAAAACTATATATAATGCTAATCTTCTTACCATTTGATTTTTAATTTGGAAAATATATTATTTTCAAAAATGTTACTTATACATATATTAACATATAACAAATTTTTTAGTGAATTAATAAATAGGTCTTAAGGTTATCAGTTTTAGTTTCAATACAGTAAATCTACACTAATAAAAGAGAAACATGCAAATTGGCCATACCTCTACTACCCCCACAAGCCACGCCCAGCAGCATATCAGGAGTGAGTATGCAAATTAACCCAACCAAGATGGCTGCGGCCACGGAGTGAGCAGGAGGCTTGGGTTTCCCTGGCAATGGAGGAAGCCAAGCTTCCTGCCTGCCCTGGCAGGCCCTGGCCTCCGCTCAAGGCTTCAAAGTTTCAATTATAGAAGATAAAAAAATCCCAGATCCCAGGGCCTCTGCTTGGGTCGCCAGGGGGCGTGGCCGGCCTGCAAACCACCACAGGCCCCTCACCCAGGCTGCCCCATGCCCCAAGAGAACCCCCACCCTGATCCGGGACATCCTTCAGGGCAAACCAGCCGGCTCCCACCTGTGCACCAGGCCTCTATCCTATCTAATAAAAGAGTAATATGCAAATTGAGTGTCACTCCAACACACAAGATGGCTGCCCCATGTGGTCAAAGATGGCTGTCCCTATGTGGACACAAGATGGCTGCCCCCATGTGGACACAAGATGACCACCACAAGATGGCCAGCAGGGAAGGGCAGTTGGGAGGGACCAGGCCTGCAAGGGAGGGCAGTTGGGGGTGATCAAGCCTGCAGAGGAGGGCAGTTATGGGTGACCAGGCCTGCAGAGGAGGGAAGTTGTGGGCGACCGAGCCTGCAGGGAAGGGCAGTTGAGGGGGACCCAGGCCTGCAGGGGAGGACAGTTAGGGGCAAACAGTCTGGCAGGGGAGCAGTTAGGCATCAATCAGGCTGGCAGGGGAGTGGTTAGGGGGTGATCAGGCTGGCAGGCAGAAGTGGTTAGGAGCAATCAGGAAGGCAGGCAGGCGAGCAGTTGGGAACCAGCAGTCCTGGATTGTGAGAGGGATGTCCAACTGCCCGTTTAGGCCCGATCCTATTGCCTAAACAATCGGACATCCCTCAAGGGGTCCCAGATTGGAGAGGGTACAGGCTGGGCTGAGGGACACACATCCCCGTGCACGAATTTCGTGTACCGGGCCTCTAGTATTGTTATAACCCACATCAACAAAAGATCTTTGCAGTTTACCATAAATTTTAAGGGTGTAAGATCCACTTGAAACCTATGTACTCTTATTAACCAGTGTCAACCCAATAAATTTAGTTTAAAAATTAAATTAAATTTAAGAAAAAAGGAATGTAAGGTCCATAGGACCAAAAAGTTTTGGAGCCATTGATAAAGAAACAAGAAAATATTTAGTCAGTCTTAAACTATCCCCATACTTTTATAAAGCCCAATGGTAAAGATTTTTATGATTCTGGTAATATATAACAAGTCATTTAAAACAGATCTATTTAAATACCCTTAAAGCATTTTGTTCATAACATAAGAAAAATTGAGCTCCTTAGATATTGCTCTATTTTCAAAATATATTTATAACTCAACCAAAATAAATAATTCATACCTCACCAAGTGAGTAATAACGTCTTGGGATCTGTGAGTCCGGATAGATGTTTTCAAGGTACCAAGAAAAGGGCTTACACTTCAGATTTTCTCTCAGTGATTTTCTGACTGACACATCTCCATAATCCACTTTGACAACACCTGGAATTTTTCAGAAAAACACAAATCAGTTTGTGCTATTTTGGTTTTAGCACAGTTTCACTCTGTTTAATTTTGATCAGTCTTTTCTCTGTAATTATAATTCCATCAAATTCAATTGCATATGCAGCTGCTATTGCACTGATTTTCTTACTAACATCCAATTAGTACATTAAATTGACATAAAAATAGTTTTCCCATTGGTTATGACTTTTCAAATGCAAATATTTATCACCAAGTACTTGTACTTCTTAGATTGAATAATTAATCAACTAAGTGTAAATTGCTATTAATTTAGCATCTTATATTCAAAGCTTAACTGAGGTGTTTTTTCTTTCATAAAAATTTCAATAGCTCCAATGCCTTTGTGAATGTTCATTATTTTCCCTACAGTGTCATTTATTTACCACCTGCAGATTTCATGAGAAATTTACTATATAAATATGATGCTCAACAATGTAAAGCACTTACATGTTCTAATTTTCCCTTCTTCTTCTTCTTGAATGTTTATTCTATCTAGGCTTCTCATAGACCTGATTTTTTTCTTTATTGATTTTTTTTCCTTATTTTATTTTATGAGTTAATATAAGCTACTTGAAATCCTTGGATAAGGTAGTGAATAAATAAGTATATAGAAACTATTAAACAAATGGAATATACTCATGGGATATATTAAAATTGCTTAGCTTTACTTCATATCAAAACAGAATATATAAAATTAATATTTACACTGAAGATCATAAGAGAATGCTTTCTAGTTGAGAAGTAAAAACGATAACACCACTAACTTTTATATAAAAATATGTGGTGACTTTTGACCAAAATGACTAAATAATTGTGATGAGATTGCAATTATTTTTGAGATTATTTTGGAAAGGTCTCTATTTAATAGGTTTCTTTAAGACAAGTAGTAACTAGACATTAGGGTAGAATAAATGGCCCAGTATTTACTATATTCTATTCCAACCAAGCAGCAAAGCCCATCAATCATTCTACAAAATAAGAAACAATTGTTTAGACAACCTAACTGTCTACAACTAATATCATTATTTGTTTTTTTATCTTCAAAAGCAGCAACACTCTTGGAGCCCATCACCTGCTAGCTTCACTCTTCCTCTGCTGTCTCTTCAGATTTTTTTGTTTTACAAAAAGAAATGCCTTAGTGTTATTAGAAAGCATTCTGCTCATATTTACAGACCAAACCATTTCCTTCTAAGAAAATATTGACTTTTCTAGCTGGTGTTTAGAAAGAAAACAACCAGGTCTTTGGGCATTTTAAATGAATAAATATTTGCTATCAAAATAATTTTGTCTAGAACTTCCATTCTGGAGTTTAACCTTAAAAAAAAAAAGGCTTGAAAACATTTACAAAATAGATGACTAAAAGACTATCTCTCTGTGTTAAGTGCTACAGCAACTGAAATCACCTATATAATAGTCTTCAAAATCATATAAAGAGATGAGTGACTATGAAGTAGAGCCTGAATTAAATTATTTAGATCCATGGTTTAAAATGCCATCTGCCTTATTTTCCAAACTGTTAGCTCTAAACCTCTTTAAAGTAGTTTATCCAATTGTTTGCCCAAGAATTTTACTGGGATCTCTAAAGGCATCTCAAATTTGACAAGTCTAAAACAGTCTTCTTGATTTTCGATCTTGTTCCGTCTCTAAGGTTCTCCATTTCAGTAACTAGCACAAAAATCCACCAATTTGCTCAGGGCAAAACAGAGGAGTAATTCTTTTACCTCACACATACATATTCAATTTATTAGTGACTTCTGTTGGCTCTGCATTTACAATATATCCCCAGCCCTGCTGCCCCCTCCCACCTTCCCCTCTACCATGCTGGTCCCACCCTCTCTCATCTTTTGCCTAAACTAGCATTGTAATTGCCTCCTAATTAGTCCCACTGACATCTTACATTTCTCCATCTATCCCTTATTCATTGTTGCCTGCTCCCTAGACAGTATATCTTAAATTTAAATAAAATCATGTCTATCCCCTGTTCTAAAGCTTCAAATGATGTTCTACTGTGTTAAGAATAACTGACAATGCCTTAAACATTGCTTAATATCCTCATGAACTGACTCTTGGCTATCTCTCTGAATTAATCATTGATAGTTACTTTATCATAGCCACATTGGATTTCTGTTGTTTACTTTGCACCCCCCCCCCTTTTTTTTTTACATGCTAAGTTCATTCCCATGTCATGGCTTTGTAATCATCCTTTTTCCTGTCTGGAACAGTATTACCCTGGAACTTCCTTTTTTATTTAATTTTTTAAAAAGTTTTATTTAATTTTTTTGGTTTTATTATATTTTTAGCTTTACTGTTCAGATTATTACAGATGTTCCTCTTCCTCCCCCCCATAGCTCCCCTCCACCCAGTTCCCACCCCACCCCAAGCCCTTGCCCCCCCACATACACACACTGTCCTCGTCCATAGGTGTAAGATCTTTGTCCAATCTCTACCTGTATCTCTCATACCCATTTACCCCGAGAGTTGTCAGTCTGCTCCCTTTCCATGCCCCTGATTCTATTATATTCACCAGTTTATTCTGTTCATAAGATTTTTTATTCATTTGATTTTTAGATTCACTTGTTGATATGTATTTGTTGTCACTTTGTTGTTCATAATTTTTTATCTTTACCTTTTTCTTCTTCTTCCTTTTCTTAAAGAATACCCTTCAGCATTTCATATAATACTGGTTTGGTGGTGATGAACTCCTTTAGCTTTTTCTTGTCTGTGAAGCTCTTTATCTGACCTTAAATTCTGAATGATAGCTTTGCTGGGTAGAGTAATCTTGGTTGTAGGTTCTTGCTATTCATCACTTTGAATATTTCTTGCCACTCCCTTCTGGCCTGCATAGTGACTGTTGAGAAATCAGCTGACAGTCGTATGGGTACTCCCTTGTAGGTTACTAGCTGTTTTTCTCTTGCTGCTTTTAAGATTCCCTCTTTGTCTTTTGCCCTTGGCATTTTAATTATGATGTATCTTGGTGTGGTTTCCTCTTGTTTGGAGTTCTCTGTGCTTTTTGGACTTATAAGTATATTTCTTTCACCAGGTAGGGGAAAGTTTTCTGTCATTATTTCTTTAAATATGCTTTCAATATCTTGCTCTCTCTCTTCTTCTGGCACCCCCATAATTCGGATGTTGGGATGCTTAAAGTTGTCACAGAGGCTCCTTACACTATCTTCATATTTTTGGATTCTTTTTTTCTTTTTGCACTTTTGGTTGGGTGTTTTTTGCTTTCTCATATTTCAAATCTTTTGACTTTATTCTTGGGATCCTCTAGTCTACTCTTGAATCCCTGTATATTATCCTTTATTTCAGTCAGTGTATGCTTAATTTCTGACTGGTCCTTTTCCATTTATTTATTTATTTATTTATTTATTTATTTATTTATTTTTGGCATTCTCACTAAGATCCTTGAAGATCTCACTAAGTTCCTTGGAGGTTTCTAGAAGATTCTTGAGTAACCTTATAACTGTGGTTTTTAATTCTATATCCAGTATTTTGCTTTCATCCATTTCTTTCATTTGTGACATGTTTCTTTTTCTCCACATTTTGGCTGCTTCCCTGTGTTTGTTTCTATATATTGGGTAGCTGCTAAGTCTCCTTGAGTTAATAGAGTGTAGGTGTCCTATAGAGCCCAGTGGCTCAGCCTCCCCAGTCACTCTTGGTGCACCACTTTGTGGGCTGTGTGTACAGTCTTGTTGTACTTGAGCCTTGATTGCTGTTGGTATCACTGGGAGGGATTGACCTCCAGGCCAATTGACTGTAGGGACCAGCTGGGACATCAGAGGGAAAGCTGCTGTGTAGAAGTCACCCTTATGGGGCGGGACTTGCTTCAGTGGGACTTTGGTGCTCACTGAATCTGCCCCTTGAGTGTGTCACTTATGTATGTGAAAAGTTGTAATCTGGTATGGTCTCACGCTGACCACTGGGTACACTGGCTCTTGAATCTCCAAGGTGGTACAAAGTCAGCCACTGCCTGGGGCCACCCAACAGGAGCTACAGAGAGATCTGCAGATTCCTCCACTTTGTATCGGGTTTGGAAGTGCCCAGACAAGGCCCAGCTATGAAGCAAGGCCTTCCTTTGATAGCTTCAAGGCTCCCTGAACCAGCTGCTGCCTGTTTGACAGGTTTTAGGCTGAGAAAGAACAGGCCATTCATATGCAAAAGCCACTGCACACAGCTTTGGTGGGGATGTAAATTGGGTGGGGTGGGGTCTCAGGGAATCACCAGGGTGGAGCAAACAGCAATGGCTGTCTGTCAGCCCTGCACCAGAGAGGTCCCCCGGCTCAGGAACAATGACTGCTGCATGCACCTCTGTCTGAAAGAAAGACGCCCTCTGGATACCAGGCAGTACAGTTTCTCCCTGTATGTGTCTGGGTCCCCCAGATTCTCACCCAGAAATGGAGTTCAGAGCAAGCAGGAGCTTGTATCTCCCTCCCTATTAAAAAGGCAGCGCACCCAGGTTCCAGCCCATTCCACGCCTTCGCACCTCCTATCAGTCTCAATGCAATTTCTTCTTTACCTCTAGTTGTAGCCCTTCCACTCAGCCAGTTTTCCCGCAGTTCTGAATGATAGTTGTTCTGTCTTTTAGTTGTAATTTTGATGTGGTTGTGAGAGGCAGCGAGTACAGGTGTTTACCTACGCTGCCATCTTGGTTCTCTGCCTACCCTGCAACTTTCATGAGCTGTCCTTCAACAAGTTTCCGCTCAAACTTCACTTCCTCAGATTCACCTTGGCCTTCCTATCTAAATTGATCCCTCCATGCCATCATCCTGAGTCAGACTCTATTCCTCTTTCCTGCCTAATTTTTCTCCAGGGCACTTCTTACCACTTGATATTATATTACAGATTAATCTTCCCATTGCCTCACATCAAAAAGTTTGAATAAATTATTTAATCTCTTGAAGCCTTGGGTATCCTATCTGATAACATCTTATTAGATGTTGTAAATACTAAATAATGCCTGAAAAAGGCATAAAACAGTGCATGGTATATAATAATTGCTGAATACATGTTGTATATTGTACTGGATATCTGTTGTTTCCCATGCCAATACCCATTCTGCCTTCTGCTAAGAGCATCCCTTCCCCACTTTCAATATGATGGTTTAGTGACTCCATTCCCCTATCCACCTTTCCAGCTTCAACTGTGGGCACATGCTAAAGGCATGTCACCAGGGAATCTTATTAAATTGCAGAATGTAATTTTGTTAGTTTGAACTGAGGCCCAAAAGTCTGCATATCTATTAGTTTCCAAGGGATGCTTTCCATGAGTTACTCAGGCCAAGTTCTGAGTAACATTCAAGACAACCAGAGCATTCCATTTTCAACCTTACACCCAACCCATCATAATGATTGGCTCAGGAATGGATATGTGAACAAGCCAGCCTAATAAATGTGTACTGAGAATTTGCTAGTTGAAGTTGACACTCTGATTCTTGTGGAATTGCTCTGTATCTGGATGCTTTAAGCCTGGAGTTTCTGGGGCCACCATAGAGAGAACTCCTAAGATAGTGAGGCCAATGCAGAGTAAAATAAACAGATGGAAAGAGAGAAAGAGAAAAAAAAGAGAGAGAGAGAGAGAGCAGAGGCCAAGCCAAGATTAAGTCAGCAGAAGCTTATTTATTTTATTCCAACTACATACCAGGTGCATTTTCTAGGCACCTGGGATCTATTAGTGAACAGAACAAAAGTATCTTCCTTTATGGAGTTTACATTCTAGTGGAGGAAGACAAATAAACAGACTAGGGTGAGATAGGAAGGTTGCAATACAAGAATTGGATGCATTAAAAAAATTTTTTTTTCAAAGGCAACTTAAAGAGTTGAAAGTTGTAAAGGTAAATATTTCAATGAGATTGGCATAAATCTGGAAAGGCTTTGACAATAAGATAAAGATGCATTATGAATTAGAAAAAAAAGAGCATTTTAATTAACTACAGGTATGCAGGTTTGATTAAGAGGCACATGATAACACTTATTCATTGTTATACTTTATTAAATAACCTGTCCTTTATTCATCATTTTATAATCTACTTCATGGTAGTATTCAGTTTAGATATGTAGGATATCCAACTTAAATTTTTAAACAGATTGAAGATCATAATGAACTTATTTAAGTTCTTCCCTAGTAGATGCCTAATAAGCCTAATAGTTCTGGTTCCCCTATAATCAGGATACCTAACAGAATAGCCTAGAGCTTAGAGTTTGATGCATGTGAATATGTACTGCTGTGAGCTTAAGAAAAGGGGAAATGATATTCCTTCAATAAGGAATGAGTAAGTAAATCAATGATATATTTATCTAATTGACAAAATAGAATTCATATATTGAAATTATAACTGTATAAGAATATAAAAATGTTGATAAAACAAATTTTCTTATACTATTATTATAACAAAGTAAAATGAAAATATATGAAACATCAATAAAAAAAATGAGAAGAGAAACAGCACATTCCCTTTTCTACCTACTAAGAAAAGAACAAGAAGTTAATACATTTACCGTATTTTCCGGCGTATAAGACGACTGGGCGTATAGAAGATTTTCCTGGGTTAAAAAGTCGTTTTATACGCCAGAAAATATGGTATTTTTCCTTAAGCACAACAATTAAAACTATGTAGCTAATCATAAAATTTTTTATACACAATGACATATTAACAATACACTTGTATATTTCAGTAGACCAATATCCATAGTTTCAGCTAAGAATTTTTTTGTGATATTGTCAAAATTCCCTATAACAGAAAAATATACTCTTTATTTTGTTATTCACTTTGAACACTTGTCATTGCGAGCTTTATGAATAAGGATCTGCATTCCTTTTTCCTCAAAAGTAGTAATAATAAAAAGATAAATAATTTTTAAGCCAACTAGAGATTAGTGTGTTTTAGAGTATATAAATACTAGATTGTGTCAGAGGTTTAGCAAATTACTTGGGATACTTTTGTATTATTCAACAACAATAACAACAACAAAACTACTCTTTTAATCCAGCATTTCCTTTTTTACCCATTCTTGATATGTACAAAAATCACCCCAACACATAATCTCTCATTAAGAAATCACTGGATAGAACCACATTAAAGGCTGATGGCCCATCCCAGCTAATAATACATAGTGATTGTTTGTTGAATTTAGCATTAACTATTATGATTGCAATTTTATTTTAATGGGATAAAGATGAGATAATAACTTGTACAAGGAACATAGCTATGTCACGTAGAAGAAGCAAAGATCAGACAACTTCCCGATCGATTTAAGTCTGTCTGATCTCCATAGTCAAGTTTGGGCAGGGCTTGAGGCTAAATTTTCTAATTGCCTCAAACTTTAGTTCAATTTGACAATAAAAAATCTCATATTGAACTACTTGGTTTTAGATGAATGAGAATATGGGAAACAAGAAAAGTGAACATTTGCAATTGCCTTTTAAAATAAAGGTCAATTTGATATCAGTTGAAGCAAATCAACTATAAAATCCACAATTTCTAGGAAAAATAAAATCCAAGTAAGGACCTTCAAGGCAATGTTTACCACCCTTTATAAGCTACAGCAGTCAGAGTATATACCATCACCTGCTCCCTTACTCACACATGTTATAGAAAATGCAAGAGAGGTACTGAGCCAATGAACCACCACTGATATACCTTGTGCGTTTTGTCTTTTGTTTTTTATCCCCCCATATTAAGAACAAAAGTGCATACAATTTATATGTTTATCTTTTATAAAATTTTAATGGTTATTTGAGAATTATGTACTCATTGCAGATACATTTTTAAAACAGGTAAATACAAAAAGTAATATAAAAGTCATCTGTGCCTTGGCTAAGTAGCTCAGTTGGTTAGAGTCGTCCCTATACACCAAGGTTGTGAGTTCGATCCCCAGTCAGGACACATACACGGATCAACCAATGAATGTACAAATAAGTGGAACAACAAATTGATGTTTCTCTCTCCCATCCTCTTTCTCTAAATCAATCAATAAAAATTTCTTAAAAAGTCATCTGTAATACAGCTATATTTGCATGATGGTAATGATTTTTCTTGCTAAGATTTAATTATACTGCAATGTGCACTAATAACTTGTTTTATTCCTAAAACAGTAGGCCATGAACTCTTTTCAGGTCAATTGAACTCTTCTATAGCTTTGGCATTCTATTTTACATGTTGATAATAACTTACTTAATCAGTTCCCTATAGTTAGACGTTCAAGTTGTTTCTCATATAAGACTACAAAATCAATGAACATCTTTATATCTTTTATTATGCTCTTATTTCATTAAAATAATTGCTAGAAGCAATTCATTTTGAGAAATTATGTGCTGACTTCAAGACTTAAGAAAAAAACCATACCTATTACTAACCTGCTCCCCAGAAAGATATATCAAATTTACATACCCTGTAACAGTGATAAGAACCTAATTTCCCTTTCAGAACACTGACTATTTTAATGTATTCTTTAATTTACCACTTTTTGTTATGTGGAGATAAATGGCACCTCAATATTATTTAAAATTGATTACTAGTGATGACAATTCTTCTCCAATTGGCTTTGCCATTTCTTCTTTTATAAACTGCCTATTCTTTCCCTTTCCCAGTTTTCCATTGACATGTTCACTTTTTGATGTATAAGCACTCTTGATACAACAATATTGGAGATAGATGTTGCAAATATTTAATTTTTGGTACTTAATTTGGCAATACAAAAAGTGTTAAAAATTGTTTGCTTTGTGCCCTTCATATGATATTTGACTTTCACTATCTTAACATTTTTTTTAAAGTCCAGCTATATATTCTTACATCCTTAAATTTTTTCACTTTATATATTTTTTCATTTAACTCATTAATCATATGAAATTTATTTTAGTATATCTCCAACCATGTTCCATTTTGGATTTTATTGTTTTTCTTTGCACATACACTATATATTTTTGAAATGATTCACTTGATTTTGTTTGTTTGCTTTAATTAAGGACACTAGCCAACTCTCTAATTTATCTTTATTGCTGGAAAAATCTGCATGCCATACACTTTTATAGTATACATTTTATTTAGGATCAGTTTAGTTTAATATATAACTTTATATTTAGATTCCATTATTTTAACCCCTGTGAAATCTAAATGAGTATCTGCATTTCGATATTCATCTTCATTGAGGGTAAAAAAATGTAGCTATTCAAAACGTATTGTACCAGCAGTGTGAATATGCTCAGGTCCTTGAGTATTTCATTACATAATCTTGCTTTGTTTTGTTTTTAATAGGAAGTCTCAGCAGTAATTATTTTATGAATTCAGAAACAAGAAAAACTGTCTTTTCCAATAGCAAATTGATTTATTTTTATCTTATAAATACTGCTAACTTTATAGCTGATAAGGTATCCCTCTATTTTCTAGCCAGTGTATCATATAAATTTAGAATTAAATAAAGACATCTCAAACCATTTTTGGAATAGGACAAGCATTTATTCATCATGGCATGGTATGGTATGGTATGGTATGGTATGGTATGGTATGGTATGGTATGGTATGGTTAGGGCCAAGAAGTACTGAAACAACAGATATAGCACTATTTAAGGGAGTTCATATTCTTAATTTCCACAATAAATACATTTGTATATACTCTCTCATTAAAACTCTATATTATTGTTTTATTTATTTTAAGGATGAAAAAACTAAGACATTAAATGGTTAACTTGCTCAAGCTTACTTAGAAAGTAGCAGGAGGAGGATTAAGAAGTCACTCACATCCATCTAATATCAAGGTCCATGATCATGCCCACTCTACTATAATTAGAGGAAAAATCTTTGAAAAACCGATATAGAGATATATTACAAAACATAGTAATTATCATCCCATGAAAAATATAATCCACTTGGCAAATTCTCCTTGAAAAATAGATGTGATACAAGGTTCTGGACAAACTTGAATTCATGGAAATAAGTAATCAGCAATGACACAATTGGAAGTTATTCTATTGATTTGACAATTAAATATAAGCCAGAAGATTCTAGTGTGCAACAGATTGAGCAAAATATGTCTCTATAGTGCTTCACAAATTGTGTCTAATCAATCACTAGTTCTTCAGGATGCTAGATAGAACCATTGCTTCAGTGCTATGACAATATTATGTTATTATACATCTCTGAAATAGTGATATATTTTATAATCAATGACATCTTACAATTGCCTCTGGGGAGAAGACAGCTATATACTAGTTGTCTTCTTTTGAGCATATGCAAACTTGTTTTTCTATTTGTGGAAATAACTAGTCAATTGTAGTTTTAGTAATTAGTTGACATTTAAACCAATGGGCATTTAAATATATACTGATTATTGTCTGAAAACCTTTAGTACTTCTGGTAAAATCAAGAAAGTAACAAGATTAAACTTTGCTGAATGGTTTCAGGGACTTGGAAGAAATCCCAGGGATAATAATGTTTTAAGAAAGTCTTTATCATCAATCATCTTGAGGGCATTGAGAATGACAGTGGATGGAAAACACATACAAACTAGTAAATCTGCAATGAAAGTAATTCAAAAAGTCAGCCTCAAAATGTAAAATTACTTGATCAATTTATTACTTATTTTGAAAAAACTATATGTATGCATAAGAATGAGATACGATAAAAAAAGTTGTATCTGACTTAGTTTATATCTAAAACAGTTCCTTAATATGTTAACCTCAACAATGAATATTCCTGCTGAGAAGGACTAATTGGGCTCATATTTATAAACAGAGCAGCAACCATTGCTAAACTGGGGCATCTCACACAAGCTGCACCTCATGGAGAAGCCTCCTATTAAACTGCCTGCTTTCCACACTGAACTATCTATTTGCACTGTATGTAGTCTTGCTTTCAACCGGACCCTTATAAAGGAATTCCTGAAACTGTATTTCAACCAATAGGATTGAAACCTTTCCCATCCAGTTGGAACTGCACAGCTACATCCTCATTAGCATCTTCACTGACCAATCAGAGTGGCTCCATTCCAACCAGTCAAGACAATCCCTTTTGGACCAATCAAACTGAGGATTTGGAGCCTGCATTTGTATGAGGGTTGACCAATCAAGGATCAGGGATGGGAACTTCTCACTGTTTAAGGCAGCTCCCCCCTGGCTCTCAAAGAGCATTTTCACTTTCAATAATTGAAGACTGTGTTTACCTGCATGGAACTATAACATCTGCTGGCTCTGTAACACCAGAGAAGAGCTGTCATTACAGAACTGAGCTTTAACACCAAAGCTGTAACACCAAAGCCATAACAGCAGGGCTACCTCACTGGGCCCACCTCTTAGCTGTGCTGCTTCACAGCAGGCTGTTTTACAATTGAGTTGCCTGCACTGAATAAAATCTCTGTCCCCCTTTACCACACCCCAAATTGGGGACTCCTGTTGGTAACAGTGACCTTTGGTTGATAGGAACAAAATAATTCTGAGTGAAAAGGAGTCTTATATTATAGTTTAACTAGAGGCCTGATGCACAAAAATTTGTGCAAGAGTAGGCCTTCCTTCCCCTGGATGCTGGCATAGGCTTCCCTCCAGCACCTGGGACCTGGGCTTCTCTCTAGCTGCTGGCAGGCACCCAGGACCCGGGTTTCCCTTGCAGCCCCGGCTTCGTCTGGAAGGACATCCAGTCTAATTAGCATATTATACTTTTATTATTATAGATTACTAGAGGCCCAGTGCATGAAATTTGTGCACGGAGGGGGGGGGTGTCCCTCAGCCCAGCCTGCACCCTCTCCAATCTGTGACCCCTTGAGGGATGTCTGACTGCCTAAAGGGGCAGTTGGACATCCCTCTCACAATCCAGGACTGCTGGCTCCCAACTACTCACCTGCCTGCCTTCCTAATTGCCCCTAACCACTTCTGCCTGCCAGCCTGATCACCTCCTAACCACTCCACTGCCAGCCTGATTGATGCCTAACTGCTGCCCTGCCAGCCTTTTTGCCCCTAACTGCCCTCCTCTGCAGGCCTGGTCACTCCTAACTGCCCTCCCCTGCAGGTTTGATCGCCCCCAACTGCCCTCCCTTGCAGGCCTGGTCCCTCCCAACGGCACTTCCCTGCTAGCCATCTTGTGGTGGCCATCTTGTGGTGGCCATCTTGTGGTGGCCATTTTGTGTCCACATGGTGGCAGGATCTTTGACCACATGGGGGCAGCCATCTTGTGTGTTGGAGTGATGGTCAATCTGCATACAACTCTTTTATTAGATAGGATAGAGGCTTGGTGCATGGGTGGGGGCTAGCTGGTTTGCCCTGAAGGGTGTCCCAGATCAGGGTGGGGGTTCCCTTGGGGTGTGGGCGGCCTGGGCGAGGGGCCTATGGTAGTTTGCAGGCCAGCCATGCCCCCCAGCGACCCAAGCGGAGGCCCTGGTATCTGGGATTTATTTATCTTCTACAATTGAAACTTTGTAGCCTGGAATGGAGCCAAGCCTCCTGCTTGCTCCATGGCAGCAGCCATTTCTGTTGGGATTTATGTATCTTCTATAATTGAAACTTTGTAGCCTGGAGTGGAGGCCAAGGCAGGCCAGGGCTTCAGAAGCTTGGCTTCCTCCATCGCCGGGGGCAACCCTAGCCTCCTGATCTTTCCAGCTCCGTGGCTGCTGCAATTTCTGTTTGGATTTATTTATCTTCTATCATTGAAACTTTGTAGCCTTGAGTGGAGGCCTAGGCCAGCAAGGGCAGGCGGAAAGCTTGGCTTCCTACATTGCCAGGGAAACCCAAGCGCCCCACCTGCTCTCTGTGGCCACAGCCATCTTGGTTGGGTTTATTTGCATATTCGCTCCTGATTGGCTTGTGGGCATGGCTTGTGGGTGTAGCAGAGGTATGGTCAATTTGCATATTACTCTTTTATTATATAGGATTATAGATTGGAAACTTTTTCTTTCAGGTATATAATAAAATGGTGACCTTTAAGTTGATGGTAGCTTAAAGTAGAGGAAAAAGTGCTTAAACATTTAGTACCTGGTCATATTTTAAGAGAAACAATAAGTTAAACACATTCAATAGGTTTCTTTACTATAGGACTCCTCAGAACTTTTACTAAGCTAAAGTGTATTTTGAATATCTAAAGTAGGTACTATTTCCCAAATTTATTTATCTTTTTCCAAAAATTTGAGACAACAACCCTCCATTAAAACCACTGAGAAATGCAGCTATATTGCAAAACTATTAATTATGGATAGGATATAAATTAATCCCATTAGAGAAAATTCTTTGTGGGGAAAAAAATCTGTATTCTTTTAAATTTTTTCATTAGCAAGTTTCCATTGCAAGATATTAATTAAACCAAGACAATGATAGGAAATTCAAATATATGTATTTGTTGACATGTGTATTTCTCTTCAGTTCCTAGAACAGTATATGGCAATAGACATTATTTAAATACTCGAGGCCTGTTGCACAAATTCGTGCATGGCCGGCCGGGGGGAGGGGCCGCGGGTGGTTGGCCAGCCTGCCCCATGCCCTGGTCAAACTCCCAGTTGAACTCCCAGTCAAGGGGACAATTTGCATATTAGCCTTTTATTATATAGGATTAGTTATACTACTCTCTGGTACATTCTCTCTCTTCCCTTTTATTCTTTCCTCTTGTTCACTCTTTCTTTCTCTCACTTGAACACATATATGTATGTAAAATATATTCTATATATTTGATTACATGGCTTAGAATTACTACTTTATAGTTAATTACTAAAAGTATTTTAGACTTATTTATATATCAAGAATGGACATATAGCTGAAACCGGTTTGGCTCAGTGGATAGAGCATCGGCCTGTGGACTGAAAGGTCCCAGGTTCGATTTTGGTCAATGGCATGTACCTTGGTTGTGGGCACATCCCCAGTAGGGGTTGTGCAAGAGGCAGCTGATCGATGTTTCTCTATCATCAATGTTTCTAACTCTCTATCCCTCTCTCTTCCTCTCTGTAAAAAATCAATAAAATATATTTTAAAAAAAATGGACATATATATATATATATATATAAGTGGCCATATATTATGATCTCTGAACGCATAATAATCTGGATATATATATATATATGAATATATAATAATATATATATATATTAGAGGCCTAGTGCATGAATTCGTGCATGGATGGGGTCCAGTCAGCCTGGCCAGGGGGTGGGGACATGGGCGGTTGGCCGGCCTGCCTGCTGGTCAAACTCCTGGTTGAGGGGACAATTTGCATATTAGCCTTTTATTATATAGGATATATACTGAGTGGACAGATTATTATGCGTTCAGAGATCATAATAATCTGGCCACTCAGTCAGTGTGTGTGTGTGTGTGTGTGTGTGTGTATATATACATATATATATATATATATATATATATATAAATATATGTATATATATATATATATATATATGTATATATATATATATATCTATATATGAGAGAGAGAGAGAGAAAGAGAAGAGAGAAAGTTTATGCAAACTTTGGTTCCAAAGTGTTACTTGGCCTCATTGAGAAAGAACATCATTAACAAAAACTTTTAATATTTATTAAAGTGCATTTTCCTAGTCTGTATTTAATCAGCATTCTTGCTGCAAAGCCAATAAGAAAATCTAATTATGTTTTTGAATTACGAGTTATTAGGATATAGAAAAATTAATATGATCCAAGACTGGTGAGAATTGGTTGTCGCATCTTATTAATTCAACTAATATCTGAGATTACATTATGAGACACATTAACTCAAATAGGAGAAATATTAAGTACACATATTCAATTCTTGATTATCTAGGCTAACAGAACATAAACCTAGGGAATATAACTTCTTTCAAAAGGAACAAATTCTATATAATTTAAAAATTTCTATTTATGCAGCAGGAAAGAATTCTGTATGCATGTAGATATGATTAAAGGAGATTAAGAATATGCCAGTTCCCTTAGGACCTACTAGTTCAAACTCTCTGGATTTGAATTCTGCTCTGTCATGTACTGAATGTGTGATATAGGGCAATTTATGTAACCTCAAAAGGCCTCAGTTCTTTTCTTCTATTAAGTGGGCATAATAACAGCACCATCCTCAAAGTGTTACTGTGATTATTAAATGAGTTAAAATGCAGGGTACATACTAGGTGCTCACTAAAAGTTACCTATTACGTTTGTTGTTGTTTTAGGATGGATACGGACCTCAAGGGACACATCATCCCTTTACAGTAAGGTGGGCTAGTTATTTTCTGAGCCCGTTCACTTCTGTTGTATATCAGATGAATGGAGTAGGAAATTAATAACTTAACTTTGCCCCACATGCCCTTTAAGTGAGATGCATGCCATGTATCACGTTCAAGATTTTGGAACTTCATCCCTACAGGTATCATTTAAAGTCTCAACAGAAGCATTTTTCTGAACCCAAAGTACAATAAAATGAAGGTGAAATTCCACACATCTCTGCACCTGCTATTTCCCCTGCCCACATTTGTGCACTGTGGTGATTTTGACACATATGCCACACAAGAAAACACAAATTCCATAATCATGGTCTTTCAGTTAAGATGATGCACTACTATGAACAGTAGAAATTCAGATTAAAAAAACAACAAATCACTGTTCTAAGAGAACAGATTGATTTCCATTTTGAAAGAAAAATGTTAAAAATGTTCTCCATCTCCATTGTCAAACAATTTGGACCCCTGTCCTGAACGATTATAAATGAGGGAGCTTGGAAAAGCTATAGCAGAGCCATTAGTCACCCTTGGGACATTGCACACTGCCACTATGGAACAACCAATGACAAAAATTTCAATAAGCAAGAGTTTGACTTATGATTTTTGGGAATGGTAGAAGAACATATTGCTGCTGGGTTTTCCATGCAGCATTTATCTTCTTCTGGCACTAGTCATGTCAAAGACTTGATACTGAAAACAAAGTTTATTTATTGCAAACATAGGTTACAGTTCACAAACCAGCCTTAACACTGCATGGTATGAGAACTTCTCAGCAGTTCCTAAATAAGGGCAACATTCAGGCATCAGGAAAGCAGGCCAAGTGTGACAGCTGTACTATTGGGATGCTAAAATATCCTTCTACATAAGAGTCTCATACTCTATTACATAGAGATTTCTGAGATGCCTGTCTTCCTTTTTTTTTTTTTTTAGAGCTTTGTATTTTTCTCAGCAGGTCATTGATCTAAGGCTATGCTACAATATAATCCCACAAACCCTCTGGGTCCACAGAGGGGATTGGGCCGATGAATGGGAGGGCAGAATGTCAACATCTTGAAAGAAATAGTATGAGTGTAATGCAGTGTTGTTGTTTGTTTTGTTTTGTTTTGTTTTGTTTTCTAGTGAGGGTTTAATTTGTCTAGGGAAAAGGAAATTATTTGAAATCATAACATAGCTGTGGAATTCAAATGTATGAACTCTGAAGAATATCAAGAGTGTTTCTATTCTTGCAAGCATGAATTTAAGCTTCTTACATTATTTCTCCTGTCCTCCGACCTTGCTTGTTGGAAATGTTTAAAACAGCAACATCGTTGGTTAAAATATAAAGGAGGTAGTTACTTTCAGTGCAGTGAAAATTTACTGATTAACAACTGGGTAAATTAATAAAATTGAATCAAAATTGTAACTGTTTGAGCCAAAATGGACTTTTCACAGATGAAAGCCTTTAAAACTCAGAAAGCTGACTGGCCCTGTGTGAAGTAGCACGGCAGATTGGTGAAAGAGCCTGCCTTGGAATCTAGGTCTCTTGACTTCCAGGTCAGTGCTCTTACCATCTGTTCCTTCATTCAGCATATTGTCATTGTTTCTCTTCCCACATTATACTTGAATGGGTGGTAGAGATAAAATGTTGAACAAAAACCATATAGAGTTTCTTCCCTGATAGCTTAATCAGTAAAAAATAAGCAACACAAATGAAAATCACCAAATGTAAATTTACAAATGTATTAGGCAGATGTTCAAGGTGTAAAAGGGTAGACTAGGCAACTGACTCACTAGTGGTTAGGTAGGGGCAGATGAGGAAAAGCTCTCTAAGAAAGTGAATATTGAGCTGAAAACGTATTCAAAGGTGGGTGAGATGAGGTGGAGAGTGAACTGGGTGGGCTTTGCAGGAAATGCTAACTGGTTTATGAGCATTTATATAGATAAAAGGCTAATATGCAAAGTGTCCCCTCGGGAGTTCGACCAGGAAACCGTGAGTTCGATCGATCACTATGACGTGTGCTGACCACCACGGGGCAGCACGGAACAAAGGAAGGCCCCGGCTGGCAGCCGGGGGAAGGAAGGCCCCAATTGGCCCTGATTGCGGGCTAGGCCTAGGGACCCTACCCATGCATGATTTTCGTGTACCCGGCCTCTAGTATTGATAATAAGGTTGCTTTTCTTTGGCTATTATTAAATTATTCACTTCTCTATCACTGCATTATTTTCTGTGGCAGACATATTACAAGATGGCCCTAATGATCCCTATTTCCTGGTATTCATGCCCTTGTGTGGTTCCTTTTCTTTGAGTTTTGGTGGAACCTGTGACTTGTTTCTTACCAAGAGAATGTGACAAAGGTGAAGAGATATCACTGCCATGAAAATGTGACAGTAAGATTATAACATACATCTTGCCAGCATATTCTCTACTGAATCTCTCTCTTATCGGCTTTGGTAAGTTAAGCTGCCATCTTACAAGCCGTGCTATGAGGTGGCCCACCTGGCAAAGAATTGCTGGCTAACAGCCAGGAAGGAACTGAAGCTCTCAGGTTGACAATCTGAGAGAAACTCAGTTTTGACCATTGTGAACCTGAAGCAGATCCTTCCCCAGTCAGGCCTTGAGATGAGACTGTAGCCCTGGCCCACAGGCTGAGTGCAGCCATGTCAGAGACTCTGAAGCAGAGGACTCAGTAGACCGTGCCTGGACTCCTGACCCACAGGAATTGTGAGAAAATAGATGTGTGGCTTAAGTCACTATGTTTTTGGTTTGCTTTTTTTTATACATCAGTAAATAATATATAGGGTGAGGCAAAAGTAGGTATACAGTTGTGAGCACACAAAAGAGTGTATTCTTGTATCATTATTTATTAATCATTGCCTTATTTTCCGTAAACCAACCTACTTTTGCTCCACCCTGTATTGCTCCTTTGTGTTATTTCAGACTGTATCTGAAATGTCTTCTTTTTGATTCAAATAGCACTAAGTCCTTTACCATCTTATAAAAATCTTCAAAAAAAAAACAAAACACAACACAAAAAACAAAACAAAAAAAACACCAAAAAACTAAGGAAACATTTCTTGGGGAAAATTTTATTACATTATTTAGATAATCATTTATTTCTTAATATATGGATTTTAAAGGTCTTTTTAAAAAGTTAAGTATCTGGAAATATTAACACATAACCACTTAAGAATACATAAAGATGTTCTACCACCTTTTCACCCTAAAATGTAATAGTAGAGTCTTAAAAACAGTAGGCTGAAAACTGTGGAGAAATGGAGACTTAGATGACTGATTTCAGTATTTCATCCTATCTAATAAAAGAGTAATATGCAAATTGACCATCACTCCAACACACAAGATGGCCACCCCCATGTGGTCAAAGATGGCTGCCCCCATGTGGATACAAGTTGGCCACCACAAGATGGCCAGCAGGGGAGGACAGTTGGGGGCAAGATCAGGCCGGCAGGGGAGGGCAGTTGGGAGGGACCAGGCCTGCAGGGGAGGACAGCTTGGGGGGGACCAGGCCTACAGGGGAGGGCAGTTATGGGCAATCAGGCCAGCAGAGGAGGGCAGTTAGGGGTGACCGGGCTGGCAGAGGAGGGCAGTTGGGGGAGACCAGGCCAGCAGGGGGGGGCAGTTGGGGGGAGCCAGGCCTGCAGGGGAGGGCAGTTGGGGGGGACCAGTCCTGCAGGAGAGGGCAGTTGGGGGAACCAGGCCTGCAGGCGAGGGCAGTTGGGGGCAACCAGGACTGCAGGGGAGAACAGTTAGGGGCAACCAGGCTGGCAGGGGAGGGCAGTTACGAGCAATTGGGCTGGCAGGGGAGCAGTTAGCCATCGATCAGGCTGGCAGGGGAGTGGTTAGGGGGTGATCAGGCTGGCAGGCAGAAGTGGTTAGGGGCAATCAGGCAGGCAGGCAGATGAGCAGTTGGAAGCCAGCAGTCCTGGATTGTGAGAGGGATGTCCCTCAAGGGGTCCCAGATTGGAGAGGGTGCAGGCTGGGCTGAGGGACACACACACACCCATGCACAAATTTCATGCACCGGGCCTCTAGTATGTAAATGATCCATCTGATTATGAATTCTAGATCCACTCTATACTAGCAATATGACCTTGGATCAAGTACTTCACTCATAAAAGGCACAACAAATAAGAGCTGTAACTACTTCATAGCATTATTGTGAGGAAATAAATTAGATGAAGCTTACAAAGTAAGTTGGCACAAAGTGAGAGCTTGAAAATTTTAACTATTGTTATGTCAAAAATTCATAAATACCTTTTGCTCAATTATATAAACTTTACAGTAAAGTATTTCATAATCTAATATCAGATAACAGTCTTATTTATTTCATTAAAAATGTAAAATACAAATGGGAAAATTTTGTGTTTAATTACATTTCTTCTGCTACATTGGAAAAAATTTAAAGCAATTTAAGTGATTTTACTAGTCATGGATCAAGATATTGGCTACTTAAGATAACTATCATTAAGACTTTTATTTTTACTTTCAGGGGGCTCAACAATCTTCCCTTTAATCCTTTTTTATGTAGTCCTTAATCTTGTATTATCTTTAAAAATTAAATTTGATTTTAGAGAGAGAGAAAGGAAGAGGGGGAGAGAGAGAGAGAAACATCAATCGGCTGCCTCCTGCAGGAGCCCTGACTTGGAAGAACCCATAATTCAGACATGTGACCTGACTGGGAATCAAACTATGATCCTTCAGTGCATGGGAAGACTCTCAACCAACTGAGCCACACCTGCCAGGGCCTTAATCTTATAGATTTTTTTCTCCCTGCCCAATGTTCAGTGTTTACTGTACTCTGCAAGGCAGTATTATAGAATCCGACACAAAAATTTAAGAGTATTAAAATTGTATGATCACTATCTAACTATAGATTTCTGCTTGATCATAAACCAATGCTGTTTCAATATTTACAGAACACAGACAGACACTATGGGACTTAATTAATATTCAGTAATGATTAACACATGAGTATGCATTAATATTTTAAGAAGTTTTTAGATAATTAACTTTTAAAACTTCCTTTTAGTTACACAACATGAGATTCAAATAGCCTTCTAAGGAACTAAATATGTGAGAGAATATTGGATAATGTTAATAGAGAAAAGATGAATTATTTTAAAGTTATTTGGCAATATTTTAACTTTCAGTCATAGCTTCATAAACAAGGTCTCTACAATTAAAGATGGTCAATAGTCACATTAACTTAAGAATATTCTATCAAACCTTGATAATAAAAATCCAAAGACTTTCTTAGATAAGGAAGAAAAGCTACATGGCATTTTGCATAGTGGACTTATTTTATTATAACCCATTCTTAGTCCTTAGTCAATATGACATATGTTTTATTATCATATCAAATATAAAATTTCAACTCTCTTGCTGAGATAAACTAAAGACATAAAAGTAGGCAGTCTTTAAAAAAAAACTCTTCCTGATGTAGTTTTGTTTTGTTTTAAAAAAGTGAGGTATCATTTATTAAGCATACATTATGTATTTCCACCCACATATTATATGTACTCTGAAATGACTGCTGTTATTATGATTTTACTTTACATAGTACAACAAGAAATATTCCTGAGGCTTGGGCCTTAAACATTTTTTAAACTCACAATTTATTGTTTTAAGTGCAGAGAGAAGATTCTTAATTATGCAAGCCAATAAAAAAGGCATCATGACAAAATGGTGCAGATCAATGGTTAATCCAAGGAAACCTATATTTGACTCTGTATTACACAGCTTTTAATACATAGCTTTGTAGTGCAAGAAATTGTTGCAACCAATCTGCCCTTTGAAATGTTTGGACAAAATAAAATGCACTTTTTACTGATGTATAAACTATTTTAGATTATACACCTACAACAGAGAGGTTGAATAATGGCTTTGAAGTAAGTTTCCTAGAGTTCAGCATTTTCTTATTATAAGGAAGTCCAGAAAGAAGTCATTCTCTTTAACAGAATATTATATATTTCCTCAATGTCTCAAGAAAAGACACACAAAGCTGCACATCTCAGATAATTCATAAGATAGTCAATGGGGGGGGAAGGTGATAATATTTCAGATAAATGATTAATTCATAATCTGAACACTGAGTAAGTATAGCACAGCTACCTCCTGCTAGGATCCCTGTGAACTTCTTGGGATTAAATTTAAGTGGGGTATTTAGGGATGGGATTTCTTTGCAGAGAATTAGTATTCCCTCTGGACAGGAAACTGGAGGTGAAATGGTTCATGGTCTGAAATTTTAGTGGTCCACTTGGGTTTAAGAGTACACCCAGATGATGGGAGTAATGTGAACATAGTCACCAGGAGGTAGGTCAAGATAAGCCAACCAAAAGGGGGTGCATCCCTAAAAGGATGGTGTGTCCTCAGAAACCCCTGAGCTTTGTTTCCCTGGGAGGCCACAGTGCCAGGATGGTCAAATCACTAAAGTTTCTCCATGAGTCCTTTTCTGACCACCCTATCTAGAATGGCATGACTATCCTGCCGAGTCTCCTTTCATTACCCTACTAATTTCCTTAGCTACTATCACAATCAAACATACTATTTAATTATCCTATTTGTGATCTAGTCTGTCTTTGTGCTACAAAATAAGCTCCTTGAACACAGGTATGTTTGTCTGTTTCATGCACTTCTTGATCCACAGACTAGAAAAATGACTGGCACATATAAAACAATATATGTTTGTTTTCATTTTAATTTCCTTTGTAAAATCTCCTTTAAATAATGTAAAGTTAATGGATTTGTCTGTTGCTAAATTTAGAAGGTCTGGGCTTGATTTTTTTTAGTGGAGCAAGTGCAAAGGAAAGGCCTCTAGACTCTCTTTCTTCTTATCCTCTCCCTTCTCCCATACTATCTCAGATATATAGGAGTTTAAAGAGGAAAAAATTGTCATAATTTTTAAATTTTATCTTATTTGCCAGAAAATGTCCATAGTTATAAATGGACCTTAACCTGAATATTTCTTGTTCATTCTCATTTGGTGTGAAAGATATTAAGTATAATTTTGACATAAATTGGGATTACATATTCAGGAGTTTAGTATGACACACATCTAAAAGTTATGGTGCATGTACATTCGCATTCTATGAACTGAATTTGTTTTGGTTTTCTTTCAATGCTCTCTTTCACCTGTTGGATGCTTCTCACCCTCACTGACTTTTCTGCTCATCTAAGTTGGCTTGTCTAGTGAGACCAAGACCTTGATGGCTGAGGGATCCCAGCTCCTGGTTACCTTGCTCCTCTGTCAGGCTGACTGCCTCTGCTATCAGCAGGCATAGAAACACTAAGAAGTACCCCAATATACCTCCTGAGTTCCAGACACACTCACCCCAGTTCCTTTATGTATCAGCATCTCTAGCTTTTCATGATAGCCAAGATCAGTTATTCACACCAGGAGAGTAAATGTTACCTTGCTGCTAGTCTATCCACATGTGTGTCCAAACTAACTAGGCTAGAGTTGTCACTTTGGGTTATGTGGAATACTTATCATTTTACCTGGTGGAAGCATTCCATCTCTGGGGGCCATGACTTCAAATACAATAGACCTGAAAGTTGTAGGAACAGATGCACAAAATCCCCAATTGAATTACTAATGATAGGTGTCAATCTTCTACTCCTCGATTTCTGGAGTATGTGTTCTTGCTACTGGGACACAGTACCACATAATTACTGTTGGTTCAAGGTATACCACATCTTGTAGGAGAGTACCCAAACCCATGGGATGTTCCAGCTGGTGCCTTAGCTGAGCCTCTCACAGGCCATTCCAATATTCTGTAAGGCTGATAACTTCTGGGGTAACACAGTTATTGATGCAATCAATGGGTCCCATTAGCAAACCTCCTTCAGTGTAAAGTGGTTCTTTTGGTCCAAGATGATGATATGTGAGATCCCATGTTGGGAAAGGAGTCTGAAATCCCTATTGTTAATGACACTAGAACAAGTAGTGCAGGCAGGGAAGGCAAACCCATATAAAAGCAAAGACAAAATACTTCCCCCTTCAGGATGGAAGGCATCTCATGGCATTAACTTGGCACTACAATTTATTGTTTTTAATTTTTAATTATTTTTACATGACATATATACACTGAGTGGCCAGATTATTATGATCTCTGAACGCATAATAATCTGGCCACTCAGTGTGTACCCTATATAATAAAAGGCTAATATGCAAATTGTCCCCTCAATCAGGAGTTCGACCAGCAGGCAGGCCAGCCAACCGCCCATGTCCCCTCCCCCTGGCCAGGCTGGCTGGACCCCCCCCCACCCATGCATGAATTCATGCACTGGGCCTCTAATACACACACACACACACACACACTGAGTGGCCAGATTATTATGTGTTCAGAGATCATAATAATCTGGCCACTCAGTGTATATATTAAAAATTAAATTTATTGGGGTGACATTGGCTAATAAAATTATATAGGTTTCAATGTACAATTCTATAATACATCATCTGTATATTGTATTGTGTGTTCACCACCCAAGTCAAGCCTCCTTTCAATACCATTTATCCCCCTTTTACCCTCTTCTACCTCCCCCTCCTCCATTCCCTCTGGCAATCACCAGACTGTGGTCTGTGTCTATGAGTTGTTTTTTTTGTTTGTGTTTTTTTGTTTGTTTGTTTGTTTTGTTTTGTTTTTTTTTTTGCTTAATCCCTTTACCTTTTTCACCCAGTCTCCCAAACCTCCTCCCTTCTAACAGCTGTCAGTCTGTTCTCCGTATCTATGAGAATTTCATCCAAGGCAGCAGAATATACATTCTTTTCAAGGATGTACATTTAAAAAATATTTTTTTTTATTGATTTCAGAGAGGGGAGAGAGAGAAACATCAATGATGAGAGAGGGTAATTGATCAGCTGCCTCCTGCACATCCCCCACTGGGAATCTAGCCCACAACCTGGGCATGTGCCCAGGAATAGAACCTTGACCTTCTAGTTCATAGGTAGATGCTCAACTGCTGAGCCACGCTGGTCGGGCTAGGAATGTACATTCTTGAACATTTTCAGGATAAACAAGGAACATTTTCTAGGTTAGACCACATGTTAAGACACAAAACAAGTCCCAATAAATTTAAGAAGATTGAAATTATATCAAGCATCTTCTCTGACCACAATGGTATGAAACTAGAAAGCAATCACATGAGAAAAACTGAAAAATACACAAAGACATGGAGGCTTAATAGCATGTTACTAAACAATGAATGGATTAACAAGGAAGTCATGGAAGAAATCAGAAATGGGCACTACTGTTTAGTCTCCTTGAGTGACAGTGTCAAACTATAGTCTAAGTGCCTGACAAGTAGCTTTTTAGGTTGTAATTTAAGTACCTGGCATTAAACTATTGATTGCTTAGGCATTCATTTCAAAGTCATCCATTGCTAGATGCACAACCCATTATGTTTCCCTTAGAAAGCCTTACCTAGGTAACTCACTGCTTGATTGTCTCTGCTTTTCCCTCCCAGTGCTATACTTATCACTCTTAAAAATGTTGGTTTCCTTTTTTTTTAATTGTGGTATAATTGATATATAACATGTTAGTTTCAGGTGTACACCACAATGGTTCAATATTTGTATATATTGCAAAAATTATCACCACAGTAAGTCTAGTAAACCTTCATCACTATACATAGTTACAATTTTTTCTTGTGATAAGAACTTTTAAGATTTACTCTCAGCAACTTTCAAATATACAATACAGTATTATTAGCAATAGTCACTATGCTGAATTAAAAACAAAATTCTTACATTCTTACATTCTTTTTAGAAATCCAACTCTGCTAGGGTAAAAAGGATTTCTGTACTTCTTTATACTGACTCAGTAAAATATCATAGGAAATAATTATATTCCATAAAAAACTCACACTGTATATATACCCTCTAGTGTATGTCAAAGTATACTCCTCAAAAGACCCCTGCCATTATTTAACTGTGTAATGTAACATAAAAGCAGAAAGAAATGTCATTAGGCAGCATTAGCTGAACAAAATAGGGACACTCTAATGGAGAAGGGATTTGCTTATGAAAAGTAGGACATGTTTAGAAAATAAAAAGTGGCATGTCTATGTACATAATTAAACAAAACACCCCATTTCTTTCAACAGTCTTCATATTCCAGGCAACATTATTTTTATTATGGAGTTTCTTTACATAGAACCTTTGTGTTGTGTATTTAACTGCTTCATATCACTTTCCTTAAGTGAAAAGAAAGGCAAATTAAAGATTCCTCTTGACTCCCTTGTGGGATAGAAAGTGGGGTTTATATTTTGTAAAATCTGAATGTGTTCATTAATGACTAGATACTTGATATAAAAAATGCAATTTAAAGGAATTATGAAACCTTTGTGGACGGGGCAGGTTATGCACGGCCAACACAAGAGAAAATCTCATGTGGACTCTCATACATTTTATTACTCCAAGGATCCAGTAGATGGAAGCCTTTCCCTTTTAACATTCAAACTGTTTCAAAGGCATGTGGTCTGATTTGCTATTCCTGATGAAAGGGTAGATGGAAATAGCTGGGGGGAGAGAAACAAACAAACAAAAAAAACCACTAGCTCTCCTAAGAGCATATCAGAAAGACCACAATTTACCTGCTTTGTAAGCGGTTTGAAAATTGCATTACGAAAGTCTAGTTGTTTGGATCCCCATGAGGTGAATGAGAAGGGAAGCATAAACAAATGGATTGATTCCTGAAGCCAGGCTCTTGGTGGCTGCAGTTGGTTTGTCTTCCTGCATTAGTGTCCATGCTCTCATTGCCCTTTCTCAGTGAAAAATTCCTTAGGCCAGCAGTTACATCTGTTTCCTTACATTATAGTCCTATTGGAGCAATCCTCAGATGAGAAGCGAGGACATTCTCATTAGCCTCTCCTGGGATGAGCAAAGGAAAGTGGCCCAGGAATTCTCCTGAGGGCTGAGGCTCCAATACAGGCCTGGCTGTTTTTCTCTTTGTCCCTGCGTATGGCCTTCTCTTCCTCTCTTAGGCTTGTCACCTCTGCTTTCTCACCAGAGTCCTGAGTATCACCTCTGAGAATATCCATAGATGGTTCTTCCACTAGAATGTCCAGGGAATGAATGAATTGCATTCTAAATAATTGATCAGAGTTAATCACTATTTTGAATTAAATCACTATTAATCTCTTAGATTGATTATTTAGCTCTCTGTCCCTTTGAAAGATATTAAAAATTGGGTTTGGAGCATTTCAATGTACAGTGTAAGCAGAGTCGTTTTGTCAATTCATACCTCAACATGGAATTAAGAGTTTGGCAGGAAAACCACACTTTTCTTTAATTCTAAAGGAGGCAATTGAATAGTGTCTTTCCATGTGCTTACAAGTCAAATTAATGAAGCAATTATGTACAAGGGCAACTTCTGCAAGAGTAGCTGGGTACTTGAAGTCAAAGCTATCTACTTTTTACTGAATTTCATCACAATTAGGTAATGGTTCCCCCATCCTCCTTTTGTTACTCAGTTTTGAAGTTTATAGTTAAGCTGTAAATTAGAGCCTTATCTTTGGTAATAGCTCCTAACTGTTCTAAACACTCTCCGTTTGTCTTGTGCTAAGCAAGAGTCATCAGCTCACGTTTCATTGAAAACTCATTAAACCATCTCCCATATGCTTTTAAAGAACCAAAAGGCAATCTACTTAATTAAACTTAAAAAACAACAGCCTCAACAAGTTCTCTAGGTTAATGGTATGTAAATGTTCTTTGTTCAACAGGCAGAGATGTGGATAAAACACTTTGGTCTTGTTTACTGACTACTGGAAATTCACTTCCTTCTAAAGGGCTTACAGCAGTGCAATTAAATAGCATTCCAATTTGCAAAACGGACAGCGTCATCTCGCAGTCAGAGCCCCAATTTCTATACCACACACGATTCAAGGAAGTAGAAAGCAGGAAAAGAAAGGAGGCTGGAGGATAACACAGTTGTAGCTGGTGAACTTCTTAGTTGACATGTCTGAGGAGGATCTCTCATAAAAGGCTCTCAGGAGTTATAGCATATTTGAACACAACTTTAGCCTCACAGCTTAGGAGAAAATACGGCACTCAGATACATAAGGTCTGCTTTAAACAAACAAGGTACAGGGATACCTTGTTTTATTCTATCTTGCTTTATGTGCTTCACAGATATTGTGTGCTTTTTATAAGTTGAAGTCAAGACCCCACATCGGAAAAAAGATTTTTTATTGCGTCAGTCTGGAACCAAACCCACAATATCTCCAAGGTATGCCTATACACAATAAAACACACAGAGCTTTGAGTATCTTTGTTATTATTCATACTTTAAAAGTCCTTAACACAGTACTTTTGCAAATTTGCAAACTACTCTTACAAGACTAAAATTTGTGCCCAAGATGGAAAAACATTTGTTACCATTCTTTGATCAAAACCAGGTTTTTTTTTGTATTTGACCTAGCTATTTTGCAATACAAAACAATGTTTTAAAAATTAAATTTTAAAAATTAAAACATGGAATGCTCATTTATTTTAAAAGCAGGTATGGTTTTTACACAAGATTTTGGAGGGGGGTTGAGGGGGTCCATTGATGGTACTGTCCTCTGTTCTATTGCATTTGTGTTCTTCAACAAGGAGTATTCCTTTTTGGACACCACTTTTCTTATTTGTAAAATTGGCGGCTTTCAATTACCTTCAAGTTTTGAATTATAGAGGCATGGGCAAGCAGAATCAAAAGAGAAAGGAAGAGAAAAATCCTGGGGTCATTCAGATTCAAGTCTCAATTGAAACTGTGAGGACAAACATAATAATACAACTTCAATCTTGTCATATTATTCCTGTATTTAGTTTGATTACCCAAACAGCAAAGTTCATATATTTTCCTTTTTAATTAGTGTTTCCTTATATATTATGCCAGATGTCTTCATCTCAGCATCAGCAACTGGCAATAAATTACAAGTGCTGAAGCTTTATTATAAACTGAGGAATTTCTTTTGCATGTTATTCATTTTTCATAATGTTTTCTTGGCTCTAATTGACTTTGGCATTAAAATAATTAGTAAAATGTTTTGACTTTTTAAAATCAAAATTCAATTTTAGCTTGTCTTAGTTCCTAGAAATTGTTTCCTTTAAAAAATGCTTAAAAAATATTTCAGACATATATTGATTACATGAAAAACCAAGTTCATTTTAAAACTTATTTTAACATATCATATTGAAAAAGCAAAGAAAAGTAACTGGAGTTTATAACATTTTTATTATTTGAGCTCACAATAAAGGCATGATGTTTTTTGTTTTTGTTTTAATTTGTTTTTTTAACACAGAAAAATGATATAGCCACTGGGGAAAGTTTCAAATATACTATCCCACTACCCAGAAATAAGCAACTGTAACATTTTTATCATATTTTTTTTCAATATTTATGTTCTATGTGTTTTTCATCTAGCTGAAAACATACTGTATTTTGCATTTTTATTTTTTATATTTTACCTGCTTACTAAGCAATTTGCTAATGAAAAAACACTTTTTAAGTATTTGAATAGCTTCATGATAATCTAATAGATGTACCATTATTTAGTTATTTGGACCCCTATTGTCAATTGTCAGATGTTATTCCTGTAAAGTATTATAAATGTGATAAATGCACTTGTGCATAAATATTTGCAAAAATTGTATAATAACCTATAAACAACTTTATTAATAGGACTCCTGGGACCAAAAATACGTTTTTCTATTGCCTCTAGTTGCTAGGGAACATTTACAACCACAAAAATAAAGCAGCAAAGGAGGGAATCATGAATTTTTCCACACCCTAAGATCTTAAAACCTTTAGGATTATTAGCATGAGCAATTCTATCCTCCTCTCTAACTAGACAAAATTCAGGTAAATGTCACAAATCTCACGCAATTTGATGACTCTTGGAAGTTCTGGATTAAACCATCCATTGTGTGTAAATCCAAGTAATTCATGATGTAAAAAAAGGCTTATTGTTTAGAAAGCAAGTAAGCTTTAGAATATTCACAAAGATGTCTGAACTATGTACCAAAAAGTAGCCTTCTATATTCTTTAACCTAGATTAAAGCATCACTTCCTTTCTAATATGCTATATAACTTTTTGAATATTGTTTTAGGCAACAAATTTCCATTTTGTTTATTTTGTGTTTGTCTAGGTCATGGATAAGTGCTTAAGTAAGCTTGTGCTCTTAAATTTTGGAAAGCTCTGTAATGAATAACCTGTTAATTCCTATTTAACAAAATATGAGACAGGTGAGTACTTATATCACATTTTTGCTCAGGCTCTCAATAATAATGACCAAAGACTAATGTTTCTATGGAAAATTAAGATTTAACTAAAATACTAATATGTATGAGAACTGTCTTTTTTAATTATTTTAAAAAGATATAAAAATTAGGGAGAGTTTTAAAAATTAGTTTGAAAATACATTTTTAAAAATAAAATAAAATAAAATAAACAACCCTAAGGAATTGTTTCATAGCTTTTCCCCACTCAGAATTATACCACAACTGCATATCAGGCAAAATGAATTCTTCTAGTGGTAGAAAATAAGAATGTCTACTCCTGTTAACAGAATGTAAGATACATAACATTACATAGTTTCTGTCCCCTCTGGCCTCCTCAAGGATTTTCCTTTCGCTATTGTATGTCTTTACCTTCAACTTCTCCCTCTCTACTAGCTCCTTCTTATGAGCATGTAAATATCCTCTAGTGTTTCCAATAAATATATATATATAGTCAAAACTACAATAATAATAAAAGCAATAAATATTTTTCTTGCCACATGGTCACCTCTCTGCTCTTTCACACACACGAAATAACTTCTGGAACCATTTGTTGATAAAAGTTATTCTCAATGCTGGCAGCATATTAAATTACCTGGGGACCTAAAAATACCCCAAGCTCCTAGAATACTTCTAAGCTCCTAGAATACTTCTAAGCTCCTCTCTCAACTCCTCCCTCTCAGAGGCTCTGCTTTCATTGATTGGTGTTTATATTGGTCTGGGATTAAGCATTGATGATTTCCAAAGTTCCACAGATGAATCCAGGGTTGAAAAGTTCTGGTTTATATTGTTTCCAATTCCACACCTCCCATTCTTTCTTCAATCTACTTAAGGTGGCTTCCATCAATACCACTCCATTGAAATTCCACTAAGCAAAGTCACCAATCACTCCCACTACTATATTCAGTAGTCACATTCTGTCTGCATCTTACCTTCTCAGCGGCATTCCCACACAGGAATTCCCTTCCTGCCAGTTTATCTTATCTTAGATTCCAGGACACCACTCTTCTGGTTTCCTTTCTTCCTCAAAAGCCACCTTAGATTCTCTTTGGTGCTTTCTCTTTTGCTGGCCTTCTAAATGTTATGCCTTGAGATTAGATTCTGAGATGCTCTTTGTTTTAAACTAAACTTTCTCCTGAGGTAATCTCACTTAGTCCAAGGGACACTACTTATATGCAGACTAGAGGCCTGGTGCACAAATTCGTGCACAGGTGGGGTCATGCTGGCCCGCCATGATAGGGGCCAATCGGGCCAGGTTGGCCAGGGGGAGGGGACACGGGAGGTTGGTGGGTAGGCCCCGCCCCTGATCAGAGTGGAGGGGGGGTGATCAGGGGCAGGTCCTGCTGTGGGGAGGGGCCACCGGCGTTTGGCCAGCCCCGCCCCGCCCCCTGGTCAAACTCCCAGTCAAAGGGACAATTTGCATATTAGCCTTTTATTATATAGGATGACTCTCAAAATGTTAACACTAATCATAACAACCCAGGATCTACGAATCCAATTGGCTATTTAACACCTCAACAAGTCCAAATCCAAATCTCACCCTACCCAATGTGAAACTGCTCTTCTTCCAATCTTCTCCACCTTAGCATATGGCACCTCCAACTACCCAGGTGCTCATAACTGAAATTTATGATTTTTATTTCTGTTTCTCCGACCATTCCTCTCCATCTAATCTCTTAGCAAAACCTGTTGACTCTACCTCTATGACATATACTAGTGCACATCACTTATGCAATCCCTCTTACTCCTGACCTAATCAAAGACGCCATCAGTTCTCTTTTGACAATGAAGCACCCTTCAAACTGGTTTTCTTGCATATACTTTTTCCTAGTTACATTCAATATTCCACAGAGGTACAATAGTAATTTTCAAAATTGTAGGTCATATTTTACAAGCCCTCCAATGAGTTCCCATCATTTAGGATAAAAATCAAAGTACTAGAATAGTCTAGCACCGTGGTCAGCAAACTGCGGCTCGCGAGACACATGCGACTCTTTGGCCCCTTGAGTGTGGCTCTTCCACAAAATACCACGGCCTGGGCGAATCTATTTTGAAGAAGTGGCATTAGAAGTTTAAGTTTAAAAAATTTGGCTCTCAAAAGAAATTTCAATCATTGTACTGTTGATATTTGACTCTGTTGACTAATGACCGATCACTGGTCTAGAACATGCTATATCTCCTAATCAATCTCTCTTTTCACATATATCTTGTTTTAATCCATGTCCTCACTAATTATGCCTACTGTCCATTATGGACTGATGTACACTGATCCCCAATTCATATGTTGAAACTCTAATCCCCAATGTGACTATATCCAAAAATAGGGCCTTCAAGATATAATTAATGCTAAATGAGGTTGTAGAGTGCACCCCAATCCAATAGGATTGGTGGCTTTATAAAAGTGGGAGGGAGGAGGAAGACGAAGAGAGGAAGGGGAGGAAAGCAAAGAGAGAGAGAGTATTCTGCACACCCACAAAGAAAATGTCATGTGAGCACACAGGGAAATGGCAGCTGCCTACAAGTCAAGAGAAGAGGCCTCAGAATGAAACCTATCCTGCTGAAACCTTTATTTTGGACTATGCTGCCTTCAGAACTGTTAGAAAATAAATTTATGGAGTTAAGCCACCCAGTCTGCAGTTTCTGTTATGCCCAAATGAGAAGACTAACAGGTTTTCTTTCTTTTCCTCAGAAATATCAAGTTAATCCTCATCTTATGGTTTTGCACTAGACTTCTACTTTGAACATTGTCTCCAGATCGCAGCCATCTCTTCTAGTTGCTCCTACCCAGTTTTATTTTCTTCTTAGCATTTCATCTTTGAAATTGTCTTATTTTCCTACTTGGAAATTTCCACTTACTCCACTAACTTTAAACTCTAAGAGAGCTGGAACTGCATCTGTGCTGTCTACTGTGGTACCTCTGGCATTCAGAACACTGCCTAGAACATATTAGTAGCTTAATAGGTGCTTGTTAAATAAATAAATATCTGGGACTCATAAGAAAATTTAATAAAGCCAAAAGGACTTCTCAAAGGAGACAAAGTCCATGGTCTGAGAAATACATAAGCAGTTTGAAAGAGCCACATGAGGTATTGATACAGTATTGGCAAACATGCAATTCTTAAATAGAAGTTTTTGATTTTTTCCATTTCCTGAGAGCTGGCACTGACTGCATAAAAAGCTTCCATAAGTATTGTACATGTGTTTCTTAAATAATTTTCACAAAACTCAGGCACATATGGACTGTGATTTCATTTCATTTAAGAAAACTGAAGCTCATATAAATGAATCTTAACCAAAGTTCCATGTAAATAAGAAGGATTTAGCCTCGTCTGTTTAAAAAGCTTATGCTCTCTTTTATTAACAACTATGTGCCAACAAATTGGACAATGTGGGGGTGGGGGAGGGGGGAGAAAAATAAAAAAAATATTGTGCTCTCTCAATGTTGCCTCTCCCAAAGTCCCTTTCAGATACAACCAGATATACAGTAATGGCACTGAGAAAACAATCTGTCCCAGGCTTTTAGGGCTCCCAAGTAAAACTTTGTCTTATATAAGTAAATACAATCCTCAAAAAAATACACTTGGTGGCCCCTTCAAATGTTCACCAGATATCCTACAATTCTAGAATACAACAGAATATCCACTTAACAAACTATGGTATATATCCAGCAAGACCTGACCTTTGAAGGAAGTTGAAGAGAATGGTACCTCAATAGCATCTTCTTGCCCCCTGCCATCTTTTACTAGCCACAGAAAATTGTGAAGAATTTTCTGAAATGTTAGTAGGTAAAATTGTAATAGTCAACATATATTGAGCATTTCTTCTGTACCAGGCTCTGTAATGAGAAGACTGAGGCTTAGAGAAATAAATTCTGAGCCCTCTAAGAAGAAGGCAATGACAGAAATGGAATTAAAATATGACAAGTCTGGCCCCAGATCACTGGCTTTTAAGCTCCACAGTAGGCCACTCAATCAAACTTTTTGCTAACAGTGGACCAGTTCCTCCAAAGATACAGCCCAGTAGATTTCAACTCATCAAATACAACATAATATTAGGAAGATATCAGACGGAATATCCTCTATAGAAGAATTGCCGTCACCCCACATAAGTGGCATTCATAGTTCTTTAAGAGAAAGATTAGTCGCCTCTGGTCAACCACTCTTCCAGAGGTGGCTTTGCTATTATCTCAATGCTGGTAGGGATTTCTATTTTGCGACCAGCTTTGAACAATACTGGTCTTTGCATTTCCAATATCCTATGGGGACAAGTCCACAGTATGAATATCAGAGGGAAAAATAAAATTCATGTGGGTTTCTCATTATGAAGAAGTTGTGATAGCAAATTTATGAGATTACCTTTCTTCATGAGTCAGTAATGTTTTATATATTTTATCCAATGTATTACCCATCAGATTTTCTTTTTATCAAAGTGAATTAATTGGGTACATATACAAATAATTCATTCTGAGGGAGAAAAATACCCATGTTTCAAAATTCATTCTTTGCTTGAACATAGTCTTTCCTATCTGTATTACTGGCTTGACACTTTTCAATCTATCGCTACTCATTTTTATTCAATCACATCTCCGAAAAGATTGCAATAATATCTCTTATCTTAAACCATCATAGCTTACTCTTGAATCCCTCTCATGCACACCCAGTATTCCTATTCCCCATGGCAAATTTTTTCATCCTTAACTGCTTTTGTTCCATAATTATTCTACTTTGGACAATTTTTTCTCCATGTTTGTCATTTAAAATATTTCAAAGTTATCTCTGCCCTCCCACTCTTGCTTTATCAATAGAGAAATTGGCATGGTCATGCAAATCTAGCCTTTTGAAAAAATTTATTGGGGTGACATCTATATATATAAAAGCCGAAATGACCACACAACCAGACAACTGGCCATTGGCTATGACATGCACTGACCACCAAGGGGCAGATGCTCAATGCAGGAGCTGTCCCCTGATGGTCAATGTGCTCCCACAGTGGGAGCATTGCTGAGCTGACAAATGGGTGCCAGATGCCAGGCTGACAGCTGGCGAGTGCAGCTGCGATGGTGTGAGCCGCTCCCAGGGACAATCCCCCTGTGCGCCTGAGCAGCGACGGTAGCAGGTGCAGCAGGGCTGGGATGAGCAGGAGTGGCGCTGTGCCTAGCCCAGCCTTGGGCTCCTCCCTGGCTGCCTGCCGCTTCGTGCACTACTTCGTGCTGTGCAGGATAAACATGGACAGTGGACTGGAGCCCGATGAACTGGCAGGTAGAGCCAGGCTGCAGTGGCACAGAGGTCCACTGATCCCTGCAGGCCAGGCTGAGGGACCCCACCGGTGCACGAATCTGTGCAATGGGCCTCTAGTCCTATCTAATAATAGACAAATATGCAAATTGACCATACCTCCGACACACCCACAAGCCACGCCCACAAGCCATGCCCACCATCCAATCAGAGCGAGTATGCAAATTAACCCAAACCAAGATGGCTACAGCCACAGAGAGTAAGGTTTCCTAGGTAACAGAGGAAGCCAAGCTTTCTGCCTGCCCTTGCCAGGCCTAAGCCTCCACTCAAGCTACAAAGTTTCAATTATAGAAGGTAAACAAATTCAAACAAATGGCGGCAGAATGGAGCTTGAGAGAGCAGGCCAGGGTTGCCGCCGGCAACAGGGGAAGCAAAGCTTTCCGCACACCCTGGCCGGGCCCACCTGCTTAAGGCAACAAAGTTTCAATTATAACCCCAACACAAATGGCTGTTGGCCTCGGAGGGAGCCCCATGCTTGGCTCTGCTCCAGGCTACAAAGTTTCAATTGTAGAAGGAAAATAAATTCCAGATACCAGGGCCTCTGCTTGGGTTGCCAGGAGGCGTGGCCGGCCTGCAAACCACCACAGGCCCCTCGCTCAGGCCATCCCACACCCCAAGGGAACCCCCACCTGATCTGGGATGCCCTTCAGGGCAAACCAGCTGGCCCCCACCTGTGAACCAGGCCTCTATCCTATCTAATAAAAGAGTAATATGCAGATTGATCATCACTGCAACACACAATATAGCTGCCCCCATGTGGTCAAAGATCCTGCCCCCATGTGGACACAAGATGGCCACCACAAGATGGCCAGCAGGAGAGGGCAGTTGGGAGGCACCCGGCCTGCAAGGGAGGGCAGTTGAAAGGGACCAAGCCTGCAAGGGAGGGCAGTTGAAGGTGATCAACCCTACAGGAAAGGGCAGTTAGGGGTGACCAGGCCGGCAGAGGAGGGAAGTTGGGGGCAAACAGGCTGGCAGCAGAGTGGTTAGGGAGTGATCAGGCTGGCAGGCAGAAGCGGTTAGGGGCAATCAGGAAGCAGGCAGGCAAGCAGTTGGGAGCCAGCAGTCCTGGATTGTGAGAGGGATGTCCAACTGCCCATTTAGGGATGTGACTGCCCACCGGGATCGGGCCTAAACAGGCAGTCGGACATCCCTCGAAGGGTCCCATATTGGAGAGGGTACAGGCTGGGCTGAGGGACAACCCCCCTCCGTGCACGAATTTCGTGCACCGGGCCTCTAGTTGGTTAATAAAACCATACGGGTTTCAGGTGTACAATTCTATAATACATCGTATGTATAGTACATTGTGAGCTCACCACCCAAAGTCAAGTTTCTTTTCACTTCTACTTATCCCCCCTCCCCTTTACCTTCTTCCACCTCCCCCCACTCATCTTTCCCATTGGCAAGCACCATATTGTTGTCCCTGTTTTTCGTTTGTTTAATCCCTTCACCTTTTTTTCATTCAGCCTCCCAACCCCACTCCCCTCTTGATAAGGGTTAACTAGCAAGCTTAATACAGGAAGGAAGGGGGTCCAGAGAGGATAGAGGAATCTTGGCCTGCACAATTAAAACAATTAATCCTCACCCAATTATATTTTTTCCATTGATTCTTTAGGGAAAGGGAGGGAAGGAGGGAAGGAGAGGGGAAGAGAGAGAAACATCCATTGGTTGCCTCCAGTACATGGTTCCAGGGATCAAACCTGCAATCCAGGTATGTGTCCCTGACCAGGAATCAAACCAGAGACCCTCTTGGTGCATGGGCTGACTCTAACCACTGAGCGATGCCTGCCAGGGCAATTTTTCTTTTCTGGAGACTATTTGTCTATTTCCAGGAACCAAATCCAGAGTGGAGGTTGGGGTAGGGTGAGAGTTGATATGGTTATCTTCTCTTTCCCTGATATGTGAAGGTTCTTAACATCTTGAACTCTTCTGTCCCTTGACAGTTAGAATGATCTTGCTTAGGTTTGCATCAGTTGTTTTATCTCTTCATTCATGATTTACCCTCAATTATCTTATATCCAGGAACTATACACACTGCATATAGAAAATTTGGTTTCTACCCCATTACAGAAATTTTAATTCATTGCCTTCATTCCCTACCTTTATATGCATATGTTTATCTTTAATTTACAACACATATTTTCTCCTATTCTTTTAGTATTCAATTTTCTTTTCTTCAATATTAACTTGTCTTTTCATGGTGATCTCTAAAATCTTGCAATAACTCAAGAGGGTTACACCACAATGAACAATAACAACCATTTATTGAGATTTTGCTATGTTCCAAGCTCTGGTAAAATCTCCTTATATATAGTAATTCTGTAAATTTTCTTCAAAATCTTTGAGATAAAAATTATTTTATTCATTTTATATTTAAAGAAACTAAAGGTGAAAAAGACAATCTCACCTTCTCAAGTGACATAACTAATAATTGATAAGAGTCTGGGTCTATAGGCAGATATGCTCTGACTTGTGCGCTTTTTGTTGTTAACCCTCACCCCAGGATATTATTTTCCATGAATTTTTATAGAGAGTAGAAAGGAGGGAGGGAGGAAGGGAGCGGGAGAAGGGGAGAGAGAGACACACACACACAGAGAGAGAGAGAGAGAGAGAGAGAGAGAGAGAGAGAGAGAGAGAGAGAGAAACATGGATATGAGAGGCACACATTGATTAGTTGCCTCCTGTACCCACCCCTACCTGGGCAGAGGATCGAATCTGAAATCCAAGTATGTGCCCTTGACCAGGAATCAAACCCGTGACCCTCCAGTGATTGGGGCCCACATTCTAACCACTGAGAAACACTGGCCAGGGCTGAACTGTGATCTTAAGCATTTTATCATATTTTAATTTCTTCGAGGATATAGTCAATAAATTCTATTTTGTCATGGACCAAATAAACTTTGGGCTCTATTATCATATATAATTTGGTTATGTGTAGTCTAATTTTAAGAAAAATATCATAGTGCCTATGATCTGTATATATAAAAGTGAAGCAATGGGAACGCAGGAACTACCAGTTGCTTTGATGCGCACTGCAGCCCCGATTGGCCCTCCCACCCCTTTCGGGGGTGGGACTGGCTAGCCAATCACCCATGGCCCCTCCCCCTGGCCAACCAGGCCCCCGATTGGCCCCCGACCCCAATCATGGGCGGGGCCAACCTGCCACAACCCCTCCCCCCAGCCATCCTGGCCCCTGTGGGCCCCAATCGGGGCAGGCCTGCCGGACCTCACCCATGCACAAATTCGTATACTGGGCCTCTGGTATCTATATAAATGAAGATAAAAGGTAGTAGCAATGATTCCTTCTTTTATAGTGTATAACTGGCATAAGGAAAACAGTATTTGTGGTATTTCTTGATCTACATTACTCATAATACAGTCTAATATCTGTCCCCATATGCTCACCTTTAATCTGTGATCCATTTTATTGGGTTTCTGCACCTTTAATGACATCTTGAAATTGACTCATTTATGACCATCTGACCTCAAACTTGACTTGCTTTTTCTGTGTAGCTTTTATCTCCTTCTTTTCTCCTCCTGGTGACCTCTTTTCACACATTAGTTATTGTTCAACTCTACCCAAGTCTCTATCACCTCACAGAGAAGGTCTCCCATTGTGTGCCAGTCCTGCGCAGTTTCTTGACAAACCACCTTGATTTTCACCTGATAATTCCCACTTGATTAACACTGTTCAAAAATCCTAATATTATATTACACATTATGGAAATTAATGCTCATTTGGAGCAGATCTGAATTTGCTTTAATAGTTTAACTCATTGCATTTAATATCTCATTAGTTCAAAAGAAAGATGTCAGCTGGTTTACCCAGTCTCCCTATTAGGTTCCAGTTATGACCATCATAGTCTTCTCTTTAGTAAGTAAACTTGGTATAATTTATGTCTGAAGCTATGCATGTACAATATTAAATGATTAAATAATCTTTATTTTTTATCATATAAATATATCAGTTGATATACATTACATAGGAAGACATGCACATCTATATATATAAAAGCCTAAGTGACCATTACGACAGAACAACTGGAATGACCGAAACGACAGGTCACTATGACGTGCACTGACCACCAGGGGGTAGATGATCAATGCAGGAGCTGCACCCAGCTCACAGGCCCCGATCGCTGAAGGGGCCTGCTGGCCAACCTCCTGGTCCCTCCCCTGGCTGGCAGGCCCCAATCACTGATCAGGGCCAGGCCCTCGGGCTGGGATGGGGAATCAGGGGTGGGTGGCTGTGGAAGTGGCCCCTTTCCCAGGGGGACCAAGGGCTGGCTTTCTCCTTGAGGATGGTGGAAAACCTCCCGTTCCCTCACCCTGTCCCTCCCCCTAGCCAGCAGGCCTCAATTGGCCTACTGCCCACCACTGTGATGGTGGTTGGACCCTCCCACCAGCCACCAGGCCCTTATCACCTGATTGGGGCCAGACCCCCGCCCCCGGGCTAAGACAGGGAACTGGGGGTGAGTGGTGTTGGAAGTGGGTGATGAGGGAAGGAGAAGGGGGGGAGGCGGGGAACTTGAATGGCCCTGATCGCCAACCAGGCCTAAAGACCCACCCATGCATGAATTTCATGCACTGGGCCACTAGTACTCATATATACAAATTAAAGTATGTATACTTTCTAAACTATATATTTTAGACAGACAATATTAAAAACTTTTTCTTTTCACAAAAGGCAGGAATGTTACTTTTGTTTTAAATAATAAGATCAGATTTGTTTATATTTAGTAACAGGGATAATTTTGAAAGGTAGGAAAACTGAAGAATAACTTTGACTATGATATGCCACTAAATTCTCTGTAATGGCTTTGGCATAAATCAATGTAAAATGATGTACATACAATCAGGAAAATATTTAATGTATTATTAATTAAGATTAATTACAGGAACACATCAACAAGCTTTAGTTTTCATCAACATTTATTTTTCAAGTACACTAGTGGAAAAGATAAAAGCAGCTGATGATTGTCAATAGTATTGACTTTTCACTAATGGACATGGGTCTAGGTCTCTTCACTCTGCTGATTAGTGCATTTTCCTCCGGAGGGACATGCTTATTTCCCTTTACACTGAGGACATCCTTCAGAAGATTTGGCTACAGAGGGGGATTTCCTTTTATAGAGATGGTTCTTTATATGCAGTAAATAAGACTGTTTAGTCAATCAATCTAATTGCATTGATCGACCATCTAACAGGAAACAATGCAGGCAATGGAATCCCAGGCCGATGGCTGTTTCTATGGGCTCTGAAAAAAAAACAAAAAAAACAAAAAACCCAAAAACCCGTAGAGAGGTGTTTCCATGCTTCAGTGGCAAGTCTCAGTGCATTTATAGGATGATCTTGTTATAGCGCCCACATTACTTTATGAAATAGATATGCTTTTTGCAACCTGAATTGTAACTTTATTGGAAAAACTTACTCTTTCAAACAATTTTGGTATAAATCATTATAGTGCATAAATGAGACTGAAGGAACTTTGTGTAATATAAATGGAAGCATTTTAAAAAATAATTTCACTTTTTTAAAAAAATACTGTGAGTTTATAAACAGAACTATATTTTTCTTTCTATTCTTTGATGATGGTATACTTGTGGGGTTTGTTTGTTTGTTTGTTTGTTTAAATTGAAGGTTTCTGTTGGGAATAATTTGTATAAAGGCTATTCATTTATATTCAGAAATTGATTGGGTTAAGGGAAGAATGTGTCTATTCTTGTATCCCCAGAGCCTAATGTAGCAACAGGCTTGGTAAAGGTGTTTAGTGAATGGAGTAAATGGATAAATAGAGCCTCAATGAAGTTAATGATTTTTACCCATTCAAAAAGAAGAAAGCACTAGAGCAGAATGGAAAAATCACCTCAACTAAATGGGATTCTATTTCTCATATGTAAAGTAAGCTTGTTGAGTTAGATTATCTAGGAGGGACTAAACCGGCAGTTATATATTTGCAGAAAAATATAAGAATACAAATGCTCATAAAAGGGTAGAATAACAATATTTAATAGTCATAAAAATGAATTAAAATTTCATTTCGAAATACAGGGTTAGAAAACACAGCATTTTAGGTAAGATCTGATTTAATTGGGCTTAGAGTAGTCTATTAATTTGCTGTACTTTCTAATTGTTGTCATACTATTCTCACAGTCTTAACCTTTTGCACTCGGATGTCGAGTGTGACGGTTATTGAATGTATCAACAATTTGAAATATAAAAAAAACCTAAATAAATAAGTTTGTATGAAAAGAAACTCCAGTTTTTTATTCTACTGCCGCGCTTTGTAAAATCTGGGCTATTTAAAAAATTAAATCCCGAGTAGAATAAAGGCATTGAGAAAAAAGCAAGCGAGTGCAAAGGGTTAATGGAATTCCCTGAAAATGATATGTTCTCCCTTGAATAATTAGGGCCACTCCTCCTTAATTATTAAATTTTGTGATATCCCAAGGAGAAATAATATTGAAAAATATGTTAGTGCTTTTAAAGTTAGGTTAAATAAATGTCTTCTTGTCAAAAAAGAGATTGCATTATTGTGCTCCCAGAATAAGATTAATTGAGAATTAAGTTTCTATTTTAACTTTATGAGATACAATTAGAAATTATATTTACATAATAGTTGTAAATTATTTGTCTCTCAATGCAATACTGCTTAACAACAAATAGGTATTCTGATATAATTCGAATTCTATAAGGATAGACGATAATATCCGATCTTCGTTTGCTCAATATATGATACTTTTTATTGTATTCTATTCAACATATAACCTGTGTGATTTTCAGCTTATGCATTATGCAGCTCAAGGATAGATTTCAAATGCTCTTTATATATAAAAAAAATATTGAAAGGTAAACGATTGAGACTATTTTGCTTTTTAGACTTCCCCAGTTAGTTTCATCTGATAGCTATAAAGGGATTAAGACTCTTATGCCAACCCACTGAGCAGTGCTTGAATGTGATTCCTTTGTAGATGGGATAAAACACTTGGGTGATATTTTCAGATGAATAAAGACATTGACTTAAAAACACAATTGCATAAACATGATGTAGAAGGCACAGGGCTGGGGAGTCAATTCAACACTTCTTTTTAACTTCAGTCTTTATCTTTTATATTTATTCTAAAAGAGCATCACATAAAAACTCCCTACAGACAAAGAATTTGTCCACATTTAGATTTCAAGCTATAGACATAACCATTTCATTTCACCATTCAGCTCCTTGCTTTTTTTCCTATTTTGGAGTGTGCTTTAATTTTCTTTCATTATTATGATGGATCAGAATGAACAGAACAGTGATTGAAATAAAACTGCATTTTTAAAGAAAAGGTCATGCAATTAGCTGTTGGATTGATAGTGGTAACTACGGAGGCAGAATCCTCACTAGGTCCATCACAGAAAACCATAGAATAAATGATCAAGACATTTATCTGAAGAAGATAAAACAAATGCCATGGACATACTTCAGAATGCTGCTCTGAAAAGGCTGGAGGCAAGCCAAAGTTTGAGAACATGTAAGCCATAACGGAAGACAGGGGTTATGAAAAAGCAGTGATTCAAACTGGGGTGAGCTGGTTGGACAGGCACACATCTGGCTTAACAAGCCTATTGGGTTTTTCTCAAGATAAAGGTATTACAATGCTAGAACAAGTTAGAAAAAACTGATTTCAGAAAAGTTTAGCAAATCCCAGAGATCAGTATTATTGGGTGAAAAGTGTGTGTGTGTGTGGGGGGGGGGGGGGGGGGACTTTGAATGCATTTAAGCCTAGAAAATATTACTGGGCTAGGTGTTTAGGTGTTTGTTAACATAAATAAACAATGAAAATGAGCCCTGGCCGAGTTGTTCAATGGTTAGAGCATCGGCCCATTCACTGACAGTCCAGGGAAAGGAATATGGCACAATGATGCTTTAAAAGCTGTGTAATGGAATGTGTTACCTTAAAAACAGACCACAAATGTATTTGTGATTTAAATCTGTTATAGTGAAACCTCAGTTCATGTATTTAGTATTTTAAAGGGCTTCAAAGGTTGACTTAAACTAATTATTAAACCTATCTAGTCTCCTCAGTCATGAAGATGAATATGGGGATAAAGAAGGATGGAATAACTTAACGCAAAAGCTAGTTGGCCACATGTCGGGGACATTTCACGTAAGTGTAGTAGGTAGTTATCTTTAACTATAGAACGAGCCACTCCTATCTGCTGTCTAATAACCAGTTATTTAGCTCATAGTTCTACAAGTCAGCAATTTGCTTGGGTTCAGCTGGGCTTTTCTTTATCTTTTCTTTTTTTTTTTTTTTAATTTTGGTTCAAGTTTCCTCTTGCATTTGCCAAGAGCTGCTGAGTTAGTAGGGGCTGGCTAGTTTATGGTGACTTTGGCTGATAAGTAGGATGAAATGGAACCTCTCTACATGGGTTCTCACCCTCCAATAGGCTAGAATTGGCATTCTCTTTTCCAAGACGGGGAGATGAAGTATAGGAATGAGTTTATTTAGTCTTAGACTCAGAACCTACTCTATGTCACTTATGCCACAAAAGCAACTATGAGGCCAATCCAGATTCAAAAGGTGAAAACTAGACTCACTAGTTTTGTGGTCATTTTTTGTACTCTTCCATGATGTTTGTTAGAGTGGAAACTTTGGAATCATTCTAATTCTCACTGCCTATGTTTCTGTGAAAATAACAGGTGCTACCTTTCTGTATGGTCACCTAATTCTTTACATATTCTCACTCCCATTTTGCTCCTTGTTTTCTATTTCTGAAGTGATAGCTCAGTTAGTGTCAATTCCATGTGACTGGGCTTAGTGCTGGCACATCTTACCCAAAACTATGAACAAACTAGAGCAAGGTTGTCAGTCAGGGGAGAGTTACCTTAAAAAAAAAAAAGGTCTAATTAGTTTTCTAAAAATATATCAGGTCTTAAGGGAATACCAGAAACTAAGTTATGAAGGCTTAGGAAAGCAAGAACTAAAATTGAAGCATGAGAAGTCACTGCCCAAGGCTAAGGTGAATAATGTTAATGAAAAGACTTGTTTTCTACATTCAAAGGCTAAGGAATTGAGTGAGCATTATTATTTTATTAATCAACACAGTATCATAATAATTGGTGGCATCTGTTAAGAACTCACTGTGTGACAGAAAAAGTACCTTACATTTAACCTGAAGGCAATCCTGTGATGTAGACACTATTTTAAATCCAATTTTATACAAGAGGGAGATGAGGATAAGAATACCCTGTATTATGGCAAAAAAAAAAAAAAAAATCCTTTTACACGGCTGGTAACCAGTAGAGCTAGAATTTGAACTCAAGATAGCCAAGCTCCAAACATTATGCTTTGAACCACAATATTATATGGTCCCTCAAAAGAAGATTATACTTGAAAGAAATATTAGAGACCATCCAGTTAAATTCCAGATTAATAAAGTAAGCCAAATTAAATATTAATTTAACTAGTGTCAGAATTGGAACTATAATCTAATTTCGGTTATTTACACACCAACCTTGAAAGGAATTTTTACACTATATATGTATATACGATGTATATATCAAATTTATTGATCTACAAATATGCCCATTCTTTGTTATACCCAGCAGTGTTGATCACATTCTGCTCAATAAACTCTTTTTCAAATTAAATAATCAGATAAAAATAAATTAAATGTTTCTTTGGATTTTTAGTTTTGTCCCTACCAATCACTCCATGTTCCAACTACTTGATACAACCTACCCTTCCAAATTATGCATTGCACTTCCATTTCACTTACTTAAAAAAAATTCCCCAGCATTTTCTCCAATCCGATCTCCACCTTGCCATCCCCAATATCCAAAGCGTGATTTACCTTCATAGCCCAACTTTAATGCCATAACCCTTTTTGGCCAGATTAATCTCACACTCCCTCCTCCGAGTTCTTGGAGCACTGTACTCACCAAGCTTGCATAGAATTTATATTGACTGATAGCTATCAGGGTCCCACACAAAATGTGAGATCCTTAAAAGCAGGAGCTCTGCTTTATGTTTCTTATATCCCTAGTGCACAATATATTACTTCCTACAAAATACACACTCCAAGGTTTATTGAGTAGTCTCATTTATGAGAACAGACCCTTTTTTGGGACATCTATGCACACCTATGTACACTGTTGCAAATCTATCACTCCACAATTAAACATTAGATTTTAAGTTCAACCTATCGGATGAGCATATCCATTAGCAAAAAAAGCCCTGCCAAAGAGGCCCCCTATGCTAGGAGAAAACCCAGTCTGTCATATCTTTTCTGGCACCTTCCTCTTCTTCCTGGCCTTTCTAAACCACATGATGTAGGTAGGAAAGGAGTTGGACAAAGAATTGCCTATTCCCTTAATATTCTAGGATGTGAACTGTTAGAACATTTTTGTGTGAAAGGAAAGAATAAGCCTGAATAGAGAGCCAACACACTGTATATGGATTATCATTTTCTGTACATTGTAAGCAACAGCAGTGACAAGGACATAAATATTAATGATTTCACTTTAACTGAAGCCATCCAGTCACACTCGCCCATTCAGAGCAGTGGGATGATTAAACTATTATAACATATGTATATGTGAATATTTGCAAACACCCAAATGTAGGAAGAAAAGCAGTCAATGGAATGCTGTATAACCAAAAAGGACACAATCATCTTTCTTTCCTATGAGATTTATTGCCAAGCATTTTTTCAGAGATTTGCAAAAATTCATTAACTACATATTCAGAGACACAATCTGGGTCCCTTCATATGATAGTTATATCTCTGCTCATTAAATGATAAGTTTCTTTGGCAATGCTTATTTTTTAGATTAAGGGCTACATTTTCCATCATTCCACCTTAACAGGTGCCTTAGACAGCACTGTATCACATTATGTTTAAGAAAATAGCAATTCTAACTTATAATTCATTTTGCTAGGGAGTAGCAATCTAATTCACATTGATTTTGAGTAAACTTTTACATATCCATCTGCTCCATTTTAAGCTGGGTTTGAACAAATCAATGCATCTCTAGCATCAACATGCACTAAGTAATCAATAGGTAAGGAAAATCATTATTTACTGCTCAGTAATTGTGTTTACATTCAAATAAAATATAATAAATTGTGCAAGGCCATCTTGGAGAAAGAACAAGTGACCCATGTCTTACAACCAGATTGTCTTCCTTAATAAACTCTTTCAAATGAAGCAGAAGATTTGAGGAATTTTGCCAGGAAAGTAGAGAAGGCCCTAAGTCTCGCAGTTGCCTAGTTTAGTCCTCAAATACTGAGGTAGTGGTCAACCTTTTGATGATGTTTTAATCCTAGGAACCCTCTAGTTGGTAAACAGTAGCATCATGGCTCCAGACAGCAATAGTTTTTGTTGGATTATGATCAGCTCATGTGCTGATCTAGTCTCTGCCCACCTGCTCAGTATTGGCTCTGAATTCCCACTTTAATTATCCTCCTGTTGTTTGAACTTGGAGTACAGAGTTGGTCTCGCTAGTATTTGCATCTCAGCTCTCCCTCATGGATTATAGTTTAAACTAGTTCTATTACTGATCTGTCATCAGGACCACCTTGAATAGGACACTTGGTCTGGTTCCAACTCCACTTGAATTCTCTCGCCTCTGGTACCACTAGCTACCTGATTGTTGCTTAAGCTCCACTGTGAAGGGTAGGGAAGGGGAGTTGAATACAATCAGTAAAAACAGCAGTAAATGAAATACCTTGTTATTTGGATTCTCTACACTATAGGAAGGCAGACCTACAAGCAGCAGGACAGATAAGCCTAGGTTCTTGCAGCATAGCATAACCGAACAGATGGTCTGTGAGGAAATTGCCCATCAAAATTTGTTCTGTCCTATTTTATTATAGTTATTCAGGCAAGGAATGCAGATTGAAATAAGAAATGGCCAAAAAACAGGATCTGTTTTTAGTAAATTTCGGTGAGTTTAAAAAATTCATAGTACCATGAATGCAGGCCACACATTTCCTTCATTGTAGCCTCTTGTAGACTACAAGACCCGGAGACGGCACTTAGCAAGTATCTAAGTAGTAATGTTAGATGCATAAAACTTAAATAATGTAAAAAATGGGCAAGTGCCTTGTTCAAAGATCATGCAAATTTGTAAATCAAATCAACAATTAAAGATATATTAGGGAAGATTGTTTTATTTTTTTTTAATATTGAAAAGAAAAAAAGTAAACAAGACCAAAACAGCATCCATTATGATTCTTACTTGCAGCATTTTGTAACTTTTCTTATTTTTGAAGAAAGTTACTATATTTCATGGAAATGTCAAATTCAGTGATTTTGAACCTCAGTATTTTCTTATATAAAGCACTATTGTGCAGAACCGTGAACACAATTCTGTGGATGCATACAGAATTAGCTTAGAATAACAAGTGATCTCTCAGTTTGCTGATCTTTAACCAAAGCATTCGGTAAAGTGAAACCAACTCTGAGTTCACATAATGAGGATAGAAGAAAATATTTTTGGAAGTACCAAAATTCACCTAAAATAAATCACCTCATGAAAAAAAAATGACAGATTTTTCCAAGATGAGCGATTCACTAACATAAATTAAGGGTGAAGAAAAATCCTATCGTAGATAACTGGATCTCTCTCCCATGGTAACAGAACTTGCTGTTGGAGGAGCAGCTTTCTTGCTGCTAATGTATATATTTAGAGCACCAAGTAATTTATGTCAGGACAAAGCCAAGCAGAAGTTGATTTCAAGAAGTCAAGTATTGCATAAGGACATGTAAAAACATTCCCATTCTCCAGAAATATGCATTGTTTATAAGGGCACAGTCCACTTAAAACTCAGATATACTCAAAATTTGCTGAGATGAGTAAGTTAGAACTTCGACATAGAGGACTAAAGAACAATTACTAAGTTTAAATGAGAAAAGTGAAAGCATTTTTTTAGTTTTATTTTACTTAGTCAGTAGTCTATTTATAATGCCCATTTGAACATAACAGAGGTGCATATTATCATTTTTTATTCTCTATAAGACATCCTGGAAAACCAATAATTTCTATCAATCCCTGCTATTGCTCCAGTTGAATGTCAAATGTGATTAATACTGGGGTGTCAGAGTGTCCTGACCACGCCATTGAATGACCAGTTATCCCCTGACCCATACTCCCATAGCAGGTCTAATATGTGTAACTTTGTTACAGGTGATAACATGGAAGACCGGGGTTTTTGCTTAGCTTCTCTAATGTTACAGGGGATATCAAGGTCAACCGTTCCCCACCAAACACAAGGTCTCATGAGTGCCTCCTGCTAGTGAGAAATCTCAGCTAACCAAAGAAGTTGCATTCCTTTGGGGGCGGGGAGGTGGGTAGGGGCTGGGTGGAGGGGAGGAAAGGAGGAGAAATGGGAGATATCTGTAACACTGTCAAAAATAAAAACATGTATATTTTAAAAATAAATATAAATAATACAAGGGGAAAAAAAAGAATTTGCATTCCTGAAATATCAGGAGCACCTTACTTCCTACATTGAACATGTCATCAAAGAGAAACCTAAATACATGTGGAATCCCAAGCCAGACAGTAAACTCTATTAAGGCTTCAATAACTCACATGGCACATTTAAACAAAGAATATTACTCTTATCAGTAATACAAAAAAATAGTAATAGTAATACAATTTAGAAGATTCACTGCTAAAAATGAATCATTATGCAAGAATGATTTAAAACATTTTTTGACTCTCCTAGAGAGTTAAAAGCTAGAAGGGATCTTAGTGAGTCCATAAGTTTGATGTAGAGATGAAGCAACTGATTTGGCCTCAGAAAATAATGTACCGAAAACTATGTTGCATGGAAGAGATATAAAGGCAATTGGAAGATAGATCTATTTTATCTAATTCCCAGTACAATGCTCTTTTCAACTGACTGCCTGAATCTCCATACCTCTATTTCTTTTCAATCAACCTCCAGGTTAATAAAAAACAGGTTTGCCAAATATTCATCTTATTAAAGATCATATAAGACAACCAAAGCTTTTCTTAAACTGAGATACCTTTATCACTACTAGAAAACATAATTATTTATAGGTGCTATATACATAAATTTATATGTTTAGTGTATAGCTGAGTATATATTTAATATGCATCAACCTATAATTTCATAATTTAAGACTCTGTTAAATTATGAGATTTAAAATCAAGTTAAAGAAAAAAATAAATATACATTAGGATATGGCAAAAGTAATGAAAGAGGTAAATTAAGGACAGAGTTTGGGAAATATTGATCTAAAGTAGAATATATTGGACATTTAAATTGAGAATAGTGGTTATTTACCAAAAGCTGCACCAGTAATGAGGTTTCCTAAATAGAATAATTTCGTGTAAATGATAAAATACTTCACTTAAATATGAAATGAGCTAGAATACTTCATGATATTCACTCTACAAAGTATTTTTCAACATCATTTATTCCATATGTATTGCTTTATTGCTATATTGATTTCAAGAAAGGATTAAAAAGCATTTTTTCTCTGGGTCTAGATTTCTCATAACTAAAATCCAATCTGAGCAAATTGAAAACTGGCAATTATCATACTGTTAAGTAAAAACATGGCATTTTTTTAGTCTGGATTAGAAATTTGGAATAGTACACCAGAGACCCATTTCTTCCTTTTCTTTTTTCCCCCAAAGAGTGAAAGGGAAATCTATTTAATAGTAGCTAGATTTAAATTGTAGTTAAATTTAAATTTACTTGATTAATGGCAGAAAAATTTGTAGATAACTTTTTCGAAAATAAAGCAAACAGGTTTGAATCCAATTCTGAGAGTCTTTGCTCAAAATAGTAATAGAATGCTGATCAAAGAGAAGGCATTAGAAATTGTGTTTCACATAAATTTAGGGAACATCCTGGCCAGTTGGGCTCAGTGGTTCAGTGTTGACCTATGAACCAGGAGGTCATGGTTCAATTCTCAGTCAGGGCACATGCCTAAGTTATGGGCTTGATCCCCGGGGGGGTGGGGGTGGGGCGTGTGCAGGAAGCAGTTAATGAATGATTCTCTCTCATCATTGATGTTTCTGTCTCTCTCTCCCTATCCTTTCCTCTCTGGAATCAATTAAAAAAAGAAAAAAAAAAGAAATTTAGGGAATAATATCAAACCTAAATGAAGTGAAATTGAGATTCCTGAAACCATTTTAATTTCAAGGGGAACTTGATGACAAACAAGAAATTCTGTTTTCAATAAGAACAAATGTCATTTAAAGATATTGGCAGGAAGAAAGATAGAATGCTGGACTTGAGTCTCTTACCACTAAGTAAGAAAATGTTAAATCCCCACTTTGGTACACTAATAATATCAAGAGGAAAATGTGACCTCACAGTATTATCAAAGTCAATTCAACCTCAGAACAGTGTCTAAAGTTCTAAAACATTATTAAGTAGATAATTTTGCTTGAGGAAAGTACTCATTTTATGCAGTTTCTCAAACTAACAGTTGCCCTGTGGATGCTGTGAGATTTTATTACATTTATAAACTCTGGGGTTATCAGCTAAGCATATCAGCAATAATGAAAATGAAAAAATGTACTTTTCATAGTTTTATAATAAACTTTTATTATAGCTTATATGTTTTTGTTTATGTTTCATCTATATATATATATATATATATGATTTCACATATATATAATTTTAAAAGGCATATTGCACTGTAATATGTAATATACAATCTGAGATATTCTCCACCAGAATCTGAAATATATTTCCTAAAGTGATACTTTAAAAACGATGCCAGCCAGAGTTGCAATTCATCTCACATAGCTAAAGATACACTACATTTGCCTAAAGAGAGACAAGAATTACATTATCTAAAATAATAATGGAGATTCAACCTCTTAATATCCACAGTAGTGATGAAGGTTCAAGGGATTTGGGATCAATAGTACCATTGTACATTTCCAAAATACCTATTAGGTGCCTACAATTAAACATGTCTCATTCAGAAATCTGGGTTCACTCTTCAGTTTTCCGAAGACCTCATGTCACCTTCTTTAGGCTCAATTGTGAAAATAACCAACAAAGACAACAGATAAGTCCACGGACACCTACTAGGTTCCTCAGCGTTTACCAGAGTACAGGGATAAATAAGAAACAGCCCAGAAACACACGGACATTTCAAGAACTGGTATTACATTTATGTAATCAGAAGTCCCTTGTATCCATTCTTAAATACAAATCATGTTCTTTCAGTCTTTGAGAAGTTTTACGTATTTTATTACTTTGAATTATGTTTAAATAATTAAAATGAATTTTAACTTTAAATTATGTTTAAATAATTTAAATGTATCTTATTGGGAATTTTAAAGGAATGTCTACCTTTTCCAGAAATATTTGAAATATTATTTTTCTAAGATGACAAATCCATTAATTCGTCACCACTCTAGTTAAATTTTTAGATATATAGACACTTAAGACAAACAAAACCAAAGTTATTTTAGAAAAGTATTTGTATAATATTCTTTGCCCTGGTGTACCTTCCAACAGTGTAAAATAGCCAATTATTGTTTTAAATTGTTCATTAAAATGATAGGATCTACATTACACAACACAATCTTTAAAAATAACCAATTTAGAAAATTTATACTACCTGACTTCAATTTATAAAGCTACATTAATCAAGTGGTGTGGAGTAGGCGAAAGAACAGACACATACAGTGGAACAAAATGGAGGACCCAGAGATACATATACATTTACAGAGATATTTGATTTTCAACTATGTTGCCAAGCAACACAATGAAAAAATAAAAAACATATATTTTTAAATATGATGCTTAAATAACTAATTGCATAGGCCAAACAAAAACACTCAACCCTTACCTCACACTACACAGATAAAATAATTTAAGATTAATCACACACTTCAATATGAAAGCTAAGCCAATAAAGCTTTTAGAAGTAAACATAAGCAAAAAACTTTGTGACATGGAGATAGAAAAAGAAGTCTTAGGATATCATAAAATAACCATTGATAAATTAGGATTCCTCAAAAGTTTCAAAATTTGGCTTATCAAAATACATTAGTAAAAAATGAATAAAGGGAAACCACAGACAGGAAATATTTGCAAGTCATATCTGATAAAGAACTAATAGAAAAGATATATAAAGTCCTTCAACAGATCAATAATACTGGTATAATAAGACAACTCAGTTATTAAAAACTGGAAAATATTCAAACAGTGATTTTCAAATAAAGATATTTAAGTGGCCAATAAGCACACAAATAAGTACTCAACATCATTATTTACCAGGGAAATGAAAGTTAAAACACAATGAGATACCATCATACATACTCCAGAATGACAGAATGTATGAACACTGATCCATATCTAATCTCTGTGAAGATATGGGCAACCATACTTTCATACATTGTTGGTGGAATTGTGAAGTGGTCTGATTATTTCTCATAAAACTAAATATGCACCTATCCCGTGACTCAAAAGTCTACTTTTAAATGCTTATGCAAATTATATGAAAGCAGCTCTTCACAAAAATACTTGTTTATGAATGCTCACAGAAGTTTGATTCATAATAGCAACACCAAACCAAACAGATCTAAAAACTACCCCAGCATCGATTAATAGAATGAATAAACAAAGTGTAGTATATTTGTACAATGGCATCCTACTTAGCAATGGAAGCAAGACCACTGATACATGCAATATCACAGATAAACCTAAAAAAAAAAAATAGCAGAACAATAGGGGCTTGAAAAAGAGCTGGAAAATGCTTCCTTTCAGTGAAAAGATGAAAGTCCTTGATTTAATAAGGAAAGAAAATATTGTATGCCAAGGCTGCTGAGACCTATGGTAAGAACGAATCTCCTAGCTGTCAAATTGTGAAGGAAAAAGAAATATATATTGGTTTGCTGAGAGAAGGAGACCACATTCACCTATTATTACAGAATATTGTTATATTTTGTTCTATTTTATTATCAGCTATCATTGTTAATCTCTTACTGTGCCTAAGTTATAAGTTAAACTTTATCATTGGTATATGTGTATAGGATAAAACATAATACGGTATACACAGGATTCAGTATCATCTGCAGGTTCAGGAATCCATTGGGGGTCTTGGAAGGTATCCCCTGAAAATAAGGGAGGACCACTGTATTTTGATTTACACAGTATATACATTTGTCAATACTCAGAAATATGTACACTTCTTTATATGTAAATTTCACCTAAAAAAACTTCTAAACAAATGTGAACTTTAGTTGGTGCTATTTAAGTATTCAAGTATTAAATACTTCTTATTAAATACTTCAACATTTAATATTTACATAAAATATTAAAAGTATTTATAAGAAGTGTACTGATGTCTGCAATTTGTTTTGGAATACATCAAAAGTAAACTGGATTAATAGATAAAGTCTAGGTCAGTGGTCGGCAAACTGCGGCTTGCGAGCCACATGCGGCTCTTTGGCCCCTTGATTGTGGCTCTTCCACAAAATACCACGGCCTGGGTGAGTCTATTTTGAAGAAGTGGTGTTAGAAGAAGTTTAAGTTTAAAAAATTTGGCTCTCAAAAGAAATTTCAATCGTTGTACTGTTGATATTTGGCTCTGTTGACTAATGAGTTTGCCGACCAATGGTCTAGGTAGATGGATAGATAGTATACAATAAGATGCTAATAGCAGCATATAGGTAGTTGGATAAGTTGTTCTGCCCACTTTCCTTTATGTTTAAAAATTTTCATAAAATTTTGAGGGGAAAAAATATACTACTTTGTCCACAGATAGAATAATAGAAATATAATAGAAAAGTAACATTGTTGCTAGACAATTATATGGCCCAGCCAGTGTGGCTCAGTTGGTTGACCATTGTCCCATGGACCAAGAGGTTGCCAATTCGATCCCCAATCAGGGAACATGCCTGGGTTGCAGGCTCAATCCCCAGTGCAGGGCATGCAGAAGGAAGCCACACAATGTTTCTCTCTCATAGATGTTTCTATCTCTCTCTCTCCCTTTTCCTTTCTCTCTCTCTAAAATCAATAAAAACATGTATTAAAAATTATATGATTTGAACAAAACATATAAAGTGATTTAGGGTTTTTTAGCTCACAAATAAGAACAGATTGACCATACTGCTATTCACTAAAGTTGGTTTGATAAGGACACAGAATAAAAATTTTTGTTTTCCTCATCAAACACCACACTTACCAACAAGAGTTTAAAGTATCATTTGAATTCTGTAATGGCATCCTTAGGAGGAGATTAGAGGCATCCAGTGGTTTCTGTAAACTATAGGATGAGCAGTAACTATGTAGTACATTTTTATGCTTCTTTGATCACAACATCAGTGAAAGGGTGTTCACAAACTACCTTTTGCTTTCATGTTAAAAGTAAGATTTTTATCGTAATTAAAATATAATCATAATTATTTTTTGCATTTAGAGAAAAATACTTTTGAGACTCTTAATTTTTGAGTGGTGCTAAGAAATGCTTATAAAATAAATCAGTAAAAACCTGTAAACACTTTTAAGTGCTCAAGGCACAATGCCTCATTGATGTATGCTATTTTAGCTATTTTGAGAAAATTAATGTTTTAGGTAATGTGATTTAGCTAAGAGGATATCTCAGAATAGAGTTCAGAAATCATTTACTTTCAGGTTCCATTTTTTAACAATCCATATGAAACTCTTTTACATAATAAGTTTAATGCACATACACTACCCATTAAATAGTGCCTGAATAATAAATTATTTTAGTTGATTTGTTTATCAATTTAGCTAATGTAGCTTTATTATGTAACTACAATGTGTCAGTCGTGCTAAGAAGGAAACATTGGTTAATACTATGTTTTATAGGTTTGCACAAAAAGTTACCAGTCCTTCTCGTATTGAACTCATACCTGGAGAGGCATTAATGTGTAAGACTAAGCAAGAACATCTGGGCTACTTCCAAGCATGACCAATAATTTAGCTTTTTTAGTTCTAAAAGCTCATGCCATGCCAGTTGATAATGTCAAGACAGCATCTGTCCTTTGGACTCCCATGCTTTATGCCAAAGAGGAAAGCTTAAAGATGGCTTCTCACATTTCACCGTGGCAAACACCATAATGTCAGAATGAAGTGTGACATTTATGCATACCTGTGCTGATGCACTTCAAGAACCAAGACTACTTAATGCAAGAAAAAGAACTCAGATCCTGCATCCTTATGAAAGTATTAAGCTCTATCATAAAAATAAATGCTGGTGGGTTATGTATGTCAAAAAGGTTCAAATATCAGCAATTTCATCAAGTTCAACTAAATATTATATTTAAAAAGCAAGTCTCCATTTCTTAATCTGACTTTGTTACAAGTCCTCAACAGATTTATTGCAAGTATCAAATGAGATAGCAAATCTGAAAGTACTTAGTTAACTATAACTATACTAGAGGCCCGGTGCACAAAATTTGTGCATGGGGGGGGCTGTCCCTCAGCCCAGCCTGCACCCTCTCCAATCTGGGACCCTCGAGGGATGTCCGACTGCCCGTTTAGGCCTGATCCTACCCTCAAGGATGTCCAACTGCCCGAGAGGGATGTCCATCCTACCCTTGAGGAATGTCCAACTGCTGTAAATGGGCAGTCGGACATCCCTCTCACAATCCAGGACTGCTGGCTCCCAACTACTCACCTGCCTGCCTTCCTGATTGCCCCTAACTACTTCTGCCTGCCAACCTGATCACCCCCTAACCACTCCCCTGCCAGCCCAATTGCCCCTAACTGCCCTCCCCTGAAGGCCTGGTCACCCCTAACTGCCCCCCCCCCCTGCAGGCCTGGTACCCCCAACTGCTCTCCCCTGCAGGCCCGGTTGCCCCCAACTTCCCTCCTCTGCTGGCCTGGTCACCCCTAACTGCTCTCCCCTGCAGGCTTGATCACCCCCAACTGCCCTCCCTTGCAGGCCTGGTCCCTCCCAACTGCCCTCCCCTGCTGGCCTGATCGCCCACAACTGCTCTCCCTTGCAGGCCTGGTCCCTCCCAACTGCCCTCTCCTGCCAGCCATCTTGTGTCCACATGGGAGCAGCCATCTTGTATGTTGGAGTGACAATCAATTTGCATATTACTCTTTTACTAGATAGGATCTGCATGCAATAATACAACTGAGTTTGGAAAGAGGCAAGACATGGGGCTGGGCCTGGGTACAAGCCTGGGATGTATTATTCTACTGGCAGGTGAGTGGGGACTGAAGCTTAAATGTCATTCATAAATTCAAAATCAGTCCACACAAGATAGGAATTACATAATTATTACCCGAGTCTGATTTCTGTCTGGAAAAGATTATGGCAGAGATCCAATATCATGGAAACAAGTGGGAAGTCCCAGGCATAGAAACACTAGCATTCATGTAGAGAAACCCAGATATGAAGGAGCTGGAGTACAAAAGAGAGAAATGGCATGGAGACCTGGGTTTACAAATTATAGTAACAGAGGTTGATTGAGTGATAACTATATAGGTGTCACTATGCGAATGTCAACTCAGCCATTTACTAGTTGTGCAACTTTTGTCAAGAGACTTAAACACTTTGAGTTTCATGTTACCGTCTGTAAAATGGATAAGTGGTAAAATGATCTCTCCATGACTTTCTCCAAGAAAACTACCCAGTCACAGAGAAAAGGCCAGTGCTCCACTCCTGAGTAACTGTCATTCATAGTTTGCCTGCAGCTGCCAGTGCGCCAGATTAGTGAGATGCTACCTGGAAGACTCACGCTGCCCCAAGGAGATGCTCCCGTGAGTCTGTGCCCTGGACCTGCCCGTTTCTCAGAGAGCTTCAGCAGGCAAGTAGAGACACCAGTAGAAGAAGCATTGAAAGGACTTAAGTAGGGAGTATGGGGAATCATTTCTTATAATGGTGGCCATGAAAGAGATGGGGGAATGCAGTGTGGACAAGGATATTAGCCATTAGTCAGGCTGACATATATTCAATTCAAGCTTTGCACCACCTGAAGTGGCAGACTTCAGGAACTTCTTTGACCTCTTTGAGCCTCAGATTTCTCATTTGTAAACCAAGGAAAGTAAAAGTACCTACGTCATGGGTTATGAGCCTTAAATGAGATAATGCATGAACAGCACTCAGAACTGTGTATAACAAGGTTAGCAAACACCTCAATAAATAGTAGCGCTTGTTGATTAGAAGGCTGCATATTTTACTTTTCAGAAGATGTATAAAAGTAAACACTTGTTTTATCTACCTGAGCATCAAAGACAAAGTTTTAGAAACACCAAACTTGGCCAAAGTTAGAGAGGAACTGGCCCAGAACAGCTGGAGGTGAGATTTGTGGGTAGGCAATGGCCATGGCACATCCATGGTTCCCATTACTGGTTACAGAGCACAAGTGAGGCAGGCTGACAAAGAAATGGAGCTCAGGCAGGTACAGCGATACTGTTCTTTATCAAGCTTCCATTTATTCCTTTGTTAAAAGGGGTAATGATATATTTATTTTATAACCTGTTGTGAAGATTGCAGCCATATAAAATAGTATTTAAGTACACTCCCTAAAATTGAAACATGTAAGCCAGTTTTGTTTTACTTTTATCAAAAAGCACTGAAAAAGTATGAAAGAAAAATCTTCATGGAACTGAAATGTAGAAAAACTTCACATGAAATAATTAGGCTTCCATCCTAGCTGATTTGGCTAAGTTACTGAAGGGTCATGGGTTCGATTCTGGTCAAGGGCATGTACCTCGATTGCAGGCTCCATCCCTTGAGCCCCGTCTAGGTGAGTGTGGGGGGCAACCAATTGATGTGTCTCTCTTACATTGATGTTTCTTTCTTTTGTCTCTCCCTTTCTTCCATTCTCTCTAAAATCAATGGAAAAAATATCCTTGGGTGAGGATTTAAAAAAAATAGACTTCCTAAGGCATGGTACATTTAGTAAATATGTTGTTTAAAAAAATGTACACTATGGCCAAATTTTTATAATCTATGGTTGATTAATATACCTAATTTGTTTTCCTTTTTATATGCTTACATAAACCTGCTTGTTTTATTGATCGAAATGTTTAGAGCTTAATCTTTCCTTGTGATGGAGATGCATGGACATTCATTTGTGAACTAGTGACTGAGTGATATCAGAAAACAGAGCTCTCATCTTGACTGCAATTTCTTTTTTCACAATTCAGTTCTGGAAGCTCACAACTGCAATCTTCTACAACAAGATGAAAAAAGATTGCAATGCTGACTCATGTTTCTAAATGAACTTTTATCAGCTGTATTGAATCTGAGATCTTTCAAAATAACAACATCATCTTTACAACACCATTTCCAAAGACTATTTCATGGTCTTGACATGAATGATGCTTGGACTGAATCAGAACTAAATTGTGCTAAGACATTCCTCTGGCTAAAAGTCCTTCAATGCCCCTTATGTTTTTCATGATAAAGACTAGAGCTCTTTTATTGACATACATGAACCTTCATGAAATTTCCTCTCTCTTCAGCTTCAAATCCTGCATCTTCATCTTCCCACCTCTGCTCCAACCCCATTCTCTTATACACATTTAATCTTCAGTAATACACTATTTATAGTTCTCCAATAAACTAGGCTTTAAAAACATATAATATATCCCCAAAAATGTATACACACTTTAACAGCTGAGAGTTCAATTTTGAAAAGAAAATTTATTTTAATAAACACTGCCTTTATAATTATTCAAAGTGTGTATATATATATATATATATATATATATATATATATATATATACATACACACCCTATATATTATACACACACATACACAGGCTTCCTCTGTCTTAAATATTCTTTTTGAAGTGGAAGTACTAGTATGTTCTTGTCACTTAAGACAGTTTCAGTGTGAAGTTTTCTGGATCTGCACAGTCTAATGAGCAGACGCAACTGGCATGGCCCCTGCTTTTCATCCAGCCTCGCCATGCTGGGCACTCACATGCAGGACATTACTTAACACTGGATCCCTTTTGCTTCGCCTGTGGGCCTGGATGGCCACCTGTTACTGGTGTCCATAGATGTAGGATGTGAAGTCTGTTGGCTAGGTTGGATAACCTCCTTTCTGCAGTTTCTGGATATGCCCATCTCCTTCCCTTCTGGCATCTTTCTATGCACCTGTGTCGCCCTGGGGTTTGGATTTACATCAGTCCCCAGGTCTCTTCCAGTTTAAACGATTTCACAGTAAATTAGGCTATGGCTAAACACATCCTTAGAAGTGACTTGTGATCGTTTTAACACTGGATCTAACAGTAGTGTTGCTCATGAATAATTTGATTTTATGCAAAGACCATTTTGATTTCTTCCACCTTCAAAAAATATTTATAAATGCAAGTGTTTATCGTGCTCATCCATGTTTTTGCCAAGAATGAAAAACAAACAAACAAACAAAAAACCTGGACAGCAGTCCCTTTCATTAAAAGCACTTTAAATGATTTTACATGGCACTAAGATCATCTTTGCAATGTTTCCAAAAGCAAGATAAGGGGGTTATATTTTATCTACATCTCATGGATAGGAAATTGTAACTGGCTAATTCCACTGCCACATTCTCTCATTTATGTGTCTAATTATTGATGATGAAAAATAAATGCAGATCCTTTGATTCACACTTTATGGCTCTCTTCCTGGATTATACAAAGCTGTTTACTGATGATTGTTCATGTGAACAGTCTTTGAGACTTGGTACGCTCTAGAATTGCATTTGATTAATAGAGCCAATCTAAGTTGTTATGGTCTTCAAATATTATGGTAATCCTATCTAATAAATGGGTAATATGCAAATTGACCATCACTCCAACACACAAGATGGCCACCCCCATGTGGACACAAGATGGCTGCCACAAGATGGCCAGCACGGGAGGGAAGTTGTGCGCGATCAGGCCAGCAGGGGAGGGCAGTTAGGGGGGGACTGGGCTGGCAGAGGAGGACAGTTGGAGAGGACCAGGCCTGCAGGGGAGGGCAGTTGGGAGGGACAAGACCTGCAGGGGAGGGCAGTTGGGGCAGCCAGGCCTGCAGGGGAGGGCAGTTAAGGGGGACCAGGCCTTCAGGGGAGGGCAGTTGGGGGCGACCAGGCCAGCAGAGGAGAGCAATTAGGGGCAACCAGGTCAGCAGGGGAGGGCAGTTAGGTGTGACCAGGCTGGCAGGCAGAAGCAGTTAGGGGCCGTTAGGGGCAATCAGGCAGGCAGGCAGGAGAGTTGTTGGGAGCCAGCAGTCCGGATCGTGAGAGGGATCGGGCTTAAACGGGCATCCCTTGAGGGGTCCCAGATTGGAGATGGTGCAGGCTGGGCTGAGGTATAAACCCCCCCCCCATGCACGAATTTCATGCACCAGGCCTCTAGTTTCAAATAACTTGATACTTAAAGTATTTTAATGAATCAGCAACAGAGAGAATCATAAAATTCATTCCTATGACTCCATGGAAAGTAAAGAAAGGCAGAATTATTAGAAGGAATCCACAGTCTTTTCATTTCCATAACCCTTTGAATAGTTCTGGAAAGGCTCTGTTTGATCCATTCTGTGCTCATTTATCCTTAACGCTCACTCTGAATAACGTGTAGACTCCAGGGAGCCAGATATTCAAGTGCCTTTCTAAGACCTTGCAGAATAAAAGTGTCAGGGGCTGCTTTGTGAAGGCTTTCCTACTGTCTGGTATAAAATGGCATTGGGAGTTCCTCAAATAGATTCCCCTGCTGGGGCACGCGGCTGGGAAGCAACTCACAGCACTTCAGAGACAGGCCAGGCCCAACCATGAAACGGGCACGAGGGCTTTGTTATAATATGACAGACTTCAGGGTCAAAGCTCCCGTCAGGAGGGAATGTACACTGCTTTTCAAAGGAGCTCCAGGACTTGCTAGGAAACCTAACACCGTTGTGGGTGTTTTTTCCCTGCTGACCGTAAATTCTGCCTAAAAAAAGTACCCTTAAGACAAACAAAGTAAGCACATTTTAACATTGTGAAGCTATTATTACTAACCCTATTAATTTGACAGTGAATATATTAAGAATGCCTAATCAAACAGAAGTGCTAAAAAAACACACCCTATTTGGCCAGCAATTTATGAGAGTTTTTTTCACTCTTAAATGCTTGGGAAGTCCTACGGCTTAGTTTGAAGGACTTATAGACTGTTTATGGGCCAAGAGTTAGGAACAAGATCAAGGTTATAAGCCCCTCTTTAATACCTGATAACTCTGTGACCTAGAGCCTCTGTTTCCTCATCTTTAAAACAGGAATATAATTCTGTAGTATTATGGTCAATATCAATAAGATAAAGCATGACCAGTATTGAGCAGGGTGCCTGCCTGATTCCTAGGAAGGATTGATAATTATTGGCTATTTCTGAATTATTGTTATTAACATGAATGTATCTGATAAAAAGAAAAGTTCTGGTTAGAACTTAGAAATGTCAACCTAGTGAAGAGAATATGAACTTTGAGCTAGCTGGATCTGGATTAGGAAGCCAACTTCTTCTAGATGTATGATTTTAGCACTTTACTTAGCCTTGCATAGGCTCAGCTGTTTCCTCTGTAAATAGGAATAACACCTACTTTTGAGAGTCATAGTGAACATGAAATAAGGTCACACATGCCAAGCGCCTGCTGTGGTACTTGGCTAGTCTCTTTTGCCTTCAATGTAAGTCTACGGCTATAATGTTTGTCATATGCTGAGAATTGAAAAGACCAAACATTCTTCTTCCGTGACTCTTGTCTGACAATATCATCTCGTAAGCATATTAGTTTTAAAATTATGAGCAAAGACAGAGTTAAGAACAAACAAAATATATAGGTGACTGGATATGGAGAGACCAAATTTGACAATAATTAATTGGTCAAGCCACTGGGGGATGCACGATTTACAAAGTTGAGAAGAGATGAAAAAAAAGTTACAAAGAACAATTGCAGAGTTGAGTATATAAAAATTTAAGTAGTGATATCCCCAAAATATATTAACAAATAAGGAAAAGGCATTTTGAATAAAATTTTATATTTATAACAAACATGAGAGATCAAAGTTTAACTTTTACACTAGAGGCCCGGTGCACAAAATTAGTGCACTCAGGAGGGTCCCTCAGCCAGGCCTGTGCCCTCTCACAGTTCAGGAGCCCTCAGGGGATGTCTGACTGATGGCTTAGACCCAATGGGGAGAGGGCCTATGCCAGCAGTTGAACATCCTTAGCAATGCTGCAGAGGTAGAAGAGGCTCTCACCACTGCTGCTGCACCTGCCAGCCTTGAGCCTGGCCTGGCTTCTGGCTGAGCGGTGTCCCCCTGTGGGAACGCACTGACCACTAGGGGGAAGCTCCTGCATTGAGCATCTGCCCCTGGTGGTCAGTGCATGTCATAACGAGTGGTTGAGCAACCTTAGCATATCATTAGTATATTACGCTTTGATTGGTTGAATGGACACCAGATGACCAGACACTTAGCATGTTAGGCTTTTATTATAAAGGATAGTATGTTAATTATTAATTCATGTGAGCATATACTAAGGCCCTGATAAATTAGTGGGAAAAAGCAAGGAAAGACTTTATAAAAGAAGAAATACAACTATTAAAAAAATAAAATAAAACATTCAGAATCCAAGTAAACAAACTAAAATACTGAGATATGCTTAATCACCTATTATTATATAATTTAAATTAATAATTACTGCTGGAGATGATGCCTATTAAAACTAACTTGTCTACAATGAGTTTCCATTAACTTTCAAATTCCTTAATGAGATATTATTCTTAACTGTAATTTTTACATAAAATAATTGGAAATTAGATTAACAGGATTGAAGTAGTTGACAAAATTTTTCTTACTACAGTGAGACACATGGAATCCACAATTCATTGCTGTGTACAATAATTATATATTAAATCTCTTTTGAGACTATTTCTGGAAACTAAGTTTCATGGATACTTGATTAGAGTCTAAAAGAGAATGTAAGCATCAGACAGTAAATGTATGCAGTGTTATAGTTAAAAGTAGGTTGAAAATAAAATGTCTGCTGTGAATATATTAGTGGTGTTACTTTAGACATGGAAGAAGGGCCAAGTCTGTAAGAACAAGGATAGATGATTGACAAAGTAATTATAATTTTTGACATTTTCCTAGCATTTCATTAAATTTTTTGGAAAGCACTGTCATATGTATTTTTCTCATTTAATTCCTTCAAATGATTCTGCAAAATATATCTTTTTGCACTTTTAAAGATAAAAATATGAGACTGAAAGAAGTTAAATGGCTTCTTTTCCCAAGTTCCCTAAGAAGGCCAGTCAGGACTTCAGCTAGAGCTTGACCTTGAGTCTCCTGACTAAGGGTTCTCTACTTTCTACTATGCCAGCCTGAAGTAAAGAGCACTAATATATGAGCTTCAATGATAAAGAATAAAATTCTCCTGTAGACTATAACAGAGATTTCGGACAGAGGATGGGGTAAATAGAGGGAGTGCACACATACAAATGAGGTTTTCTTAGCTTTTGCTATTTGGGGAACACTGGGATAAAAATGTCCTACTGATTGCTAAAAGAGTAAGACTGCAGTGAAAATGCATTATCAGGAAATGCTGACTCGAATCTCTTTACAACAGAAACAGACATTTGCACTTGAGACTATGTTTATAGCTCGGAGGTATCTCTGAGGGTCTCCAATATAGTTGGTGGAGATCCCAGAAGAGACTGAACTTCTGTAATTATTAGGAGTTGTGTCACTCCAGCATTCTTCAATAGGTCTCAAAAAGTGATTTGTTTTTAGGGCTATGCACTTGGGTCAAGCTGTGCTGACCAGATATCTAAATTTAAATTAAATAAAATTAGAAAAGCAGTGCCTTAATCATTGTGGGTACATTTCAAGTGCTCAATAGGCACTTACAACTAGCAGCTACCATACTGAACAGTGCGAAGTTATAGAACATCTTTGTCATTGTGGATATTCTATTGAGCTGTAAATTTCCTAGAGCATAGCTACCTTTTTTTTTTTTTTTTCTGGGAGAGGAGGACCTTCAACTCAGGGAACACAGGAAGTTTTTGAACCATTTGGAGAGCTTGGATTCTTCCTGTGGGGATGTTCTTAATCTCAGGGGACCATATGTCTCATGCTCCAGATGTTTGGTGATTATTTATGCATTTCCCATCTATTAAGATGTCAGGAAAAAATAGTAAAAGCTAGAAAGAATCACTCATTAATCAACAATACTATAAGGAGTGGAATGTATGTTTATTTAAGGTCTTTTTGAAGAACTCTATCTCAGGAGATATACAAAGGCTGCTGATGGGAAATCCTACCCTACTTGACTTAATTCCCCAAACAATGGATCCAAAGGCTTTTCCTATTTGGAGCAAAGTTGTCCAGTGCATGTACATGTTGTTTTGAGCCTCTCTCTCTATTTTCCCATATTTCTAACCACAGTATGCTTGGAGCCCATAAAATATTCCTCCACAGTCCTGGAGCCCAGCACCCAATCCTAGTTAATTCTTGCCAAGCTCAAAGTTTATCCTACCCCTTTATTTCTCCCTCTGACATCAAAATAAAGCTTTCTAAAATTCTCTCTAGCTAACTGCATTAAATATTTCTTCTCTATGTATGTAATGGTTAATGGCGATGACTTGACAATGCCCTAGAAATAAGAATACTTGAATTCTCTGGTGTGGGCAGTAGTTTTTCAAGACTGTATCACTGAAAAAGGATAAAACATGAAATAAGAAAACCTGGGTTTAGTTCTGTCTCCACCATTTCCTAATTATGTAGCTATAGGCATAGTACTCAAATACCTTGAGCTGGATTATTCATATGAAAAATGGGGATAATAATACCTATCACACGTTTTTGTTTTGTTTTGTTTTATTTTGTTTTTGTTTTTTTTGGTGAAGATTAAATGGGACAATGGATTTGTATATAAATCTGTTCTAACAGTTTCCACCCATTATGTCAAGCTAATATCTCCGCCAGTTTTATTTTATTCCTTTATGAAAGCACTGATCTCAGCTCAGGGCTGTTTTCTGCAGAAATATTTCAGAAGTCCTCTAACACTGTCAGAATGTTGTTTGTTAGTTCAAAGATAAAAGGATGACACTAACAACCACATAACAGTGTGTTAAAAGTCTTTGTCAGGCTGGTCAACAAGCAAGAACTCTATTTGTGAGCTGTGTGTTTGCGTTAATTTGCTTTAAATGTTGCAAAGTTTTACCATGTGATTACACAGGTTGCAAACAAAATATTTTGTGCTTTAAAAGCAGAACATTGTAGATCTAAGGATAATGTCACTGACTGATAAAGAATTTGTAAAGACCATAGAGACAGGATGCATAAAACCCTTCTTAGAAACATTCTGTCAAGCAATGGGTCATAAGACTCACAAAGCAGAGAGATATACACAAAGCAGTGTATATTTGGAGCTGTCTTCATATTTACAAGCCACTGAGGTGCCACTCAAAACGCTGAAATATTCTGTCTATAAATAGACAGGTGACAGAATCACATGTCTTTTCAAAATTCAAAATGTTCTCCCCCAGGGGTGCAATTAGGTATAGTAACAGCAGAGCAGCCAACTTCCCAAGTTTGAATAGCTCATAAGCCCTTTTCTAAAATATTTTCATAATCTATTATTTCAAAATTCCCAGGAGGACCCTTGTCCCATTCTAATTATACCAATAACTGTGAGGAAACTTGCTTCAGTACACAATGTTGTAGCCATGATTTGGGACAGCATATTCAAGACAACCTAAGACTTCCGGGACCTCATCATATGTAAGGTTCATTCAAGTCAGAAAGCTGTTTGACAGATGCATCAAAGGTGTGCTGGGAAAGGGCATGGCTAGTTTGTAGACTTCTTGATGTAAATTTCAAAATTTAGACTAAATATCTTTTTTTTTTTAATGAAAGCTCCAGTATTCTAATGTATCAGGCCTATTGGATTACATCATATTTGTACCTCCATCATAAAGTTGCCCACTGGTTTTAAATTATCTTGTAATCAAGAAATGTATAATTTACTATTTTATCTCTCCAGATCTCAGGAAAGTGCCTATTAAAACCATTTATTAAGGTGAGGGGAGGGTGGGAGTAAGGGAGAGAGATCAACCAAAGGACTTGTATGCATGCATATAAGCCTAATCAATGGGGGTTGAGGGCCTGAGTGGGGAGGTGGGGGGGGCAGTGGGGAGATAAGGACACATATGTAATACTTTAATCAATAAAGAAAAAAAAGTTTTTTAAAAAAGGTGAATTTATGAATGAGCAAATGAATGTATTGACTGATAGGACTCAATCCCACTCCCCTCTCCAAATACAACCCAAATAGCTCTAATTTCTGATGTAGGTTAACAGTTCTTTACTGTTGTATTTCTTTAAAAATATCATTTCACTTGCCTTTTCTAAAACTCTAAATATTGTCCAAACCTCTGCTATTTTCTCTGAGAGGACCTGTCAGGTGTTGATGCCTCATATATTTAGCTCCATATGGCAGGCTGTGGTAGAGTAAAAGAGATTCCAGACTTAAAAACCAAATCAGCCTGAGTTTGCATGTATTCAATCTCTCTGATCCCCAACATTCTTGTCTGAAAAAGTTGGCACATAGCAGATGCTTTAATTGTGATAATAAGTACAGTGAACTTAACTCAAGAAAATTAAGTATGTGCTCCATATTTTTTTTTTTACATCTTTGAAGTTAAAAATCCCTAAAGAACTGTCTTGCATATATAGATAGGGTGTACCCACAAAATGTATACACACTTTAACAGTTGATAACTCACTTAATTTTGAAAATGAATTGTATGTTAATAAACACTGATTTTATAATCATTCAAAGCATGTATACATTTTTGGGACACCTGTATATAGTCTTAACTACGTATTGTATTTTACTGTACATACAAACAACTTTATAGAAGTGTATAAGCCAGGAGTTAGCAAATTTTTCTGTAAAGGGCCAGATAGTAAATACTTTAGGTTCTGTGGGACATAGTCTCTGTTGCTACTATTCAGCTCTGCTATTTTAGCACTAAACCAGCCCTAAATAGTCATAAACAAATGAGCATGTCTATGTTGTGATAAAACTACTTGTGAACATTGAAATATGAAATACATAAAATTTTCATGTGGCATAAAATATTTTTCTCCTTTTGATTATTTTCCCAGTCATTTTGACATTCTTAGCTCACAGGCCATAAAACAACAACAAAAACAAAAATAGACAGAAGGTTGGATTTGTCCCATGTATCAACCAAGCCTTGTGTAATATGTATACTGAAATTTATGGGTTATTTAGGGAATATCTAAGATTAATGTTTACTGTGCACTTTTTCTCTCCTTATGTGCTGACTTAAAAACTCAACCACCTTTTGAGAGGTGAATTAACTCTTTTATCATTAGTGTCTTTGGATTGCCTTAGTCCCCAACCTTTATTAGATCTCATTTTCTCTATACTTACTCTCTTGGTGAGCTCATGGAGTGTTCTGACCTGAAAATCATCTCCAAATTGGTGGCTACCAAATTTACATCTCTGCCTGAACTTTTTACCTGAACCTTAACACATATGCCAAATACCCTACTCAACATTTTCCTGTATGTCTAAAGTTTATCTCAAACTTAACACTTCCAAAACTAAGCGCATGATCTTCCTCCTAAACATTTTTCTCTCATAGTCTTTCCATCCATCCTAATTTATGGCAACTCTTTTATTTGTTCAGGCCAACTGAGTCACCTTTGATTCTTTTCTTTCTCTTACAACACACATCCATTCCACCTGCAAATACTCTTGGCTCTACCTTCAAAATATATCTAAAATATAGTCATGTCATGCCATTGCTGCTGTTACTATTATAATCATCATTCATGTGAATTATTGTACTAGTCTCTCAACTGGCCCCATTATTCTCTCCATCCCTAGACATCTAGTTTATTCTTAATATGAGATTTGGAGTTATCTGTTACAATCTAAGTTAGATTATGTCACTCCTCTGTTGGAAACCATCTGATGGCTTTATTTCCCTCAGAGAAAATATCAGAGTCCTTGCTGTACCCTACATAATACACCCATGTTTCCTATTTCCTGCCCCAATCTGTCTGATCTGATCTTCCTCAACTCTTGCTGTTATTCACTTTGCTACAGCAACACTGGTCTCCTTACTGTACTTTAAGCATGATGGTCAAACCTCTGTCTGGAATACTGTACTCGATGCTTGTAACATAGAATTTTGCTCAAATGTTACGTTCTCAATGAGGCATTCTCTGATTGATTTCATACTATATCCCATTCCTCCAATCCCAGCATTTCCCCGCTTTAATTTTTCTCCATCACAGTGTCACCATTTGAAAAACACTGCCAATTAAATTATTTCAATAACCTTCCTAGAATGTAATTTCCATGAGAGCACATATTTGTATCTGTTTCTTCCACTGGGGTTTTCCCCCTTAGGGTAGAATAGTACCTGGCATAGTAGAAATTCAAAAAGTGTTTGTTGAATAACTGAACATCTTTTGGTGCTAGGATTATGAGTAATCTTTTTTTTTTCTTTGTGCATTGCCTAGATTTCTTATTAAAAAGAAAAAAGTTTAATATCCTTTAGATCAAGAGACACAAATTTTGGGCTCTAGCTTTGGATATGTCACTTAATATCTGTATGAACTTGGGTAAGTTCTAGTTTATTAAATGCCATTCAACATGAGATCATTACAAACAGAGGTTACTATATATTTTTCCACTAATAACTTTAGGACAAGCAATAGAATCCATTACATTTATATATTTATTTGTGTCTCATGGACTCTGTAATCTGAATTAAATGAAGGACTAGTTTGGTGTGTTTTTTGTTTGTTGGTTTTTAAATTCAGGGTGATGGCATAGAGATTTTTCTCCAACTATGGAAGAAGAAAAGAAAGTGGAGTCTTGGAAAAAAATTTAATTTTTACCGTCAATATCAATATAGTGTATCAGGTGACACAGAGACAAATAAAAGAAATGAATGGAAAATGCATTTTATTAAACGCTTTAAGAAACAGTGTCAAGTGGCATTAAGAGCCAAATAATTTCATGTACTACATCTGAGGAATATGTGTATTATGCAGGTGAGGAAGAATGTGAAGGGAGGAAGGGGTTCAAGGAGGATTAGTGGCATTGCAAGCAGAAGATGGGGTGGGAAGGAACCTTGGATACCTAACCAAGTTAGAAAGTTGGAGCAATGGAGACCTGCTGAGAGACAGGCAATGAAAATAACAATACTATGCTGGCTGGTTTAGGGAGTGTTAACAGGTTCTAGTACTTCAAAGCCACTATGACGTTCCAATTTTTTTCACTATAGTTTGAAGACAGAAATAGGATAGCTTCTTTTAAAATCAGTTTGTATAATATCAAATATGCCTGCAAAATATTCCCATGATAAGGCAACAGAAAATGTATGTTCACAAAGCATGTCTTGCAACTGAAAATGTATTTTATCTACCAATAAACTTGCAGTAGATTGAATGAAAAAATCCCTCCCAGCAATTGGGAAATAAGCCATCAATCCAAGAAACTCAGCTCAGGCACCAAAACTGATGGTCAAAGTAGAGTTTTTACCATTAACAGGAGTTCAAATCATTCTTTGGAAATCAATATAGTAAATCAGTGATTATTAAAATCATTTAACATCCAACTGTCAAACTACAGCAGGAACACTGGGAAGGTAGGGGGTGGGTGGGTAAGAAATCAACCTAAGGACTTGTATGCATGCATATAAGCATAACCAATGGATGCAAGACATTGGGGTGGGGGGGAGGCGGGGAGGGCATGTGCCGGGGGGGTAGGGGAGGCAGGGGGAAGGTCAATGGGAGGAAAAAAAGGAGACATGTGTACTACTATTTGTAATACTTTAAACAATAAAATAACATAAAAACTATATGAGATGCATAATGGGGATGATCCCCTGCTCCCAAAGAAGGAGAAAAGAGGTGCTTCTGATGGTCACAGAAAAGACAGTTCCAGAATAGCTAGCAAGATGGGAAACTAGCTAATTAGATGACTACACAGATGACAGCTACATGTGTTAGTGATCATTATATGTCTAAATATTTGTCCTCCTTTTTTCCAAAAGATTTACTTTTGCTATTCTCTTATGTTCAATTATTCAAATGTACTATAAAATTATTGCCATACACACACACACACACAAAGAAGTAAACATCCCTTTCTGTGTGTGAACTGAACACAAATAAAAGCTAAAACTCTCCCTAAAACCTCACCATCAGTGTTAATTCTTATTTGTATTATTTTCATTTAAACATGTCTGTAAGAACATCTATATTGGGGGGCGGGGGGGGGGGAGGGAACCTGCAATTTCATTCCAAATAATGAGTATATTTCAAACATCCCATTTGGCCATAAAACTTCTTGACTTAATGGAGGTTAGTAATACTAACATCAGAGTATTTTAACACTAGCCTAAAATATACATATTATTTTATTGAGTCACTGCAAAAAAAGTGTGTCAATTATCCAGAGTTCCTTCAAATTATGATCAACAAATTACTCTCTGTTAAAGAGTAAGACAAGCCTGAAAGTCTAGCATAGCCATCAGATAGAGAAGATACAGGATATGATAGAGGCGCCGACTTCATGTTAGTTACTCTTGGTTTTGAAACCTCTTGAGTTAACATAAACCATGAGAAAGCTACCTTAGTATAATGTGTTTTATTATTTTTTAAAATATATTTTTATTGATTTTTTTACACAGAGGAATGGAGAGGGATAGAGTTAGAAACATCGATGAGAGAGAAACATTGATCAGTTGCCTCCTGCACACCTCCTACTGGGGATGTGCCCACAACCAAGGTACATGCCCTTGACTGGAATCGAACCTGGGACCTCTCAGTCCGCAGGCCGACGCTCTATCCAGAGCCAAACCGGTTAGGGCAGTATAATGTGTTTTAAAATGAAGCTCTCAGTGCAGTGTGAGTTAAATGAAAGTAGGGTCTGTGCCTGGTTTTGCCTGTGACTAAATGTCTAACATGTAGTCAGCACTCAGAAAATATTTGCCCAGTAAACGAAAAAATGATTTTTACAACTATCTTATCTTCGTTCCAATTCCCTTACCCTCAAATGCATTATGCATGCCTCATAAAATCATATTTAGTACCAACTTGTGTGCTCTAGACTTCTTTTCTCTATTCTGATGCTTTCACACTTGGGATCTTGCTAACCCTGGATAGACTGATACTTTCAGGGTAGGTGATTGCTAGAGAAACAATCTACCAAGGACCATACCTGTCAAATGCAACCCCAAAAAGAGAGAGCCTGCACCCCCCAAGCACCTCGTCTATAGGGCTCTCACACTCCAGGGCCGCCGTGCACTTGCTCTAATCACCACAGGGCCAGGTACCAGACAACTAGGGGCAGCTCCTCTGTACCAGAACCTGAGGAAAATATTCAAATTAAGGAAGCCTAGCCCTGCTCAGCCTGCCAGCCTGTTCCTTCCCCGGAACCGCACTAGGGGCTCTTGGGGACATCTTCCTCACTCCCTCTGCCTCCTGCCTGACCCTGGTGTTTCCGGCCGGGCCCCCTGCACGGCACGTCTCCTGCTTCTAGGCATCTCTGAAAATTAACTTCTTCCTTTATGACACTCATTTTCATGTCCACCTGCTACCATTCCTGATTAAAACGAATCCCAGAGACCCTTAAAACAGAATTCCTGGGCGAAAATGTGTCCGTTCAAACTGTTGCCAAAAGAAATGCAACTCCATGGGGAAAAAAAATCATCTCATAGGAAAGCGAGGAAACATCTTCCCCTATAAAGTTGGCAAAAAAGTTTAAACTGGTCAGTCTGAGTATAATTTGTTGTAAAACAAACCAATTGCAACAATTAACTTGTGACAAAAAACAAAAAACAAACAAAACAAAACCCAACACCAAAAAACACACAGGTAGCTAAAACACCTAATGGATTCAAGCAGTGAATAATATGTATTAATCTATAATATGTACTATCTCTTACATGGAAATGTATAATACATCGCTCAAAGAAAAAATATAAAAAAGTATAAAAAAGTAAAATTCTACAATTATAACAAAATATGTATTTGGTTGTTCATATAACAAAGGCTGGAAGGATAATCACTAAACGCCATGTGAGTTTCACTATGTGGTGAATTTATAGGTGTTTTAAAATGTTTTATTTTAGATGTCTAAACATTAAAAAATAGAAAAATTAAACGATGTACCCACAATCTAGTGTAAAAAAGGCACATAGTTTACCATATTAGCTTTAGATCTCTTTTTAAAAAATAAAGCATTACAAACACAGCTAAAATTTTCACTTATCCCTCTTCCTTTCCTTCTCCCCAAAATTTACCTATAAAGCAATTATATTTCATATATATATATATATATATATATATATATATATATATATATATATATACATATATATATATATATATATACTTAAAAAGTTTCTACAGTAAATATATGACTTTGTAATTAGGAAAATCATATTAAATCTATCTGGTGTGATACTGTGATGTCTCTTTATACTAATGTTAATCTGCATCCTATCTTACATTTTATAGTGGTAGCCTTTCCAATTAAACCTTGGCCTTAATTTGGAATGCTTATTGTATGGGGTCTGACACCCCACTGGAGGCTGCCAGGTATATCAGGGGGTCCTTTGACAGGGATGTATATATTTGTTCATAAAGAAATATTTTAACCATTTAAAATTTATATTCACTTAATCGTTAGAGGTGGTATATTTACAAAGCTACTGATTATAATGTTTTGTTTTGTTTTGCTTCTATGGCATTTAGAGCATCAAAGCAGAATATACTGCACCAATTAGGAATCTTGTCCCAGGACTAATTTACCCAGTTAGGTACATCTAAAGGGCCTTCCAGCAAAAAGTCCCACTGCATGGAGTGCCCAGGAAACTAAAATAAATCACTGTAGCTTCCCTTACTCATCAATATCAGGACATTAATATTATGAACAACCAAATGCCAAGTTAAAATTACTAAAGAGGGTTTTTAATCACAAAATAAATTTGACCATTGTAATTATGTTGAAAAAGACTTCTACCCAAGACAAAGAAAATTGTCCATCATATCTGAATTCTAAACTGAATTCTAAAAGCATCCTTTAAATATAACCATGCTTTAAATAAAATGCTCCATCAAAAAAAAAAAAGTAACTTGTATTCCTTTGGTGCTTCATAGGAGAGGTTCTAAAAGTGAGATGAATGCAATTGATGATTTAAAATTTAAATGAACCCCTGTGATCTCACAAATGAGCTGGGAACCAAGAGTGCCCTGGATTAGAGAACAGCAGTTCTCAGCCACCTCAGAGCAGGCCTCTAGGTCTCTAGCTGCCTGGGTTGGCAAGGCCTCCTGGTTTTCCTGATGGTCCCTGGGTTGGCAAGGTGAGGGCCACTTGTAAAAGATGACCAGAAAGCCTATGGCTCCTTTGTCTCTTTTTTAATTTTTAAATTAAATTTATTAAATTGCAATTACAAAAGTAAAACAAACTTTATCATTGTAAAAACACATTATGTGACTCTTGACCTCACAAACTGCATCTCTTATTTAAAATATTCTTACCACTAACTATTCAAGTTGTCCCTCACAGTCTGTTCTTTTACTCCCACGGTATCAGGAGATCATTTAATTAGTTAGACTTCTGATTTGCTCGATAGTTCCATTTGTGAAGGCACTCAGGTCCTTCTCTGACCCACTAATTCATGCTGCTCAGCCCTTTGGTATAATTACATGTTTGTCACTCATCCCGAGAGACATGTGTTCATCTTAGAATCCCTAAGGCTTCCTAACAAATTAAAGTACCAAGTAGATTCTTAATAAATATGCACTGTTTTAAATGTAGATTTAAAGGAGATATGCGGGAAAAGGAAATTGTCAGATCATAAAAACACTTGATTATTTTATTTTACTACTTACTCCAACATTTAACTTCTAATGATTTATTGTAAGGCTAGGACAGGGGTCGGCAAACTCATTAGTCAACAGAGTCAAATATCAACAGTACAACGACTGAAATTTCTTTTGAGAGCCAAATTTTTTTAACTTAAACTTCTTCTAATGCCACTTCTTCAAAGTAGACTTGCCCAGGCCGTGGTATTTTGTGGAAGAGCCACACTCAAGGGGCCAAAGAGCCACATGTGGCTCGTGAGCCGCAGTTTGCCGACCACGGGGCTAGGCAAAAATTTAATTTCAAAAAATGCATTGCTATGTTGTTTATAATATTTTAAATGACCCAGAATCCCAGTTACTGGGGTTTGAACCATTTTGATTAATCCAGATAATGTAACATAATGCAGTCATAATGAAGTGTAAATATAATTCCCGAATGAGAAAATGTGCAAGGCATATAAGTTAATTCTTTTTCTTTCTTCTCCCCCCTGTATCTAGAGATTTGAAGAATATATCCAGAAATGCCCACAGTGATTATCACTGGTACTAGAATTACAGTTGCTTCTTATTGCCTTTAAAAACAATTTATTTCTTTTTTTCTGCATAAATATTCATTTTATGATAAAGAAAATATGAAATATAAAAAATGATTTAAGAAGTGGTTTAATGATTAAAGTTATTCTTTAGCCAGTTGCTCTAGTGCTTCATGAACGAAAATATATAAGTGCTCTATCTAAAAAGCTTTATTCTTTGAAAGTAGGAAATGAAATGTTACTTGGAATTTGTTGAACCAAAATCATTGAGGGAAGCAAAGAAATCTGCAAATCTGCCACTGTGCAGTCATATGGTTTCTGTAACACTATTCTACTTACCCTGTTTCTTCATATTATAAAATCCATTTTCAATTTATTTGAAATAACAATTCTGTATGTCTCTGCCTAATGAAAAAAGAAAAGCCGAGAAATATTTCAAAATATCAGTGTTCAGAAATGACTAGAATCATAAATGAAAAGTTCCTCCTATTGTAAAAGCAATTAATTAGCAGCTATCCCTCCTGTTAGACAAATTAAAATGGTGAATATTTATTCCTGTTAAAGGAAAAAAGTGAGTTGTCTTCTTACTAAATCTGCAAGTGGCAGCTGAAACTTCTTCGTTTAAAACTAGCCTTTTGTTTCTTTAGATATGAAACTAATCTGGTGTCTTGGCTTGGATACTAATCGAGGAAGATAATATGAGAGAGGCTTTTATCTACAATTGTGGTAACTTGCACAGCTTCACACACAGCTGAGTTCATTATGTTGGAGCTGCCAATCACATTGCCACGCATTGATATCGCTTTTGAAGCCTATTGTTATGTTTCCTCATGGACATTTCTTTTCTCTTTTCTTTCATAGGATGCTTAAACATTCCATTCTACCTCCTCAGAAATGACATTCTAGGAGATTCCCCATAAGACTTTCTTTGCCATAACAGAGAAATAAGATGCTTTTTCATTCCACTAATATTCAAGATATGATTCTTCCAGCTAATCTCAAGTAGCTTAAAATCATTTTCACAATTGCCTTGAGATTTCTTTTTTTGCAGCCTCCACTTAGGAAAAAACATAGGACGGGTTCTCATTAAGGATGCTCATAATACCCATGGAGAAATCCCATAGATATCAAAGGAATCAACATACAACCTTTACACTTGAAGTGGAATTAGAAGTGCTCTCAGCCCTGGAGAAATTTATGAGACAGCAAACAATGCCAAGTACTTGGTATGGGTTTTCAGTCTTTACCATGTAATCCCTGGGGGCACTGCCCAGAACATCCTCCTCAGCTCCCCATTTCAGACACGCAAAGGCCATAACCATCCACCTACTTGCTTGCATCAGAAAACTTGCTCTCATCTTTCACTTTCCTCCTCTCTTAACTGAAAACTTTCAAGCGATCACCACATTTTGTTATTTCTACTTCAAAACTATTCCTGGACTTGTGTACTTCTCCCTATTCTCTCCACTATCCGAACTTAGTATCAACATTTTGCACTTGGTGTAGGACACTGCATCTTGCAGCCGCCGATCTCACCCCCATTCCAATCTTCCCACCACATAACAGAGTGATTTCTCAAAATAAATAAAAGCAATTGGCTTTCCACTATGTCCTTCACTGGAACCCAGTTGCCCTTTGAGATAAATTCCCTGCTGCTGCTTAACTTTTCCAATCATATTTCTCACCTTCAGTTCCCCAAAAGCACCACACTCTCTCTTAATTCTCTGCAGTGCCACACTTTCATCCTCTCTCAGGAAAACTCCATGCTCTCACTAGTCTCTCCTTTTTACCAGGCTAAATGCTGCTCATCACTTATGTCTCAGCTTGGAAATCACTACACTTAGAAAGGCAGCTCTGGCCTCCTAAAACCATCTGCAGAAGCTTCCCTATATGCCCTGCTGTACACCTTCCATCCTGCTTTCTCATTTTCAACTGCATCCTAACTGCTTGTTTCTCGTTGTTCACCTCCAGGTGCTAACATTAACGAGGATGAGGATTATATTATATTTAGTCCAACCTTTGTTGAAGAAAAACAATAAATTCAAGTTACCAGAAAAAATATCATATACATTTTATTACAATTCAAATTTATTGCCAAAAGAATTAGCGATCCAATTTTCCTCCACTTAGGGCTTTAAACTCCGTAGACCTATCCCGAATATATAAAATAAGGTCATCATTCCAGAAGTATCACATTTCTTCTATGTTTTTCCATTTTTGTCCTCTCCTTTCAGAGACCGGGGATTTTTCCGTACAGATAAAATCCATTCCTCTGTCACAGGCACATTTCCTATTTGTTTTGTAGCTGAGTCCTTACAGTGCCAACACCAAGGGTGTCAAGCTTAATAACAGACTCCCAGGACCCTTCTTCACAGTGGCCCTTTCTTGAAGTAGCTCTTTCCTATGTCCCTCCTATAAATGCATCCATATGAATAGAGAGCACAGCTTCAACAAGTGACAAACCCTCGTTCGCTCAGTACAAAGTCGAAAGAGCTAAACAGCCTTCCATTATTACCAAGGTTTCCGAAAAATATGGCCATTTCATTTTCCTTTTCCCAAACCTCTCTATTCTCTACCATGTATTCAAGCCCCCTGTTTCCCTTGCCTTTTTCAGAGCATACTTAATACTAAGGGTCTGGAGGAAAAATTAAAAAGTCCAGCATTTTTCAAGAGTCCGTGTTTCCTGGGGCCCTTCTGAGTCCTGGGTGTGAGTTAGGCAGGTCCTACAAAAGGAAAAGACAGGCTTGTGTGGGGGACAAAGCAGACACAGACAGATCATTCCAAAGCAATGTCACATTTTAAAACAAAGGTTTAGGCAATTAATTCTACAGAAGCATTGATAATGGAGTGATTCGTTCTGCTCAGGGAGAATTAGGGAAGAGAGACACGAGACGTCAGAAAGCTTCCAAGAGGAGGCAGCAGACACATGTGCACACCTGTGTGTATTTTATTTTCCCACAAAAAAAAAAAATTGGAGCGACAGGAAACACATCGAGAAAATAGGTTTCATACTTTTCATGCCTTTCCTTTTGTGGTCACATAAGAAACCTGATAAACTTTCAGCATTTGCCTTTAGGCTTGAATTAATATAATTTCATAAATTTGGCCATCTTTTTTTAAAAAACGCTTATTTTTTCTTATAATGGAAATCATTCAGGCTTTATAAGGCATTTGGATTTCAATATTTACATCATTCATATTGTACTGAAATATAATTTATGTAGCAGAATATAATAAATAACACTTCTTAGAGCATATCAATTTCTGAATCTGCTATAGAATCTGTTTTTTAAATTATTTCTTTTTAATTGACTGTATTGGGTTGGCATCCTATATAATAACGGCTAATATGCAAATAGACCGAATGGTGGAACAACCAGAGCAACAGAACAACCGGTCGCTATGACATGCGCTGACCACCAGGAAGGCAGGGCGCTGGTCACTGTCATGGGGCGAGCCTCTGGTGGTTACTGAAAATTCTTTGCTCCCGCGTGCTGTGATCCCGCCCGGCACTCACCCTGCTGCTGGCGCTGGCCCTGCTTGCACCAGCAGCTGGCGCCAGAGCCGCTACTCGCACCTGCTGCAGGTGCCTGGCGTCAGTCCCAATCACTCGGCACTATCAACGGGTGCAAGTGGCATCTGCTGGCCCCGATCGCCCCTGAAGGCTTTTCCACCTCCCCCTGCCCCTGAGGGGCGAATGGGGCAGCAGCCGCCGCTCACATCCGCTGCTGGTGCTGGCCCCAATTGCTCTGCACCATCAGCGGGTGCAAGCAGGGCCAGCACCATCAGCGCATGGGAGTGGCAGTGGCAGGAGCGGGGCTGCTGGTAGACAGGGGTCCCGGGCTATGGTGGGAGGGGCCAGGCAGGGTTGCGGAGGATGGGCTGAGACCCGCCCCTGTGCCTACCACAGCCTCGTAGCCCACTGTTCCTTTCAAGGTGCACGGATTTGTGCACTGGGCCCATAGTTAGTTAATGAAAGTATATAGATTTCAGATGACCGTTCCATAATACACCATCTGTATATTGCATTATGTGTTCATCACCCCAAGTCAAGTCCCCTCCCCCCATTATCTATGTCTTCTAGCTCTCCCGAGACCCTTTCCCTCTGGTAATCACCATACTGTTGTCTGTATCTGTGAGTTGATTTGTTTTTTGCTAATCCCTTCACCTTTTTTCACCTAGAACCCCCATCCCATTCTGACAGCTGTCAGTCTGTTCTCTGTCTCTATGCATCTGTTACTATTTTGTTTGCTAGTTTATTTTGTTCATTACATTTAACAGATACATCACTACTAATTTGGCTCTGAGGGAGGAGACATGTGGGCTGCAGCTATTGACAAGTTTGAGTGCCAGAAGACACATTCACGTTCTGGTGATATCTCTGTTGCTGAGTGAGCAACCAGAAGGAGCATTATTGTAATGAGACCCCTCCACTTGTTTGGTTGAACTCAGCATCCAGAAAAGTGAGTTCAGTAAAGAATATTACTTTAAAAATAGAGATAAGTCATTTGCAAACTATGTAGTTTTATAGATCACATATCATCCCCTTGTTTAGAGACTCACTTTTTCTGTGGAGTAGATAGAGCAGAATTGAATACACCCATTTTACAGATGAGTTGCTGATACTCATTAAGATTCAAAGATTTATAGAAACTGGACAAGTTTTGTAATCATCTGACTACAAAGTAATCTTCAAGAGCTCCCAATTGAGTTAAAGATGTAAATAAAAGCACATAGTCATAAATGCAATTTTATGGCTACAGATAAAGTGATATGTGAAGAGATTCAGCAAAAATAGTTAACAATAGTTGAACCAGATCTTGAAGGCATTTTTCAGATGAATAAAGGATAGAGCATTCTGGGCTGAAAGAAGAGTGTGTATAAAGACACAGAAGCAAACTGTGTCTGTAGTGCTAGCCAAGCTTAAGAATCAAGGTATTTTGAATGCCGAGTACACGAGCAATAACTTCAAATATTTTCCATAAGACAAAATTAATTATGCAACCCACTACAACCGCATTCAAGCCCAAAGGAGATCACAGAGACAACACAGCTGCTGTTGTAATTGTTCAAACCAGTCAATGAATTTCTCCCTTAATGAAGATTGCCTCAGGCATTTTCCTACAGAGCTCTGTGTCCTTCGGAAATAGCACATTTACTCTTCTCTATTTCTGTAATAAGCAGCAGCTATCAACTTATTTCAAGAGCTAGATATTTGTGGTTTTGGAGAAAAAAAATAAAGGTGTTCCAATTTACTTCTCACTCCTCAGGGGCAGATGAACATACAATTAAGATGTTTGTTGATACAGACAGGCACCATTCAGAATACATAAACATTACTTCGTTAAAAGTAGACTATATCCTTATTTTTCATCTAAACTAACTTTCTAGAAATTTATTTTCATTAAATGTCTAGAGGAGTTATTCAGAATGAAAGGAATATTTTTGAGTAATAGAAATATAGGGAAGTTTCTAAGTACTAAAAATTACAATTACTTAATAGCTTTTTTTTTATCACATATTATGTCAAGAGATAATCTTATCGAATTGTGCCATATACTTTTCTCTGCATTTTCAACGCTTGTATTATATTTGTATTTATGTGTAGCCAATGTCTTGATTAGTTTTATTCTGCATTGCATTTTTTATAGAAAAGCAAATAGTTCTATAAAGGGAATATTGATGATGAGCTGTGAGTTTTTCTTTAGTTCCTCATAAGACATAATGATGAGAAACAAACTGTCCAGGCATATTAATTACTCCCATTCTACTTTTGTCATTTTATCTATTGCCCTTGTCACTCATCCAGCTGAGACAAGGGGAATAAGTTGTTGGAGAAAAATATTTATACTGGAATCCTTTGAATTTACATTATTAGAAAGAGAGGGGATTTAGAAATACTCAGTAGGGATATTAATGAAGGATAGGTTATATTGTTTAAATTTATGTCATACTTCATTTTGTTATTTGGACCTGTATAATTTCATGTGGGCTATACTGGAAAACACAGCTGAACCTGAGGCAAAAGGGGGCTAGCAAAGGGTGTGAATTTTTGATCCATGGTATGGTGTACATACAAATAATTCCCATTATATAAACCATCAAAACAAGCAAATAACATATATGTGGTAAAAACTAGTAAGGGAAGGAAGCAATAGAATATCACAAAATTTAGAATAGCACTCAATTCTAGCAGCAGATGGTCAAGATGATGCAATTAAGAAGAGGCATGCAGGTGCTTTTAAATACAATTGGTACCTAGATGGGTTTGTTTTGTTTTGTTAATCCTCAGCCAAGGATATTTATCCATTATTTTTAGAGAGAGTGGAAGAGTGAAAGATATATTAGTTGCCTCCCGCATGCATCCTGATGTGGACCGGGGATCAAGCCTGCAACCCAGGTACGTGCCCTTGACCTGAATGGAACCCACAACCCTTCAGTCCAAAGGCCAATGCTCTACCCACTGAGCAAAACCACCTAGGGCAGTGGTCAGCAAACTCATTAGTCAACAGAGCCAAATATCAACAGTACAACGATTGAAATTTTCTTTTGAGAGCCAAATTTTTTAAACTTAAACTTCTTCTAATGCCACTTCTTCAAAATAGACTCGCCCAGGCCGTGGTATTTTGTGGAAGAGCCACACTCAGGGGGGCCAAAGAGCCGCATGTGGCTCGAGAGCCGAAGTTTGCTGACCACGGACCTAGGGCAATTTAGTACCTAGTTTTTAAAGCATGTTGGGTACAAGTATGTTTATTTTATATTATTTTTTAAACTGCCCTTTATCACACAAATGCTGACTTTCATATTAAACAAAAATTATAACACTATGTCCCTAATATAAAGATAATGTATATAATGTAAATGGACTATAAAAAGAAAATAAGGTAATCAAAATAAAAAGGTGAGAATCAAAATGCATGGAACTATATCTTCTATGACAATTGATAAACTGTGAAGGCAAAATCTAAAAAAACATTCAGAAAAGGCAATTTTGCCAAAGTAATCTGATCAAATTTACAGCTCTGTGGTGTTCTAATTTGATCCAAAAATAAACTTTAAATGTACAGCGGTGTGCACTGTTAGCAGCCTGTCCCTTAAATTATCTTCTATGAGACTTTTGGTAAAAACTACACATTATACATCAGTAGTACTCCTGTAGAAGAGTTTAAATTGCAGTAATGATATCACTGATTAAGTTCACTTGTATAAGTTATGGAACCCTGGCGAGCAGGGAGAGACTTTGTAATATATTATTGAAATTAAAAAGTGCTCTCATCCACTACTCGCATCCAAATAAAGGTGCACTTCATCTCCACATAGTGTTTGGCTCAAGAATGACCACAAAGAGATTCCTTTAAGAAAGTACATTTTCTCCCCATCCTGGGCACTGAACCTACTAGTATATTCCACTGCCAATCCCCCACATGGATTATAGCAGAGACCATTTTAACCTAAAAGAAAACCACCCCCCAAAAACATTATAGCACGTGTTACCTGTTATCTCCTAAGACTAGAGGAGCCTTTAGCAGTGATCCAGCAGGGAGAGTAACAAATTTAAAGCAAATTTGACTCCTGATGAATAAGCCAGAATTACTTAGCTGCAAAATGTGTCCCTGGCATCTGAAATATTTAACTTACTACAATTAGTTGCTGATTTTTTGTATGTTGGAGAATATATTCTCCCCAAAACATTTTGTTTTTGAATTCTTTTCTTCTGACAAGTCTTAGACAGGTGTTTTGTATCTCAAGGCCAGTTCCTATTTAAGGAACTAATTATATATTTTGTGGGTATACATAGGTATAGAGAGTAGAGACCAGAATTTCATCTTCAGTTTCTTGGGGGGGGGGGGTTGTGTTGGGGGGAACACATGAAGAATTATAATGTAAAAAGATATGGCTGTTTTAGTAAATATTCACATTGATGCTGACAGAAATTACTAGTTCTATAAGGAGGGAATTTTGATTATGTGTAGAGTTGCCATATGTAGCAAATAAAAATAGAGAATATCCAGTTAAATTTGAAATTCAGATGATGAAACAATTTCTTAGTATAAACATATCCCAAGTATCATTACATGGGACATACAGTAAATATTATTTGTCATTTATCTGATATTCAGATTTAATAGGGAATCTTGTATTTTGGGGGGCAGGGGAGTAGGCTACAATCTCTTTATTTATGGAGTAATCATATTATAAAGGTTAGTGACTTGATTTTAGAATTAAGGGGCTCAATGTTGGTAAACCATTGCATCTATTGCAGGAGTCAGAGGGAAACAGGAGAGCAAACCAGAGGAGACAAGAAATGAGACTGAATATTTACTAGACTTCAGTGTTTTTCAAACATGGCCCAGAATCACCAGAGATCTTGTTTAAAAATGTTAGTTTTTTAGTTTGAGCTACCATAACAAAGTACCATAGACTACAGGGTATGGGGAGAGAGGCTGGCTTGTAAACACAGAAATATTTTCTCACAGTTATGGAGGCTGGAAGGCTGAGATCAGAGTGCCAATATGGTCCCGTTCTGGTAAAAACCCTCTTCCAGGTTGAGTACTTCTCACTGTGTCTTCAGTGGCAAAAAGCAAGGAAGCTCTCCGAGTTCCCTTTTATAAGGGCACTAATCTCACTCATGAGGGCTCCACCCTCATGACCTCATGACCTCATCATCTCCCAAAGGCCCCTCCTCTTAATACCATCACATTGGAGATTAGGATTTCAATTTGGGAATTTTGAGAGGGACATATACATTCAGTTCATTATAGTGAGTGTGGAATGGGGCCTGAGACTGTGCTAATAAGCACAGATAATGACAATGCCACTTGGAACACGTTGACCAGAAAGGGTTACAATAGTGTTTCTCACCTTTGATGTTCATTAGAATCACCTTGAGGCTCAATAAACACAATTCCTGGCCCTACCCTCAGTGTAGGATAAGTTCTCAGGTGATGCTCTTTAGTCTTGTTGAGACCACACTGGGAAAACCACAGTGTTTGAGAATGAGTTAATCACAGATGATCTATATATGACTAGGATATTTATATACCACTTGGAAAAGTAGAACAAAAAAGGATGACATATGCATAATTACACATAATTAAAAGGAAACACCTAATTTTAAAAATAAATTACACAAGGTTATAGAATAAATTTAAATATCTAAATATGGGGATACCAAATTTGGATACAAAAAAATGTAACTCACATAGTTCTTAGGCAGTAAAGTTTAAATCCTAGTGCCATTTGTAGTAAGATCTATTCCCTTCCAGGCTTCACCCCATGTTCCTTTATATATTCACGTGAATTTGAGTACCTGACTGGAGGAGCCCAATTCAGTTCCTTTCATGCAGAGGTAGTGGAGAATTCTGGTTACTAACTTGACATTCAAATTTAACATGGAATCTTGCATTATTATTATTATTATTATTATTATTATTAACTGGAATCTCTTTCTTTATTGATTAATCATATTATAAAGCTTAGTGACTTCAGAATTAAGAGATTAAATGTTGAAAAAACAAACAAACCTGTGTATCTATTCCAGGGGCCAGAGGAAACAAGGGGTCAACCAGAGGAGAGAAAAAAATGAGACTGAATGATTGTCTCAAACTTTAACATGAACAAAAGTCACTAGAGGTGTTCTTAAAATGCAGGTGTTGATACATTGCTATCTTAGTTCAGGCTGCTATAATAAAAATACCCAAGACTGGTACATCAAGGTGGACTTGAATAAATGTTTCACATTGAAGAGTAGGAGCAAAACTTTCTTTTCTGGGATGGCCATGAGCCCTGAGGTGGTACCTTGCTGTCCTGTGAGGCTGGCCTGGCTCACTCATTTTTTGAGTTAGGTTCAGGGATGAGACTGCTCCTATTTAATTGGCCCAGGCTCTCTAGTAGAAAGCACGTATGGTTTTCTCACCCAGCCACCTCCACAGGGAGCTGGGATGCCCAGTGTTTAGCCTCATAGAGATGAGGTGTTGGAGGTTCTGAATACAGTGGAACCATGCCTCCAGGTTCAGGACTCAGGGAGATACGGTGCCATAAAGAGACAGAAATGAAGATGAGGCAAACACTTTTAACAGTGAAGCAGCTCACAAATAAGGTTGAGTTTCTTCATAGGAAAGCACCTATGGCTTCTAGAGGTCATGTCGAGAGCACTATGGCAGGCCTGAAGGATTCTTACCTACTCGTCCCACTTGCTAGTCCCCAGTGACCACACGACTGCCAGGAGCAGCCAGACCCAGGTTCTCTCAGTTACAACTGGTGGTCTCATCTTTTCTCTGTGAACCAGAACAACTGTGTCCGTGCCCACCTTTTCTGATTCCGGGTCAGTATTGCCCCACTGGTCCTCCCTACCTTCTCTGCAACCTACCTTCTTTCTTGTGGCCACCCTAGTTTAAGCCCTTAAATGTGGAACTTAGAAGAGGATTAGTTCCTTCCCTCCAGAAAGTTATAAGATCCTCATGCAAATCAATAGATTTTATCTGCACAGAGCAGAGCTGCATAGAAAATGCTGGTAGCATTTGCCAAGTCATTGTGAGAGCTTCTCAAACTTCTCATTTAAATATAGCACAATAAAAACACAAAAATCTTCATGCACTGCACTGCTCATAACCTCCAGAGGTCAAAGATCAGATTCTATTTAAAAAATTAGTAAACTTGGTATCCCTTGCATATGATTTTAAAGTTAGTACGAACAAGATATAATTTAGAATATTTAAGGCAATAAGATATCTCATAATAAGAAGATGTTAAAGAACCAAAATATTAAAGAGAAGAATAACTAGAAAAGTATTAGAAAATATTTTTCTAAAAAAACTTCAAGAGCATAAACCAGAAGGCAGAAAAATCAATGAATTTAACAAGATCAAAATCAAAGGTTTCTTATTGGAAGATACAGGAGAAATTACACAAAGTATGGGAGAGGAATGGAAGAGGTGAAAATAGGTATTGATCAAGATTCTCTACAGAGACCTTGTTATATCATTTTTATTTTTGAACTATGTGAATGTATTACACATTTAACATTTTAAACAGCATTTAAAATAAAGAAAATGAATCCTGCTTAATGAAAAACCCATGGACAAAGTTAACAGGCACCTGGGAGAAGATACTTGCTGTGATTCTGCAAAACCATCTTACAAAATTCTGTGGCACAGCAATTTTGATCTTGGGTATAACTCAATACTCCCATCTATATATATATAAAAGCCTAAATGACCATTATAACCGAACAACTGGAACGACTGGAATGACCGGTCAACCAGTAGCTATGATGCACACTGACCACCAGGGGACAGAAGCTCGACGCAGGAGCTGCCCCCTGGTGGTCAGTGTGCTCCCACAGCCAACCTCCCGCAGCTGGCCAACCTCCTGCAGCCCCACCTCCCGGCTGGCTGGCCAACCTCCCACAGCCCCTCCCCCCCGGCCAGCCGGCTCCCTGATAGGCCTTGATCACTGGCCAGGCCAAGTGACCCCACCCATGCACGAATTTGTGCACCAGGCCTCTAGTTCTTATATAAGTCCATGAGAGCATGTGTGTTGTTAGCATCTAGAGTACCTAGCACACAGAAAATATCTGATATTATTTGTTAATCAAATAATCAGAAACTAATAAATTAATGGTGTCAGGGAGTTGGAGCTGCTTTGAGTACCCATCGCAAAGGGTGAATAGTTAAGCTGCAGTGGAGGGCCACTATGGAGGGCTATGCAGCATGTAGATGTGTATTTAGAAACCAGGAATGGGTGTTAAAACCCTAATGTTTGGGTTATAAAGAGAAGAAAAAGAATGGAAAACTCAAAACCATTTATGCTATTTAAAAATAACCCCAAACAATATACATTTTTCAATAAAGTGTTAAAATGAAATATACATATTGAGCAAATTGGAATGGTTGCCTATCATGGGAAAATAAAGAAGTCATAGCCATGAACCAAAAAGTATGATTAACTAAACTCTCTTTACCCCAAATTCAGGGGGAACATTATGATAAAAATAGTCACAAATACTGTGCTACTCCTTCCTTTGAAACATTGGGTCTAAAATCCCCTGTCTTGATTCTAAGTTTGTCTTAATGATTTGCTTAGCTAATAGAATGTGATAATGGATATGCTGGGATTCTCATAAGAATTCTTGCAGCTTCTACTTAGGCCACTTGAAACATTTGCTCTAAGGAAAGACAGCTTCCTTGAAATCACCTGTGTACCCAGAGACAAACATTTCAGTTGATCATCCCTGCTCAGCCCAGCCTTTCAGCCTTCATAGCGAGGTATCAGATATGCAAGGGAAACCACCTTGAACTCTTCAGACTGGCCCATTTGCCAGATGAATACCACTGAGTGACTTCAGCCAATGCCATATGGAGCAGAGGAATCATCCTACTGAGCCCTGCCTGAACTTCTAACCCAAAGAATCATGGGATTTAATAAAATGTTTTTGCTTTAAGAACTGACTACCACAAATGTTAAAGACAAGGGATCAAGGATAAAACTATGAAGGACTACAAGACAGAGATAAAATGGTATTAACAATTCTGAAACTGCTTTCTAACCTAAGTCAGAGTCCTTCCAACTAGGGCTGTCACTAATACCAGTTATACTCCTACTTAATTGTTCTCCTAGTTTCTGAGAGCAAGCCTCTTGTCCTCTCTGTTTTGGCTCTTGCCCCTGTGCCTTGCCCCAATTTAAGAGTACTGAGTCAGAGAAAGATATACTTTCTTATGAGTGCTGCTGAATCATCCCATTCATATCTACATAACCATGTGTTAATGATTCTATATGTATTTGTGCACATGGTCTCACACAGCACTCTCACATCAGGGCTCATAGACAGTTATCAATATGGTGGTTATCTATTTTTAAGCATAATAATTCCACACTAACAGTACTGCATATTACACTTCTTCTGATAAAATTATGCAAAAAATCTATTTGTTAAACAGACATCCTCCCTTGCAGAAATTGTTTCTCCTTCCCTTTGCAAAGCCCTCATCCTGTCTACCTGATGTACCCTTCTATCCTGGCCCATATCCATTGTCCAGCCTTCCTTCCTACCAGGGACTTGCTGAAAATCTCTCTTCAACTTATAATACCATTGGATAAAGATAAGTAATAAAAATAGAATGTTTATTTTCCAGGTAATTTGTGTTAACAAGCTGAAGGATAGCTACTATAAGGGAATGCAAATTATTTGAATGCTGAGGTAATCTGTCATTAAGTTTGATTTCTGGTAGCACTGTGAGGTTAGTTTTGCTGTTTTGTTTTGATTTTGCAAGGGTCCATTTTAAAGAGCCTCAATTTAGCACATCTGGGAAATTTAATCTGCCTTGTGTCATTCTTATATCTACAAAATATTGGGTTTGCTAGTTCCCAGAAAGTTATCCTAGACCCTACTCACCTTTCTAAGAGCATGTGTAAGTAAATAATTCTGGAACTTAACAAATACTTTATTTAAAATCGCTAAAAGATGAGTGTAGCATAGAAATCAGGCAAAGATGATCCACCAGAACCCCTAAAACTAGAGACTTAGCCTGAAAGTATTAGAAGTAAGAAATCTGCGATCATGTGTAACCACCTGACCACCAATCAATTTAGTAGATGAGGGCTGCTAAGAGTGAGAGTGATCCATTCAATTCAATTAAGAATTAGAACTGAAATTTCATGTAATTAGTTATATAATTCTTAAGCTGTTCAGTTTTAATTATGCTAAAATTAAATAATAAAATGGGGGCACTCTGAAAAATAAGTGACAAGATGAACATAGGAATTGTAAAGCCTTTATATGTATGTAAGTCATGTTTTATTCATATTTAATACTCTTGCATCAAATAAAATCTCAGCCAACTCCTGACAGTAAAACTCCATGCATCTTATACAAGTGTTTTTGATCATTTGCACCAATTGGAAGAACATTAAAAATTCTTACTTTCAACAGCCTTAAATAATACAATTAATTACGACAAATACAATCCAATTGAAGTAGAATGTACTAATTGGAAATTTCAGAATATTGCATTATTTGTACACGCAGAGTGGTTAGATTGGAGTTATGCATGCTTTGTGTGAGGGAGAAGCAAAAACTAGATGTATGTATAATTTTGGTATCTAAATCCTAGAAGGTGGTGATTATTCTGGGAATAAATCTATACAAGAACTTGTTAAATTTACTCACTCTAGAAATACTTTAAAACTAACCAGATTTGATAATGATAAGATTATTTGAGAGGTTTTATCTGAAATAGCTACTGAATTTCTAATAAAAAAACCCTCTGAAGATACAATGACTACTCCTTATTGTTCAAATTCAATATCTTGTAACATTCAATAAATATTATTGATACCATCTGCTTATCAGCTTTATGGAGCATAAACGCATTCAAGATACTTAGAAAGAATTACTGTAATGGGAAGTAATATAATCACATTAATAGATTTATTGAAAATTTAACTGTGATAGCTGATACTTTTATTTATGCTCCATAGATGGAGATAATAATACTTTTCCTGAGGAGGGTTATGTGATTCTGAAATTCTGTTCATGTTTATTGCCCAGAAAGAACACTGAGTACTTAAGAGAAAAAAAATCTGCATTTTATTAAACTGAAACCTAAATCATTCACCAAATATTTCTGGGCACCTAAAATATGCTAGGTTAGGAAAGACTGTTTTACCAAAAAATTAAACCCCAAAAGTCATAAAGGATAAGACTGACATATTTTGCTTCAACAGCTAACTTCTTTTTAAGATATCATTTTGTATATCTAGAGTTAAAAGACCTATAAATATATACAAAAGAGGAGCAAAAATTATGCAACAGTAAAATGAATAGAGGATACAAAGGAAAAGAAGAAATACAAATAAAAATGGCAAAAAAGATGTCCATGCCTAGTAGGAATGTGATAAAAGAGACAAGATATATATGCAAATATAAACAAACATATGCATATATGCACAAATATATGTATGCAAAAATTAAAAGGACAGATCATCTAGAGTGTTGATAGTATACTATAAGTACTCAAGCTCTTTTACTGGGAGTGATAATGGTTACAGTCTTTTTAGATGGAAGTACTGAAAATATCTACCATAATATTTGTGTGAATATGCATTGATCCAATAAATCTATTTCTATAAATAAATCTAGCTAATAACAGAAATATATAACAAATTTAGTGTTTAATTTTTGCCAGCAATTATCATAAGTGCTTTATATATCTTTTTTCATTTAAGTATTAAAAAACATTATGTAGAAGGCCCTATTGTTATAATAGCAATTTTGTAGTAAAGTAACTCAGTACAGAGAGATTAAGTACAGGGATTACATGGAGCCAGGATCTGAACCAATCCAGGCAGTTTGCCACTAGAGCTCTTTCTTGTCAATCCTCACCCAAAGATATTTTCCAATTGATTTTCAGAGAGTGTAAGTTAGGGGAAGAGAAAGAGAGAGAGAGAAACATCAATGTGAGAGAGACACATCGATTTTTATGCCCTTGACTGGAATCAAATCTGGAACCCTTCAGTCCTCAGGCTAACACTCTATTCACTGAGCTAAATTGGCTAGGGTGAGCTCTCTTTCTCAATGCTACTATTCTTTAGAAATATCCTCTCAGGTTCACAAAGTGGTTACAAGACATATTTCTGTAATATTTTACAATGGCAGACAACTGAAACCTAATGCTTCTCAATACTGGTATGGGTAAATATGTGATGATATATCTATGCACTATAAATCTATTTAGCTGCAAAGTGGAATTATACAATCCTATGTGAATTATATATATGTAACACTGCAAGACATATTAAGAGAAAGGAAATCTATTATAATCTACAGTACCTATTATATAATCTTATTTATTTATATTTGTGTATATATCTATGTGTGCAAGTACATAAGAGAAGAATGTGAATGGTATATAGAAATTTTAGGCAAGGGGATATCGATGGTGATTGACATATATATTGTATTTGCCTCCGTCATATGTAATAAAATAAAAACAGGTTTGAACACAATGAACTCTAAAAGCAAAACCCGATAAATAAATAACATGTAGTTACATTAGTCACATAGATTAGTGGAGGAAAGGAATACTTTAAAAATGTGTAAATGCTACAATGGGAGAACTCCAGGGAGCCATTGGAGTTCCTAGGGAAATTATACCAAACTTGATACATGAATGATTAATGCAGGTGGAAGATGAAGGTATCTCATGCAGAGGTAGCAGCATTCATGAACTCATACTGTTTTACACATATGCAAAAATCTAAAAGCAGAAGACAGCAGGATTGAGCTTTGGTGTGTGAAATGCTGCGGTTGAAAAACTGGGAAAGGACCAGATCACACAGACTTTTGACTTTGTGTGAAATCATTAAAATATTGTTAGGTAAGTAAGAGATCAACAGAGATTTTCTTTTAGAGAGGTTCTCTGGCAGCAGCATAGGGGTGGGTGAAATGTGGGCAAGTTTTTAGGTAGGGAGAGCCATCAGGGCAGTCCTGAGGTTATCTGGCTGCAGGAAGAATCTGAGAATAGGGATAATTGAATGGATTTGAGAGAATTTAGCAGGCAGAATAGAAAGGACTTGAAGTTTCATTTGACGTTGAGTTTATGAGTGACAAATAGGAATCAAGGAAATTGTAGGTAGTTCACATTAAGTATCTCTTTTAATTTTGGCAGCATGCTCCCCATGTATTATGCACTTAATCTTATTTTTAATTTAAACTAATTAATTGTAATGGTGTAGAGCAGTGGTCGGCAAACTCATTAGTTAACAGAGCCAAATATCAACAGTACTACAATTGAAATTTCTTTTGAGAGCCACATTTTTTAAACTTACACTATATAGGTAGGTACATTGTTATTAACTTAATTAGGGTACTCCTAAGCTGGCCTTTGCTAGAAACTCAAGGGGCCAAAGAGCCACATGTGGCTCGAGAGCCACGGTTTGCCAACGACTGGTGTAGAGAGTTCACTCTTTTTTATTTTTTAAAGCTTTATTTGTTGAAAGTATTATATATTTCCCCCTGTTTCCCCCATTGACCCCTTCTGGCCCACTCCCACCCTCCGCCCGGCCCAAACCAAGAGTTCACTCTTTAAAAGCAAAGACAACGTCTTATTTGTGTTTATATCCCCCATCTGCAGAGTGCAGATACATATCACAGATATAAAAATACAAATAAATATCCATAAATACCAATAAAAATGGACACAATGCCTTAAAGAATTATTAAAGAATTCAAAAGTGTTTGATTGACAGTAGCAAGGAAAAGCAGTTGTCTCTCCATTACACCAACAATGCTGAATAGAGCTGGCGTCCCTTATTTCAACATTTAACATTTCAAGATATCACACAGGTAAAAGATTATGTGTTTTTACAATATAGCATAGCAAAACAATTTAGAATTTTCACCTCATAATATTGTATTCATTCAGTGATACCTTGGTGTGTGCTGCTGAAAAAGCATTGGTTAAAAAATAAAAATTCAAAATTCATAGGTACAAATGTAGTTTACTTTCAGAAGTGCTGCACTCTTTTCAGATGATTTCATGTTAGCCCAAGCAAAAACTGATATCCTTGAATTATTTAAAAAATGTGCATGCTGCACATTTTGCTGGAAACATCAAAACCTGTGCTTATTAAATCATCTTGAAACCACAGTTCTATGACTTGTAAAAGAAATTAGGCCCTACACTCAAAGGGCTGGTTATTAAATACTGTAGCTTTAAAAATTCAGCATGCTGAAAAATATTTGTATTTTATAGATACAAATTTCAAGAGATAGAAATGAATATAGGCCTTTGATGTTAATAGGGATCCAAAGACGCTGTTAACAAAGGCTACCTTTAATGAGCAGATTTTCCAAAGATTTTTAAAAGGTTAACAAATAGACAGTTAACCTTCAAAACAAGTTCAAGGATCCTTCTGCAAATATGTGCTTTCTGTTTACCTGGAATACAGATCAAAATACAACAATATTGCCAAAAGAAAATATGCTGCTTTCCTAGTTACACATAAATATCCTTCAAGGTATGTTGTGGGAGTCTTTAAATTTTATTATCTTTTTTTTTTTCTCTCTCTCAAAACAAGAGCACAAGCTGTCCATTAACAAAAGGAAGAACAGTGGGAGGTTATGTAAGAACAGCTGCTTCTAAGCTCCATGTTGATTGATATACTTTTAGAAATCTTCCTCCCCAAAGAAAGAAAATAAATATGCATTTATAGAACAGCCAGCATTTCAAATATATGGTTAGTGTGACTACACTGAAAGTAAGCTTTTTACCTGTGACCAACAGGGAAAGAATGTTGCCATTTAGCCTGGACTGTTCTGTGAAGAGTGGTTGTCTTCTGACATCACATCATTTCAAAGGATTTGCTAGAACAAGTGGATTGGCTTAAGCTGAAACAGCCAGCCAAATTAGTGGTAAAATCTCACCCTTTAAGAGCCTACGGGGCTGTAAAAACCTATGTTGCTATCGTATCTGCATTCTTAAAAAGACAACCCAAAATCAAACTAAACAAGCGTTGAACGCGTACTCTTCAACACTATTTCAAAGTATTTCTACTCTTCATTCTAAGAACCATCTAGGAGACATAATTAGACAATGCCAACTCTACCACTATTGCCAATGGCTAATGTGTACAGGCCAAAACAATTAGCCTATAGAGTAAATATATATATATATATATTTAAAATCAGATATAATTAATTCACACATATATTTTATATATATACACCATTTTAAATTTAAATTAATGGGGAGGCTTGAGAAAAATAAAAATCAATGTGTGGAAAATAATCTTATTTTAAGTTTATCAAGTCTTATGCTACTCTATGAGAAAACATTATTATCTGTCTAAATTGTGCTTGTTAGACTTTATATTAATTCTGGAAGGTAAGATTACATTACTGTAGGGTGCATATGTCTGTCTGATTGGTGTTTCGGGATTCTTAAGATATATTCTTAGAAGTGGAATCCCTGGTCAAAGGGCAGTTCATTTTTAAATTTTTGAAAAAACTTCATCCTATTGTTCCATAGTGGCCACACCAGTCTGCATTCCCATCAACAGTGTACTAGGGTTTTCTTTTCTCTACATCCTCGCCAGCACTTGTTTGTTAATTTGTTGATGGTAGCCATTCTGATAGGTGTGAGATGATACTTCATTGTCACTTAATTTGCATCTCTCTGATGATTAGTAACGTTGACCATTTTTTCATATGTCTCTTGGCCATCTGTATTCCTCTTTGGAGATGTGTTTAGGTCCTTTGCTTAATTTTTAATTTGATTGTTTGTCTTCCTTTTGTTAAGATGTATGAATTCTGTACATATTTTTGGAAATTAACCCCTTATCAGATGTATCATTGGCAAATGTGTTCTCCCATACAGTGGGATCCCTTTTCTTTTCGTTGGTCGTTTCTTTTGGTGTGCAGAAGCTTTTTATTTTGATGTAGTGCTATATACAATAGATAAGATCTGGAAACAGTCCAAGTGTCCATCAGTAGATCAGTGGCTAAACAGATGTGGTATGTTTAGACAATGGAATGCTATGCAGCTGTGAAAAAGAAGGATCTCTTACCCTTCGAGATAGCTTGAAGGCCCTGGAGATGATTATGCTAAGTGAAATAAGCCAGTCAGAGAAAGACATGTATCACATGATCTCACTTATATGTGGAATCTAATGAACAAAAGAAACTGACAAACAAAATACTAGTAGATCCAGAGACATGGAAGCATGGAACAAGATTGATGAATCTCAGAGGGAAGGGGGGCGGGTAGGAAGAGATTAACTAAATAACTTACTTGTATATGCATATAAGCATAACCCATGGACATAGACAATAGCTGTTGAAGGCCTGAGGGCGGTGTGGGGTGAAGGGGGTCAATGGGCAAAAAAGGGACATCTGTAATACTTTCAACAATAAAGATAAATTTTTGAAAAGTTATATTACTGTGTATGCCTCTGATTATGGTGGAATCATAAATCCCTAAGTACATGGGTAAGCCAATGGGATGGTCTTTTCTGATGGCAAACTCAAAGGAAAAATATTCCAGATATAAGAAGAGTACCCTTCACCTTTCTTTTGTCAGTGGGTTCTTAACCAGGAATTGGCTCAGAGAGGTGGGATAAAGGCTTCTCATTTGCTGAAAGTCTTATGAAGAGATTCCCTGACATAGACCAGATGTCAATGAAGAATTCAGTAGAAAGGAAAAAATAAGTGTCTACTGCACTGACCAGGTGGCTCAGTTGGTTGGAGCATCATCCCATACACCAAAAGGTTGTAGATTTGATTCCTGATCAGTGTACATAACTAGGTTGTGGTTTTGATCCCTGGTTGGTGTGTGCACAGGAGGCAACCAATAGAATTCTCTCTCTCTCTCCCTTCCTCTCTCTAAAAATGAATAAAAACATATCCTTAGGTGAGAATTTAAAAAATAAAAATAAAGTGGCTCCCTTTCAAAATTCATTCATTCATTTTGTCATTCATTCATTCATTCATTCTTTTAATTATTCAGCCTATTTTTTTTTTCAAGTACTACACAGACAGGAAATTACTAATCACTGGAAATGCATGTATCTGAACTACCTTGGATATAGAAATGATAATAATAAAATTGAAACAATATGATACAGAGTAATAATGTATTGGCCATGGTGTCAAAACTACAATGAATAATCTACCTTCTAGAAAGGAAGAATACCCAGTTTGAGACAGAGCTGAAGTGTCCCTGAAAACAACCAATAAAGTGGATATTTTATAGACCATATTGAAAGGAAGCAATGTTGTTGTCCGAATTCAATTCATAATGGATCAGTACTTAAAAATCGCATCTTTAATAACTGCATAAGTAAAAAATAAGATTCAGAGAAGTCCTGGTATAAAAAATAGGATTCTCCTCACAAAACATCTTGGACAAATTAACTGATACATGGTGGTGCTTCTAGAAAGGAACAATTTCCTTAGCCAGAATATCAAGGTGGTTCAGGAGAATTAAACAGAGTTCATTATAAACTTTTTAGAGTTCTTCATAAATATGTGTGTGCTTATCCTATATAATAAAAGCCTAATATGCTAAGTGTCCAGTTGTCCGGTCCTCCATTCAACCAATCAAAGCATAATATGCTAATGATATGCTAAGGCCACTCAATCACTCGCTATGACGTGCACTGACCACCAGGGGGCAGACACTCTGACTGGTAGGTTAGCTTGCTGCTGGGGTCCTGCTGATCAGGACTGAGTGAGACAGGCCGGACACACCCTGGAACCTTCCCGTAGTCCCTCCCCGGATGGCCCACCTCCCACGTCCCTCCCTGGCCCCTATCATGCACCGGTGGGGTCCCTCAGTCTGGCCTGCACCCTCTTGCAATCTAATACCCCTCGTGAGATGTTGGAAAGCTGGTTTTGGCCTGATCCCACAGGCCGAGCTGTGGGACGCTACTCGTGCACGAACTCATGCGCCTGGCCTTTGGTGACTATGATAATAAAGCATATAATTCTCAGTATGAATGTGAGTGTATGTATACCTCTAATCTCCCCCATACCATCTTTCCTCTTTATAAACTTACCTGTTACCCAATGAGATAAAAAATAGAAACCCAACAATTCTGGACAATAGCAAAGAAATCTGAGATTTTATTTTAAGAGTAACAGAAGCCATCGGTAATGACGAGAATAGTTATCCACTCCAAATGGCTAGACACCATTCATATGACAGACTCCTGGCTGCTTCAATACAACCCACTTTATCTGTTTTTGGATGATTTGAAACCTGCCCAGGGCTAGAATTGTTTTTAAGCATCCAACTCCAGTTTCCAGCTTACTACTCTTCCTTTTCCACTGAGAAGCAATTTAATGTTTCATGTTTTTTATTTTCTCTCTGCTCACACTACAGCGGCAGGTTCCATGCTCGGGAATGCTGTGACTGAGACATACATAAGCATAAATGCCTCTTAGGAAACTCCAGCATACTTCCAGCACATTCCCCAAATGCCCTTTCTCTGCTTTCCAAGGTAACTTTCTGGATTTAAATGAGCCCTTTTTATAAGAACAATAACTTTCCTAGTGGTATTTATTGTAATGTAAAAACTACACGTTCCAGACTATACAGTCCCTATCAAGTAACAAGGTGCCATTAGTTCCAGACAGCAAGCTTTATTTTTCACCCTTTAAACTCTAAAGCTTGTCATTTTATTAGTTTCAGAAATGGTTCCACTGTTTATCTGCCTTTTTTGCTCAATGGGAAATTATACAAAAGAGTTACACATCACTTTTACAAAAAAATATTCATCAAGAGTGAATATAATACATATATTTACAATTATTTCAATTACTTATATTCCTAAATGTAAGGAATATATAATCACACATTACATATTTCTTCATTCCATCGCTCCTTTCTTCATTTTGAACTTACATATTTCTACAAGTAATGATTTATATTCAAAAAGGATCATCGAAAAAAAATGAAAAGGTTGTATAAATGCCACTGCCTTGCTGTGAATTTTACATGCTCTTGCTGAACTCAAGTTTGTGAACATCTGGAATGGCTTTCCACTGTAAAGGGAAATACATTTAAGCATGAAATAGTATATCTGGCAATAGCTGCTTGACAAAGAAGAGGCCTTGAAAATGTGTGAAAAAAAGTCCTCCTAATCACACATTTACACATGCATTCCTCATTTTTCTTTTCTATAGAGTAATGCTCGATCTTAATAGGAAAGTTCACCCTGCTCATTCCCTTCACATCTATAAGAGTTTCACAGCCTCATATAAACTTTCAGAAATCAGAGTCTGTCAACTAGGAATAAAACAAGCTTGTCAAAGTCATGTAATCTATAATCTATAATCATAAAAGCATAATATACTAATTACACCAGAAAGCTGAACAACCTTCCGGGCGAAGCTGGGGCTGCAAGGGCCAAGCCCCTTGCACGAATTTCGTGCATCGGGCCTCTAGTTGATTATAATGTAGAAAAGAGGATGTGGGCATGGATTTTTGTTATTTTTATGGTTTTCATAATAATGACATTGATGGCCATAGGGCCTACATAGAAACTATCAAAACAGAACATTAAAGTTTACTTTATCATTGTATTTGAGAATTCCTGTTATATTAATTTATGCTTTGGTGTCTCTGAGATCTGGAAGGCAACCCTGTGTCATTTTCTTATTTGTATCTTCTCATGCTTCATTTTTTTTTTTCCTTAAAAAATAAGTAACATCTCAGAGTAAATTTTTTTAAAAATTAAGTAACATGATGGCTGGAGACATTCTAGAAAATTATAAAGAATAAAATTGGTTACAATCACACAATCCTGCAATGGGATTTTCTCACAAGGCTTTCTTTCCTTTTGTAATGACTTTCAATTTTTTTTCAATTTTTAATAGTTTACTAAAATTAATGTATGTTTTATGTGGAAAATTAATAATGTTTTATAATAAAATTTTAGAAAATATAGAGAAATAAAAGGAAAAGAATAAAATTACTCATGTCACCACCCAGTGATAGCCCAAATTTACTTCCATTTCCGTATCTATTTTTCTCTGTAATAAAGTAGGATAACATTTTATTGCCCCTATTAAGCTTTCTCACATACCTATTGATGAGTAACTTACTGTTATTAAAAAGTATTTAAAAATAAAAAATAATATGTGCATAATTTTCTATCTTGTTTCTGTAGGACATTTAACCTTTTGCTAGTCAGCTATTTAAGAAAATAAGGCAGTAGAAAACATCTCCACTTAAACATTATCAAAATTTCTTACCAACTCAATCAGTTTTATATGTGAAACAAGAAAATAAAGGCTTCCTTTTCTTGAAAATAAATTATTTTCTTATATTGACCTGATACATGTTAATTAAATTTAGAGCTCTCTGTGTACTGTTTGCTTCATTTTTCTAATATAATGCATATGCCAAGAAAGAAACAAAGAAAAAAGGATACTTAGGCATATGAGATCAATATAGTGTTTCTCATTTTAGGTGAAAATTAACTTCATAGTACAACTTTCTCAAACACGACTTTCTGCAACATTATGGTGATGACATTTTATTTAAACAGGTAGAATAGCAACAATAATGAAACACATATTCAACATCCTTAAAATTATATTTTCCCCTGCAGAGAATGAAAATTGTCAGAATTGTTTACCTGGGGATATGATGTAGAAGAAATCTTTAAATTCATCCATCCACACTTCTGCCAGTCTCCTGTTGTTCTTGTTGATGACATGACCAGTGCCACCAGGAAAAGTGTATGGAGTTGCCTTCCGAAAAACATGACCCACATGAGAGCAAGTCACAATCTCCAATGAGCCTCCACATTGCCAAATCTGGGGAAAATAGCAATTGTCGTAGAATAGTCATTGCAGATAATGCAGTAATATTGTCTGAGAAACAGCTGAGGCTAAGGCAAAATCGTCAGATCTTATATGGTTCAAGCAAACATTGGATGAACACAATGTAGAACTAATACATTAAGGTTTGGCAAAGGATTCTAGTTTGAAATTACTTAATATATTTAAATACTGTAGCATTACAATAATAGAAATAAGACAATTATTTTTATGTGTCTTTATTAGACTACCTAATTTTTAGTTTCTAGTAGTTAACCTAATTGCTGTTTAACAGATAGTATTTGGTATCCAAAATTTGCAGTGAATGAATTAATTTGTACATGTTAGATGCATGTGCAATAACTAAATTTGATTTGAAGGAAAATCAGTCTATTATTCTGCATCCATCTGGAATTTTAAATGACCATTAATTCCCAGTTGTCCATATCTCCTGTCTTTGGATATGTTATTAGTCTTATTAAAATGCGCTAAGATTCCTTTATATAGCCTCAACATTTGTGCATCCTTCAAAGCCCATCTCCAAGAACACTTCTGTTTAGTATTTAATATTAGAGTCCTGATGCATGAAAATTCATGCACTGGAGGGGGGCGTCCCTCAGCCCCCTCTCACAGTCCAGGAGCCCTCAGGGCAGGAGGCGACCCGGCAATCAGGGGAAGGCGATGCCCCATCACACATCTGCTGCTGCCACTGCTGGCAGCACAAGCCTCGGCCGGCCCTGGTTACCTGAGCCTTGGGCGGCCCTGGGAGGCTGGGCAGCTGACATCTGAGGCTTGCCTGTGCCTTGGGCTGGCTCTGGGCAGCTGGGGGGCTGAGGGGACAGGGGGACTCCTGAAGCAGGTGCCCCAACGAAGCTGAGGGGACTGGGCACTGCAATCTTGTGGCTGTGGGTGCCGCCATCTTTGAGGGCGTGACAGTCAATTAGCATATTCCCTCCTTATTGGCTGTGGGTGCCACCATCTTTTAGATGGCATGAGGATCAATTAGCATATTCCCTCTTTATTAGATAGGATGTGTGTTTTATATTTTAAACATGCTTTTATGAAGAAATAATTGCACTGTAGTGTAAGCAGTGGTTTACTCCACTATCACTCCTTTCAAATTATGAATACTTGGAATACATATGGGATGTATTTCTTGTTATCCTAGATTTACTGTGAAATTGAGGCTATGCATTAAGTAAAGTACCCATAAACATTTATTTCTATACAATTACATTGTATAATCATAAGTTATACTTACTATGTGTGTTTAATATAGACAGATATTATATGTATATTATATAGATATGTAGTATATAGATATGATTTATATATACATATATTATACACTCAGATATTTATTTCATACATATATTACATATGTAATATAGTTTTTATCCCAATAAATAAGGTCATAGTGATTGCTATATGTAATTGAAAGGACCTGGTTTAACACTGTAACTAACATTCTTATTTCAAGGAGAGTTGCTTATCTTTAAAGAAAACATTTCTCCAATTAGTCCCTCAAGTAATATTCATCTTAGAAGAGGGCTGCTGTTGGGCTTAGGCAGTGGTATGAGATATTCATTTTTACCAGAAAATGAAAGATGCTAAATAACAAGTTATATTCATCAACTATGTTTTGTGTGTTACATATAGCAGCTATCCTTTCTCATTTTCTAACAGTCTAAAGAGTATAATGCTAACAGAAAAGATGTTACAATCCAACACTGAAATGATGAAGCAATATAAAAGAGAATGGAAGTTACCATTCCCCTCAAAAGACAGGATAGGTCATTCTTAATTAATCAAAGTATTTAACTAATTGGTAACTTTCTCATCTTTCTAGCATGGAAGCTATAAACCTTCTTGTAATTACATACATCTTTACATTCTCCCCTAGTATTGAAATGGAGGAAGTTGACTCTTCTCCCATCAGAGACAAATTTGTACTTGTCAGTCTAGATCACATCCCTTAAATCTGTCCTAAAGACTTCACTGGTTTGGTCCTCCCCTTAATCTTCTCCTGAAACACCAATCATTCCCCTCATTACTACATTATATCTGTCTTCACTTAGTATCCCCTAAAATGTCCTATCTCTCAAGTAGGTTAAAAATATATAAACAAATTTTTAAAATCACTAAATACAACAAAACTCCATTCCTCTGTTCAAATTTCCATTCAACATTTTTCTGTTTCCTGTCACTGTAAATTAACATGAGATTTGTATTGAAATAGGTTGTTTCTGATCCTTCATTTTTCTCTTTTCTTGTTGTTTTTTTTGTTAATCTTCACCTGAGGATATTTTTTCCATTGTTTTCAGAGAGAGTGGAAAGGAGGGAAGGAGGAGGAGAGAAACAAAGGAGAGACAGAGAGAAACATTGATGTGAGAGATATTGATTGGTTGCCTCCTACATACGCTCCAACCAGCCTGGGGATCTAACTGCAACCCAGGTACATGGCCTTGACTTGGAATTGGACCTGAGACCCTTCAATGCCCAGGTCAATGCTCTAACCACTGAGGAACACAGGCCAGGGCATCCCTTCCTCCATTCTTATCCATTCTTTTATTCATTGTGAAATGCTTCCTATTTCTGTAGCTACCCCAAAAGTGTCATGGTGAAAATCACGAATTTTCCCCTTGATGAACACATAGTGGACTCCTTCTTAGATTATCTGACTTCTGGTCTTACTATCATATGGCTGGTGGCCACAAATAGCAAGTGGAACCACAATGAGACAGTAATTGGCAGCTATTATAAAACATGATATCAGTTAGGACCTGTCATTCTCTAGCCCTCCTATTTGATCCTATACCTTGGGGGACTGGCATCCCAGAAAACCCTTCCAAGCACTTCTATCAGCATGGGCCCCAGGAGAGAAGAGAATGTGAGATATGTATTGCTTTTGAAACCAAAGCTTTAAATTACTAGTATTTTTAATAACTTAAAGTGACCAGAAAGCTACAGAATCTGTTCCAAATGACATTGGGATTAGAAAGAAATGTTCTTCAGAGCATGAAACAATGACTGGAGAAAAAAGTAAAACTATTTTAAGTTTGTACCCCATTAAACTCAGACTATACAGTAAGTCCTATTGTATATAAATTAGTGATTGGCAACTGTCCTTAGGGTTCCCAATTTGCCTTTTTGCAAATATAGATTGTCACTGGTTGTGTAAGCGAGGATACTTTATTTGCATTGTGCCATTTCTTCGCCCTATCCTTGTTTGTAGATTTATAGATTCTATTGCTAAACACGTGCACACAAAAACAGAATGATATCTAGTTTAAAATCTTTTAAAAGCAGGTTCCAATGGTTTCACTTCTTTCCTTCTTAATAGAAAATGGTGAGGATATATGAAAGTGCTGATTTTGGGTAATCCTCCTAACTTGCAATGAGATTTTGTGTGTGCAAGTATTGGCATAATGCAATAATGGTTGTTGATTTACAAGACAGAGGAAAAAGCTGTCACTGATTTTGAGTCTCACAGATGGAGCCAGTTCTTAAACACATTTAGGAGAGATAATAGAGGTAGAGGTAACTGTTCCATAGCTCAGCGAATATTGGCCTGTGTTTTGCTTTTGAGCCATAGTCGACTGACTCCTGGAACAAAGTGAGTACTTTTCCCTTTGCCATCTGTGCGCACAGAATGTGGGGATAAACATTCATATGGCATTTCCTAGGTAGAGTCTCTCCCCCAAATTTACATGAACATGAAAATATCAAGGTAGGAATACATAACATTATGCATTAATTAGAGTGATATGGTCATGATAATACCCAGTTAATATAAAAACAAAACATTTAGTTGATCAAATATTGACCAGTTAGTTACCATGTACTTGGTAGATACAGTTCCCAGAAAAAAATATAGTTCAATATTAAAGTGAAAAGAATTCAAAATGAGTGGAGTCCCCTGTGCTTATCAGGATAATTTCCCTCAGTGTATCTTCAATAAATGTTTGGGAAGGATGGAAGAAATGAAGGAAAGGAGAAAAGGAGGAAGAGAGAGTATGACACAGTCATTAAGAATTTGGGTTTGGAAATAAGCAAATAGAAATGTTCTAGTGACTGTCACTTAGTATCTATGTATACTAGTACTTGTGAAAATTATTTAAGTCTTAATTTCCCCATTGGAAAATAGGGATAATAATAACCACTTCCTAAGATCCCAATGAGATTCTGTGTATCAAGCACTGTGCCTGACACTTCATATAGGAAGAACTAAATTGTTATCTGTATATTAACTTAACTATCATTGTTGTTGTTCAGGGAAACAAACTTCTACAGATTATCAGCTTATTCTTGCTTCTTAGAAATATTTTATTTAAGCCTTTTTTGGAATTACAATAACAATGTCTAGGAGATTAGGTAAATTAAGGAGTTTTAAAAAATAGCCAATTCGTCTCCAATTAGAATACTACATTTTGTTCTCTAAAATTATTTTACAGTGTCTGAACAAAGAGTATACACTGAATAAAACACGATGTCTCATCCACATGAACACATGATGCCCAAATTAGCACACGAACAAATGATGTCCAAATTATTTTGCATCATCGAGCATATCTGATTGTTATTTTCTAGGCTTCCAACAAATTAATATTTGTACATCATATCTCTCTCAAGTACATTTGATCATGTACAAAATACAAACTGTCCTTTTATCCACAGAGGACTGAAGGTAGTTAGCTACTTGTCCTTGTTCCCAGATATTTTTTATGAGAGTCTTTTGATGATGGAGAAAGTTATTAATCAAAATGTAAAATGCCTATTGCTCATTTGATTATCTTCCTGATTTTCTTCTCCTAGTTAGAAGACAATTAACTAACATGCATTATTCTTTTCATGTTTTTTGGCATCTGCACCAGTGACATTTTAATTAAGGTTCATAAACTTCATAAGCTTCAATTTTGAAATCTCAGTTCAAGTGCTACTATTGTTTCTAATTTTACAGCTGTTGTGCCAAATTCATGCAGCTGCTTGTTTTTATACTAATCTTTACCCCCTCACCCCCTCCCACACATATACTACCTCTGGCAGAAAGTCTTTAAAATAGCCTAAATAAAAACAGCAATATACCATGGAGGCACATACCATGATGATTATGAGTGTGTAGGCTCTAGTTCCTGAGACCATATCCTAGCTCTGCCACTTAGTAGGGTGAACACATCTTTCTGTGCTTCAGGTTTCAGGTAATAATGTGAGACTAGAAGAACCTACCTCACAGCGTTGTTAATGAGGATGAAGGCAACCTGATGCACATAAAGATACTTAACCTTTATGTGAAGAATGGATCAGAATGGCGCTAATAGGAGAGATTTATTAAGGAGTTATTGCATTAATCTATTCTAGGAGAGAGATGATAATGACTTCAACCAGAGTGATGACAAAGGAAATAGAGAGTATAGAGGAATATAATAACTTGACACAGTTTGGGGAATTAAAACTAAGAATTAATGTATGTGCTTTCCCTTTCTATGATGTTTTCCCTATTAGGCCCAACTCACATACATTTCTTCTGGCAAGCGGCTCCTAACTATATGCTACCTTTCATTGATCTCAGTATTTCCTGACTTGTAGCTTTTATACTTGCCTCTAGACCACCTCACCCCATGTAGCTTAGTTCTATACAGGTTTTCATCTTGTGAAATGTTCATGTGTGTATTAATTCACACATTAGTCTTATCTCTCTAACCACATTATTATCCCTTCAAGAAGAAGCATCACCTGTTTCACATTATGAAACTGAATTTCATCATCACATGAAATTTAAATTCACTTTATGCAATTGGTACAATTTACATATAATGAAAAATATCAGAACTTACACATACCATTAAATCACTGCTTTCAAAGTAATACATAGTGATTGAGCTAGTCAATTAATACAGCAAAATCTGGAAAAATCACAAAGTGTACACAAAAGATGTCTCATAAAATGCAATTAGGAACAAAAGACATGCTTCTTAGTTCTGACAAAGGCAAAACTAAAACAAGATACTGATGAGTTAATTTTCAAAACACTTCTTTCTATAGTCAATGTTTCTTTCAAATAATCCCTGTCGGCACTTCAATTCTCCACTTTGTTTATACATACTCAAGTACACTGATGACAAATTCTTTAATTCTAACAATTGAAACAAAATCTAAATGAGTCTGCATTGAGATCCTGAAGGCACTATGATCCTTAACAGGTTGACACAAACACAAAAGGCATGGAATTCATTATTTAAAAGGGTCAGGTATAAGGGCTTCTGTAGGCATCTCTATTCATTCTTGACATGAAGCTTGCTAGTTACTCCTCATAATTGTTTTGATTAGGGAGAGGATTCTTTATATTGTTTGTTTGACTCTTGGCCTAGTTTTCATTTCAGAGTTTAATTGGGGACATTTATGTGATCTTGAAGAGGTCTCTAGAGCTGGAGTGATATTCTGATATCACCCTAACATTTCAAGATGAATTCCTACATCAAGCTGCTGTGACCTTCCAGCGCTCACCTGAGTTGTCAGAGATCATGGATTCAACATAGTGGTTAGGCATTTATATGTTTTATGAAATGATCTCCCTGATAATCCTAGTACCCACCTGACATCATACATAGTTATTACAATATTATTGACTAGGGCCCGATGCACGAAATTCATGCAGGGGGAATCGGGTGTGGGGGGTGCTCAGTCCGGCCTGCACCCTCTCATAATCCAGGACCCCTTGGGGGATGTCCAACTGCCGGTTTAGGCCCAATCCGGCAGTCGGACATACCTCTCACAATCCGAGACCCCTCGCTCCTAATCACCTGCCTGCTCGCTCCTTATCACTTGGCTCGCCACTCCTTAGAACTGCCTTGGAGGTGGGAGAGGCTCCCGCCACCACCACTGCACTCACCAGCCGTGATCCCGGCTTCTCACTGAGCAGCACTCCAGCTGTGGGAGTGCACTGACCAATGGGGGGCAGCTCCTGCATTGAGTGTCTGTCCCCTGGTGATCAGTGGGCATCATAGTGACCAGTCGTTCTGGTCAATCTGCCATAATGGTTGCTGGGCTTTTATTATATAGATGATATTCCCTTCACTTTTTTCACCCAGTCCCCCAACCCTCTCCCATTTGGCAACCATTAGTTTGTTCTCTGTATCTACATGTCAATTTCTGTTTTGTTTGTTTGTTTTATTCTTTCAATTGCACAATAAGTAAAAACATACGATATTTGCCTTTCTCTGTCTGACTTATATCATTTACCATAATTCCCTATAGCAGTGATGGGCAACCTTTTGAGCTTGGTGTGTCAAACTTCGCCAAAAAACTGAGCATAACTCGGGTAGTGTGTCACTTTGAGGACAAAACATTATTTCTCAAATGTTTCATCCTCAGGAGCAGCAAATGTTTCATCCTCAGCATGCGGCCACCTCAGCAGCCGCGTGTCATCAGAAACGGCTACGCATGTCAGTGCTGACACGCGTGTCATAGGTTCGCCATCACTGCCCTATAGGTTCATCCATGTGTCACAGACAGTAAGATTTCACTCTTTTTTATGGCTGAGTAATATTTCATTATATGTATTTATCACATCTTCTTAAACAAACAATCTGATTAAAAAAATGAGCCAAGGATCTAAGTAGACATTCTCCAAAGAGGACATACAGATGGCCAATAGACACATGGAAAGATAATGTCACTAATCATCAGAAAAATGCAAATTAAAAAACACAATGAAGTGTCACCTCACACCTGTCAGAACGGTTGTCAACAATAAATCAACAAACAAAGCATTGGTGACGCTGTGGAGAAAAGGAAACCCTCATGCTCTGTTGGTGGGAGTGCAAATTGAAGCAGCCATGATAAAAAACATTATGGAGGTTCCTTAAAAAATTAAAAACTAGAACTGCTTTATGACCCAGTATTACACTTCTGGGTATTTATCCAAAGAAATCCCAAATTCTAAATCAGAAAGATATATGCATCCAAAAATTCAATTAACATTTTCCTACTTGGGGGAAGCTGACTTTATGTTAATTATATTAGAAATACATGGTACAAATAGCATTCTCCTAATAAGAGAAATTACAAGAGATGACATTGTAAAAATTATTATAAGGCAATCAATGGGTTTCCTCCCTACCAGATTTGGGTTTTACCCTATTTTAGAAAGGCCACAAATGTTACCAAAAACAATTTTAAAAAAAGGAAAACCACAAAGAACTTTTGTCCACAAGATAGTTTTTCAAGAAATAGCCATATACTAGAGTAATTTGAATATTTTATTTTCACATTGTCATTAAATGTAGACAATTCTGAGTTGCATTTATATCATTTCATTTATCACATTAATTTGCTCCTAAAATAACCAGTTATCAAGTACTTTCCTTTACAAAGTACTATTCATCTTAACTTAGAAATGATCTCCTGAAAGCCCCAAATTAAAAATGAACCCTTTTATACCTACTCATTTTTTTTAAGGACTTAACACATTAATCCTGAAATAATTTCCTTTAAGTGATGTCTCCAAACTTAGTGTACTTTCTCTTTTGTCAAAGAATTGGCAAGTGATTCTTCAGGTTGGGGAGTGAGGGGAGTACGAGGAAGAGAGAGAAGAAGAAAAAATAGAGCAGAAACAAAGAAAGATGTGTTTTACTGGGTATGGCTTGAAGTGGAGGAATTATTTGGAAGTGCAACCCAGACAGTATGTGTATGAACCAGAGAGTATCAGAGGTATAGTGAGATGGTTGTGGCCACAGATGGAGTCTTTGTTGTTGTTGTTGTTGTTGTTGTTGTTGTTCTTCTTCTTCTTCTTCTTCTTCTTCTTCTTCTTCTTCTTCTTCTTTTTTTTTTAGAGAGAGAGTGGAAAGGAGAGTGGAAGGGGGCAGAAAGAGAGAGGGGAGAGACAGTCAGAGACAGAGACAGAGATGTGAGCGAGACACATCCATTGGTAGCCTCCTGCACAAGCTCCGAGAGGGATCAGGGATTGAACCTACAATGCAGGACTGGGAATTGAGCCCTCCACCTTTCCGTGTGTGGGCAGAAGCTCTAACCACGGAGAGGCACCAGCCAGGGCACAGATGGAGTGTTTTTTGTTTGTTTTTATTGTTGAAAGTATTACATATGTGCCCCTTTGTTTTCCCCCATTGACCCCTTTTAGCCTGGCCCTGCCCCCCACCCAGGCCTTCACTATTCTATTGTCTGTGTCCATGGGCTATGCATACTAGCACAAGTTCTTTCCTCTGAGATTCCACAGTCTGTTCCATGCTTCTATGTCTCTGGAGCTATTTTGTTCATTAGATTCCACATAGGAGTGAGATCATGTGATACTTGTCTTTTTAACTTCACCTCCCACTGTTTTCAAATACAAATACCCATCCCAGCTGTTAAAATACATAGTGGAGATGCCTCCAACATACACATGCCAACATGTACATTCCACCTTCACTTTTAGCCTCTCATCAACTTTCTTCACCTTGGAGATTTCTAATCTTCAGACTTACCATATGTTATGTCCACTTTATTTCTCAGCTTCGGGAAAATTGTCACCTGTCATTATCCCACATTTTACTAGGACTGATGCTACTGTAGAAAGTTTCAACTACCCCTTTAGATTTCAGAGCAACAGAGTCCTATTTGCATTATGGCAAATCTCCCATCTTCTGATTAAATGACATGGATGAATATAGCAGACACAAAATGAACAAGCTGTCTACCGGATATTGAAAATCTTACGTAATATAAGGTGGTTCTGCTTAAGAAAATTAGTGTCTAGCTTTTCATATTTACAAAAAGGTATTGCTTTTTTATTAGCATAGATTGTCTCAAGCAGATAATTTATAAAAAGGGAACCCAAGGAATAACATGTGAGACAGTCACACTTTTTCATGATTCAATAATCAATAATCTTAAAGTGTAATAAATACTGGAGGTTCTGGAAGTATTTTCAGGGGTTTTAAGGGGAATATTAACTAAGACGAAAGTAGAAGTTTTAAAATCTGTGCTTTTCTCATTGTACAGTTAATCCTACAGATAAACCTCAACTGTGAGAGAATTGTATATAGATACAATGATTGACAAATGGATTGAAAGGGTCTATGACTTATTAAATGATATCTAGGTTGACTTCTGGGTATTTATCCAAAGAAATCCAAAACACTAATTCAAAAAGATATATGCATCCAAATTTTCAATCAACATTTTCCTACTCAGGGAAGCTGACTTTATTTTAGTTGTATTAGAAGTACATGGTACAAATACCATTCTCTGAACAAGAGAAAGTATGAGAGATGACATTGTAAAACTTATTATGAGGCAATCAATGTGTATTTTCCCCCCCATCAGATTTGGAGTTACCCTATTTTATAAAGGTCACAAATGTTACCAAAAACAATTTTTTTAAAAAAGGAAAACCACAAAGAACTTTTTTTCCACAAGTAAAAATATAATATTTTACGTCTTACATTGGCTTCCTCCACTGTCCGATGATCTGTCTGCCTGTGAGATATCAGCAGTGTCTGCTGCTTCTGGCCACAGAGCAGCTCCTGACAGTTGCAGGATGCTGCCCTGGAATTCATGCCAGAACAGTCCCCTTTGAAAGTCAGTAGACCACCTGTCCCCAGCTGCAGTGTGTGACAACATCTCCTGTTCTCTCATGGATGCCAGAGATGCTTAAAAGAACTTGGATCGGCCCGGATGGCATGGCTCAGGGGTTGAATGTTGACCTATGGACCAGGAGGTCCTGGTTCCATTCCCAGTCTGGGCACACGCCCGGTTGCAGGCTCAATCCCCAGTGTGGAGCATGCAGGAGGCAGCCAATCAATGATTGATGTTTCTCTCTCTCTCTCTCCCTTTCTCTTCCTCTCTGAAATCAATAAAAATATGTTTTAAAAACAGAATTTGGATCGGGTAGGGGAAGAAACCTGGTACTTCAGAAAGCTATCCTTCAGTTACTCTGTTTGTCCCTTTGTAAACTGTCCACCTCACCTGACTGCAGCTATAGCATTTTCCTGTAAACAAAATTCCCTGCATCACTTGGGAAGTGGTCAAATGCCTTTCAAAGGCAAGACCCCATGATAAATTTGAAGAGAGGAAATGACCTCTCCCCTCTCCAGCATTTTCCCTCAAGCCCTGGCTGGCATCTATTCAGCAAATATATACAGGCCATTGATTTTGTGTCAAGCACCATGCTGGGCTCGGGGGCATAAAGAAAGAATCATCAAACATGGCCCTCTGTCTTTAAGAAGCTCATAGGCCACGCCAGTTGTATCAGAACTGAGCATGTTAAAGTCCAGTCATCAGTTTGCATTTGACAGTTGAAGAGTCCTCTCAATCCTACAAGAAAAGGACTGTTTTAAGAGGTACTCACCCCAACGGCAATCCTTTCATAGACAGACATTTCCACTTTTTAATTAGTTACATTTTGTTTCGTATTGATATTTTTATAGGAAACTGTTAAGTTTTGCTTCAGATAAACACTTTCCCTAGGGAGCACATAGAAAACTCTAATGCCATCCATGGAAAACTATGATTCCCTTCCAAAAATCATCTTACTGGAATCTTTTTTTTTCTGTAAAATGTTTAGTGTGATAAATGTGAAACCTATAAAAATATCCAAATTAGTGTCACATCAAGAGCTCATTATAAATACCCACAAAACCTGCTGTGAGGGAAGGTAGTCCTCTACTTTGACAGTTTTTGGTTTTTTAAAAAATAAATTGGTAGTAATCAATGCCAGTTACATTATGCTTTGGCAGAAGAGTAAAGAAATAACCATTTAGCATGTTACTTTGCTCACTTATCAGTCACAAATGTGGAGAGTGCAGTGCAAAGTTTATTTCTCCCGACATAATGCTTAAAGCACAGTGAAGATAATTTCCTCGTCTCTATTTCATCAGAATTGCAAGATGCCATTCTTATGACATGTAAGGGTTGTTTAATAGGGACCATCAATGCTCCTTCAAATGCTTGCTGAAGAAGCCAGGTTTAATCCCAAACTTTCTCCTTTGGCAAGCCCCAATATCAACCCCATCCTCTCTGTCCATAATCTTTTGCTTCCTACTTTTCTTGAGTTCAAGAACAGCTGACCTGACTTTCTATTCATTCCCTCCTTGAACCACCCAATAATGCCTTAGTTTCTTCTTTCCATTTGGGAAGAGAGTCAAATCTTCTTTCCAAAGTTAAACCCTGTCCTTTTGAACTTGAACTCAGAATAGAGGACTAGGAGACCTGGAACAGAAGATGTGGGTTTGATGTTCAACCCCGCCAATTTCTAGCCACATCACTTAGTTTCTTTGAGACTCAAAACTGTTAATTATAGAATAAGACACTAAGACAGTGTTCTGGTAAGGATATAATGAAATATTAAGCCTAAAACTGCATTATAGACCAAAAAGTGTTAGAGTACTTTATTTCTCTATAATATTCTTCCAACACCTGCAGGTATTTACCCATCAATTCTTCCTTCATCTTTTTCAATATTACCTAGGTTTTTTAATTCTTCCTACCAGCTTATATTTTACCTTATCACCTATGATAAAATAAAAGAATAACAAATATAATTATTTTGTCATATTTACCCTTTAAGTTACTATGTGTTTTCTTTCCTGTTTTCTGGGAAACTTCTTTAAAAGTTTTTCTTTTCTATAAACATCTTCACAATCCAATTTTCTTAGCATCTTACATTCTAACTAGAGGCCCAGTGCATGAATTTGTGCACACTGAAAGGAAATTAGTTAGAAGAAATATTTTAAAGGCCAGGGAGGGACCCTGGGAGGGCTCCAGGCCGTGTCCGGCCCGTCTCACCCGGACCCCAGCAGCAAACTAACATACTGGTCAGAGCATCTGCCCCCTGGTGGTCAGTGCATCATAGTGACTGGTCGAACGGTGGAACGAACAGTCAGACACTTAGCATATATATATCTTCATTCTAACATCTGAACATGCTCATGAAGCATTTTAGGACCTTTAATCATTCTTCTTTACTTCTCTGCAGCATTTGACACTGCTGAAAATCACCACAACTTTCTAAGTTTGGGTGTTATATTTGTTCTTCCCTGATAGCTTTGACATAGCATTCATTTTCTCTTTTTCCTCCCACCCCTACATGTAGGTGCTCCCTAAGGACATGCCTTGCTGGTCTACTCTTCTTATTTTCTTTCTCGGCACACTCATCCATTCTCAGACGCTTATTTAATTATAAATTCCAAAAAGGTAACTATCAACTTGTCACTCCCCTTATAGTATTAAGGGGAGTGACAAGTTGATAGTGACCTTTTTGGGAAAAAAAGGGGTGGGAGGAAAAACACATGTAGGGGAATGCCTCGACTCCGCAACCCATTTCCAACTTCCTCAGGTACATCTTTAACTTTCCATGACCTTAAAGACTCAAAAGTTTCCATTCCGTTCTCCAAATATGAAAAGAAAGGTTACAGTTCCTGAGGATTTTTCCTACAGGACCAGAGAAATCATGGAGTCTTTCATCAGGTCTAATTATTATTCAAATATGTCATTACAGGCTCAGTGGGGAGCACTTTGCCCTTAAACTGTTTACTTATAGATTCTTATCTTAGTTCAGGAGTTGCAGGAATTATGATTGATCAAACCCAAACAGCTTCATTTGAACAGTTAAAAATACAGAATATAAAGTTGGTTAACCAATGAAAACACAGAATTTAAAAATATAAACAAAAAATTTTGTTGACCCATTGAAATTGAAAAAATTACAAGACTGAGATCTCATATTGCTGAACTATAAAGTAATAAAATAAGTAAAATTGTAGTCAAATCTTTGACAATGGAGTAGTGCATGCAGACACATATTTTAGTATTCAAGCATATCATAGAAGAGAGCTAATAATCCTACACCAAAATTTTTATTTCAATTTTAGCATATTTCCAGTGTAAACCAGTGACTAGTTTTTATAATTAAATATTTTAAGAATGTGTAATTCATCATGTTGAATATTTACATATGTAGTGAAAACAATTATGTTGTATTATTTTTAAAGATAATTTTAAACATCTATTAAGACTCTACAGCTACCTTTTCAACGGTACTTAAGACTCAGTGTTATTGTTACCTGAACACATGGTTCAAAGTCTTCCCTTAACATTATCTCACACCCTCAAAAGGATCACCCTTAGTATCTCAAATCTGTTATTGATGAAATCACTTAGCCATATTTAAATAAATCTCATAATTGGTTTCCTTTTTAAACTACATGTCTGGTTGACTACAACAACCCTGAAATGATTAGTAGTCATTGCTTAAGACAGACATCACTAAGTGTGACAGTATAATCATAGCTTAAGATGTTGCACATTTATTGCAGTAGTTACCATAGTGATTAAATTTTGCTCTTTAACAAAAAGTATATGAATTTGAATGCATTAAATTTGGCTAACAAGGTGCATGAGGTTTCCTAACAAAATGCACACATATAGAAACAGCATTTTTGTAATTTTGTCCTAGAAATCTTTAAGGCATCAAATAGGAATATAAAAATAATAGGTTCAATTTCTTTTTTAAAAAAATATATATTTTATTGATTTTTTACAGAGAGGAAGAGAGAGGGAGAGAAAGTTAGAAACATAGATGAGAGAGAAACATCAAGCAGCTGCCTCCTGCACACCCTCTACCGGGGATGTGCCTGCAACCAAGGTACATGCCCTTGACTGGAATCGAACCTGGGACCCTTGAGTCCGCAGGCCGACGTTCTATCCACTGAGCCAAACCGGTTAGGGCAATAGGTTCAATTTCTTAAGTTTTTAACGAATACTTCATTAACTCTGTCATTTGAACCCTACTTCTGCAAAATACATATTTAATGGTTTAGTAATACTTCATTCATATAATTTTCAAGAGAGAAAATAAAATGGAGGGGGGATCAGATATTCTAGCCTGAGCTTAGGTATTGCTCAAAGCACAAAGGAGAACCACAAGTGTATAGAATGTAAATTGAAAGCTCACCTATTTCTAGCCCCTGCTTTTCTTCTGCTGTTTATACAATCATTGACTTTTTAATTTACAAATTCTTCCCTGACTATCCTTGACCACAGAAATCTTTTCCTGCTTTGAATGTAATGCATTTTATATCTACACCTTGAAATGACACCTTGACCATATTTCACTCTCCAAACTGATTGAGATCAAGAGCCATATCTTGTATGTATACCACTCACAGTGTCTACTGCAGGTATCCTATATAATAAAAGCCTAATATGCTAAGTGTCCAGTCATCCATTCAACCAATCAAAGCATAATATGCTAATGTATGCTAATGATATGCTAAGGCCACTCACTATGACATGCACTGATCACCAGGGGGCAGACAGTCAACCAGTCGACCAGTCACTATGACGTGTGCTGACCACCAGGGGGCAGATACTCTGACCAGTAGGTTAGCTTGTTGCTGGGGTCCAGCTGATTGGGACTGAGTGAGATGGCCGGACTCGCCCTGGAGCCCTCCTGTGATCCCTCCCCAGCTGGTCAACCTCCCACCTCCCTCTCCTGCCCTGATGGTGTACCAGTGGGGTCCCTCAACCTGGCCTGTGCCCTCTCACATCCGGGCTGAGAAGAAACCTCCCCCCCCCCCCCAGTGCAGGAATTTCGTGCACAGAGCCTCTAGTACATATATAAATCCTTATATTGATTAATGGCTAAAATGAGAGGATACTGATACCTTGCTGCTACAAAGAAGTAATCTACAGTATAATGCAAACATTCCAAAATGTATTAAAGATAAAAAAAAAAAAAAAACTAATTTATGGGGGAAATGCCAACATCCATTATGATAATATGTGTAAAAGCATTCTATGAAGTGCTATTCAAATGTAAAGCCTCATCAAAAAATAAACTTCTAGATAGCGTGGCCTGGCCTGTTATGTTCATTTCTCTATCTCTAGTTCCTAGCACAGAGCTTGGTACATAGTAGGTGCATATAAACTATTCTCTGAATAAATCAATCAGCCAAATTTTGTCCTACAGAATGATTTATACTTTAGCCCTTGAATAAGAATGCTTTTCCCCTTCGAAAGCTTTAGGATATTTGCGATCCTATAGACTTAGAAGGAGAGAATTAAGCTCATAATTTCACAGTTGCCCAAGGCTTTCTGAATTTACTCTATCTTGCATGATGATCTATCTTGAAAGTTCCCTCTACAAAACCTTGCACAGCTTCCTGTCAGTCTGAACTCAGCTAAAATGCTTTCTTTGAGATTTTCCTGGATCACTTTGATGCAATGCCGTGCTCCACCTCTCATTTTATTTTCTTCAAAGCACTTGTCTTTATCTGAAATTAACAGGCTAATTCCCCAGTTTACCCCTTTATTGTTATCATCTCCCAACAGCATAATCTCATGAGAACAGGGACTGTCCTCCCTCTCCCACTGTCCTCTACCTCCTTATACCCAACTACTACATATTTTTGAATTAATTAGTAAATTCTTTGAATTGTATATTTGCAAACTTGGTTTGAATTTAATGACAGGTTTATCTCATTTAATCAAACACAGTGTATATAAATGATTCTTAAAATTTCAAAACTAGAAACATTTTTGGAAGTTATTTAACTTTTCATTTCCATAAAGAAAAATGGAACTTTAATTTGTAAAATAAATAGTTCCAAGTCAATTCAAGCATCTTTAGCTACTACAAAAAAAAGTTAAACATTTCATCAGAATGACTTAGGCGCATTTCAAATGTAAATAAGCAGGATAATTGCCTTAATTCTCACACCATTTTGTATGATTAAGGACCCTTAATGAGAGGCTTTAGTAAAATCTGGCCATCATAGAAGATGTCATATTTTTCTGTACAATAATTCTGAGCACATTTAATTTCTTCCTGTAGTTTTTTTCATTGCCATAAATTCAAACAGTTAAATTGAGGTTCTGAATATTTAGGGTGGGAAGGATCATAAGAATTTTTAAGGTTAATGCAGGTGCATATTGAGTATGCCCACTTTAGCAGAGAAGGGTCAGCAAACAGTCACAGAGTTGGAGTGTGTTTCCCACAGGTGTCAATTCAGATATTTATATCTAGTAATGATTCTTGGTTTCTAAATGTACTGAAACTCACTAAAAATACAGGTGTACCTGGCTTATTGCTATAAGCAGGGAAATTCTGCTTAGTATGTTTGAAATACCACTGTATTTGTAAAGGAGCAACATTTTATCATAGTTCAAAAACCAAATTCTTTTTTCACATACCTTTATTTCCATTCAATGATTTAATTAAAGAAGAACAAAAATTTGGAATGATTTTCCAATAAAATTTATTTCCAATGTATATTTCTGAATAAATCCTGTAAAAATTCACCTCTGCTTTATATGTTAAGGGAAATGAAAATTCATATTTTACACAAGATTTTTATATAACTTTCACTCCATTTATTTCCTTTTATGCATTTCATTTCTAGCCATCTTCCAGGGTTTAATAATTCCCTAATTCTCTTAATTATCTGAGTCCCAACTCTTTTAGGATGTATGGTGAATATCACTCAACATTTACTGGCAATAGAGACCACTTATGCTATAACTTTTTAAATTCTTAATTTATTGTTAAACTATATCCTTTGCACTAATTAATACTAGAAACTTGTATTCCGCGTCTTCATAAATATCATTCACACTCACACAAACACACATACATATAAATTTAGATATAGATAAATTGATATAAATAGATAAAAGAGTAGACAGCATAGATTAGACATTAGATGAGTATATTTGCAGGCTGATAAATATTCCCTGTTTACATTCTGCAGAGAAACACTCATATGATAAGACTGTGAGGTCATGAAAAAGAGCAGTGAATGGTATTGATCCAAGATAGCACTAAATTGTGACTGTGACAACCTGAGACATTTGTTTCTTAAAAAAATAATAATAATAACTTTAGGAGATGATTAAGATGATAAAAGAGAAGCAGAGATTAATAACAAGTTCTAGTGTACCTAAGTTTCCTACAACGCCTTATATTTCTAAAAACATAAGTCTGTCTCCATGTAGTATGTTTTCAAGGTGAAGCATTACAAGGGTAAGGCAAAAGTAGATTTACAGTTGGGAGTATGCAAGGCATTTTATTTTTGTATTATTATTCATATTGTATTATTTTCCATATGAACAACTGGAAAAACTATGATTGCCTAACCCTGTATATCAAATCATCACATTGTAAACCTCAAATATACACACTTTTCATTTGGCAATTATACCTCAATAAAGCTAGGAAAAGAAGAGGCTAATAAATCTTTATATTAATACTAGAGGCCCAGCATACGAAATTGCGTGAGACCCAGACCCGCCGCACCAGCGGAACCCCAGACCCACCCTGCGGGAGCCGAGGGCCCCACCAGCCCCACGCTGGCCACGCGAGCCCCGCCTCGCCACACAAGCCTCTAGTCCCGGCCCACAGGAGGTGCATGGAGCACCCCCTCGTGACCAATTGTTTGGTCGTTCCGCTGTTACAGCATCACGACCACAGGCCTTTTATGGTATAGATTAAGAGTGCTTATCATATTTAAACTAGAAGCCCGATGCACAAAATTCATGCAAGGGCCTTGGCCCCAGCCCCCACCCCCCGCCCGCTGAGACTTTGTCCTGAAGGAAGGACTTCCGGTCTAATTAGCATACGATGCTTTTATTATTATAGATAAAAGTGCTCCACAAAACCATTTCCACCAAAATTGTGGATAACATGAACTTAAGTTAAATTCACTTAACTGCAATTTTTCTACTAAAGTTTGGTTTTTATCAGCAACTCAATAAAACAAAATAGTCAAGTTTCAAATATAAACAATCCATTATGCTCAGATTTATATTAAGTGTGTTTTTAAAAGGCAGAATTCTAAAAGAACTAGACTTTGTCTAAATTTGTTTCTGTCTAAAATTATGATTGACATTTTCACTTGTCAAAATCATGTGGACATTTCTAGAAAATTCTTTACTTTCTTTTAAAATTCTGGATACTACAATCCCCCGAAGTCTACAAACTTCTTTGCCTCATTTACCATACTGTTCTGTTCGATAAAACCGTCTGCCTTTCATTTTTCCATTATTTATGATGTCTGCTCCTATTTCTTTTTCACTTCATTGCTTGTGCAATTTGGAAATAAGCGGATTTCACATCATAGGACATTTCACTTGGTTATATCCTTCAGATAAATTTACTGCTGTTTACATTGTGATTTTAAAGACAAAGAAAAATTGGATCATTTCAAGTAAACCCCATCCTGTCAATTAAAATATTGCTTATTGACTAAACTGCCTCTACTTTTTAAGGGTAATGATAATAAAACTAATATTTCTGCAGTACAGAATAGTTTATTAAAAACTCCAATAAGTATTATCTCATTTCCACACAATTGTCTTAAGAGGTAGATTTTTGACTCAGATCAATAGATATTTAAAAGTAAGTAGGCTAAGACATACTGAGGATCTAGACTGAATTATACATGTCTGCAGTAGATGATATCATCAATTACATGTTTCTTCATTTGTTTCTTTTTGTAGATGCCAGCAGTGTGTGTGTGTGTGTGCATGCTTTAATATTTTAACAGCTTTATTGCATATCATTAAAATACATAAAACTGCATATATTTAAAATGTACCATTTGATAAGTTTTGGCTTATGTAAAACCTGTGGAGCTATCACCACAATCAAGGTAATAAATATATTCATTATCCCCCAAAGTTTTCATATGCCCCCTTGTCATCCCTCCTTCCAACTCGTTTCCCACCCCAATTTGCTGTCCATAGACAACTTGTCTGCTTTTTATCACTTATAGATTAGTTTGCATTTACCTAAAAGTTTAGATTTTAGTATACCTTTTGTCAGATTTATCACTATTTCATATTTTTTATTCTATTATAAATTAAATTTTATTTAGATTTTTTATTGTTTGCTGCTAATATACAGGAATACAATTGATTTTTATATAATATTCTTGTATCTTGCAAACTGGGTAGATCACCTGCTTGTGTTAGTAGCTTTTGAAATAAATTCCATTGGATTTTCTAGATAATCATGTCATCTGGAATGTCAGTCTCACTTTCTCTTTTACAATATGGATAGCATTTGTTTATACCTTTTACCTTCTAGTACTGCCTAAAACCTGCATTATAATGTTAAGTAGAAGTGGTAAAAGCCAATATCCTTATCTTTTTTTGATCTTAAGAAGAAAACATTTGGTCTCTTAACAGTAATATGAGGTAGGCTTTTCCTACAAGCCCTTTATTAGGATAAGCAAGTTCCCTGCTATAATTACATTGCTCAGGTTTTTGTTGTTGTTGTTGTTGTTTGTGCTTTTGTCCTGTTTGTTTTTTAATCAGGAATGGAATTGGATTTTTTTCAAATGCCTTTCTTGCCTCTATTCAGAAGAACCTTTGATTTTTTCCTTTTTGATGTGTTAACATGGTAAATTACATTGATTGGTGTTTGAATGTTAAATCAGCCTTCCATTCCTGGGGTGAACCTCACTTAGTCATGATGCATTTTCATTTTACATATTGAAAGGATTGATTTGCTAAAGTTTATTTAGAATTTTTACATCTATGTTCATGAGGGGTATTGACTTGTGGTTTTCTATTCTCTTAATGTCTGTCAAGTTTTGCTATTTGAATAACACTGACCTCACAGAATAAATTGGGAGGTATTATCTCTTCTTCAATATTCTGGAATTTTGTGTAAAACTGTTCTTATTTCTACCCAAAACTATGGGTAGAATCTACCAGTGAAGTCATCTGGCAAGCGGGTTTCCTTTGCAAATAGTCATTTTTTAAATTACAAGTTTTTCTTTCTTTCTTTCTTTCTTTCTTTCTTTCTTTCTTTCTTTCTTCTTTTTTTTTTTTTTTTTACCAGTTTTTAGGGCTGTTTGGTTGATCTACTTCTTGTGGGCTTTGATAGTTTGTCTTTTAAGGAAGTTGTCTATTTTATTGAAGTCAAATTTACTGCCATAATGCTGTTAATATTACTTTATAAGCCTTTACTATATCTAGCATCAACAATGATGTCACCTTTCTCATTCCTAATATTGGTAATTTGTCTTCTCTTTTTTCTATTACGTTTGCTTAGAAATTTATCAATTTTACTATTCTTCTCAAGGAAACTTTTTCTCTTTTACATTTTATCATTTCTGCTTTGATCTTTATTGTTTCCTCCTCCTTTTCTTGATCTTTATTATTTGTTCTCCTCCTTTTTCTGGTTATTGAAGGAGGAAGCTGAAGTTGTTGATTTCCAATTTTTCTTTTTTCCAGCAGAGATGTTTAGTGCTATAAGTTCCCCCTAAGTATTACTTTTCTGGCCCTACAAACTTTGAAACACTGTGCTTTCCTTTCTTTCATTCAGTTCAAAATATTATTAATTTCATTTTGAACTTCTTTTTTGATCCATGGGTTATTTAAAAGTGTATCACAGAGTTCCCCAATAGTTACTCTGCCCACGTCCCATGAATCAGGCTGGCTGGAGAGTACAGCCTACTTTTGCTGGTCCTAAATGAGGGGCAAAGAGACCTCTTTCTCGTGGTTCTTTCCTCAGTTTGGGTCATTTTCTCACATATGTGCTGGTCTGTTTACTATCCAGTTCTGTTTGTGTAGCTTTCTCCCCTCTGGTACTCTGTCCAACTTCTAGCTGCCTGATCTTCCCAGTCATTCACCTCCAACTTCTCACGTCACGGAGTCCACTGGGCTCTGCGCAGTTCCTCCTCTTTCTGAAGTTGCTCTGGCAGTAAAGCTGAGGCAATTGCTCTCCTTGTTGTGTCCCATCTCTCAGACACCACTGTCCTTGATGAGCTGCTGTAAAATGGCTTAAATCTCCTATTTCATATACAGTGTTATGTCCATTTTTATTGATTCAAGTGTGTGTGTGTGTGTGTTCATGTGCAACCCAAGTAACTGTTAACTGTTATGCCTAGTCTAGATGATTCTTTAAAAATAATTATTTTATTAAAATTGATTATAAGTATAGCTAAATGTTTTATACTCTAGGTTTTTAGGATGTCAGTAGTCATCTCAAAGGACATTGTAACAGTCAAAACAGAAAGTGTGTTTTTTTTCTTTCCTAAAATTTAATCTCTTGGGAGAGAAGCCAAGATGGCGGCATAGGTAATCACCTATACTTGCTGTCTCTCACAACCACATCAAAACCACAACTAAACGGCAGGAGAACTACCTCCTAGAACCATGGGAAAGCTGGCTGAGAGGAAGCCCCACAACTAGAGAGGTGAAGAAAGCACACTGAGACTGGTAAGAGGTGCGGAGGCACGGAAAGTGCTGCTCTTTAAACCGGGAGGGAGATACAAGCTCCCGCTTGCTCTGAACTCCAGTTCCAGGCGAGACTCTGGGAGACCCAGGCACATAGGAGGAGAAACTTGACTGTCTGGCATCGGGACAGGAACGCCAGGGCGGCTTACTCTTAGAGGTGCTCACAGCAATCACTGTTCCTGTGTAGGGGCCCGGGATGTGGAGAACCAGGGACCTCTCTGGTGCAAGGCTGACTGGCAGCCTTACTATTTGCTCTGCCCTGGTGATTCCCAGAAACCCCGCCCCACCCAATTTACAACCCCACCCAAACTGTGCACATCGGTTTTTGTATATGAATGGCCTGTCCTTTCGCCTAAAACCTGTCAAACTGCAGCTGGGTCAGAGAGCCCCAGAGCTTCCAAAAGAAGGCCCAAGGCCTGGCAGCATCAGCGGCCTTGCTTCACAGCTGGGCCTTGTCAGGGCACTTCCAAACCCCATACAAAGAGGAGGAATTGCAGATGTCTCTCTACCTCCTGTTGGGTGGCCCCAGACAGTGGCTGACCTTGCATCTTCTTGGAGATACAAGAGCCAGTGTACACAGTGGTCAGAGTGAGACCATACTGGATTACAACTCTTCACATCCAAAAGAGACACAGTCAAGGGGCAGACTCAGTGAGCACCAAAGCCCTACTGAAGCAAGTCCTGCCCCATAAGTCCTGCACAACATATCTTCCAGTGTAGACACAGCTGGTCACCACAGCCAATTGGCCTGGAGGTCAATTCCTCCCAGTGATACCAACAGCAATCAAGGGTTAACTACAACAAGACTGTGCACACAGCCCACAAAAGGGTGCACCAAGAGAGTCCACCTCAGGTGACTGGGGAGGCTGAGCCACTGGGCCCTATAGGACACCTACCACACAAAGCCACTCTATCAACTCAAGGAGACTTAGCAGCTACCCAGTACATAGAAACAAACACAGGGAAGCAGCCAAAATGTGGAGACAAAGAAACAATTCACAAATGAAAGAAAAGGATGAAAGCAAAATACTGGATATAGAGTTCTAAACCATGGTTATAAGGTTACTCAAGAATCTTCTAGAAACCTTTTGTGAAATTTAGTGAGACACTCAAGGATATGAAAAAGGGACCAATCATAAATTAAGCATACACTGACTGAAATAAAGAATAATATACACAGATCCAACAGCAGACTAGAGGGTCCCAAGAATCAAGTCAAAGATTTGAAATACGAAGAAGCAAAAAACACCCAACCTAAAAAGTAAAAAAGAAATAAGAATCCAAAAATATGAAGATAGTGTAAGGAGCCTCTGGGACAACTTCAAGCATACCAACATCTGAATTATGGGGGTGCCAGAAGAAGAGAGAGAGCAAGATATTGAAAACCTATTTGAAGTAATAATGACAGAAAACTTCCCCTACCTGGTGAAAGAAATAGACTTACAAGTCCAGGAAGTGCAGAGAACCCAAAACAAGATGAATCTAAAGAGGACCACACCAAGACACATCATAATTAAAATGCCAAGGGCAAAAGAAAAAGAGAGAATATTAAAAAGCAGCAAGAGAAAAACAGTTAGTTACCTACAAGGGAGTACCCATACGACTGTCAGCTGATTTCTCAACAGAAACTATGCAGGCCAGAAGGGAGTGGCAAGAAATATACAAAGTGGTGAATAGCAAGAACCTACAATCAAGATTGCAAAGCTATCATTCAGAATTGAAGGTCAGATAAAGAGTTTCACAGACAAGAAAAAACTGAAGGAGTTCATCACCACCAAACCAGTATTATATGAAATGCTGAAGGGTATTCTCTAAGAAGAGGAAGAAAAAGGTAAAGATAAAAATTATAAACAACAAAGTGACAACAAATACATATCTATCAACAAGTTAATCTAAAAATCAAGTGAATAAAAAATCTGAAGAACAGAATAAACTGGTGAATATAATAGAATCAGGGGCATAGAAAGGAAGTGGACTGACAACTCTCAGGGGAAAAGGGGTGTGGGGGGTGCGGGAAGAGATTGGACAAAAATATTACACCTATGGACAAGGACAATGGGGGTAAGGGCATGGGGTGGGGTGGGAACTGGGTGAGGGGAGCTGGGGGGAAAAGAGGAACAGCTGTAATAATCTGAACAATAATGACTTATTTAAAAAATTTAATCTCTTTTTTGGGCAGGGGAGTTTTAGAACCACATCTTAACTAACAATTAGGGAAGTAGTACTTTATGTAAGTATTGCATATTCTAGCTTTAAAGGTATTTTCATGTACATTCTCTTCATTGATTATCTATGGTTAAGGACTTATTTTTAAGGGGAAGGTTGTTATTAAGTGAGTCTCAGGAGTGTCAGGACTTACTCAAAGTTGCACAGCTTATAACCACAGCAACAATTGCTGCCTTTTATTACACACTTTACTATATGTGTGGTCCTTGGGGTGCTCAATAGTATATACAAAGCTTTATTTAATCATCTCTGAAAGCGTATCAGGAAAGTGCTACAAACTTTCTTATTGTAGATGTGAAGAAACTCGAGCTTAGGAGACATTGTACCTTGCCCAAATATCCTATATAATAAAAGGCTAATATGCAAATCAACCAAATATCGGAACAACCAAACGGAGGAACAACTGGTCGCTATGACACACACTGACCACCAAGGGGGCAGATGCTCAACACAGAAGCTGCCCCCTGGTGGTCAGTGCGCTCCCACAGGGGGAGTGCGCTCCACCAGAAACCCTGAGCTGAGCTCATGGCTGGCAAGTGCAGCCCCGAGGGCTCCTAGACTGTGAGAGGCCACAGGCCGGGCTGAGGGACACCTCCCCCACCCCCAGTGTATGGATTTCATGCACTGGGCCTCTAGTACAGCTAATCAGTGTCAGAGCTGGAACTTGAACCCAGGCTGTCAGACTCCTAGATCATTCTTGTAACTGTTAGTCTATCATTCATGGCTGTGGGACACTCTTCTATGTCCTTTGATGACTTCTCACTTTTCTCCCCCATGACTTCAATTGGCTCAACAATGGCAGACTATCTCATTTTAAAATGAACAAAATATTGTGCATTCTTGGAAATATTGCTCCTGTGCTATTACTCATGAAAGGCAAGGTCTTTTGCTGGTGATGCTTGTTGGGTGGTATTTATGCTGACATCATAGATATTGCTTAAAGATGATACTTTTGATGGTAAATATGTATTATCATGGGCTCACTTTTTTATCAATTATTTTATATGGGTATTCATTTCTGAGTTTCTCCTATCTAAAATTTCAACTCCTACCAATCTCCAACATCTACCATTTCATATTCCTCTCCCTTATTTTTTCTCTACTCTTATCACCAATATATTAATATACAGGGGTGGACAAAAGTAAGGTTACAATGGTTCCTGTAGGAAATAATACAATAATTAATAAATAATAATACAAGAATAAACTGTTTCACTTGCTCACAACTGTAAACTTACATTTGTCTGCCCCTGTATTTTACTTCCCTTGTTTATTGTCTGTCTCCTTCTTTAAAATATAATTTCCATAAGGATACACCATTTTGTCTGTTTTGTTCACTACTGTATCCCATGAACTGACTGAATAAAAACTCAATAAATGTCAGCAAATAAATCAACATTTGTGTTTAGACAGTATTCTTGGGATTTATGTTATTTGGATGATTGTTGTAGAAGGAAGTAGAGAGCAATATCTGAGGCTAAGCTTTCAGGAGTATTAGCATCTACCTGTACATAGTCTCGCTGTTATCAGATGTACATATGTTATATACCAAAGAAGACTAAAGCCTATAACAGGAAGATAAGGTCACTAGATGAGGCAGCCATCTCAGAAGCCTGGAGATCACGTTTGCATATTAGCTTCTCCTCTCTCTCCCGATAATATCATCAGCAGTTAGGAGTGACATGTTATGGAGGGATGAACCTTAATGAGGAGGCAGCAATGTGGTAATTAGCACCATAGCTGATGCTCTCAGAACACTGGGGTTCAATTCTCAACTATTCCACTTACTAGCTCTATAAATATTAGAAATCACTAATATTTTTGCCAAAATTTATTTATCCTGACACTTCAAGAAATTCTTCAACCCTATGAAACTGTTAAAACCTATTGTAGTAAGAGACTCGATGCTTCTCTCTGGGGAGATCTAAGAGTTTTCATCAAATTTTCAATGTCTCAGTACTTACAATACTCTGGGCATCAAAGACCAAGTGATATTGTTATAAATAAATCTGCAAGATGCATTTCTTTAGATTGGCTTAAACTCCCGTTAGGCTAGTCAGACTCGTGATATTTTGCAAGCCCTTAATATTTCTCTGTTTTCTAATTACCCTCAAATCTACGTAAACCAGAGCTGCAAAAATAGAATTTCACTATGATTACAATCACCTTTCCACAATTGAGGTTAAATGATTTGCCTACATGACAAAGACACCTCATACATAAATTTCTTTTTAAGAAATCATATTTTATTGTCTATAATAACTATGTATCTCTCTCATAGAAATGTGGCTTTTTGAGAGTAAAATCATCATGCCTTACTCATTTTTGTGGTCTCAGCATCTAGAAAGTGTAAAGCATGTATTACACACTCAAAATGTGTTTGCTCTATAATGACTAAGCTGGATATTAGTCTCAGGTCTTCTGATTGTAAATCCTCAATATAGTCTCATTTTATTAAGTCACATCTTTTCATAAAATTAGCCTAACAGGGAAGTCTCATTCCTTTGTTAATATACTGTTTCAGCATTTTTTCTTACTATCTTCCTCAGCTAGGGTACTAGTTATTAAGTGAACTGTTCTATTCATATCATGGAAAGGAAAGTAAGCACAAATCAAGAGTCTAACAAAAAGCAAAATATATAGGTTGTTTCTGCTGAAATCAGATGGAAACTGAAGTCAATGATATGTTTTAAAACAATTGAAAAGTAGTCACTTATGAATACTTAATTTTTTAATAAGCTCAAGCAACCAATCACAGTAAACCTCTTATATAATTTTCTAGGGATCTGATCATACTTAGGGCCACTAGTTGCATTCACTCTGTCCCCCTGGATCTGCATCAAATACTATCAAATTTTCAAATTTCATATTCTCAAGTCTTCCTTTTTGATACATTTATACCTCTCTTGCATTTTCTGATCATGTTCTTCTGTTTTATTACACTAAATTACTCCTAAGCACATCTTTAAATTAGATGAAGAGTATCCACCCAGTACTGGAGCTATGTATTGAAAGCCATGGGAATCCATTGTCAGAGAATAAGGCTTAACAGGCAAGAAGAATAGAGGTGAACATGAATCTTAGAAAAGAATGAAAAAAGGTGGGCAGTAGAATCACAGATAATAGTAATATTCCCATATTGATTTTTTCCTTATGTAATCTCAGTGCAATATCCAAGGAATATTGGTTTATTAATATGTAAATACTCTCATCATTACATCTAAGATTAAGGGCAAATTGCTTTTAAGGTTTGAATTTCCTTCCTTCCTTCCTTCCTTCCTTCCTTCCTTCCTTCCTTCCTTCCTTCCTTCCTTCCTTCCTTCCTTCCTTCCTTCCCTCCCTCCATCTTTCCTCTTTCTCTTTTCTTCTTCCTTTTCTTAACTGTCATTTGTTACTCTCCGCACTTTCTGAACCCCATAAAGTAAAAATGTTAGGTCCCCAAATGTCCCCAAAGGTTGTGCAAAGATGCATCATGTGCCTGATGCAAGAACACATTCCTGAGTATTGTACTAAGACTGTAGAGCAAGTTGCAATAGACTATAAATATATAAGCAAATACAGAAAGAATAAAATTCCATTAACTAATGATGTTTTCAGACACCTGACTATAAGAAAGGTTATTTGCAAACAATTGTATAACTAGGCCATTCTAGTACTTATAAAATAATTCAGATTATGCAAGATCCATTAAGTTCCATATTATATAAATTCAAAGTAATTCTTAGTTTCAATTTGGAACATTTTCTTACAGAACATTATTATATTTTGTAAGTGAAAAACAAACTTTACTGTCCAAAGTATATAATAAATCTATATATTATTGATAAATATATCTAAACTCTAATAATTTCATTGCACAAATAATCTTGGCAAACAATAGTGTTTTGAATATTTCATGTTAAATTCTAAAATGGAAAAAATAACAGTGCTACTAACTTATTTCACTTAAAATGATAATATATGTGGTTTGAAGAAAAAACAACAGTATGTTAGCACTTATTTGATAGCATGAAAGCACATTTATGTGTCTGTATTTTAAATTTATGAATATAACAAAATGTTAAAAATATTCATATGTTTCCTAAATCATATATATGAGGGAGTAATCCTTAATTTTTATTTACCTAGAAGGTCATTTAATAAGTGAATTTGCATTATTTAAACTGATTCATCAAACAAAGTCTATGGTTGTAAAAGTAGTCATACTACACACACAATTATACAGAAATTCTTTCACCAGATTATTGTTAAAATTATTTGAGAATAACCTCAGGCAGCATTTGCAAATTCAGATAACATAGTTTTAGTGCCAAAATACACATTGATTTTATAGGGAACTGCTTTATTGAAAAAAATAAAGCCTGTCTTTATTTTAAACACTTGAAAGACAATGTCTTTGTACTATGAATAAAATAATTATTTTTGAAAACTTAAAAAAATACCTAAAATTTCCCACTTAACAGTAAATATTGCATGCAAAAGACTCTAGCAAATCTTTTTAATAAGTGTTAAAATGACCAACAGATCAGCAATTTGCATCACTTCACAAAAAAAGATTCCACAGTAAACGACTAGGTCTATGTGTGCATGCAACAGCATAGTATGTGTAGAGTCAAAAAATAAAGGAAAAGGCAATTACCCTAAAAGACATTTCAAGATTCTCTCCACCCCAGATATCCATTCCTGCATCGTAAGTTCCTATCTCTTCAAAGTAGTTTCTGTCAATAGAAAATAGGCCACCAGCCATAGTAGGGGTCCTAGTTGAAAAAACAAAACAAAAAGAAAAGAATATCTTTTGAAAACAATATGTGGAGTTTAATGACTGTAGCAAATATCTTTGAGACATTTTACATTAAAAATAATACTACTCAAAAATCTCAAACTGAAAACATAAAGCCAAGGTATAAGAGGTTTTAAAATTAGTAAATAGCATTTTATCATATTTTCTGTAAAACTAAATTTAGATTAGCCTCTTTTTGTTATAGGTGATCATACAGACACATGGAAGGAACACAGGGCACTTAAGAGGAGGACATCTACATTCCTTTTGAAAGCCAAAGTGAAGAGAAGTTAGTGCTCTTTGTACCACCCTTTAAGAGATTACTAATCATGAAACTGCCAGTTGTGATCTTTTGTCATCTGATTATAAATCATTTTCATGTGAAAATGGTTTTTCTATAGAAATATATATATAGCCGACTTAAATATGAAAAAATGTTGAATGCTATAAAATGTTTATAGACAGTTAAGTAATAAGAATTACAGAAGTATTTTCAAACATCAGAGCTTTACATCTAATCACACATTCTTCCCTTTACCTAACTAAAATAACACAATCAATCATATAGCACTGGAGAAACACAGATCCCTTTGCTACGCAGAGATTTAAAGTAAATTTGGCACAGATGCTAAAACTTTTTCCTAGAAATAAATGCTTTTGGTTCTCAAATTCGAAACTTCTCTATAAGAAGTCAAATGTTTCGTTTTAAATGATTAATTAATTTTAAAAGATCATTAAAGCAATGTTGATGTGTGAACTATACAAGTCTTTCTATACAAGTACTAGAGGCCCGGTGCACGAAATTTGAGCATGGGGGTGGAGGTGCTCTCAACGCAGCCTGCACCCTCTCCAATCCGGGACCTCTCAGGGGATATCCGACTGCTGGTTTAGGCCTGATCCTGGAATTGGGCCTAAACTGGCAGTCGGACATCCCTCTCACAATCCTGGACTGCTGGCTCCTAATCCCTCACCTGCCTGCCTGCCTGGTCACCCCTAACTGCCCTCCCCTGCTGGCCTGATCGTCCCTCACTACCTCTGCGTGCTGGCCTGATCGCCCCTAACTGCCCCCTCTGCCAGCCTGGTTGCCCCCAACTGCCCTCTCTACTGGCCTGGTAGCCCTCAACTTCTCCCCGCCCCCTCCACCGGCCTGGTCATCCCTCATGGCCCCCCCACTGGCCTGGTTGCCTCATGCAGCCTGCTGTTCAGTCTTTTGGTCAACCCTCACTAACCCCCCTGCCAGCCTGGTCGCCCCACACAGCCTGCTTGTTCAGTCATTTGGTCGACCCTCACTAACACCCTGCTGGCCTGGTTATAGGCAGCCATCTTGTGAGGGCATGAGGGTTAATTTGCATATTACCTCTTTATTATATAGTATTATAAATTTAACTAAAAAAGTGTGGCCTACTTGGTTGGGCATAGTCCCAAGTACCAAAAGGTTGCTGGTTGGATTCCAGATCAGGGTACATGCCAGGGTTGGGGGCTTGATCCCTGGTAGGGCGCATGCAGGAGGCAGTCTATTATGTTGCTCTTTCTTTCTCCATATCTCTTCCTCTCTAAAATCAAGAAACCATTCTTTAAAAAAAGAAAAGGAAAGAAAATTCTAGTTGTTCACAACTGAATCTATCTACATTGGAAATTAATATTTTTGAACATTAATTATAGTATAGTGGTTTCCAATCATCTAGCACACCTGACAAACTTTTAAAAAATGCATTTCCATGCTTGGGTACCACTCTCCATAGATTCAGATTTCATTAACAGGACGTGGGGCCAGACCTTTGGTGTTGTGTAAAGTTCCCAGCTAATTGTAATGGGCTGTCCTAGAGGAGAAACACTGGCTGAGTAACTAATTTGGAATGTTCATCCACCTAGTCTGATATTGGTAAAAAACAAAACAAATGTTTTGCTTTTCTTGAAATTATATCCTCTTCTGCCACAGGATATGCTCATGTCCTCTAATTGAACAGTACAGTTCAATGAAAAACCACCCAATAATATTGTACTTGGATAGCTACCAGACTGTGACATTCCTGATTTCTCCCAGGGCTCCCACTGTCTTATTCTCAGGTAATTAACTGCCCATCAGTTGGAGAAGCACAGGTTCTCTTAGTCTCTGAGCAATTTTATTACTTCTGGTCTTGCTGAGTTCCTATCAGGAACAGCATCACTGACCTTCTGAATTATTAGAGAAACACTAACAAAGTGAAACAGATGGTACTTATGGTAGCCACAACCCTCACCTGACTGGGGTTTTGGAACTCTATGGCAATAACTATATATGGCACTAGAGTGCTGGAAAGCTTATATAGTGAAACGAGGAACAAAAAAACACTGCTTCAATTATCCTGTCATAATGCAACCAAGTGCTTAAGAATGTTAAGTAATGCATTTTTAATGATCAGTTCAGAGTGCCTATCCACTTATCTACTTGCTAATAAAGGACTAATGCATTAAAGTTAAATACCAGAATTGATTTTGATCTTACATTTTGGTCATAATTCCTATACATGTGTGAGAAATGTATAATAAATGCCTACAATAAATCATATTTAACCATAGGAATGGCTCAAAAAGTTTCACTTATTCTTGAAAAGTAACAAAAATAAAATGGCAACTCAAAAAAAAATCCTGTATTTCTGAGGAAATAAGCTGCTAGAGACAATTTTTTGTCTTTGCAATGTCAGCTCTCTCAAATAGTTTATAGACCATTCCTTAAATGATATATACAGCCAAAGCCAGTGTTATGCAACATGTTCTGTTCTAAGTAAACTAAATGAGAAATTTATATATACCTATGTGAACCTTAAGTGTTCAGGTGCCTAGAAGATAAAGACCTTGATTATAGTTAAATTATCTGATATTATATTCTTTTTATATTGTGTTTATACAATGTCACACCAACCAACTAATTCATTCAATGGAGGGGGTGGTGCAGAGCTCAATGGCTATGAACGTGACCTACTACATACACAGTAGGTAGGTGAAGATGAATTAATAGAAGAAAAACACTTAGCACAGTGCCCAGCACATAATAAAGTTAGGTGATATATCTTTGTTGTTGATGTAATCATTCAAACAAAAGACTTGAATGTCCTTAATTTTAGCTCTCCATAAACATACCCCCATTTTAGATCTCAAAACCATTTGGAACTATTTCATATCCAAGACATTGAACTCTGAAATCTGCCACTCTGAACACAACTTTATTTTATAAGCCCTCTTGTTTCAATCCAATGGAAGTCATTTTTTATTCTTCATTGGTGATTTTGGTTTCTTAGCTATTCAACGTTCTCACATAACAATCCCCTTCAGGAATTGCTTTCTTTCTCCCACTGCCTCTCCAAGATTCAGCCAAGTCAAGGAAAAAAACTAGCCTAACCCCCTAGGTTCTCTGCCCTGGCCTTATATAACTCATTCTCTTTTTGTAAATATAGTACCTGGGTAAGATTAACCTTTACCTCATCTATTTATGCTCTGAAGACCCACAAAGTCATTGAAAAAGTAATATGATGAGTTCAACTGGTCATACTGGAAGTCCATGCTATTGACTCTCTGCTTAGTCCACATATTGCTAAGGATCCTTCTACCTATGTTTATTTGTTCACTTGTCTCATTTGAAACTTTTCCAAAAGTTTGGGACGCTTCTCTAGAAACTAGAGATTGAGTCAATGCATAAAATGTGAACTCCCTCACCCTCTACCTCTACCTCTCTCTAGATAGATAGATAATAGATAGATAGATGATGATAGATAGATGATAGATAGATGATAGATAGATAGATAGATAGATAGATAGATAGATAGATAGATAGATAGATAGATAGATGATAGATGATAGATAGATAGATGATAGATGTTCTTATTAACCCTTTCTCTTGTTTCAGAGGCAAGAATATCTCCTTTCTTCTCTTTATGGGCTAGCATTTACTCTTGTCCTCTCAGCTGGCTCTTTTCTGACTACTCTTTCAGCCACTTGTTCATTGGCTATTACATTTATGTTTTATGCCTTTTGACTTATCTAGATTGTCGTCTTGAGCTTATAAAACTCTTCAATTAAGTTCTATGCTAAATCAAAATACACCTTCAATGCCATCCTAAGACTCATTTAAACTAGGGACATATATTTTCTATTCCCTTCACGGATAACCTTTTTGAAAGGATACTTTCTATATACTCCCTCAACTCCCCTTCACTTTCTAACTAAAATCTGGATCTTGCTCCCACCTCTACGACAACTTTTTATTCTGAAAGGCCTTATCGATTCTGAACCTCAATTGCCTTTCCTGGACTTATCCATTTGAAAACATTTAACACAATTCATCGGCTCCCCTGCTTGAAATCTTTTCATCTCTGACTCCCCGTGCATTGTTCTAGAGAGACTTTTCCTTCTTCCAAGTAGGATATTCATTTTATGATTCTTATTGATGCCCCTTCCTCTTCCTTTCCCTTGCTGGTTGTCAGATCTTAGTCAAGTTCTTAGTTTCACATCTGCAACATGAGTGCACTATGCAATTTATGTCATTGTTTCCTAACAATGTGCACTTAACAATTATCGTCTTTTGTCCCCAAATGTAGTCCTCCCAAGGGTCTCTCAGTAACACTTTTCTCTTTCTATCCTTCTATAAACTCATTTGTCATATGTCTCTAATTGTCACCTCTATGAGTGGGACTCCTAATCTGTGCTTCTTTTCTCTCTTCTTCCCTCTGCATTGTGTGCTTTTTTATTTTCTTTAAAATGTTATTTTTAAATAACTAGTTATTTTCTTTTAAAAAAAATCTTTCTGACTCTGCTCATTGTGCTTAGCACAGAACTGAGAATGTGCTACCCGTTTATATCTGCTTCTCTCAATGTCCTCTATTTCCTTCCAGAGCCTTAATATAAAATGATGAAAATGCCTTTCAGCACCTTTAATTTTTGTGGCTCATTCATTCATTTCCCAAATACTTCCAATTTCTTTCCAAAGCACTTTTGACACTTCCCTGTGTTCTCTGTTATCATGGTCACTATCCAATTTTAGTCCCCGTATTTCTGTGTGCTAATGGAATCCTCTTGCTTTTAGAGCCTGCTGCTTCCAAAATGTATTCTATAAACCATAGCCAGATTAATTTCTCTAAATTAAAACTCTCTAAAAATGTTAACCAGATGTTCAAATCCATATTTTAAGGAATAAATGTCAGCTTCTTATCCTGGCACCAGGGATCTGGAGTCACCCAATGAGCTCCATCTATCCTTTGAACTATTTCCCTGTGTTTAAAGTGTTTAGCTTTTACTACTAAACGTTTCACACTTTCTCACCTTGGTACATATGTTCAAATCTATTTGTCACTTTCATTTTCCTTTGTAAACACTTGCTTTATTCTTAGGCCATTACAAACACAGATTCCATGCAGTCTGCCCTTAGTACAATCTAGATGTAATAATCCCCTTCTACCTTCTATAACACCCTATTTCTGCCTCAAGGCACTTGTGACTGCTATCAAATATTATATATTATGTCTATGTACATTTTACTACTTCTGTAAGTATACTCAATATATTGGTTTAATAGCATTAGACTAGTAATATATATTTACTGAATAAATAAAATTTTAAAATGAGCAATGTATTTCATGGACCAAAAAAAATATATTTAAAAGTTTAAATTACCTACAATTTTATTTCTAAAACTCTAACAAAAATCTTGGCTCACACCTGATAAACTGATGAGTTTATGTCTTCATTGATTCCAAAATTTTTAAAGCCTTTAAAAGGGGTTTTGGGAGTTCAGAATTAAAGATATAAAGCTTTGTAACAATATAACATATTAAAGAACTCCAAAAAGTAAGTATTTGACATAAAAACTTAACTGTATCTTTTAACCAGAAGTTAAAAATTTTTTTAAATGATAAAATAAATGTGATTATTGAGTGATGTTAAAATGCAATGCCTGCATTTTCACTGAGAAGATAATGTATCCTACATTTCACACTGGGATTATCACAATATGTGTGAAAAGCAGGCACACAGTAAGGAGTCTCTAAGAGTCAGCTACATTTAGTTTTTAGGAGTAAGGACTTAGTATCTAGTTCAAAACTCATCCCCACAGATGATGTTCAGCAAGCCGCTTAAACTCTGTGCCTCAATTTCAACATCTATAAAATGGGGACATGTGTTAATGCATGTAACACTTTAAGCATAGTACCAACAAGTACTACACATTATAAATATTATTTTTACTTAAAAAGAAGAAAACATCTGTGTTTGCCAAGATTACAATCAACTTTATTCTTTATTGGTTTCAGAGTCCAATTAATTTTTAATAGAACTATAGTATTTAGAGCTACAGAACCCTACAGATTTGATCAACAAAATTTAGTCACAATGTGTTTAGATGACTTGTTCAAGAACCACAAATAGTAGTGAGTGGCCCAGTTAAAAAAAACATATTTCCCTTCCTTCCTTCCTTCCTTCCTTCCTTCCTTCCTTCCTTCCTTCCTTCCTTCCTTCCTTCCTTCCATCATCTACTAATCAGAGGTCTCTCAGTTGATCCTTTTAACTTATACAGCAAAGAATTTGAGGTAGCTAATTCAAAATACATTTTCCTGATTTCCAGTTCCAAATTTATGTACCATGTTTTCCTGTGAATTTTAGCAATGCTTTTCAGAGCAATTTCTTCGAAGTTATATAAACATAATTTCTTCTCACTATTTTTTTCTTTGCTATATCAGGATTCTATTTAATCTTACCTGGCAAATACCCAAGGTGTCAGGAGAAAAAAAATCTAAAGAAGATTTGAGAGACTATAGCTCAGCTTTAAGCTGTTATTTGCATTGGTCAAATATCACAATATGTAGGCTGCTAGTATTTATAGCTCTACATTACTAACATTTCTCATACAGTATAAACCATAATAAAAAGAAATGACAAATATAAATATTTCATTACATATACATATGTGAGGCACAAAAATCTAAAATAGTAAAACAATTTTATTTTTAATACCATAGAATATAATGACTTCTCTTGGTTAAACATTTGGAAGGTTTTGAAATCAAAGGAAAATTACATGCTGAGTCTCTCTTCTTCGTTTCTTAATCTGTCCACTGTACCCAAATATAGAAAGCAGAAGAGAGAGAAAAGAAGCAAAGGCATAACAATTATTTTATTAGAGCAATGAATAATCAAATGTTGAATGTGATTAAAGGTTTTTACAGAGAAAAAGTGGGAAGTTCAGTGCAATATTTCACACCATGACACTCATTTGAACATATGTTTGGGTGAGATGATGCAGTTTTCTATAGAAAAGAAACTGTTGCTGTAGGAGTTTATGCTGGCTTAAGCTCTAAGCAAGAAAGCTTACTCAAATCCTGTCGAAGCTATGGAACACAAACAGTTTTAAAGCTATTTTAAAGGATAAGAAAAAAATTAAAGTTTTTCTTAGTATGGGAAATGGCTTATTTTTCTGCCCAAGAACCAATTTAACAACAAGTATCAGAATCAAATACCTTATATGTGCTCAAATACCTACATTCCCAAGAAAAAGAGCAGTTATTTTTTTCCTTCGTGGACAGTCGAACATTCCAAAGTTCAACTATTTCTATGGAAGTCTTTGTTCTGTTCACAACCTTGACCTTTCCCTGTGCTGTTGCTTTAGTATCTCCAACTGTAAAGAAGTGTCTCACAGGCTTTGAGAGAATTTATCTCTGCTCTGCCTTCTAATTTATAAGTATATTTTCATTTTTAATATTCCTCACGGACTGATAAGACCATTAGCTCCCAAGAGGACACACAGCAGTTGGCACAGGATTTGATCTGTCCTTTGACTTTCATTGTATAAGGGGGGTCAAAATAAGCAATGAGGCCGTCTGAAATCAGATATTTTAAAATATTTTGGGTAATGTGATAAAATTATTCAGCATATTAATGTGATATTTGATTCATCACCTTGAAAACTTTTTATACTACCCTTGTTTTGTTCTCATCTCAACCAACTGCTAGGAAAGTCTTATAACTTATACCCTAAACAATTAGAAATCAATATAATATAAACATGCAATTTTTCTCCAAAGAATATAAATTCATAGATTCCATGTGAGTTGGTATCTTTTTCTCAATCAACAAGTATTAGGTTTTAACATGAGTAGGTGAGAATGTGGATAGTTGAACATTGCAAAGTTCAACTATTTCTATGGAAGTCTTTGTTCTGTTCACAACCTTGACCTTTCCCTGTGCTGTTGCTTTAGTATCTCCAATTGTAAAGAAGGGTCTCACAGGCTTTGAGAGAATTTATCTCTGCTCTGTCTTCTAATTGAAAGTATATTTTCATTGGATTGAGAAAAACCTAATAGAAAATACATGAGTTTAAATTAAAAAATTACATTATTAATTGCTATTAAATAGTAAGAAATATGACTATATTTTATAATATTTTTCAGAATAAAATAAGTGGTTTTCATTTATTACACTTACTAGAGGAACAATAAATTGAAGAGGATAAATTAGCAAAAGGTAACAATATTAAGACAAATTTCATATTGTCTGCATAATTCTAAGGAGACCACATTATCTATAAAAACTATAGATAAGAAGACATAATTGGCAAGAATGAAGTATAAACAAACTCTCCAATGATTTTAGACTATGAAAAATATAGGAGAAGCTAAGTAAATAATTGAGATATTAGAGCTATTAAAATTTTTATTTGTGAAAAAAATTACTGGCATAAGAAAATACCCATGATATAGCAATTTCTAAACTATGGAGAAATGTACCCAGAAGGAAATATAACAAAATATTAAAAGAAGTGGCTCGTTGGTGTTCTTTTTCATTATGCTTTAGGTACTTGTCACATTTATTTTGCAATGCACATATGTTATATCAGGAATAAATTTAAAATAACACCTTTCAAATACATTTCTCAGTTAATATTTTATAGCACTTCATGACTTAAGCAAGGCAGCGAGAATAATTTTCCATTTAATAGTTGAGAAGACTGGGTAATTTTCCAATTGGAGGAGCTTGAAATAAAACCCAGATTCTTCAAAGCCAGCTTTAATATTTCTTCTGTAATGTCATACTATAAAGATGCTAGAAATAGATATGTAAAATTTCTATGAGTTTTTCCCAATAAAGGCACAATAACTGTCATCTGAGCTGTTATTAAGAACGCTATTAATTTTTCTTCTTTATAAATTCCTTTCTTTGAAAGAAAAATAAATGTAAGAGATCAGTCACATGTTACTAAAAGGGATATCAAAGTAAGTAAAATGTGTCAGAAAGAGAAAATTCATAATTATATCTATGTTTGATTTATTATGATAGCAAGAATTAGAAAAAATATATAAAATTCTTTTATTTTGCTTTAGAAAGATAATGAAAATGGTACTCCAAGTGAAAATGAAAGAAGTCATATTAAGATTATTAATAATAACTAAATGCAAAAGTCTATAAAATAAGAAAAGAAGGATTAAAAAGAGTTAAATAGGCTTGTTAAATAACCTATAGCTTCCTAGAAAAGATATCTATTTTAATAATTAAGAAATTAAAGTAGAAACAAATATCTTTATAACTATTGAGGATTACTTACAAGGCATAACTAAAAGATGAAAGTTATGAATAAGAATAGAGGTGGATTCTTTTCCAGAAGCCCACACAACTCTAGCAGTTGGCATAGATTAACTCTTGTGTAGCCACGCTCTGACCGCATATGCTGGTCTATTTCCCTCATCCAACATACATATGACCCTTCCCAGAGAGTGAGCAACCTTAGAGCACAGAATGCTTTATTAATCTTTGTATGTGCAAAACCTAGCATGGTGCACAATGTGTATTTGCATATGAAATCAAACTCATTCCAATAGCCTGAACCAAATCAACTCAAAAGTTACATAAATTGTAAACATACATCCCCCAAACTAATTAAATGACTCGGGAGATTATCTGCACTACCAGATAATTTATGCTACTAGTTGCTATTCCATTAGGTTATGAATATGTATACTCATACAAGGCTAACTTGATTAATCTTTAAAATGCAGCCATTTCCTCTAAGTCAAAAGTTACAAATTTAAAAAGATTTTAGTCAGGTAAATAATATCGATATGTGGAATTGATTAGTTGTAATTAGCATATTTATTTCACCTTTGGTTGGGAAACAGGAACAGAGAAATATTTTTCCAAGTATAAGAATGATGACAAATGGCAACAACTGATCCGCAGCCTCAGGGTCAGGGACACACACACACACAAAAAGAGTTATAGGGATTATGTTACACTTTCATGCTACTTCTATAGGGACAGGTTCTACTCAGCTCCACCTGATGGTGCCAATTAGGCACCCAGGACCATAAGAGCAAGAAATTCTGACTCTCAAGAAAAGCTGAAAATCCAGATTTTTCTTTAAAACATTTCATGTTTTTGGTGGTGGTAATTTTTAAAATTCAAAACACTATGTAGGCCAAGTAAAAATTCACCTACACAGCATATTTGACATGCAAACTCCTGGTATATGACCTCTGGTTTAACAATTTGATTACTCGATTGTTGCACCTATAATTGAGATATTCCTAAAAAGTCATATAATTTAACAACTAAAATATTAAGGAGAGTTTACAGATTAAAGAAAACTAAATAATAGGGATTAAATGTGCTATTATTCCATTCTCATACTTCACAAATACCAAGTATTTCACACACTCCATTTATTATCAAATTGAAATATCAAAGCCTAGAGGTGACAAGAGAATAATAATAACAATTATAAACTTTAATTTAAAAGTGGTATAACTAAGGTTAGGTCACAAGTTCAAATTGGTTCTCTATATACACAGAGGCTTGATTGTATTTTTAAGTGATGACTAAATTAGCAAATTATAGTCAGTAGGAAGTTCTGTCTTAACTGACATTTTAAAAGAAATATTCCACTAAGAAAACTAAAATTTCAACCTCTTTAATCACTTTAGCTATTCAGAATTCTATTAATCAAATAAGAAAAAAACGTCTTCAACACCTAGAATGATTAATGTGTTTGTATAAATGTGAGAAAAATGATCACATCTTCAAGTAATAGATTATAAGTACAAAGAAAGTTCACATGATAGCTATGCTGATGAAAATTACCTGCGGGCTGTTACAACATAACCCATGCATTAATTAACCTTTTGCCATAAATATCTAGAAACATCAGCAAAGATAGCGTTCTCTTTTTCTTTTGCTCCAGCTCCTTCAGCAATTTAAAGAGTAAAAATACTGTGCAGTTACTGAAGGATACAAATAAAATATACTTAGTTTTTATCAGCTTTCTGTGTTACTACAATAAAGCCACATAAGTATAGCAAGTAGGCTATTTCATCTTATGTTTTAGTTAATAAAAGATGAGAGATAATGTCCAATTTCTATGTAAATCTTTACTTTCATTAATGAGATCAGTAAATTATTATGAATGTTGGCTACCATATAATTATCTACCTTTTCACTCTGTGAGAAAATAAAGGTAGGTTCTGGTCGGGATGGTGGCATAGGTAAATATGGCACTTGGAACCGCCCACAATGACATAAAAATTACAATTAAATTACAGAACAATCATCATTCATAACTACCTGAAATCTAGCTGAACAGAAGTCCTATAAATAAATATATACAGAAGAAGCCACATCAAGACTTCTAGGAGGGGCGGAGACACAGAATGGGCTGGTCTCACCCCCACATGTGGCCATTAAAAATCAAGAGAGAAATCTTGGCCAGAAAGATACACTCTAAGGAGCAAGGGTTCTTGGCCCCACAACAGAATTCCCAGCTCAAGGTTCTGGTGCAGGTTTCTCCCAGACAGAAGTGCTGGCAGAGGCCATTGTTCTTTGATGAGCCCTTTCCCCACATAGCTGGCAGGTGGGTGACATATCTGAGTTTCCATCCACCTGGTTATCACTGTTAGCCCAGCCTTGCTGATTCCTTGAGACACTGCTCCACCCAATTTGTGGGCCCATCCAAGCCATTTACAGTGGCTTTTCCATACAAATGGTCTCTCATGCCTCATGATTCGGCCTTTCCTACTATCTGTCAAATAAGCAGCAACTGGTCTCTGCATGACCTAAGTCTCTTGCTAAGTGATCCTGGTCCTGGCACTATGAGGAATGTGGCCTGGCTTGCAACATGGCCTCTCCTGGGCACTTTCAAGTCCCAAACAAGTAGCAACCATCTGAAGATCACTCTATAGCTAGTGTCAGGTGGTCCCAGGCAGGGCACAGGTGGTGGCTGATCCTGCACCTCCCAGGAGGCCCCAGTGGCAGTGCACCTGGGGGACAGTTTCAGACTATGCCGGATTACAATCCTATTACCTCCATGATCAATGTTTCAAAAAAAACAAAACACATTCTTTATTACTTCATTTTCAAATGAATAAACACATCTATATTTGAGTGTATTTTTCAAGTATTTTTAATAGTTTTCACTTGGGATCTGAAGTTGAAAAATCAGCTAACACTAAATGTTACCATGATGTGGGAAAACAAAATTTCTTATAAACAATAGTAATATGAACTATTGTATTTCCTCAAATCATTAAAGGCAAGGTTCAATAAGACTTGGTGAATGTGCAGATTACTACAAGATTTCAGGGCTGCTAAATCACACTTTAAATGCTGATATAATAATTTCACATCTTTATGCAATTGTTTGTAGCCATATTTTTTTTCTCTTTGATGTAGTACTACCTCCTTTAGAGGGTTAACAGCCTCAAATTTAATTGTTCAATAACAAACAATTAGAGCTGTTCCCTTCTATTAGTGAATTGTTAGTTAGTTTTAATTAATTCATTACATAATTAATCTTGCCAATGGATAAGTCAATCCTTCATTAGGTTAGGAAACATTCTTGTTTAGATAATGGGCTACATATATTGTTTTAGAATGTTAGGGTATTTCTCTATTATTCTAACTAAATGATGATTTGCCAAATGAATCTTTAAAGAGCTAAACTAGTGAACTCCTTCCACAAAATATTATTCATAAAATCAAAATTGTATTGCAGTTAAGAAGTACACAATGATATGTTAAAGTAAGAAGATGATAATTTTATGTTCATAAAGTGGGTAATAACTATCTAGAAAATTAAAGATGCATATATTTCTCACTTTTTATTAAGGAAAAATGTACTTTATGAATACATATTTCAAACTAAGTAGCTATTTTCAATGACTTAGAACAAATAATAAATCCTTCATAATTATTAATATAGTAAAATTGACTAAATGGATCTTTCTCTTGTATCTGTCAGGAAGATAGTTCTTCAAGTAAATTTAGAATATTTACCGAAACATTTTTTTATTATTTTAATTTTGGGTACACCTCTACTATAACACATATACATTTCGGTAAGGTATATATCTACGTTAATTGGCAAGGCTAGCACATATCTGTCACACAGAAAACTGACAATAAATATATTTTTAATATAAGGAAACACAAAGTTTAAAAAGAAATTTGGCTACTTCTGCCAATGCTAATTTGCCAGTGCTAATTTAAACTAGATTTAATATAGCCATTGATTCTTAGATGATAGTGTAAAAGATGATGACACATATGTGTGTATGAATAAAAATATCTGGTGTTTAAAGACAAAAATGAGAACACAAATTTATAACACTTCTGAATTATTACAGGAATGCACTTGCTACCCTAGGAAGATAGCATCTACATACCTGACAGGTAATGTTCTGTCTCCTTTCCTCCTATCCATTTCTCTTTGGGGAACAGGATACCATCGAAAATTCAGTTTCCAGTTAAAACCCCCATAAGTCATGTCTGACCCAGCCATATATTCAAAGGTATCATCACTAATCACATCAATGATGGGGCATACAACTGTTTTCCTGCAGAAGAAGTAAAACCAGTTTACACATAAATAATAATTTAAGTGCTACAGGTGTTTCTTCCAACTCAATATAGTTGATGTGTTGAAATTTAATTATTTTGTGACATTAATATGTTTTTATTTTGTCCTTTTTCCTATGGAATTATTTCCTTTTACCAGATCTTCCTTCAGCCAACTTTATACTACCATGTATAATCTAATCAGATATAGTGATTGATCTTCAAGCTGATTTTCAAATACATTCTAAGTACTAACTCAGCAGGATGGACATGGTCTATTATTCATAAAAATCTCTGCCCACAGCATGATTAGTGCAGCTGCTTTGATATTATGCATCATTTTAGCTATATCTTTTATAGAAAGTAATTGCTTATAGGGAGTGGAGAATGGATGATTGCAAATTAGATCTGGTAGTTCAAATCTCAGAGGGGTTACATTAGATTAAGGAGATAGTTCTATGAAAATCTTTATGGAGAAAGTATCTATTACAAAAAAACAAACAACAAAAATCAACAAACAGAAATAACAATAAAATAGTAATAATCAGTACAGTATAAGTAAATGTTTCCCTTGAAAGATATTAGGGTCATGACAATTTCTGAGTGAATTGTCCTAGACTTAAGAGTTTATAGTAACAATCTACATCTTTTAAGATACAGAAAGATAACCAACTTCAATTTCTGGTGTTTATACTCTGCCCCATCTTTTCTTAAAGTAAGAGAAAAAGCCAGGAGATTTGGGGTTCTTGATGGTGGCTTTTTAGGTAAAACGAATTGTTCGCCATGGGAGCTCAATAGGTACTCTCTTAACCCATGTTGTGCCTTCCCATGCTCCCAGCTTATATGTCTTACTATAGTATCAAACTTGTGTCATCTCCACAGTAAATGCATACTTCTACCCAAGTTTGCCTCGGTTGTAGCTAATTCTGAAGAGCAGAGCTTATTTGTCATATTTGGTAGAAGGTAAACATACAAATATGCTTTTGAATCGTACATAGATGTGGAAAGCAAATAAATGTTGTCCATTATTTATTCTGCTTTGGTAACACCTGCATCACTAATACTTATTTTCAATTCTGTTTTATATTCCACACAATTAATTAAAGACTAGAGTTCTCTGAAGTTAGAATTCACCTACCCTTGGAAAAACTTCTTGGTAACACTGGTCCCTACAAAATCAATATCTTTATTTATTTATTTATTTATTTATTATTTAATAATTTAATTTGTAGGAAGATGAAATTAGATCTAATAACTTTGAACAGGACTTTATTATCTAGTTATGGCAACTTTAGAATTCACAAGTAGAACAAAACAGTAGAGTTCATTACATAGAAATATAATTTAAATATGTTGTTAGATTAAAAAATAAATGATCTATGCATGACCATATTGAAACAATATTATATTAAAAACTCTCTAAGCTGAATATGAAACATGCTTTAAAAGGCAGCATAATGTATGAATGTTGCCAAGAAATGCATTTAAGATGTTCCAAGTTCATTTTATTTTGCCAGTCTTACCCTCCTGTGAGTACTGTACAATACACAGAGTGGGAAAATGTTATTAGCTGTGTACTACACGCAGTTGACTAAAAGGTTCCTACTGCTTTATTCAACTGCTATGGTTCCTTTTACTGGCGAAATCCATCCATCTTCGTGGCCAGTATCAAATCTTGCCATTTAAGTGATATAGCTGGACTAGCTCTCACTACACAGCCCTGGTCTTGAGTGCTTAATTAAAAACTTCAATTCTAGAAAGACCTTTCTATTGAACGTGAACTTACTTTGCAAGCAAGGTGTTTATACAATGCTATGTTTTTATATCAGACAGTATTCAACATGGTTGTCTTCCTAAGTGCTTGGGAATTATACTCGTTAATCACCAATGTTTATGAATATCTTCAGCAAAAGCTCATACCTCATAGCCTCATCATTAAAGAGAATTTCAGGTAACCAGGAGGTTCTTAATTTCTACAAGTAACATTCAATCTTTCAGATTCCATCATTTTTATGTACAAAGTGGCAATGTTGTTTAAATAATTAAGCATTCTTTATAGCTGTGCTCTGTATGTTTTATGATTGGAATGTGGAATTTATGTGTTTTTATTTTTAAGATCCTGAAGGTGGTTTTGAACTAGACTTTGAATAAGGACATTGACCTAGCAGGAAAAAGACTAGTCTGGGAATAGGAACAACTGAATTGCTCCCATCACTTCCAATAACTGGAGCAAGCTACTTAACTTATGTGTTCCTCCCTACTATTAGGTACAAGTAAGCATATATACATTACCTACCTCACACAGCGGTTGTGAGGATACAATAAGGTGCTTTGAAAATGTAATTTACCAAATTGTACTATTTCAAATTAGACTGATTTCCTTCCCTTAAAAATGAATATTCAACATGTTTACTATTTGAATTGTTTGACCATTTCTTAATCAAATATTCATGTTCAGCACTACTAAGCCAAGGTCTTTATTAAGTGAGAAAGGTGGGGACGGCTTTTTTAAAAGCTAGGAATACACCTGAAAATAGCAACCTGGAAGAGATGTTCTGATGGAAAGCCAACACTGTCCTGACAGGTTCAGTCATAGCCCAGGCAGAGAGAACACGTGAGTCCTCACCTGTCTTCCTTTATTCTCGCCAGCAAGGGCTCCAGCCAGCCCACGGTACATTCACAGTGTGCGTCCAGGAAAGTGATGACCTGCCCCCTTGAAGCAGCGGCTCCTCGAAGGCGGGCACGTATTAACCCGGAGCGCTCTTCCATTCTGATAATTTTTACTGGTACTTCTAAATTTTTCACATAATTCTCTAATGTCAACTTGAGAAAATCTGTAACGTGCAATAAGAATTTATAAGGAAGTTTTGAAACTGTTTTCAGACACCGCAGCGATACTACTGCCCAGATGAAAACTCAACACGCAGAAACGGTGGTGAACTCCTGTCGACATTTTTTGCAGTAGGTGACATGAAGGATAGAGACTTCATGAGTATTTTAATGTACAGTAATTAAAACCTGTCACTTGGCTGACAAAGATAAGGATAAAATAGGAAGTTAACATGTCAGACTCTAATGGAGAAACTAAGCCACACTGGCAAATGCGGGCTCCTTCATTAAGTTATTTTGCATTTACCTGAACTAAAAAAAAAAAAAAAAAGGACAAGTATCCATAAAGTCATATAAATGTTCAATCATATGAGCAGTTGAGTTGGGGAAAAAAAGGAAGTCTTTTGAAAGTCATTTTGGCTGATTTCCTGGGTTAGTAAGAACCAAATGGAATCATGCAAGAAACTGTAATAATTAGTTACTTGTCTCTAGAGTTTGTCTCTAGAGTTGGGATTGCCTAGATACATTGATGGAAATGCACTGATGATGAGGGGTGGTTTCAGGGTTAGTATAATTACAAGGAAAATACAGATCATTTCCCAGCTGTCTTCTTGACCATAATAAAGTGTTCTAATTTAAGAAAATATGTGAGAAAAACATTTATACCTCTTTCACTGGCATCATCTACCAAGATGACCTCAGAAAGTAAATAATGTGGAGAACGGTTTATAACACTGTAAACAGTTCGAAGGAGGGTACTCCAAGCTTCATTATGAAACACAATAACTACACTTGTGTTTGGAAGTTCATCAGGGTAGACCTTCGTCTTGCATCTGGAAAAAGGAAAAGAAGAAAGATATGTTAATAAATAATTCATTTTTTATTCTGATCGCTGGAATAAAAAATATCCATGATAGCACAATTTTAGACTTCAAAGGTCCTTATTAAGGAAAGATTTTATGCACATCTACAATAATTTTCCTTTTTATAAATGCTGTGAGTAATCAGTTGGCATTTTGAAAATTAAATATGCACAATTACTAATATTTCATTTTAATTCCTGCAGGGAACCAAGCAGCATGATTTCCACGCGTCTAAGGAAGCTAAAATAACATTCTGAGACTATCAACAGGGAGACCAGGTATAACAGGGACAGCTGAATTCATTTAGTGGATGTAATTTTATTCTTTGTTGAGAAAAGGACAATTATTGTATAAAACTCAAAAAGTCATGAGAACATAGAAAAGGCATACATCCACAGAATTTTGAAGCATGTAAAACAGATTATTTTTCTATTCTAAAATCTAGTCATGCATGCTTTTCATTCTGCTTGAGAATGGTGGGCACCATGTCTCCTTTGTTGGAAAAGTTCCGGAGCCAGGATGTATTTTATAGATTCTCAATTAGTGCTATATAATCAAATCTGAGATCAGGACAGGGAATAGGCAGGCCACCAGCACTTCTCAAATTTTAATGGAAATAGGGCTTTGTTAAAATGCACATTCTGGCCTGTCCAGCATGACTCAGTGGTTGAGCGTCGACCTATGAACCAGGAGGTCAGGGTTTGATTCCCGGTCAGGGCACATGCCGGGTTGAAGATTCAATCACCAGTGTAGGGCGTGCAGAAGGCAGCCGATTAATTACTAGTATTCTCTCTCATCATTGATGTTTCTATCTCTCTCTCCCTCTCCCTTCCTCTCTGAAATAAATTTAAAAATATTAAAAAATAATAAAATAAAATGCACAGTCTGATTCAATAGGTCTGGGTTATAGCCTGAGATTCTGTATTTTTAAGAAAACTTTCATGTTATTCAGATGTTGCTGGTGCCTGGAGCGCACCCATAATTGTTATTACTATTAGAACTGATGTTTTGAGGAAAAAAAAAATTTAACTTTGCTTGTGCAAAGCAGCCCAGATTTTACTTTTCAGGTAATCAATTCAAAAAGGTACATTTGGATAAATAATATGCATACTGCTCTGGTAGTATCAGAAGTTTAACATGCAGATGGTTCTTACCCCCCATGAACTTGTCAACATTCAGACATTTCTGTCACGTGATTTTACATCATCATCATTATAGAATAAAAAAAAAAATGTCCCTGGGTATCCATAGCAAGAATTAAAGTTTATTCACCTTAGATTATTTTTTCATATAAAATATTCTGAAGAGCTAGGAAATTAAAATCATTCCACCAAATAAAATGAATCCAACATTTCTTGCCACTCATGAACAACCTAATACATGACACAAAACAAGCATTGTTATAATTAGTCTCATTCATGGGTGAATGAGAAAATCCAATAAAATGTGGGAGTTAAAGGCATATAATAAAACAAATACTGATTGTGTATCTACTGATAGTTTAATCATCTTTTAAAGTAGTTTAAATTTCACCTGCTCAGTGAAGTCTCCTGCAATATAACCAGGTAATAATGTGCATATACTTGAACTAAAAATTATATACATAAACTTTTCCTTCAGCATATATTTATTTGAAAAACAGTAAGCATCCATAATATATGATATTGTGTATACAGGAAAAGAAAAATGTAGTGCAAAAAGGTAGTTTGACTCATAGTCATCTCTTCCCATTCTGCCAGCAAGATTCAAGTAGTTTCTATATGCTTCGTCAACTAAATTGTAACCCCAGGCAGCTCAGCTCTATATGAACTTAGAAAGCCATCCCGATAAGTCAGAAAGGTTCTCTCCATGATTTTTCTCAACTCTCAATTCTTCAGCCTCATCACACCCCATCTCTTTCAGCATGCTAAGGAAAAAGGATGGTAAGAATCATCATCATCATCATCATCATCATCATCATCATCATTATCATCAATAAAGAAGTAAAACTGGAAATACAGGCTGAAAGCAATCTAACAGTCAATGACAACTGGCTTTAACCCAAAGATAATAGGCTATAAAGGCTACTCAGTATCATTTGGAATAAAGTGATGAATTTTAAATCAATTTTTTCTACACTATGCTAGATGCCAACAAGAAAATATGAATGACATGTTAGTATAGATAAATCATTTAAAAGGTCAAAATAAAAAGCAGACACTTGGATCTATCTTCTTAAACTATTTCTATCATGCTCTATTTGTGATTAAAAAATGCACTCACAAATGTTAATTTTTTATTCATATGTGACAAAGCTATATTGACCTAATTTACTATTAATGCAGCTATTATGTATACTCATAGAACCTTTACACTATTATTATTTAATGTAGCATAAACATAAAATGTGGCTAATATTTTTTATTAATTATTCCTCTTATTCCCAGGTGAAAAGTTATTTATCAAAGAAAACTTTGTATAACAATAAAAAATATAGAATAATTCTTAAGCTAAACACATCAATCATTTTCTGTCAGTTTATCTAATTACCTCAAGTGCAATGATATATGCATCAGCAAGAGCTAGGATATTCATTGTTTCTGATAGGTTTGTGTTACACTGAACTGGTATTATTGTCTGTATTTCATCAAAGCTATTCTTTCACCTATAGTAAGGTACACCATAATTTTAGGTACCACTAAAAAATGAAAAAAAAAATTTTTTTTCAAATAAACTGTGACATAATGGTGTTTTTTTTTATCACTAGAATCTACTTAACACTTAAATAAAGCTTATAGAAAAATCTTTTCAAATTATTTGGACATTTATTTTTAATATATATTTTATTGATTTCAGAGAGAGGAAGGGAGAGGGGGGCGGATAGAAACATCAATGATGAGAGAGAATCATTGATCAGCTGCATCCTGCATGCCTCCAGGATTAAGCCTGCAAGCTGGACATGTGCTCTGACCGAGAATCAAACTGTGACCTCCTGGTTCATAGGTCAATGCTCAATCAATGAGCAACACCAGCCGGGATGGACATAGATTTCTATGAATATTGTCATGTTTGCTAATGAATCAGTAGCAACAGTTATCTATGTTTCTGCTTCTATTTTGTTTGTTGAATTATTTTGCTCATTAGATTCCACATATAAGTAAGATCATATGGTATTTTTCTTACTCTCACTGGCTTATTTCACTTAGCATAATGTTCTCTAGGTACATTCATGATGTCGTAAAAGGTAAGATTTCCTTCTCTTTTATGGTCAAGTAGTATTCCATTGTGTAAATGTAGCACAGCTTTTTTAGCCATTCATCTACTGATGGGCACTTTGGCTATTTCCAAACCTTGGCTATTGTAAATAATGCTTCAATGAACAATGGGGATGCATATATTCTTTCAAATTATTGTTTCGGTTTCTTTGGATAGATTCCCAGTAGTGGGATCACTAGGTTAAAAAGTGGTTCCATTTTTACTTTTTTGGAGGAAACTCCATAGTGTTTTTTACAGTGGCTGTACCAGTCTGCATTCCCACCCCAAAGAGGACATACAGATGGCCAACAGACATATGAAAAAAGACACTCAACGTCACAGTCATTAATCATCTGTCATCTATTCTAAGGGCTTTATCTATGCTTTAGGTTGTATTGCTTAATATATGAGAGACATCATTAGCACTTATCTCAGTAACAAAATATGAATCAGCTTCATGTTTTTTTGTGTATCTTCCTTGATACTGTAAAGTGTTTTCAAGCTTTAAAGTGTGAAGGAATTAAATGGGAATCTTGAGAAAATGCAGACTGTGATTCAGTAGGTCTGGGTTGGGCCCAAGTTTCTGTATTTCTAATAAGATCTCTGGTGATGTCCCCTCTGTTGATCCCTGATAGACATGATAAGAAGCAAAGTTATATAAATCAGTCAGCTATTGACTAGCAAGAAAATACAGAATTGTTCCAACAATAAATACTTGCTTCATCATATGAATTTTAATTCTTGTTGTGATCCCCTTGCCTTTCTTTTCAGACAATAACTTTCCCCCTGCAACAGAATCTTATTGTCATCTATCTGAAGAAATGTCAGATGACAATTCTACATATGGAGTATAATCAGCACACAAAACTTCATTGAAGCATGACTATATGAACAGCCATGACCATGTTCACATAGCTTAAAATATAGTGGCTACATAACAACTGCCAACGGGTAGACAATGACTGCAACTAACCATCCTATCTAATAAAAGGGTAATATGCAAACTAACCATCACTCCGCGACAAAATGGCGGCACCCATGGCCACAAGATGGCGGTGCCCAGTCCTCTTAGCCCCAAGCCCCAGCGGAGTCCCCAAGTCTGCCCAGCAGTGGCAGTACAGGGTGTCTACCTGGGAGGCGACTGCCCCACACACAGCAATCCCTGCCCAGTGGTGGCAGTCCAGGGTGTCCGGCTGGTTGTCCCCGAGCTGCGCACGATCAGGGGTGAAGCAGGCCGTGGGGCTTGGGGCCGGGGTGTCAGGCCAGCAGCGCATTGCACCCCCAATGCGCGATCTTCAGGCAAGGGAAGGCACCCACTGGGCTCTCTGCAGCCAGGCTGAGATGGCAGCCAGGGCAGGGGTCTCAGCCTGGCTGGGCTGAGGCGGCAGCCTTGGGCTGGGGTCTCAGCCTGGCCAGGGCCCAAACCTCTCCAGCGGTGGCAGCCTGGGGTCTCAACCATTGAGTCACACCAGCCAGGCAGATATGGAGGGATCTTAAATGTTTCTTTTTTTATAATATATATTTTATTGATTTTTTTACAGAGAGTAAGGGAAAGGAATAGAGAGCTGGAAACATCTATGAGAAAGAAACATCGATCAACTGCCTCCTGCAAACTCCCGACTGGGTATGTGCCCCCAACCAAGGTACATTCCCTTGACCAGAATCAAACCTATGATCCTTGATTCTGCAGGCCAATGCTCCATCCACTGAGCCAAACCAGTTAGGACTGTCCAACATGCTAAAGAAAAAACCCTATCTAATAAAGAGGGAATGTGCAAGGGAGGGCATTTGGGGGTGACCGGGGTGTCAGGGGAGGGCAGTTAGGCATCGATTGGGCTGGCAGGGGAGTGATTAGGGGGTGATCAGGCTGGCAGGCAGAGCAGTTAGGAGCAATCAGGAAGGCAGGCAGGTGAGTAGTTGGGAACCAGCAGTCCTAGATTGTGAACGGGATGTCTGATTGCCTGTTTAGGCCTGATTCCATGGATCGGGCCTAAACAGGCAATCAGACATCCCCCAAGGGGTCCCAGATTGGAGAGGGTGCAGGTTGGGCTGAGAGACACCTCCCCACCCCCTGTGCACAAATTTCATGCACCGGGCCTCTAGTTGACTATAAAACTCATCCTGATTTCAGACATATAAACTATACAAAATGCATATCTTAGAACAGGTGAATATAATAATTTATTGTGTAGTACAGAAAAAGTACTTAACGTTTTTTAGTGTTTTGTTTGTTTTTTAATATATTTAGTTTCTAAGCTCGTAGAGTTTGAAACTCTAATACTCTCTTCTCCCTGACAGATGGCAAACAACTTCTTTGTAATATTATAAGAAAAACTTCAACACTATTCACCTCAGCTTTTATATATTTTACATAAGAATAAAGTATATAATCTGGAATCAGTGTTAGATATTACTTGGTCTACAAAGTAAAGCTCAGAATCTCCAAATGTTGGAATTGGAAAGGATTTTCAAAGCTGAATAATTCCAACCTTGATTTTACAGAATACAAGTCTCAAGTCAGAGAGCTAGTTCAATACTCTGGGTCATAAAGTAATAATAATGATAATAATGAAGTAATGTATTATTTAATACTAGTAACAGTAATGCTTTCTTCCCTGAGGTATATGCTATATTAAACATTTTAAATATTACTGGTGTCTGAAAAATTAGAAAAAAACACACATTTAAATCATACAAAAATATGACTTAATCTTACACGCAAATATATATATATATATGATTATATATATATATATATATATATATATATATATAAAATGAAATAGAGAAATAAGCCCGGCCAGCATGACTCCATGGTTGAGTATCGACCTATGAGCCAGGAGGTCATGGTTCAAATCCTGGCCAGGGCTTATGCCGAGATTGCAAGCTTGATCCCCAGTTGGGGCATGCAAGAGGCAGCTGATCAATGATTCTCTCTCATCATTGATATTTCTATCTCTCTCTCCCTCTCCTTTCCTCTCTGAAATCAATTTTTAAAAAAATAAAAAAAGAGAAATAACCTTTCCCCAGTATTATTTCATTAAAACAGCATAAAAAATCAACTTTCATTAAAATTATGTACATATAGACCAAATACTCTTTTAGCACTCTGTTTTATGAAGAGATTATTTTTCTCTTATATAAACATCTAAATGAGATTGGCAAATTGACATTCTGGTGGGAGCACAATGAGAGTAAAAGTAGCAGACTGCACTAGCAATTTTCATCAGTTTGGAAGGAGTAGTTGATGCCTACTAGTCCAATTAAGTTCCTGAAATCTGGTATTCTAGGAAAATCATAAGTATTATCATAGCAATATTTCATATTTACACCATAGTATGACATGCTAAATCTCTAATGCTTGAAGTGAAAGTTTATTTCCTTTTAATTCTGTAATAATATATTTGTGACTCTTAATTTGGCTGCAATTGGAATCATCCCATGAGCTTGAAAAAACAAAAACATTGATGTGTGAATTTCAGCAACAGATTCTGATTTCAGTGTCTGGGTGTGGTCATGTGTAATGGGATTTTAAAATATATCTCCCTCTGGGATTTGAATGTTTGAATGTACAGCCAAAGTTGAAAACTGTTACCAAAAGTTAATGAACAGAAATTCTGGATTTTAAGAAAAAAAAATTTTCAATATGTAAGTATATAAATAAAACCTTTTTTGCTTACATCAACATTTTAAAGTAAGATACATAAGGTTAATATCTGTTTATATTTATAGCAGATTAAATTAATGTCACCTTTTTCTATAATTGTAAGCCCTGGATTCGGAAAGTCTTCTCTACTTAATTTATAATCTATTCTGTCACATGTCAGTCCAGCCTTCTCTGTATCAGCTGTTGATTTATAAATATATGAGAAATAAATCCACCCATTCTCTTTTCAAGAAGATATAGGGGTGGGATCATGTTTCCTATATCTGGAACATGAAAATACAGTGATATAGTGTACCTAATTTACCATCTTTCCCTTTGGATATGCACATATTACAGGAATACAGACTGTTACAGTTTAATTTTATCCTTTTTTGAACCATATTGATGTTTTCAGATAAGCTATTGAATATAATATGCCACATCAAAAAAAAAAAAGAAAAATGGACTAAAAGATTCATAATTACATAGTGGTTTAGTTAGACATAATCCATTTAAGACTACAAACAAAGGCTGTCAACACTGTAGTTTGATGACTTGTTGGATTGTTGTTCAGTGAGTCAGTGGTTACCTTTTATCATCTCAATCAAAGAAAATTAATAACAGTAATTAAAAATAAAGATTTACAATACAAGTCCTCTATAACCTTCTTATTATTAAAAGCTATGGGAATTGCACTGAATGTTGCAGAATTATGCATGGTTTCTGTTTCCAAATCATTAACAATCATATGTACAGAGAGAAATTTCATCATTTTCCAATGCATCCATGCAAAGAAGTCTTAGGCAACAGGAAACTGGTTCTTTCATAATCATTAAACAGCTTGGGGGTCTCATAAAAATGAAGCATTTAATTTTGTGTGGGTTTCTATATATTGATTTCTATTTACGTTTTATTAAACCTTTCAAAAGTAAGTTCCTATAAGTTATAATTACTTCAGTAATTCATTTTTAAAAAAATCAGATTTTATCCATCTTCCCCAAACAACTTTATTTTAAAATCCAGGTAGACCCTGTATTGCATCCTTGGCCTATTTGCTACTAAAGCCACTCGCTCCTTCTGTTTTCTTCTACACATTTGGATGGGTGGATGAGGCGGGAGAATTATTGGGCTAGTGATATGCTTCCAAGACTCCCTTGCTTGTTGGCTTCTTTCCGAAATATGCCACAAGGACCTCAGAGAGAGATTAACAAACTGGAGGAAAGAGAAACAGGGAGCCAGGTAATTTCTCTATTCTTCCCTAACCCCACAAAGAATGATTCTGCTTCCTTTCACAATTCTATAGCGCATATGTGCCTCAATCTTTATAACATTATTTTACTCTTTCATAATAAATCTATCTTATCCAATGGCTAAGGGATTCTTTAAAAGAAGAAAGAAGATTAATCTTATTTATCTCTGCCTCTCCAGGATCTAGCATTCTGCATGTCAGGAAATATATTTAATAAGGGGTTGAGAAATATAAACTTCACAGTCAGGCTATTGTATGAATCATCAGATCAACTTCCCAGTGGTAACTCTGCTTTGTTGTTATCTGAACTAGAGGTGTAGAAACACCACATTTTCCACTTTCTTTTTTCATATCTTCAGTTGGGTTTGTTATTTCATCTTCTAGGCCCAGGGCAAATAAATAAGCTAGGGATCAGAACAGGAAAGAGTGTAAGAAAATTGGTCTACGAATTATTCTATTATAACATCACTCAAACCTAAGTAACATCACTCCTATTCAAACATACTGGAGCAAGTTCTCTGTCTGGAAAACCTATGTGTGCCTCCCAGTTCTGCCACTTAGGATCTGTGAACAGACTCTTTTTAAGGTTCAGTTTTATCATCACCTAAATTTGAGTAACACTGCTGCCATATCTACTTTACATGAATTTTGAGGAAAAAAAATGAAATTATAAAGGAACTGTATGAAATTCACTTATTATTACACTATCCTTTTATTATGAAACACTGTATAAAATACAGATAAGGTCTGTATGTTATTTGGGTCCGCTTTGCTTCTGCTAGGATTCTGACCATGGCCATGTTCTAATAATTTGTCTCTTATACTTAGTTCCTGTGGTCAGGTTGCCACTGTATTCTTCACTTCCAAAGCAGTTTCAATAATAGATGTGGTGTCTAGACCTTCCTGGCTTAAGAACTGCTTTACTTGTTTGTCCAGGGTAGCAATGTGGAACAAAAGACCATTGTCTTTTCCTTGTAGTCCTTCTAAATCATTTATTGCCCTAATCTAAAATTTCTCTGGCTGGCTGTGGCTGCCTGCTATTAAATCTTCCTTCTTGCTTACTGTAGTCTCTGCTTATTATTTTCTGCTAGAAGAGCTCAGAGAGTCATGTTCTGCCTGCCTGCTGAGGTCTCTGCTTCTTGCCTTGCCTTGAATATCCATAAGCTCTCTACCTACTAACCAAAGCTGGGACTGCCCACCACTACTTGCTTCTTGTGGGTTATTATCAAACCTTGATTTCTCAGCCAGAGTTAGGCCCAATCCTCCAGCATTCATACCCTGATTTAAGAAATATCCTACCTAATAAAATAGTAATATGCAAATTAACCATCACTCTGCTACACCCACAAGGCATGTCCACCAGCCACGCCCACCAGCCAATCAGCATGAGTATGCAAATTGACCCCAACCAAGATGGCTGCCACCACAGAGAGCAGAAGGGAGGCTTGGGTTTCCCCAGCAATAGAGGAAGCAAAGCTTTCCACACACCCTGGCCAGCCCAGGCCTCCACTCAAGGATACAAAGTTTCAATTATAGAAGATAAATCCCAAGAAAAATGGCAGCAGCCACGGAGCTGGAGAGAGCAGGCTAGGGTTGCCCCCAATGACCAAGGAAGCCAAGCTTTCCACCTGCCCTGGCTGGCCTAGGCCTCTAGTCCAGGCTACAAAGTTTCAATTGTAGAAGATAAATATATCCCAGATACCAGGGCCTCTGCTTGGGTCGCTGGGGGGCATGACTGGCCTGCAAACCACCACAGGCCCCTTGCCCAGGCTGCCCCATGCCCCAAGAGAACCCCCACCCTGATCTGGGACACCCTTCAGGGCAAACCAGCTGGCCCCCACCTGTGAACCAGGCCTCTATCCTATCTAATAAAAGAGTAATATGCAGATTGACCATCAATCCAACACACAAGATCAAGATAGCTGCCCCCATGTGGACACAAGATGGCCACAAGATGGACAGCCATGGAGGGCATTTGGGAGGGACCAGGCCTGCAAGGGAGGGCAGTTGGGGGCAATCAAGCCTGCAGGGGAGGGCAGATAGGGGTGACCAGGTCAGCAGAGGAGGGAAGTTGGGGGCAAACAGGCTGGCAGGGGAGCAGTTAGACATCAATCAGGCTGTCAGGGCAGTGGTTAGGGGGTGATCAGGATGGCAGGCAGAAGTGGTTAGGGACAATCAGGAAGACAGGCAGGTGAGCAGTTGGGAGCCAGCAGTCCTGGATTGTGAGAGGGATGTCCGACATCCACAACCCCCTCCCCCCCATGCACAAATTTCGTGCACCGGGCCACTAGTATATATATAAAAGGCTAAGTGACTGGCCAACTGGCCAACTGGCCAATTGGCTGGTAACTATGACACACACTGACCAACAGGGGACAGACGCTCAGTGCAGGAGCTGCCAAGTGACAACAACTTTGCAGAGTGCCCTCTCACACTCCGGGACCCCTCGGGGGATGTCAGACTGCTGGTTTCAGCCCAATCCCCACAGGCTAGGCTGAGGGACCCCACTGGTGTACAAATCTGTGTACCAGGCCTCCAGTAACATAATAAGAAAGCTAGTACTAAGTGGCAAACATTTATTGAACTCTTCATTACACTATATATTTTTGTACTATATTCATTGAACTATATATTCATTGTACTATATATATTCATGGATGGTGGGTGTGGCTTGTGGGCGTGGCTTGTGGGCGTGTCGGAGGTATGGTCAACTTGCATATTTGTCTATTATTATATATATATATATATATATACATATATATATATATATATATATATATTCTACCTAATAATAGACAAATATGCAAGTTGACCATACCTCCAACACGCCCACAAGCCACGCCCACAAGCCACACCCACCATCCAATCAGAACAAGTATGCAAATTAACCCAATCAAGATGGCTACAGCCACAGAGAGCAACGTTTCCTAGGTAACAGAAGAAGCCAAGCTTTCCACCTGCCTTTGCCAGGCCTAAGCCTCCACTCAAGCTACAAAGTTTCAATTATAGAAGGTAAACAAATTTAAACAGAAATGGCGGCAGAATGGAGCTTGAGAGAGCAGGCCAGGGTTGCCCCCGGCAACAGGGGAAGCAAACCTTTCCGCACACCCTGGCCTGGCCCACCCGCTTAAGGCAACAAAGTTTCAATTATAACCCCAACAGAAATGGCTGCCGGCTGTGGGGGGAGCCCCAGGCTTGGTTCAGCTCCAGGCTACAAAGTTTCAATTATAGAAGGAAAATAAATTCCAGATACCAGGGCCTCCGCTTGGGTTGCCAGGGGGCGTGGCTGGCCTGCAAACCACCACAGGCCCCTAGCTCAGGCCGCCCCACGCCCCAAGGGAACCCCACCCTGATCAGGCCTCTATCCTATCTAATAAAAGAGTACTATGCAGATTGATCATCACTGCAACACATAATATAGCTGCCCCCATGTGGTCAAAGATCCTGCCCCCATGTGGACACAAGATGGCCACCACAAGGTGGCTAGCAGGAGAGGGCAGTTGGGAGGCACCTGGCCTGCAAGGGAGGGCAGTTGAGAAGGACCAGGCCTGCAAGGGAGGGCAGTTGAGAGGGACCAGGCCTGCAAGGGAGGGCAGTTGGAGGTGATCAACTCTGCAGGAGAGGGCAGTTAAGGGTGACCAGGCCGGCAGAGGAGGGAAGTTGGGGGCAAACAGGCTGGCAGCAGAGTGGTTAGGGGGTGATCAGGCTGGCAGGCAGAAGTGGTTAGGGGCAATCAGGAAGGCAGGCATGCAAGCAGTTGGGAGCCAGCAGTCCTGGATTGTGAGAGGGATGTCCCATATTGGAGAGGGTACAGCCTGGGCTGAGGGACAACCCCCCTCTGTGCATGAATTTCGTGCACCAGGCCTCTAGTATATATATATATGTGTGTGTGTGTGTGTGTGTGTATGTATATGTATATATATATGTATATATTCATTATACTATATATTTTATATGGGTCATCCCATTTGACCCTCAGTGGTTAACTATCAGTACTATGACAAGGCTATCTTATATAATAAAAGCCTAATATGCTAAGTGTCTGGTTGTCCATTCAACCAATCAAAGCATAATATGTTAAAGATATGCTAAGGCCGCTCAACTACTCATTATGACATGTACTGACCACCAGGGGGCAGACACTTTGACCGGTAGGCTAGCTTGCTGCTGGGGTCCAGCTGATCGGGACTGAGTTTGATGGGCTGAATGCGCCCTGGAGCCCTCCCACGGTCCCTCCCCGGCCCCTATTGCGTACCAGTGGGGTCCTTCGGCCTGGCCTGCACTCTCTCACAATTCAGGACTCTTCGAGGGATGCCAGAGAGCCGGTTTCAGCCCAATCCCAGAGGCCAGGCCAAGGGACCCCACTGGTGCATGAATTTGTGCACTGAGTCTCTGGTAAATTTATAAATAGCTTTAATGTATGCTTTCAGAACTTCCAATCTATACATAAATTGCTCAAAAATGCATCTTCTAAGGAGAACAGGCTGCTCAGTTGGGAAAATGGCTTTCTTCTCAGAACAATATATCTTAACTAGACAAACTTCTTGCTTATCAATTCACCTCAAGACTATCACCTCATTCTATCCACCAATCCTAAATTATTACATCACATACTTGATGAATCCTAATAAGATTTTTATGTTGAAAAACCAGTCATAAACCACTTAGACCCAGACTCCCAATCTCTTTAAACATCCACCTATATAAATAGCCTCTTCCTAGAACTGACAAGCTGGTGGTTATTCTGGTGGTCTTTTGTGGAGTAAGCAGTTGATAATCCTTATAATATTCCTTATAAACTAGTTACATTATTACACCCACTTGATAAATAAAGATCTTGCTATTCAGATCAGTTAAATAGCTTGCTTCTAAGTGAGGGAGCTAGGTTTCAAAAGCTGCAGTTCTATCTGATAGGATAAGGTTCTTTGCCTCTTAAGAAACTTACTTTGTTATGGAGAATTCCTGGACAAGGAATCTGGGGAGGCAGGCAGGAGCCTGAAGACATGCAATCCCAGGAAACAAAGTCTAACTGCTTTGAATGAGATGAGAGGAGCCTTTGCTTTGCTATAATAGGATGGGGCCAGGAGGTGAGGAAAGGAATAAAAAGGTGTAGAGAGAGGTGATGAGCAATTACAATGCTGAGAGTAGCCAGTGGACTTTCTTCAGTGTTGTGATAACTGGAGGATATTTGAAAGATGAGTTGTGTCTAAAGTTCATGTTGGGCTACAATGTTGTAATGCAATCCCAACTCTCCTTCTATTGTTCATCAAGTCTGCCCTACTCTCAAATGCACTGTATTAGTGGTTGCATGACTATGTCTCTAATTTTAGGAAGAAGCCAGGTTTAGTATTTGGATTGCTTTGTGAGAAATGGAGAAAGCAGTGACAAAAGCAATTAAAAAACCCTAAGTCCACTGGGGGAGTTGAATAAATTTTAGGAAGAGCTCTGGACTTCATCAGATAATTCCTTTGGGGTTTAAACTGACCTCATCTTGACTTTAATAGACTGGATACACTCAGCTGACATCTGGTTTATATTAAAAACTAAAACATCATAGATGTAATTCCTACCAAATAAATGGCAATCATATAGTCCCATTGGAGTTATTTCCATGATGTCAATAGTTAATAAATAATCTTTTTTAAGACATAAAAATAAGTATGATACAAGCAAATTTTATATTCTTTCTATTGTGAAGAACTGTCCTGTATTTAGAAATTAACGATGTAAATCAACTTTGTAGCTAAAAGTAAAAGAATGTCATTCAAGTAAGTGCTGTGACCTTTGTTGTTTGGGAACACAAGGTTATGAGCTTGTTCCCTTTCTGTGAGTGACCTCTGAATATAATTCATTCATGAAAGAGTTATGAAAGTATTTAACAATGAGTTGTCTAAAATAAATGTGTTTATTGAATGTGATAACTGTAGTGGAAGTATTTTGCAACAAAATTACTTGCTACTGCATTCATATATTTAAATTCTTACATTTGTTAGTGAAAAAATAACTCTGATTTTTTTTTTTACTAATAGTCCTGGAATCTGGACCAGGCTTTGCTTCTGCCTTCATTGATGGACTTATCCAAGTCAGCTGATCACCCTGAGCCTCAAATTTGTTTTTGTGTGTTTTTTAAAATATATTTTTACTGATTTCAGAAGGAAGGGAGAGGGAGAAATAGAAACATAAATGATGAGAGAGAATCATTGATCGGCTGACTCCTGCATGTCTCCTGCTGGGGATCAAGCTTGCAATCTGGGCATGTGCCCTAACCCAAAATCAAAGCATGACATCCTGCTTTATTGGTTGACACTTAACCATTGAGTCACACCAGCCAGGCCCTCAAGTTTTTCACCTCTACGAGATAATGAAGCCACCAGCCACATAGGTTCAAAGCCAGAAATTTGATGCTAACATTATTATGGTGATTTCAACATCATGAGTCACAGAATCCTGATAATGCTTCCTTCAGTATCTTTCTTCTTCCCTTCCACTGTATCCTCTTTGTAGACCACCACCTCTTCTTTAAGTTATGTTATGGAGTCAATATGGTGCATTTGTAGAACATTCTTGATGCCAAAAGTATACCCTCCTCATTGGAGACCTAAATGAAGACCCAAACAGCCTCTCCTTTATTAAAATGTTTCTGATGGCTCTTCATTGCCTACAGCTATAATCCAAAGGCTCCTCCTGATATGGCTCAGCACCACTCATGTGATCTTCTCTCAGTGGCATTTAACTCTTTAACAATATTAAACATCTCAAAGTCCCTTCAGGAAACAAAGCTCTCTCTCACACAGGTATCTCTCTTTATCTCTGAATTCCTTGTGTTTAGAATGCTTTCTTCCCTAAATAACACACTTATCCTTCCAGGTAGGGCTCAATCAACCTCCCCTATGAAACCAAATTTTCTCCAGGGATATTCAACTGTTCACTTTCCTAAACTCCAGTATGTTTTACATATTTATTTTAATAAGTGCTATAACCTTCTAGCTATAAAAGCCTTTCAATATAAAGTCTTTGTTTACAATAGCCCTCCCTTTCCCACGACTTCACTTAGTGCGGTTTCCGTTACCCATCCTTAACCACTGCCTGAAAATATTAAATGGACAATTTCAGAAATAAACAATTCATAAGTTTTAAATTGCACACTCAAGTAGTATGATGAAATCTCTCACCATGCAGCTCATTCCTGACTCAGACGTGAATCATCCCTACATCCAGCTCATTCATGCTGTATACACTCCCTGCCTGTTAGTCACATAGTAGTGCTCTCAGTTATCAAATTGACTGAAGCAGTATCACAGTGCTTGTGTCCAAGTAAATCTTACTTGCCTTAATAATCACCCCAAAGCAGAAGAGCAGTGATGTATGTTAGCAATTTGGATATGCCAAATAGAAGCCATAAAGTGCTTCCTTTTGTATGTATGTATGGGTGGGGGGGAGATGGTATGCATTATACTATCTGTGGTTTCAGGCATCCACTGGAGGTCTTAGAAGATAGATCTCTTGGATAATAGGGACTACTGTATTCATCAAATATATATACTAAGCAATATGTCGATTATGAACCATGCACTCTTGAGGGAAGATGGAGTTATAGATAAATAAAAGAAAGTTCAAATTGGTCAAGTGAAGTTCTGTCTCCAGAGAGAATTGTTATTGATGATGCTTTAGAGTAAAAGCCTATGTCAAGAATAGCCTGGTGTTGGTCAGGGGCGAAAGCACTGCCAGGTGGTGCCTAAACAAGCAAAATGAAAATATAGTAAAAGAAAATTTGATGATATTTGTGGGGCCTAGTATCAGATAAAGGGACCAACGCCAGATGATGAATTCAGAAATAGAACAACACAGTACCTGTAAGTTCAAAGAGAGAAAATAATTCACTCACGAAGACACTGGGGGTCTACTTTTATCAGGGCAAAGATACTGATACGTAAGCTCAGAAAACAGTTCATGAATCAGGTATAACATGGGAGCTAGATCATAGGATCAACATGTTAACGGAGGGAGGCACTAGGATCAGGCAAGCTATAAATGGGCTTGTTGAACTAGAATCAGGGCCATCATCAGACTATACTGTCCTTTGTATGATTAGAAAAATACACCCCTTCTGGACAGTGGAGTCCTGCCACTACAGACTTAAAAGCATATGAGGCCTTTGTGCCCAGAAAAAGGTCCTCTTTCTTCCAGTGAGAAATAGCCACTCAGCAAAGTGCACAGCCTCATAAGCAAGTGCACCCACTCAGTCCTTCAGCTGATGTCTTTGTGCTGCGCGCACTCGGACAACTCTACAGGGGTACCCTAAGCCTAGACACCCTTTCATCATCCTGGATATAAAGGTGACTGGCTCTATTCCCAGAGGCACCGCTTCATCTTTAGATTAAGAATTGGGGATACAGCCCTAGCCAGTTTGGCTCAGTGGACAGAGTGTCCGCCCTTGGACTGAAGGGTCCAGGGTTTGAATCTGGTCAAGGGCATGTACCTCAGTTGCAGGCTCCTTCCCTGGCCCTGGTCGGGTGCATGCGGGAGGCAACCAATCACTGTGTCTCTCTCACATTGATGTTTCTCTCTCTCTGTCTCTGCCCCTCCCTTCCACTCTCTCTAAAAATCAGTGGAAAAATATCCTTGGGTGAGGATTAACAAAAAAAAACAAACAAAAAAAGAATTGGGGATAGAATGAATAGTGGGCAAACACTTAGGCAGGTCATTGCACTTTATTGGAATGGGGTCAATGTGAAGAGTCTGTGTGTATGGAGTAAAGTATGTGGGCTTCCTGAGAATTTAGCTTTTTTACTTTGGCACAGACAATGTTTTAGTTTTGTTTACTTAAAGCATTATATATCTACATATCCACCTATAACTATGTTTTTCTAAAAATATCATTATATATAAATCAATATAAATTATACTCAATAATATGCTGAAATTGAATAGCATACATTTTTGACATTAAGGAAATGCTACAGGGAAAAATTACACCTTATTCCTGTGGTATAAAACTTAAATACCATATATGATATATATATATATATATATATATATATATATATAATATTTTAAACCCATAAATAATAACAAAATTAAAATCAAAGTCTCATGTATAAAATAAGTGAAGAAATTAAAGCATATAAATCAATTTGAATTAACTACTAAAATAAAATTTTAAAATAACAAAGAGTAATAACAAGGTTTAATTGCTGCTGAATTAAGTAATAGTTAAGACTGTATGCATCATAAATTCCTCTTCTTTTCTCCACACCCAGTTAATTAATAAAAAATACTTTTTTCTCTCCACATTAGTTTCCACTGAGTACAGACAGGAAGGGAAGTGGTGGTGGGAGGGGAGGAGAGAGAGAGAGAAGAGAGAGAGAGAATCATTAATGTGTGACAGACACATCCAAATGACTAACCAGTTATCCCAGCCTCACAACCAGCACTAGGACAGTGACTTGAGATGTAACTTTTATCATATATTAAACTTCCACTTATTCCTACAGTTATCTCTATACTTTTTGTTTCATTCCATTTGCATCTTTATCCATGCCCCATTATTAAGCTGTTTTAATTATAGAGCTATGTTTTAATGTCTGGTAGGACTAGTTCCCTCTTGTAGTTCTGTCTTTGCTTCCCTTGTTATTCTGTCATGTTTATTTCTCCTATGAGGCCCTCTACTCATATTATTTTAATAAATTTCAAACTCCCCACTATATTTTGCATCATGCTTATTAACTAGAATTTGATTTTAAATCAGTTTTTTTTACTTTTAATGTAAAACTTAAATACAATGAAATGCACAAATCTTAAGTGTGCATTTCCTAAGCTTTGTTAAGTGCCAACACCTGTGTAGCCTAAACTCCTCTCAAGATATAAAACATTATCACAACTGCAGAAAATTTATTTGCAAGAAAGTTTTTGCCCACAAATCAACCACTTCTCTGCTCTTTTTTTCTAACTTGTCTGCTCTTTTTAACCATATGACTATTTTGCCATAACATATAGTATATATTTTATTCTCTCTGTCTCTCTCTTTATACATACACACAACAGTGTAAACTTCTATTTTTACCTAAAAAGTATAAAGAACAACCTTATTCTGGAGCTTTTTCTGAATTTTAATGAATAACTGAAGTCAATGCAATCTCTATGTATCAACTCCACCCTTCCTATCATGAACACCTCATGAATGCCCTGAGTCTCAAATGTTATTGCTAAATGTAACATCAAATATCATGCTTCAGTGACTGCAAGTAATATCAAAATGTCAAGTGTATCTGTTCTTCATTTCAATGTAATGCTAGTTAAGAGCAGCCCTTACTATTGAAGAATGAGAATCTGGGTGATAAATACTTTTACCTGTACTAAGGCGATTTCCAAATGATTTATTAAAAATGAAGTAATGAATTCCAGCAAAGTAGAGCAGCTACCCATCTATAATTACATAATGAAGTGAAATAGTGAATATAATTACTTCCAAATAGATTTGGTATCTGCCCAGCAGCCTCTGCATAGTGCTGATAACTAGTGTATTGGGCTGTCTAAAACATGGTATGTGTTTACTTAATTAATTAATTTATTTTTTTAATCTTCACCTGAGGATATTTTTTCCATTGATATTTATAGAGAGAGTAGAAGAGAGAGAGAGAGAGAGAGAGAGAGAGAGAGAGAGAGAGATCTACGTGAGAGAGACACATCAATTGGTTGCCTCCTGCACAAACCCTGGACTGGGGTCAGGGATGGAGCCTGCAACTGAGGTAAGTGCCCTTGACCTGGAATAGAACCCATGATCCTTCCATCAAGTGCTGACACTCTCACTGAGACAAACCGGCCTGGGTTGTTTACTTAATTTATTAAAAATTTTAGATCTTTATTTTAAAAATCTGAAAAATAATTTGAATATCAGTATAATGGCTTTCCCTTTTAACTCATATTTAAGATTTAAGACCACCTGATTAAATACTTAAATGTGGAGCCAGACCAGCGTGGCTCAGTGGTTGAGCATCGACCTATGAACCAGGAGGTCGGGGTTCAATTCCCGGTCATGGCACATGCCCGGGTTGTGGGCTCGATCCCCAGTAGGGGGTGTGCATGAGGCAGTTGATCAATGATTCTCTCTCATCATTGATGTCTCTATCTCTCTCTCCCTCTCCCTTCCTCTCTGAAATCAATAAAAACAAACAACAATGAATACTTAAATGTGGATACTTTTATAAGTTTTATATGTTAAATAAATTCTAGATATTGCCTTCAAATAAATTAACCAAAAACTACAATTTTTGATTTAACAAATAGAAATCCACACTTAATCAAGTATTTCTTTGCTACATGTAAGCTCTGGACTAGACCTGGACAAATCTCTTAATTCAGTGTTCTTTATGACTTATGTAAGCAACATGTTCTTTGTCCTTACACCTTGTTGGAATAAAGTGACATTAAAAAGAGAGAGAACTGTTTGCCTCTCTCTCCTGTTCATGCCCACAGCTTCTACCACTTCATGATGCTCCCTTGCCAATCCAACCCACTCCATGCACTTACACTTGCTGAATCAGTCTGTGCTTAGGGACAACATATGTGCATTAACTCTTTTTTCTTAATTTCTCTTCCTGAGAGATAACCACCTTGGGTAGATTTAGCATCTATTTTCTCATTGCAACCCCTGTTTCATTAGTTTCCAGATGGCTTAGATTCCTGGTACCAGCATTGTAATTTATTCCCTGGACAGTTAACCCAATTTCCTTTCTGTAGAATTATGTCCACAGAGACATTCAGTGCAGTGATGTGGGGAGGAGAGGTGGAAGCTGGCAAAGAGGAGGGGGAATTACTGATATCGGCTATGGCACATACTAAGAAACCAGGACCCTTAAGACACCATGCTTCTTGCCACCATGGACAAAGTTATATGTGAGTATACATTTTCTATTCCCTTATTTTACACTGTATTTATCATAATATCCATAGAATCACAGACAAGAGAGGTGCCTTACAGACCAATTAATGCCTTTACTTTTATGAGTGGGAAAATTGCATCAACATAGAAAATAACCTGACAAAAGTCTCACAAATACTTGGTAGCTTTGTTGTGAGCCGAATCTAGGTCACTGAATGCCCTGAACGTGACCTTGCCACCTCAGTGTGCCAAGAACTATTAGGGGATGTTTCCCCATAAAAGACAAATGCTTATGCATTTCATCTCTTATGAAGCATACAAAAATAAATCAAAACCAAGAGGAACTAGGCCAGGTCTTTCAGTGTTTTATTAAAAATCATTTTAGGGATTAATGGAATACAAGGTACTTTTTTTTCATTTTCATATAGTCTGTCCTTATCTCTTTTCCTTATTATTAAAACTCCTTTCATCTTTCATGATGTTGTCTGTTCGATATACAGTTTCATTGAGACAACAGTACTAATGAGAAAAGCTGTGAAATATTTCTTTTTTGACCAATAATTTATATAACTCATTGTAGAATTAATGATAGCATTGTTTTGGGGATTTTAATTGTATCTAGAGTAAATATTTGATTTCACTAAGGTTTTCTACATAGGATTTATAGACCTAATGCTTTCTTTTCTAGGGAGAGTAGGATAAACCTGTACATTACAGAGGAAGCAGGCAAGAATAGATTAAAGGTATGTAGAGAATAGTGAAGAAAAAGGATTAAAATGGTAATGTTCCTGAGGTACTAAAAAAAAAAAGGCAGTCACACATGGTATTTTAAATGTCTCTCAATATAACAAACACAACTTGAATTGAGACAACTATACAGGAAACGCAAACTATTATGGAGAAACACTGGGGAGAGTCCTCTTGGAGAACTACAGTAATGTAGCCTCTTCGGAAAGAGGGAAGACCACTGTGCGCTCCACTTCAAACACTAATGAGAAAGCAGAACAAAGGACTCTCTAGAATAAGAAAAACAAGAGATGTTTTTAGCCAGAACAAGAACTAACTTCATTTCCATGTCGATCTTCGTGTTCTTAAAGAGAATGTTTCCATGTCAGAAGAAAGGTTTCAAAAGTAGTGAATAGAGTTAGTGTCTGAACTGTAAGTCCTTTTTCCACATGCTGCAGGAAGAAATGAGTTATCACTGGAATCCGTTACTAAAAACCACACATAGAATTGCTTGTCATTCTGCAAGGAGAAATGACTGCAGCTGTGATTATCATATTATTACATACTAAAGGTCAGCCCTCTCTGAGACCTCAAATGGTACATTATGGATCCCAATGTTAGGGAACAAAGTCAAACTCAAGCCAACAGTCAAAAGAAGTACCTACCTGCAAAACAAAATAGTTTAGTTAGGTGAAATACTAAGTCAAAGAGTATATTTTCATAAGAATCCTAATGTAAAAAAGGTACTAGTTTTGAACATAGTGACAAGGATGATTCAGTCTTGACTACTTATATTAGAACTTGCTTTATTATTGTCATTAACACCAAAATAGTAGAATTCACAATAAGATATTCAAGTGTAGAATTTTTATGACATCAACATTTTAAGAACTTCAACCACAAGGCCAAATGTTAAGGTCATTCAAGTTAAAAATAACATTTTATTTATATATATAAATACACACACACACACACACACACATATATGCACACATACAATTTTAAGATCTGAGGTAAAGAAATGAACTAAAACTAATTTAAGAGCTTGATATCTGGAAGAAATTATTTTCGAATTATTTAGAGAATATAAGTACTGGAAAGTAGATAATTCGTTTCTTTGATAAATCATCAAGTAACTAATTTCTCTTCAGTTTTTTGAGCTCCAAGATTTTTACTAAGCCTAATATTTTTTTTAGATTTCTTATTCTACTTCATAATCACTACAAATTATCTCAAGTTTTTCTTTTAACTATACATTCAATCTTTTCATTTATGGCTGATTTATAACATTTATATTTGGAACGTATGGGAACATTCATTCATGGGGGAACTATTGAGTCTACATGACTCAGAAAGTTAATGAAGTGGACAGAGGCAGATGTACTATAAAGAAGCTTAAGCATCTGTATCTAATTTTATAATCAATTTTTATTATTTTTCTTAAAGAAGACACCAAATTAGTTTAAGTTTCAAGTCTCACCATCCCAGATCTGCCCTGAAGGCTGAGTATGCTGTAAATGAGATATTTCCTCATTCCTCAATTATCAGAAATTAGCTTGCCAAGGATCTTCTTGTCTCAGTGTGTGGGCATCTAGAGGTCGTTATGCACACAGACTAAAGGTTTTAGCTGTAAGTTTTCAGCAAACCACAAGCTCTGCTAGGAATCCTCCCTTCCCAGGTGGGGCGTGGCATTCTCCTGCCTCAACAGGGAACATGACACCTTCAGGGCCAGAGACCACAGAGCTATGTTGGCACTTTGATAGCTCCATTTCCCAAAGAACACCTGAAGCCATGGCCATCTGAAGACAGCTCAAGTGGGAAGAGAACTGGGTGGATGAGGTTTAAGTTCATTATACGCAGAAACTGAAGTGGCTTATTTGTAAGATGATTTGAAATAATAAAACTGAACTTGAGTCATGCTAGTGGTGTACAATACGACTCCAGGTTTCCAAGTATCACTATTAGAAATAAGCAATACCTTAAGAGTAACTGGTATGAGAGAGGCAAAAGAGAGATTATTCATCATTTTAGGTTAAGTGTTGACTTTGATAGATTAAAAAATATATGGAAATCAAAAGATAAAATGTTTGACTTTGCAGCTCTGGAGTTAGTCAAATGTTAAGCAGATAATGGGAAATCATCAGCAGACAATTGATTATTCACAAAATTAGTAATTAGGGATGAAAAACTATGTGTCAAGAATAGATATGATAGGTAAAAGAAGAACTCATGGAGGACCCTTGAAAAGAACACTGAGAGAATTTAGATAACAGTTAAGCGTTAAGATGATGTGATTTCAAGGAAGGCATAGTCAGTAGCACTTAGAGAAAGATTGAAGTCTCTGCTGAATTTCCCAGCACAGAGGCCCTTTGTGACCCCAGTGAGAGGAATTGCAATCTGGGGACAGGCACCAGATTACACTGGATGGAGTAATAAATTGGAAATAAGCAAGTATAGAGACAGTCAGTGATGACTTTTTCTGGAAGTTTGACTGTTCAGAAAAAGTGAGAAATAGTGCAACATCTGGAGGAGGGTTTGAGGTCAAGGGAGGGCATATTTCCTGTATGTAACTTTGCTTACCTGATTTTTTGTATGATAGAAATAATTTAGGGGAGTTTAAGCTGAGAAAAGAGTCAGTAGGAGAGGAAAGTCTGAAGACTGAAGAAACAAAAGTGATTACTGTCACATTTCTGTTTATGGCTGACAGTAGGAAATTTAGGGAATCACCTGTTCACAGCCTCTGAGTAAACTGAGTAAATATAATCCTGGTGGAATGTCAATGTCCCAGGCTGACTATGAAGACTCACTCCACTGGTGAAAGTCAGAGTGTCTGCCTAGGGCCAGTAGGTAGTGTGTGGGTTCTTAACTTCGTGCAGGAAAAATTTCACCACACGAATCCAGATGAATTTTAGAGGACACTTATTAAAGCTGAGGGGAGTGAAACAAGAATGAGCTGGGAAAATGAGCCTAGACTTTGGCTCACTAAAAAGGGGGCCTTGGGGACAGGTTCAGGGGGGGTGCCTGGGATGAACTGCCACTGCCCATCGCTGCCCTGGTGGCAAGCCTCATGGGGTCCCATAAAGTCTAGGCAATGCATGCCTGTGGGAAAAGGGTGGGAGCCACCAGCTGGCTCCTAGGAAGGAGAGCACATGCAGAACCTTTGTTTATAGGGGTTTTAAAGGCTGGGCACTTATGGGAGGTCTTAGGGGAGGATTCCAATAGAATATTCATCAGCTTTATGCTGGTGTATCAAAATGAGATTTCTTCTCTTAATTTCATCAGTCTTTTGGTGTTGCTGGCAAATAGCACTAATTGGATTTCTGAGTAGGGTGATTTAAGCTATTTACCCTCTCTGGTTGGGGAGGTGATGTGTAAACCACTTACTCTTAAGTGTCCCTGGTTTAGGGAAGATAAGATTTTCTAGATGGCTGCTCACTACTGTTTAACTATCCGGTCTCAGTTTCCCTATTCTGATAGTCCTGGCTTACTGGCCTGTCTCCAGAGTATTCTCTGTTTGGATTCACTGACCTATTTATGCATTTGACCTTTTAGTGTCCAGCTCTTTTTTCAAATTTGCATTTTTTTAATTTCCTGAAATCTGATATCTAACCCATAGCTGATATAAAATGCCCTCAGGGCTCTGTGTTGTGTGTTCTTGTTGGATGGTCTCTATTTTAGTAGATCTTCCTGGTCTTTCATTGCAAGATATACCTCCTAGATTCCTACTGCTCAGCTAGGATCTCTTTCTGGCAATTTTGTATATTGTCAACTACGTCCAGAGGTGATTAAGTCCACACAAATTCTGTTCCCGTACACACTTTAGAAAATGTCTTAGAAGAGCTTTTCTATTTTTTTTTTTTACTTTTTACTTTAAATGCTTTTAAGCAGTTTTAAAGTACTGTTAATGTCTCTTTTCTCTTTTTATGAGCCACAAGCATACATTTCTCATAGAATCATGAAAAATAAATGTTATTTTACTCTTAACATTGCATACTTCTCATATTACTGGAATGCTAATTTCTCAGCAAGAAGTTTTTTTGATAGATATTTTTAAAGCTTTTATACATAAGAAAAGCATCAGAGTCAGCAAGGTTTATAAAATTCATGAGACTAACAATTGCTAGAACATGTGTATAATATCTTTTACCATCATTGAAATCAAGAAGTATATAAATTAGAATAGAACATATAATACATAAAATTAAAATGTAAACTTAAAAATGTTGTTGATAACCCTTCTTCCCACTAATTTACACAATTAGGCAATTATGTTTCCCCTTCAAACATATGAGACTGGTTTCTAAATGTAGAGCCAGATGTAATCCCCTCCAGAAACAGTACTTTCTCAAACTTATCTTTCAGAATGAGAAGTTAAATGTGAGTTATGTACTAAACAGTGAGAATTTCATCACTATAAACTGAAGTTTAAATTTTATTTGTTATTTGTCATGTTCTTTAAGGATTTCATGAGAGGTAAGGCAAATGATAAGGGTTTTTTTTTTTTTTACCCTAAATAATATAAAATGTAAGTTTTTTAGGAAGACAGAAGCAACTTGAATATCTTACTTTAAAAAAAAGAGAAATAAAAATAAATGGAAGGTGTTTGATACAGCTGCCACTATATAAGAAACTTTAAAGAAGGGGAAACAGGTTATTTTGACATTTTCTTCTTAATAAGTATAAGAAATAACATTGATAGCAATCTATGGAAAGCGGTTATTCTAAAAGTTCTGCCTATACTAAATTACTGTGAATTAAAAACGAAGAAAAGTGTATTGACGTGAGAGACACATTGATGGGCTTCCTCCAGCACATGCCCTTACTGGGGCAAGGAATCGAATCTACAACCCAGGTACATACCCTTGCCTGGGAATCAAACCCAAGACCCTTTGGTGTGTGGGCCGACGTTCTAACCACTGGACAAACTGGCTAGGGCTAGAGATCAGTTGGTTTTGATCTCATCCCCTCCTACCTTTCTTCCTGACAGTCACAACAAACTTCATCCTAGGGGCTTTCAGTGGGCCTCATGCTCAAAGAACCAAGTCAGAGTACTCTTGCTATCATTGTCCCATATCTTATATGAGAAAGGAACATAATACTAAAATAGAGGGGAAAATATACAATATCCCAGCCTAATAGTATAACATTGAATAGGATGCAGGCACTCCCATACATGAGGCTATGTAGTCACAGTTGACCACATTCTTTTCAGGATTTTCCCCATATGCACCTGCAGATGTAACCCTAGGAAACAAGAAAGATATTTCAGTAGTGTAAAATCTCTCCTATGCATCATTTAGGAAAATTGAACAGGATTAAGTTTCTTAGGTGGTACCAAGCAACAAGTTCTCATTTTCACAGAGTTCTTTTATGCTATAAGTCAAGACAGAGATTCACAGCCACATAAGACTCAGGGTAGCACCATATGTCAATAGGAATACAAGCTTGGTTTGGGGCTTCCAGCTAGCACTGGTAATGTGACAGGCTTTGATTTATGCTCACAGTCCAATCTAGCACTGAGCAAAATATAAATGTGGCCAAAGATTTCATTTAGACTATTTCCTCTTTCTCTGATGTTCAGGGACCCAGTGCCTTCATGCTCATCTACTTCCCCTTCCCTACTGACTCCAACCCAACCCTGCAGTCCAGCACTGTATTCTGTGTTCTTTGGTTTATCAATTTCCTCAGTAAAAAAAACACAAAAGAAAAGTGAAATCCTATTGTAATAATATGATTTTAATCTAATTTTAATAAATAAAAAGGTATTATTTAGAGATTTTTTTAAATATATGTCATTTACATTGCAAATTTATAATTTATCATATCAATAATCAGAAAAACAATACATAAGTTGCTTCCCATGGAGAAAATGGGATCTATAAAACAACTACAACTTCACTAAGTTTTCTTTAGTTTTAATATTTTATTTAATCTGATACATCCAAAATATTATTTCAACATATAATATAAAAACTATTGAGGTATTTTACATTATTTTTTGCACTGTTTAAAAAATCTGTTTATTTTATACATATAACACATCACAATTAGGTCTAGTTATATTTCAAGTGCTTGATAGCCTCATGTGGACAAGGGTTACTCTCATTTTTCAAATTTTATTGAATGAAAATAGACAAAGTCAATCAATCTTCATATCTAGAAAATGATGGACATGGAAATATGTAGAGAAAGTGGCTCCTCAATGTTCCATTATGCAATATCAAAAGGGTTTTAGTCTGTAGAAATGAAACCCTTCAGTCATAGTTTCAGCTGCCACAGTTCATAATGATAACATACTGTGGATCTGGTCTTGAATATCAAATTATAAAGGAAAATCACTCCTCCACTCTCCTCTGCTCTCAGTACTCTAACTTCACTTTTGTCACTTCTGCTCACTAAATGTAGGGTAGTTTTTTACACATCAAGCAATTTTGGGACGCAGCAGGTGTTTTACAATTTATTTCAATTCTGACACTATATACCCAGAGTCAGTGTCAGACCCACCATCTCCTATTGGTATATAGCAACATCCAAATTCGCACTTTCTGCTTTATGTCTACTCTCCCTTCTTATCCCGTATTAAGCAAAATTCTCCCCTTCCTCTCCTCTTCATTCTTCATAACAACTCAGATACCTCATTCCCCATACCATACCCAATATTGTTCTCTATATTCTAATGTAGTGTCTGCTAGATATGTCTTATTAATTTGAATCTGACTTCATGAATAGTTTAAAAATGTATATCTACAATCTGCTTTCTGCTAATCCCATATACAACATTTACTTTCAAACTCAAAGCCATTTGACTCCACCTCAACATAACGAGGACTATTTGTCTTTACAACTAAGCCCATACTTTTTCACCTTTATAGCAAATATGACCATTCTTCCTCTTTAAACCAGGGAAATCTTTAATTATTGGCTCAGTCCTTTGATTTCAAGATCCTGAGAAGGCTGAAAGGGTAATTCCAATGTAACCCTGATGTTTGGGGGGCTAGCAATTTGAATCTGTGCAGTAACCTAATGTACATTCTTGATAACCTATAATTAAGTCACTCCCCTTTTTCTCCACAATCTGGTCTTGCAAGACCTGTTACCTAAATGCTCACATTTCATAGAGACCATAGACCATGAACCCTGGAGGGGGTTATCAGTGCTGGCGCCAGGCCAGGCCCTTATATATGATCTCAAGATCCCCATCACAACCTACGGGGCTTTTTGCAAGCCCATGAAAGGTCCGGAAGTCCCCATCCATATTTGGGGGAATAAATAAATCAAAAGGGGATAAAAGAAGGGCTTCCACCATATTGGTTTGCTCAGATGCTGGACGCAACTCCTCTGAGACCGCCGGCGTAATAAAGCTGTGTAACTCCATTTCTCTAAGCATCGCTTGAGTTTCTTCAGACTTCTACAACAGTCCAAAATGTATATTATACTTTATGTACATTAGAAGACCATAAGATGTTTTGAGATTTATCCTATTATTTCTACTGTTGTGATTAATAAAAAGTATGTATCTAAGTAAAAAAAATATGGAAATGAATATGCATAATTCTCAATAATCATTGTATTACCTTAAAGGATTATAATTACCTTGATTTGCAACCTGTTTCTATCGACTCTAGTCAATTAAACATTCTCTACTAGTATCTACTGACTTAAAAAAAAAGAAGACTACAGGGAGGGGAGTAAGCAGAGAGCATATGTTTAAAATGTTTGCTTTATCTCCTGTCTTCAAAATGCTACCCTTTCCCCAAGCACTTTGTATACTTTCAGAGGCAAAGATTCTTGAAAATTGCCTATACTCACTGTGTCTACTCCTTTACTTCTCATTCTTTTTAAAACCCAATTCAGTCTGACTTCTAGTATCTTAGCAAATTGCTTTGGAGAGAATCACCAATGACATGCACTTTTTCCAAACTCACTGTTTATTTTACAATCCTCACCTTCAGAGATCTCTCAGATTACCATTCTTTTCTCCTGGGTTTCTAATCTCCACTACTCGCCCCCCACCCGCCGTGTGTGTGTGTGTGTGTGTGTGTGTGTGTGTGTGTGTGTGTGTGTGTGTCTCCTTTATCCTGTTGTCTCTCCAATTGTTCTTCCTCAATTTACTTTTACAAAGACTGCCTTTGAATGCTACCTTTGAATCCACTTCTCTTCTCATTTCATATTTTCACCTCAGGGGATCTCATCGAGGACCATGGCTTTACATACCATTTAGATACTGATGAGTCAGACCTTTCTATATCAAGCCTTATTCTCTTCTCTGGGCTATCAACTTGGTGTATCCCTAGAATGTCTCACAGACATCTCAAATGAACATACCCAAAACTGAACTACCAGTCCTGCCACTCTTCAAGTTTTCAGCATCTCTATAAATGATACCCACACCCATTAAGTTCTTTAAACTAGAAACCTAGGAGTCATTTCTAATACTACCCCCCACCTCCACTCAGTAAACTCTATTCCCTGAATATATCTTGAATCTATTTTCTCCTGTCTATCATCACTATAGCTTCTTAATTCAAATGATCGTATTTTCTTTAGCAGTACTAGAAAAAGAGCCTCCAAAATGGTTTCCCGGCCACCATATTTGCCCAACTCCAATCCATTGTATTTATAAACTATTCAAAACAATATTTTTAATGAAATTATGATCTTGTCATTTCCCAGTGTGAAGTCATTAAATAGCCCTCATTACATTTAAGTGAAATACAAACTCCTTAACGTGACCCTCAAGACCTTGCATGATATTAAACTTGCCTCTCAAATCACATTGACATTCTTCCAATAGTTTATATATGTCAGCACACAGGCCTTCATTCAGGTCCCTAAATATACCAAGATCATTTCAGCACAGGGCATGTTTTTCTCTTTGATGGAAATTTCGTTCTCCATTTTCATGTGGCCAGATGCTAGTCATTTTATGGTCCTCACTATATCACCCAAAATATATATTTATCAAAGAAGTGGGCCTCTTCACAGATTATTCTATATCACAGCATCCTGCTTTTTCCTCTATTCCATTTATCACAAATTATAATTGCAAATCCATTTTGTGGCTTAACGGTCTACAAGCTATCTTCTACACTGTAGGCCCCACTGGGGCAGAGTCCTAACTAGAACAATCTCTGCACTCCAAACATCTAGCAATTTGCTGGGGACATATGTTCAACAAATACATATATTCATACCTTTGTATAATTTAAAATGCATTTTATATATAACTTATCACCAAATGTTGATGGCATTTCCCAATAACTAAAAATTCACAAATATGGGGAAAATACCCAAAAAAGGGAAAAACACTGTGAACACTATTGTAAAAATATATGATCCAAATATTCAAGGTATTTCAATGATCTACAGTTTTTACATGAACATGACAAAAACTGAGAATACAGAAAGAATGTATATTAGTCTAGTGTACAACTTAAATGGAAGGTTGATATAAAATCGCCCTACAAGAAATTTAAATTACTGATTTTGTCACTAGATATATAGACACACATGATTGAAATTCAAGAAACATGCAATTATCTCTCTGAGGTAATGCCCAAATAATATACTGGGCATGTAGGACAACTTTTGAAAGGTTGGATATTTTTTCTAAAACTTTTTACTGGAAACAAACTTACTAGTAGAATTTAGAGATTAGCATCTGCATATGTAAATGATGGGAGCAGATACCAAATGCTAAAGCAGTAATAAAAGTGTTAGAAAAAAAAATCTTTAGCAGGAGATAGAGAAAACTGAGTACAGTTTAGTATCATGAATCCTAATTTATAGAATTTGTCAGAAGTTATAAGGTGCATCCTTTGGGTCCTATTCCCTAAAATTAAATGGAAAAAGTTTGTATTTACTTGCATTTTTCTTGGGAGAAAAAAGTAAATCTTAGCTTTCTTTAAATTCTCAACTGAGGTTTGTGACCTAAAAATAGGTCAACAACAACCATGACAACAAAACCCCAAGTATCCTAAGACTTAACTACATTGGCTTTTATGAAGGATGTGAGTAACCTCATTTCATCCAGTAGGAAACACCTTTCACACCCATTTGTTGATATTCTTTCTTTTTTTTCTGAATTTTTCACAAACCCTTTTTCTTTCCTCCTTTTATTTTCTTTTAGAAAACTATAGTTCTTGCAGTTTTTGTTGTTATACCAAAACACAATGAAGATTCTGACTCTGTGATGTGGAATTAGGACAACTTGGAAGTGACTTGATCAGTGTTGATAAAATAATACAGAAAATATAAAGGGGATTTTGGCTAACATTCTAGTCACTAAAAAAATATTCTAGCCATCTATTGTTTAAGTAGAAAAGAGCCAAATTAGTAGTAAAAAACAAACAAACAAACACAAAACTGTAGGAAATAAATTAGGATACTACTGCAGAGGGTAATTGAAAGTTCTATTTTAGCACTAAGTATGCTCTCTCAGTCCTGATACTTACTAAGGTCTCTGTAGGAACTTATAATGATTGTGTGAAAAATGACTCCTCAGGGGATAGTCAAATTGAGTGATCAAGGTTCAGTCCAGGATGGAGGCATTGCTGGTTTCAGTTGGAAATTTCTGGCCTCAAGCTTTCTTTTTCACAGTTTTGTCCTTCATAGTTCAATTCAGTTCTCTTCCTATTTCTTATTCCTGGGCTCCTCAGTGCAGTTGATCACCTGTTCTTTATTCAGTCTGCACATATATACTGAGTGCCTACAAGATGTCAACAATATGGCAAACAAACTACAACTAGTTTTGATAATTATAATAACAACAGGAATCACAATAAACTAACACTTAATGAGCACTGCCTATTCTCCAGGCACATGTATTACCTTAATCTTCCTACAAGTAATGTGTCAGTCTCATTTTTTTGATGAGGAAAATGAGCCTCAGAAAATAAGGCAAGATCTCAGCCTTATGAAACAAACAGTGTAGTGGGGTGGTTTTTAATAAACAGATTCATAACAAAATTGGGTACCAAAATGATAGGCAAATCAATTGGTTATTAAAGAGAGGGCAACAAAAGGATACAGTAAAGGCAAGCAGAGGAGCAGGGTACAAAGATGAGAAAGAGGAAGGCATGATTGGTGTTGCTAGAAAATATGGCAGGAGGTAGAGCTAAGAAGCAAGACACAATGTTGGAGAAGCATCCAAAAGTTCAATTACACATGTATGCCCTCCCAAGAGGTTTAGACTTCATCTCTGCACTTAATGGGTGCATAGCTAATGATTAACAGAGGCTCTTACTTAGGAAAGGTATATTTTTAGATTATAATTATTTAATAATCTACCTGGTAGTTGCCTGGATAATAGATTTGAGGGAGATAATACTGGAGAGAAAAAAATGACAGGAGAATGTTGAAGTCACCCAGGTAAGAGGTAATGCAGTCCCAAAATAGGACATGGCATCAGAGATGAGCTTGATGAATAATTAGACATAAATCCCAAAGCCTGATTCTGTATGGTGAAATAGATGCTGTGTTCTTGACTTTAGACTTATTCTTTAACTGCAAAATTCCCTTCCTCTTACAACCCTAGACAAATGTGATCCTAAACCTGGAGTGTTTACTGGGTTATTTGTACCTGCATAAGCAAACTTCTGCAGAAAGTTTGCTTTTATTCAACTAAAGAAAAAATTATATGAAAGTTTTTAGTTACTGAATTTGCCTTACAGTAAATAAATAAATATAAAATTATAAATTTTTCAAAGAGAATAAGGCAGAGTTTATAAATTAAAAATCAATGCAAATAAGGCATTTAAGATAAAGCTGAATAAAATATAAAGAAAATTAAAGGAATTTATATTTTCTGATACTAAAGTTGGGCATATTCTAAAATTTTGGAAACAATCTCTAGATTTTTTCAGGCAATGGAGGTAAAAAGGAAACTGAGTCAATGATTATGCTTTAGGAGGGTTACTGATAAATTGGAGACACAAATAAAAAGTTATGTGATATACATCTAATTTATTTCATCCTGAAAAAAAAATGGTTACAAGAGCTGTTTCTAGGAACAGAGTAGCATCATTGGCATAAATAGTGTGTGAGCTAGACATGACTGCTCTTAATAAATAAAAGCCATATTGGAAATTAGACAATTAAAATTGTAATAAAATGTAAACTATATATGTAATTCTACATTTTTCAGTTGTCACACCAAAGAAGTAAAAAGAAACAGGTGAATTAATTTTAACTATATATCTTATGTTACACAATATACCTAAAATATTAACATTTCAATATGTAATTCATTTAAATTATTGCCTGGATATTTACACACATTTTTTACCAAGTCTACATGTGCAATTTATACTTACAGCACATCTCAGTTTGGATTAGCAACATTCCCAGTGTTCTGTAGCTCAGTTACTAGTGACTACAATATTAGCAGACACAAGGTATGAAACACAAAAAAAAACTATACTTTTTAAAGAGGAAAATAATTCTCCTTTAGACAAATGTGTGAGAATATTATTATTTTAACTACTCACTTAATAAGTCCTTATTGATTTTATGCATTCATTTAACAAATGCTGTTAAGCCTTTAACATGCGGAAAGCCCTGTGACAAGGCAACACTCACATGATTTATAAAGAATCTTGTCCACATAATGATTACAGGTTAGCAGCATGATATCTTCCATACATCCATCCATCACTCATTCAATTTGCATAAATGAAGTATATGTAGATATATATAAAGAAATAGTTACCATAAAGCACAATAAATGCTAAGATAGAGACTTGTGCAAGTCACTAACTACTATGAAAAGGAGAGAACTGACATGAGTGAACATCCATAGCAATAATGTACTAACGTGGGCAAAGACATAACTTACAAATTAATATGGTATGTCTGAGACTATTCATAGTTTTATATGATTGGATAGTGGGATTAATAAGGGGAAGATAGCAGAAAATGAAGGAAGAAATAAAAATGGAGACTAAACTACAAAATGCCTATAGGCATTACTCAGGACTTTTGACTTTATCTTATAGACTTGGGGAACTATAAAAACACATCATTTTATTGGTTTAAAAATTTAACTTTGTTGAACATTTAATTCTATGGAAAAATGGATTGCAGTGAGATCAAAACTGGGGAAAGAATTACTGAACATTGTAATTGGGGGTTTTAGAAAAGAAAACATACTAAAGACCTCTCACAATCCAGGGAATTTTAGAACAGAAAAAAGAAAAGTCAGGAATTCAAATCATTATGCACTGAAATGTATTATGCATTGAATTATATTTTTAAATGAATATTTATTGTGTACCTACAATATGAAAAAGACTTTTCCAGGGTGAGGAATATAGTAATAATAAGACAAACAAAATCATATACTTTATGGGGAGCAAAATTTAATGATATCAATGTGCAATTTTAAAATATTTAAGTCCATGAAACAATGAAATGGGATCAATTATTGAGAGTGAATATGAAATATTGGCACTATAGTTAGGCTGAATAGAGAAGGGATAGCAGAAGTGGCTGATGTTTGAACTTAGACTTGATTAACAAGGAGACAGTCAGGGTCAAGTGCCTCAGTGGAGAGCAAAGGGCAGTGGCCCAGAAAGAATGAGCTTGAATGTTCAAAGAAGAGAATTATGGCCTGGATCAAAAGGGGCTTGTGGGAATGTGATACTAGTATATGTGTGGTAAAAGAGGTGGGCAGAAGCCCTATTAATAATGATAGCCTCGTAAGTAAGGTAAGTCTTTGGCATTTTATTTATTGCAATCAGAATCTAATGGGGAATCGCTACTGAGGTAGTGATGGCATCATTCTTAATTATTACAAAGTTGCTCCTTGCTGCTCTGTGGATAATGAATGGGAGATAGGCAACAATGGGAACACAGGCAATGGTAGTGATGGAGGATGGCAGCCTAGTTGTCAGAGAGAAGTGAATTGGCGTCTACTCTCTTTTGATATTCCAAATGGCTAACACCGTATTCCTTAGTACTTCCAAACAGATGTCAGTAATCCCATTTGACCATCATCAGTTGTTCAGGATACATTGTGGAGCTGGATGAATAAGTGTTTGAGACAGCTGGAGAATAAATTGAGGTGCGGTGTAAATGAAAGAAAAGTATCCAGAAAGTATCCTGAAGTTTCCTCCAAAGCATCGGGTGAAAGTTGTTATTACTCACTCTGCAGGGAAGACTGGAGGAGGTACAGATGCAGCGGGTCGCCTGGGAATCAGGAGTTAAGGCAAGCCTCCAGGCTTCTAGTGTGAATGACTTAGAAAGGAATTGCAAGACTAGAAGGAGGTTTAGCAGCAAAAGGAAAATTGCCATTAGAAAGATATATTTCTCTCTATATATAGAAAACGTGACATGAAACGGTTATCATAGAAAAGACAATTCAGTTACAACTGGGAATGCCAATCCTGATAGCTTGGCAGGAAGGCTTTCAACCTTGACAAATTGAGAGCTTCCTATGGCAGAATATTAATAAGTTATTAATCATCCAGATGTTTAACATGAAAACAGAACTGCAAGTGAACAGGGAGGAATATAAAACACTCCCATTTATTCCCCCATCATCTCCTGGCAGGGCAGCTCAAGGCAAAAATGGCTGACTGGTTATGAGTACTGATAATGAATTTCATTATATTGTATCCCTCACCTCCTTCTCGGTTACTTTTTGCTTGGGGACCAGTTATAGCTTGAAAACAAAAGCACAGACTGGAAATGTAAGAAATGTGTATTTCCACTAGCTGATACCAAAGCTAGGTCAATGGCTTCTAGGCCCCATATCATAGACTGACTGAATCAGAGCAGCCTAAATTACATACTAAAAGTCCTTATTTTATTTTTCTTCCCAGACTTACTACACAAAAATATCCAATGCCAGGCTCAGGCTTCTGCATTGTTATTAGTTTCCCTCAGTGAACCCGATGAACACTTAGGTTGAAGCAACTGATGGTGGACAAATGGGATTACTGACATACAGTTTGAAGTACTAAGGAATATGGCTTGAGCCATTTGGAATATCAAAAGCGAGTATACTTTAAACAGAAGCTTTATATATATTCACACATAAATAATACATATAAAGCTTCTTTATATGTATGTGGTGGTTAAATGAATAGAATCATGGGGAGATTATTAAATATTTCAGTTTATAAAATTTTCATTACAGACAAAAGCTTGGACCTTAGTATTGCCCATCAGGCAGCCAAGAAAATGCTTGCATTTTCTCAGGCTACTGATCTTAATTTACTATATGGTTTTCAGTCACTCTGGGCTTCCTGGATCATGGTTGAAGGAAAAGGATACTGATAGTAATAATCCTCAACTGTAAACCATCCACCTAAAGGAACTGTATTTTTTTTAAAAAATGTGCCTACATTTGTATTTATACTAGCAATCCAAAATCAGAATTGCGTCCTCAAGAATCACTCAGAGAGAGATCAACCAAAGGACTTGTATGCATGAATATAAGCCTAACCAATGGACACAGACAACAGGGGGGTAAGGGCATGAGTGGGGGGGACGGGAGGGAAGTAATGGGGGAATAAGGACATATATGTAACACCTTAATCAATAAAGAAATTTTATAAAAAAGGACTCAGAGAAGTAATGTTTCCTGAAAATGAGATCTTTAATCAGGGAACATACATTACTTATTACATTAAGTTAAAATATATACATCCTTCAAAGTTTAGTTCAAATATTACCTTACTGGAGTTTCCCTGATTACCTTAAACTAGCTCCTTTCCCATGAACGGCAGAGTTTTTCTTTTCTCCACTAAAGATGCACCATTGACACTTTATACATGCCTGCATTATTCTTCTGTCAAATAGTCCTTTATCTGTCTTCCCTGCTAGATGTAGTGCAACTTCTCCTACAGTAGGTTTTTCATTAAAGTATTCTGATGGAATTAAATCTAACACTAGGCAGTATAAGTACTATAAATGCCAGAAGTTTGCTTTCATCAATGCAACATAGTTGTGAAAATGTGATCGTCAAGAGACAGACCGTAACCAGCAATAATAAAGTTAGCTGAATATCTCAGAGTCTTTGAAAGGTCAAGGACAAATCACAGATGGCACCAATATCTATTAACATGAGTCACTCTAACTGAACAAGAACTTAGGTGAATGGAAAAGCACTTCCCAGACAAATCAATCTTTTTAGATGTATTGGTTCAAACAGATACCAATTCTGTAAATGCAAAGCAAATAATTCTCAAATACACATGTTTATGGCAAAAAGACATTGAGGATTGACTCTCAGCATTATAAGAACACAGATGAATATAAAGGAAGCCTGTGAAAGGAGCAGTTACAAAGGATGCTTTAGAAAATGTGATCTAAACTTTAGAGTCCAAAGAACAACATTTTATGGTCTGTGATTTTGATTGTTTCTGTATGTTTCAGTGAAAAATTACCTAAGCCCATTTGAAACAGTTATTTGTGGGGCGCAATTCCATGTCATTTTAAATAAAGTTAGAGGGTGATGAGATATGTGTGTGCCATCATCACTAAGGTCTTCTCGTCATGATTGCTAATAGGTGTGGGACAGTTTTAAATGCCATGCTTCACAAAGCAGCTAACAGATGCATTGGTCTCAGGGCTTTCCTTCCTAAATTGAATTTCTGTCAAGAAAGCAACAGAAACAAATCAGACAAAGCCTCTAAGACAGGCCAGGATTTCAAGGTGCATCTAGAGAGAATAATTCCCCCACACTGTCATCAACATACATTCACACAAGACTTTTTCTCTTGTCTTTATTAACTATGGATTTCTTAATTACATCACTGTGCAGTCATTCAGATTACATTATTAATACCAATGACAAATGCTTCATGGGCTATCATTCCTTCAGTGAGCCAGCTGAACTTGATAATGGTGCTCATAAACAAATACAAAGCATATTATTTACATACTAGAGACCGGGTGCATAAAAATTCATACACTGGAGGGGAGGTCCCTCAGCCTGGCCTGTCCCCTCTGACAGTCTGGGAGCCCTCAGGGGTGGGAGGTGACCTGGCGATCAGGGGAAGGCGACGCCCCCATCACACCTCTGCTGCTGCTACTGCCAGCAGTGCAAGCCTCAGCCGGCCCTGGTTACCTGAGCCTCGGGCGGCCCTGGGCGGCTGGGAAGCCGCCATCCGAGGCTTGCCTGTACCTCGGGGCGGCCTTGGGCGCCTGGGGGGCTGAGGGCGGGTCCGGCCACACCACATGCCTGCAACCCCCTTGGCGGGGCTGAGGGGACTGGGGGACTCCAGCGGGGCTGAGGGGACTGGGCACGGCTATCTTTGTGATGGTGTGATGGTCAATTTGCATATTCCCTCTTTATTAGATAGGATATGCTAACCAATATGAGTGCGTGTGCGCGCACACACATACACACACACAGTGACCAAGTATAAGAACTGATAATATTTCAAAATATTTTTTATGCTTTTATTAATTTCAGAGAGGAGAAGGTAGAAGGGGAAAAAGATAGAAACTTCAATGATGAGAATCATTGATCTACTGCCTCCTGCACTCCCCCTACTGGAGATTGAGCCTGGAACCCAGGCATGTGCCCTGACCAGGAATCAAATTGTGACCTCCTGGTACATGGGTCAATGCTCAATCCCTAAACCACAACAACCAAGCTAAAAGATGTATTTTAAAGTTCATTATGTTGTTGTAAAATTGGGTTGTATTATCTTAGAAAAACAAAATTATATAGAATGTCAAATTTTTTATTCTAGCTCCTAAAGTCTCTTTAACTCACAATATAACTAAAAAGACGAACAACATCATCATATACATTAGTCAAATTTTAAAGTACAGTCCTCATGGAAAAACGCATTTAAAGAAGGGTAGTGGCAACTCCTCATCCCTCTTACCATACACTTACCAGACCACTCATTCATAGCATTAGTGGGATCCTCTTATTCACCATTCTCACCCACATAGTTAAAGCAGCAAGAGCTTTTAATTCAAATTAGAGATAATAATAAGTATGTTTTATGCATAAATTAAATAATAATACCTAGAGAACTGACTTCAATATGAAAGGACAACATCTAATTCTATGTTCACTGTTCAACATATCATTTTTATTTCTAAAATAAAAGCTTACAGGAATAATAATTTATAGAGATTTAATGCCTTATGGAGATTTAATATTTAACTTTCTGTAAGTTAATCACTCTTCTCTAGTCCTCACCAAATAACTGTCTTGCTAGTAGAAATAATTTTACATATGTTGAAGAAATAATTTCTGAAACATCTATGTGGAAAATGGCAACTGTGTATCACTGGGATTCTTGCTCTGCAATTATAAAACCAAGGACATAATGCATATCTGAATAATGTATTATGCTTTCCATCCAATCCTTGATTATCAAGTCTTAGAAAATTTAAAACAGAGTTCAGATAAAAAATTTCTTACCCTGGGGTAAAAAAAATTCTGTCTCTGGAATCCAAATGAGACACATTCCAAAATTAGATTTTTTAAAAATTGCAGTCTCTACATTTTAATAGTATTACAATCTCCAGTTTTATGTCCATAATCAAATTTTATGACAAAATTATAAGACTGATTATTTTTGCGCTAATAAAAAATTCTAACATATATGTAAGCAAAAATCACTCCACTCATATTTTTTAGCTTTTACTGTAAAACTCACTCACTAATTACCTTGTCTTACAAATAAATTGCATAAAAGTAAAAACTCAAATTTATGAAATGTGATATTGAATGAAGGAAGGAAAAGTGACTGCATCTCAAGCTTCCTGCTGCCCACTGTGTGCTTGTTTGGATATATATATATTATTCATATATAAATTATGATTTCTTAGGAATTCTCTGTTTCACCTGGTTGAGCACATTATTATATATATATAGCGTAATACAGTTTAAAATCTTCTCTAAAATGAAGGCTATATTCTACTTAATATATTTCAAGTACAGTAAACCTAAAAAATTATTTGAAACTTATTTTATCCTTAGAGTAAAAATTCTTCTCCTTTCCTCTAGCATTCCATTATTATAGTAATTCCCATAATAGGCATACTAGTCCATTAATAGTAAACTATTAGCATTTAAATATAACACAAATTTAAGAGGGACATTAATAGCAGAACAGAATCATTTTTCTGAACCTAACAAAATTATTATTTTTAAATAAAAGCAATATATGGAAATGGTTAAAAAATACAGAGAGAGGAAAAGGTTCAGAGAACCTTATAATTAAAAGCTATAATCCCCTAATTAACCTCCCTACTCTAAGTCAAGCTCATCAGATCCATGCACTTTGAATCCTTTCTGTTGTTAGTTCTCCATAGCTGCAAACAATAAACCATAATTTTAAAAATATATTTTATTGATTTTTATAGAGAGGAAGGGAGAGGGATAGAGAGTTAGAAACATTGATGAGAGAGAAACATTGATCAGCTGCCTCCTGCACACTCCCACTGGGGATGTGCCCGCAACCAAGGTACATGCCCTTGACTAGAATCGAACCTGGGACCCTTTAGTCCGCAGGCTGACGCTCCATCCACTGAGCCAAACCGGTTAGGGCAAACCATAATTTTTTTTTTAAATGTGAACATATATGCTCATTTTTATTGGGTTATTTAACATCAGCCACTGATATTCTGCTATACTAGGTTAATATTTAGTTCACTTAAATCATGCTCCTCTTTCCAATATAGTGATATTACCATTGTAAATTACCCTATTATTTGTACTTATGTATTTGTAAATACCATATCTAAATCCCCATTTTTGTTATGTCAATTATTGATGGTGTATCTTGATTTTCTAGTTTTTACAATGAGCATATTAACTTCTCAACCCTTCAACTTCCCCATTTTCTAATTTGTTACTGTCATTTTATTTTTTTCAAGATTAATAACATTTATAGAATGTTCTATAACCTCAGCTGAAAGGCTATCTGCTCAGACGTATCCCTTAGAATTCAAAGTATCACTCCATAAAAGTGGAGGAAGTTACAATCTCTTTCAGCACCTTCCTCACCCCAATATTCTGTTCTGAGATGGTAGTCACATCCTTAAGGGGAAACCACCTTGTTGCATGTACTACATGTTGAAAAAATAATCAAATAACTTGAGGATGTTTAGAGACTTTATCCAGAAAATGTTAGAGATTGAGAGGGAAAAATTAAAAATAATATTTTAAAAATTCTAGTAGGCTTTCATGTGTAAACATAATTTCTGTCTGGCACCAAGGGAATGAGATAGCAACAGAACGATTCATGTTTTGATGTAGGAAGCAGAAATTAACAGAACCAATCAAGATTAGAACTCAAGAGATTTAAACATTGGCTGAATGACCACTTAGCAAATATATTGCCAAAAGGCATTCTACAGAAAGTTCATGAAATAATAATTTTAATAGAACCTAGTTCTTTGAAATCAGAATGCAAAAGAGTATCAAAAGAATAATAAATTTTATTCTGAAAGCCCACATCTATAATTACAATGTGACTATTCAAACATGGTTTTACTTGTAAATATCACAAAGTTTAAATAATTAAAAAATAATCAACAATGACAGGCAGTAGCTTCTATTAGTATTACCATGTTTTGAAATACACATTGATCATCATATTGATTACTCATTGAGATACTGACTGTCTTTAGCTGGTTATTTTTAAGATAAAACTCAGGAAATAACTTTGACTTTTCCCCTAACTGCTGAAAAGGAATTCAGATGGAAGACCTGATCCAGGAAGGGAGATATCATCACATATAACAACTAGAGGCCCAGTGCACGGATTCATGTAGCAGTGCAGTCCCTCATCCTGGCCAGTGGGGATCAGGCCGAAACCGGCTCTCTGACATCTCCTGAAGGGCCGAGGGGTTCTGGATTGTGAGAGGGCACAGGCCAGGCCGAGGAACCCCACCATTGCACGATTGGGGCTGAGGAAGGGCCCCAGGAGGGCTCCAGGGCATGTCCGGCCCATCTGGCCCGGTCCTGATCCGCCAGACCCCAGCAGCAAGCTAACCTACCAGTTGGAGATTCTGCCCCCTGGTGATAAGTGCTCATCATAGTGACTGGTCAAACGGTCGAATGAATGGTCAGACACTTAGCATATTAGGTTTTTATTATATAGGACTAGAGACCCGATGCATGAAGAATCGTGCAAGAATGGGCCTTCCTTCCCCTGGCTGCCAGCACCGCCTTCGCTCTGGCCCGGAGCCACCTTTCAGCCTTCCCATGCTACCCAGAGGCCTGGAGCTGCTGGGGTGGTGCGGAACGTCTGCGTCATTGCCATAGCGATGACACAAGTGTTTCACCCTGCTCCCGGCCGCTAGGTGCCTGCGTATGCAAATTAACCCACCATCTTTGTTGGGTTAATTTGCATACTCACTCCTGATTGGCTGGTGGGCGTCGCGAAGGTACTATCAATTTGCATGTTTCTCTTTTATTAGTGTAGATACTTTATTACTTTGTAAACTAGTATGTGGTATAGAGGCCCATTAACCAAAGTCCTCTCTGTGTCCCATTGTTAAAGATGGCCCAGCAAACATTTGATCTTCCATCTCCCTGTGAATTGCCTTCCAACCCTTTGAAATCCCAAAACACATCCCTGCCTTTCTCCTTAGCTCCATCTTGACATATAAACCTCAATTGCCCAACATGTCCTCATGTCTCCTATTTGTATGGCATGCCTGCATGTACATCTGAAAAACACTTCTGACACTTTTTCCTGTTAATCTGTATCATGTTAATTTGATTGTTAGTTCAGCCAGAAGAACTTAGAAGGTGAGAAGAAAATTATTTTTGAACCTCATAGTCCCATTGGCTCAAACTGACTCACAGGGCCAGGTCTGATGAAATTGATAAGGGCAGAAGAATGGACTTCACATATTCAGCTTCTAGCTTGCATGGGTCAATAATACCCAATTTGAAGATCTATGAATGTGAGTAGTCCCATTTTTCACAGTGAAGCTGGGGTTCTGTTCCCATGAAGCTGGGGTGGGAGGAGGGATGCTTGCCAGTGACAGAGTCATTTCACTGTAGGAGCTTAGATGTGCAGGTTTGGTTTGCATGCATAACTATATCCTGGTCTAAAAGACACAGTGATTCATTGAAGTCTCACAGCTTCTACTTTTTCAAAATTTGAAGAAGTCCGTGTTTCATTACCACTAAGAAGCTATGAGCTATATCCCCCATATGGGTGGAAGGCCTTGAGCACTAAACAAAGAAATGATAGATTTTTAAAAAATCTTTGTCAGATCGAGGTATGGAAAATCTGGTAAGTGCTGGGGGCAGAGAAAATCGGGATGATATGATTAAAGAAGTATTTATCTGAAAAAATTTGAAGTAACAGTCTTTAAAACTTATGAAAATTATGATTTCTTAGGAATTCTCTGTTTCACCTGGTTGAGCACATTATTAATACGAATTATGTAATCCTGTCTAAAGAAAAGAACCTGAAAGAGAAATGGCTTCATTTCTCCCATGGTAACTATTAGAAGAAAATGGAAAACAGTGCTCAATAGCATTTAAACTTGAAATGCTAAGAACAGCAATTGCCACTGAGAAGGTCTGTTAGTGGCCAAATCTGGTGGCTGAAGATAAAAGTCAGGAGAGAAAAAGGAATTCCTAGATAAGAGTGCTTCTGTTTCCCAGAAACAATAGTCTCTATACAGGAATATATTTATTCTCAAAAGGATCTGACTGAAGAACTGTGGTTGAGGGAGACAGTGGCACAGAGTAGTGGTTTTAAGAATGTGGTTCTGGAGTTGACTCTTTAAGGTTAAAATGCTTAAAATCCTGGCTGTCTGATTTATAAATTGTGCGGTTTGGGGCAAATTGCTTAGTCTCTTTGCCCACAGATCCCTTAGAGGTAAAATGGTGATATTAATAGTTTCTAGTTCATTGCATTGCTGTGATAAAATCATGCAAAGCCCACAGAACAGTATTTGATTCCCAAAGGGCCTTTAATAAATCTTAGCTAAGAAAATACCAGGGATAATATGAAAAGTTTATCCTACACAGAATGTGGTGGAAATCTTGGGGACATCTAAGATATAGTGACAGTCAGAAGTATCATCTGGTTCAAACAGACCCAGCCAATTTACCACCAATCCCTCAGCAAATGACTGCTCACTCTAAGGAACTTTACAGAATTCTTGATTTCTCTCTTTCTCTGCAGTTTATCTTCATAGATCAGCTTTGATCCCAAGTGCTCTTCTTTTGAACTCGGTATGTGTATGGCATAGACAAAATTAGCCTCAGCCTCTCATTTAAGATCTCCACATAAATATTGATATTAAGTAATTGTCTAGGGCAGTGGTCGGCAAACTCATTAGTCAACAGAGGCAAATATTAACAGTACAACGACTGAAATTTCTTTTGAGAGCCAAATTTTTTAAACTTACACTATATAGGTAGGCACATTGTTATTAACTTAATTAGGGTACTCCTAAGCTGGCCTTTGCTAAAAACTCAAGGGATCAAAGAGCCGCATGTGGCTCGGAAGCCGCCGTTTGCCGACCAGGGGTCTAGGGTCAATGAAATACATCATGATCACTGAGTTTGTAGATATAACATGACACCAATTAAGATGGCTGGATATCAGAAACAACTGTAAAACTTTTTAAAAGAAGGGCACGGGATGGCCATTATCTCTCAAGATGCTAATCCAGTCGGTGTAAATTGAGACTCAGGTATGGAGATTTTAAAACATTTTGTTGGATAGTTCTGTTGGGGAAACTAGAACCACTGCTGTGAGACGATACTCTCCTACTGATAATTACAACTGATATCCATTGGTTGCTTTCCAAGTGCCAGGAACTACTCCATGTGGTTTACATGAATTCACTCATTTGACCCTCAAGTCATCTAATCCTCACAGTGATCCTAAAAGATAGGCTGCTATTATTGTTCCATTTCACAGGTGAGGAAAATGAAGCACAGGGAGGTTAAGTTACTTGCCCCAAGCAGCACAGCTAGTAAGAGGCCACCTACTGACTGCAAATGTTAGGAAGCAAAGCAATCTTTTGACATTCACTCTGAAGGAATTAGCTGAGATAAATTAGATGAGAAAAATTATCATTATTTATTATCTCTGAGGCACAGTGGGATTCTGTGTGGCACTGAAAGGAGCTTCTTGGGTCAGAGCAGTGTGCTCCTGTCAGACCCTGCCAAGACCAGGACTAAGACTGAGCAAAGACCAGGCATCTGGGGAAATTCAGGCGCCAGGAGAAAGTCATAGGAGAAAAACTTATAACATTCAAGTGATGTTTATCAGAGTCACGGTTCTTCAGGAAATAATTACTATGCAGACTGGTTGGCTCTGAGAAAGGACACCTACTCTTCCCCAAAGAGAGCTGTCCTCATTCTGGGGACTCAACTGAAGGACACAAACTTGAATGCCTTCCAGCCTGAGTCTATGGGTTCTATTCAGTAACAGCGAAAAGTAAAGCAGCTAGAGATAGCAGTACCATCTAAGTTTGTAGGAGATAAGATGGGGTGAATCCTATGGACATATACATATAATATTTATGCTCATCTGATTTTGTGCACAACAGCTGTAAAATCTTTACAGGTATTTTCAAATAAAATTATTTGCCGTCATTGTTCAGAAATAGTCAGATATATCTATTGTTATCCTGATCTGAAGCAAAACATATGCAGTTTTTTTTTTTCAGAAACACATGCATACACACACAATAATATATTTTTACCAAAATACTTAATATATGTGTGATATTTACTCTTTAACTATTTTAATTAATGTTTGTCAATATCTCATTTATCAAGAAATGGAACTTTGAGCTAATTTAAATAACAATACATTTCAACTTTTGTTGTCAATTAGTTAATAAAAATTAAGGTAAATTTTAAGCTATGTGTTTCTAAAATAGTGAAATGATTCTTCACAACAAAGATATTCTAAAAATTTATTGGACTACACCTAAGCCTTCCTCTCTAATAAAAGAGTAATATGCAAATTGACCATCACTCCAAGACACAAGATGGCCACCCCCATGTGGCCAAAGATGGCTGCCCCCATATGGACACAAGATGGCCACCACAAGATAGCTGTCAGGGGAGGGCAGTTGTGGGCAGTTGGGGGTGACCAGGCCTGCAGGGGAGGGCAGTTGGGCAGTTGGGGGGGACAGGCCTGCAGAGGAGAGCAGTTGTGGGAGGACCAGGCCTGCAGGGGAGGGCAGTTGGGGAAGGGGGGAGGACCAGGACTGCAGTGGAGGGCAGTTTGGGAGGGACCAGGCCTGCAGGGGAGGGCAGTTGGGGGGGGGACCAGGCCTGCAGGGGATGGCTGTTGGGAGGACCAGGCCAGCAGGGGATGGCAGTTGAGGGGGACCAGGACAGCAGGGGAGGGCAGTTGGGGGGGACCAGGCCTACAGGGGAGGGCAGTTGTGGGTGATCAGGCCAGCAGGAAAGGGCAGTTAGGGGTGACCAGGCCTGCAGGGAAGGGCAGTTGAGGGGGACCAGGCCAGCAGAGGAGGGCTGTTGGGTGGGATCAGGCCTGCAGGGGAGGGCAGTTGGGAGGGACCAGGCCAGCAGGGGAGGGCAGTTGGGGGGGGCCAGGCCAGCAGGGGAGGGCAGTTGGGAGGGCCAGGCCTGCAGTGGAGGGCAGTTGAGGGGGACCCAGGACTGAAGGGGAGGGCAGTTGGGGGGGACCCAGACCTGCAGGGGAGGGCAGTTGGTGGGGGAGACCAGGCCTGCAGGGGATGGCAGTTGGGAGGGACCCAGGCCTGCAGGGGAGGGCAGTTGAAGAGGACCAGGACAGTAGGGGAGAGCAGTTAGGGGCAATTGGGCCAGCCAGGGAGCAGTTAGGTGTCAATAAGGCTGGCAGTGGAGTGGTTAGGGTGTGATCAGGCTGGCAGGCAGAAGCAGTTAGGGGCAATCAGGCAGGCAGAGGCAGGTGAGCAGTTGGGAGCCAGCAGTCCTGGGTTGTGAGAGACATGTCCGACCGCCCATTTAGGCCCGATCCCACCACCGGGATCTGGCCTAAACGAGATGTCAAACATCCCTCAAGGGGTCCCAGGTTGGAGAGGGTGCAGGCTGGGCTGAGGGACAAGCCCCCCGCCCTCGTGCACAAATTTCATGCACCTGGCCTCTAGTAAGTAAATAACAACCTTGAAACTTTTAAAATTTGCTTAGAAAAATTCTAGTCTCCTAAGTCCTGCCTTTAAAATACTTTAAAAACTATTTCTAAAATTTTGTGAATTTAACATAAACTGGTGGAAATTATTTATTGGAAACCTCTTTGAGAATGAAACTAATTTCTGACTAATAAGTATGAGAAAGCAAATTTTAGAGTTAAATGTAAAGTTATGCCATGTTCACTCATACACACAAAAAAGCAAAACAAGTTATTTTATTTAACATTGTTGTGAACTATAACGTTTTGCACACTGTATAACCAGTGACAAGCATATTCAGTTTTTTGTTGTTTTTTTTTAAAAGCTCTATCATTGGTCACAACCCTTTTGAATATAAATATAGGGCAAACCTGGCCAGTTCATGCCCATGTAGGTATCATGTCACGGTCTAAAAACCATCAATTCAACATCTCACCTATTAAAAAATAATTTAAATCTTCACCAAAGGCACTAAAATGGATAACCCAAGTTGTCCATTCCTATCACATAACAAATTGTTACCTGTCTGCATTTTGCTTCCTGTAATTGGAGAACTTCCATCTCTATGTATCACTCTCACCCTAAAATGAGTTTTCTTGCTTTCAGCTGCAGCCTTCCACATCTATCTTTTCTCCTGAAAGTCATTTTCTAGACTTTCTTTTCTTCTGAAAGTCATTTTTAAAATCTCAACAAATCTACATTTGTTAACCCATAATTTGTTTAAGATAAGAAAAGTCACTAAGCCAGGAAAATAAGTGCTGTGTGTGTGTGAATATTTGCAATTGTTTCCATTGTACTACTCGTATATACAAGGAACCTTATCCTTTATGGCCTTACCTTACTGACAAAGCCGCACTAAAGCAAGTGCCCTGTGTCCACTGCTTTCAACCATTTCACATCTCCAGTGGCTGCCACTTATTTAAGGACTGCCAAACCCTGAGTCCAGGTTGTTTGGTGATGTTAAGGATGGTAGACCTGTACTGCCCAATGATAGAAGCTTGTGGCTACTGAGTATTTGAAATATATAGCTATTCCAAATTGAGATGTCCTGCAAGTGTAACATATATCCCAGATTTTGAAGACAGTATAAAAACATAATATAAAATATTTAATTGAACACATACATTTTCATTGATTAAGCATCGAAATATTCCTGCATTTGATATATTGGATAAGTTAAAATGTATACTATTGAAATCAAGTTCACCAATTTCTTTTTAGTTTTTAAAAGTGAACCTGGAAGAAAATGGAATGACATGCATGGCTCACATTTGTGGTTCAAATTAGACTCTTACTGGACAGCTCTGTAAACTATTACCACTTTCAGACCTCAGGGGCTGCAACGCAAAAACAATAGCACTTAGGGTGCTTAAGTTCATGAGGAAAAAACAAGTTGATTGTTTCCTGCCTAATAGATGGTCAGAAACAAAGCCCAGCTGGACTTTGCCTCCTCTGTAATTTTTAAACCTGGTAGAATGTTTATTAAAAGTAACACGTTTATATCTATAAAGGCATTTTTATAGTCAATTTAAAAAATACAACACTTTCTATCATGGCTACAATCATATAGGGTTCTTTTGAAGCCAGCATGTTGATGGCACAGTGCTGAGATTCTGAGGAGAGCCACATATCTATTTTCAAGTGTCTGAACAGACATATTTCCTTCAGTGGGGGCAGAGAAAAGCTTAACTCTGACTCCACAACAATTGGCTGGGTCAACAGCTGTAATCACAGTAGACATCAAGTTTTTGAGCCTTGACTTGCCAGGCAAAGGGGATTGCTCTACATGAAGGAGGTAATTTCATGCCCGAATAGCCCTGCACTATTAAATCAGAAAATTGAGTTACAGTGCTCTCGCATCATGGGACCTGCTGCAAGCAAGCCCGCCTCCAAGGAGCCTGTGATGGCATTTCATCCAGGACAAGGCAGAGGAAAGAAACACACACAAGAAGGAAACCAAACAAGATGTCTTATGTGATCAGACACTTTTGCTTAAAAATCTATTATTTTCACTCTTTTTGTTGTTTTCATAGAAAAACTCGAGCAACCTTATTATAGCTATAAAAATGTGACTTTTTTTTCTGTGAGGTGAGGCGATGGTTACTAATGTTGGTAAAACAGCTTTTCTTAATCACTGAAGCATTCTCCCCAGACCACACTTTAGCAGGGTGGCACAGTACAATGCGGTCAGTCTGCTAATATTTATTGAGATGGAAGTTGACATCACGCTTATCATTAGCATTTCAACTCCATTTTTTCGTAAATCCACTTCTACTTCTTATCTCACTTTTTACCTTTTTTTTTTTTTTTTCCTATTTATCATTGAGAATGTCTCCATTCTCTCTATAAATGCTATTGTTGGAAAGGTCAGAAAGTATAATTATTTACAGAAGAGAAACAATTTATCTCAATCCAAAATGTTTCCAATACATGACCTCATTCAAAACTTGTGTTTTTATGAGATAGGATTATTGAATCTGTTTTTGAGATCAGGAAATTGAGGCACACTAAGTAAATGGTTGATATTACAGTTAGTAACTAAAGAAACCAGAGAATTAAGAAATACTTTAGAGCTAGGGCAAGGTGCAGAGAAATAAAACATCACATTTTGAGTGTTTGAGTGTGAGATAATGCTATATATTTTAAGAATAAAATAAAGTAAAATATGCTTCATTTTTCTACAATTATTTTTTTAAGATATAGGCAAACACAAATGAGAAAAGTCATATCTTACTTCATTTGTTATATACAAGTACAAATGAAATATTCACCAATTTAATTTCAAAATAGCCTGCTGTTTATTAAATGTTTTTTTTGCTGTTCAGAGATGAATATGCTTATCTTTTTCAGCTTTAACATTAATAAATACTAATTAACTTACATGCAAGACTTCAGCTGGGTTCATAATCATAACTTTTTGTGCTTTGTTTTCCCAGCTGGCAGTCAGCTTAGTAATAGATTTTATTTTTATTAACATGGATACATTTTATACCTGTAATTTATAACTTTCAATAAACCTCATTTTAAACATCTTGTAACAATCAATCCCTGCAGTACTGTACACATCTTTATTTTGTCTTCTTAGTAGCCACTCCCTTTCAGAGACAACACTACTCTTTACTTGGGGATTATCAGCCGCCCATATCCATGTCTATGGTCTGGGTGGGGACTGCCATGACTCCTGGTTCTTGATCATTACTCTTTGGGGTCCAGAGTGTTTATCTGACCAAAGGTGAGCCAATGAGAGCCTCCCTTGTGATTTCTGTACATGTGTCCAGGGAAGTCAATTTACTATTAGATAAACAATATTTGGTTCTTCACTAATTTTTAAGACTAAAGTTTAAGACTGTTGGTTTATTACTGATAGTGGGAAAGAAGGATCCTGAATGACTCCAGAATGGAATCAACATCACAAAATCAAACATAAATCAGCCCTTTGAGGCTCAGACCAATTCTAATCATGTATATAGAACAGGATGGCAACTTTCAAACATTTAGAAATACTTGCACCATATTCACACAAACAAAAACACACACAACAGTAGTAACCTGTGCTTTTGCCATTTGTGCAACTAGAGATGCATGGAAGACAGAATAAAGACTTAAAATGTTCTTAAATAATACAATAATTCTTGGACTTTATTTGACATTCATAATATTAGCTGAGATATCAGAGAAATGACTAAAATGGTGAAATACTGTTCATATTAAGTATTTTTCTGTAATTCACTCTTTTTAACATAAGAAAAATCATTGTTGACAGTGTCCAAGAGACATGCAAATATAACATGCAGTAATCCTGGATCAAATTAGAAAATAAATCATTTCTACTTGTACTTATAAAATACAGTAGCTATTTCTAGGGAACTGAAAAATGTGTTTTATCATTAAATTTTAAATAGCTTTATCTCATGTTTTGAAAGTTTATCAAACTAACTGGCTTTAAAAAGCAAAATGGCATTGCTTCATATGAAGTTTTAATGATCCTTTTGGAGAAAGCAGATATTCATTGTAAGTCAACTAATAAAACCTAAAATTGTTATTTTACTAAAGTACTTACCAGAGAGCAAAATGTTAATGTAAGGGGAGAAATGTTATAAATGTTATTAAATAACTGCCTATTGGTAGTAAAGGCAAAGAATATTTTCCCTCCAAGGATAAAGTATTTTCCTTTTAAGGAATATATTCTTATTTTGTTAATTTGCCTCTGGGTTCTAATCTTAGTTCTAAAACCTATTCTATTAAATGCTTTATTGTCAATATAGTCTACAGGACATAAGAAAATGACTCATTATACAACAATAAAAGATGAACTAAATACAAAAGAGTTAGATACATTGTATATTTGTTTTATCATTAACATGCTTACATGCTTATAATGATCTACAGTTACTGATATCATAAGATAGCCATGATATTAAATGCAGAGCAGATTAAAAAATATCAGTAAAAATCTAAGTACTACATAGATGAATTATCTAGTTTTATATATATAAATAGAGATATCTATATAAAGATATTAGTTTAGAAAAATAAGGTGGGAATTATGAATGCAAAATTTTAACTATGCTTATTTTGAGTGGTGATTTTTAGATTCTTTATTACCTGATAATAAATTTTTGGAAAAATTTATATAAAAATTTAAGATAGTTATAATCAGAAAAAAATCTATTTGCTTCAACAAATACATATAGCTATAAAAATGTGTACCTTTTATTAAGAAGTTATAAATGTAGATATTAAAAAACAATACTTATACAAATTTTTTAATCTGTTTGTTAACCTGAGTAAAAGAACCATAAAGAAACAAGGAAAGAAAAATGAACTTCCAAAATATACTTAACATTCTAGTTATGTTAAAGTAGTAGAATATTAAAGAACAATAATTATATACATTCAGCTTTTTATTTTTAATGTTTAGAAAAACAATTTTCATGTTGCAATGAGTCTGTATGTATTTTTAAACAGCTTAAAATAGTCACCAAACAAAGAGCACAAAACCCGAAATGATTATGAGAAGGCTACAGATGTCACAAATTATTTTTCACGCACTGATGCCTTCAATGCCATCTGCATTGCGTGTGTTTGGGTTGGTTTAAACGACTTGATGACACCTTCATAAATTCATATTCATGCTGAGTATGTCAATTGCACTACAAACTAAGCAGCATATTTCTGTCAATTTTGCTGTGAAATTTGTTTTCAAATCAAGCACATAATAAAATGCACACTAAGTCAGCTATAGAGAAATGTGTGTCCAAAAATGTCTGCCTCCCAAAGTATTTAATTGGATACGCAGTCAGGTTAACAAATAGAATTATGCCAGAGTTAATGCTCTTCAAGATTTTCATCATGAATGAGGGTCCCAAACCAAAAGTAGTGACACTTAAGTGTCCTTTTTTGAAAAGCTGCTTTGCCTGGATCTGAAATTATAGCTGACGCCTCTTTAACTTTTAATGTCATTTGAAAGGAACAGCCATTGAAAACCAACATTTGGTATGTCTTCATGGCCTATTTCAGAATAAAAAAGCAACAAATCCAAGACATTTTATTTTATAATGAGTTATTAGCAAAGTCCTTTGACACTCAATCCTGCAACCCTGAAAAAAAAAATCACCTTTTAAGGAATTATCTCCCACATTTTATATAAAATCCTCCACCCTCTCTCACTTTGGAAAACTTTATGCATACTTATAATTTTAAAATGAATATGAGAAAATCTACAAAAATTTAGATCATGTGTGTAACTTACCACCGATTTCCCGTTTGGTAATTGAATTCTAAAGAAATCAGGCTGAAGAATAACATTCATATTTCACATGCAGATTCATCCACCCAGTTATCCATGTACCTGTTTGTTCACCTAGCGTTTACTGAATATTTACTGTATACTGGAAGAACAGAGATAAAGAAAATATAATATCTGATTTGCACTCTAAAGGAGGGAAACAGATGTGTAAAAAGTAATCATAATAAACTGTGTGCCCAGCAGGTGTTGCTCAGTGGTTGAGCATCAACCTATGAACCAGGAGATCAAGGTTAGATGATTCCTGGCTGGAGCACATGCCTGGGTTGTAGGCTTTATCACCAGGAGGGGGCGTGCAGGAGACAGCTGGTCAATGATTCTCTCTCATCACAGATGTTTCTATTTCTCTCTCCTCCTCTCCAAAATCAATAAAAATATATGTATTTAAAAAAACTGTGTAATGGGTGCTATAAAAAAGGTATAAACTAAGTGCTCTGTGAGGGGTACTAATGATCATACCTGGTATAGAATTAGGGGATAGAAGGTATTAGAAAAAGTTTCAGAGGAAGGAGATCATTTTGTTGGGTTATGAAGGGTGAGGGGGTAGAGGGTGTTGTCAGGTGGACTTGGCAAAGAAGGGACGTGGCAAGCTAAGGGAACAGCATGGCAAAAGGGTATGCCAGTAAGAGAAAACTGAGTCCTCTAAAAACCCCAAGTTGGTTCTGTATGTCTGGATCATAAGGCACTTTGGGGCAGGGGCTGAAGATGAACTTAGACTGCCTGAGGAGTTATAAATGATTCCAAGGCATTTAGCCTAGAATGTCAGTAAAGGATGTTAGGAAGGGAGCCATATGACCATATATGCATTTGGAAGATAATTCTAGCAGACTTGTGAAAGAAATTGGAGCTGGCTGAATGTGGAAGGAAGTTGACCGCAAAGCTGGTGACAGGGAGATAAATTAAGAAGCTATTGCAAACCCTCAGGCAGCAAATGATGAGGACGGTGTGACTGTAAGACTGGAGGGAGAGGAATATGTAATTGATAGAATGAAGGACAGTGACTATCTGGATATGCAGAGTGAGTGAGACAAAACATGCAAATTTTTTAGTTATTTTCTCACTTAGCAGTTCCCATGCTTTAGACATAGTTTCTTCACTCTATATTATATTTCCCATTTGAAAAATTCCTGCCAAATATGTCAAATGCCAGAGTATTCAGACATAATCACAGTTTGGGCCAGTGATTCTAAGTTCCAGCTTTGCCAGGAGACACTTGCTACCTCCTCCATCCTGGGCTTATATGAACTCAAGCAAGTTGCTTCCATTTCTTAGCACCCATCCCATAGAAGATGTGAACGAGCTAGAATATGCAAGGCACGTAGCATGGTACCTAGACCATCTGAGAAATGACCAGAGCTAGGCATGATAGCATTAGCCCCTTCACTGAGCATTCTCAAGAGCAAAGGATTTCAATTTTTGAATTAATTTAATTCCATTTCTGCTCTTAAAACTTACTTTTGGATTATTTGAGTAATTGTTTGTGGGGACTTGCAGCATATACATCAAATTCCTAAAATGGTAACTTGGATGTTGAGGCAAACTAATGTGTCTTGATCCTTCAAAAGAGAGTGGCCACTACTTACTGTGGAGAATTGCCATACTAAAAATCTAGCTCAGTGTTGGCAGATCCATTTAATATAGTTTAATTTTTGTAGCAGTTTTAGGTTTAGAGAAAACATGAGCACAAAATACAGGGTTCCTGTGTACCATCTTTCCCTCTATACCCCATCTCCTCACCACAGTTTCCCCTATTATTAATATCTTATACTAGTATGGAACATATGTTACATCTGCAGAGACAATATAAATACATCATTCATAACTAAATTCCATTGTTTACATTAGGGTTCACTTGTCCTGTCGTACGTTCTATAGGTTTTAACAAGTGTGTGATGGCAGGTACCTACCAGTACAGTATCATGCAAAATAGTTTCATTGCCCTAAAAATCCCCTGGGCTCCATCTATTCATCTCTCTTTTCGTAGCTCATAACCCCTGGAAACCACTGATTTTTTTTTTTTTTTACCATTTTTATAGTTTTTCCTTTTCCAGACTGCCATCTATTTGGACTCATATAGTGTATAGCCTTTTTGAATTGCCTTCTTGCTCTTAACAATAGACATTTACAGTTCCTCCGTGTCTCTGCATGGCTTGAGAGCTCATTCTTGTTATCATTGAGTTGAATAATAGTCTCTAGTCTGGATGTAGCCCAGAAAATTAACTTTTCTTTTTCTTTTTTCACGAGACTAGAATTCTAGGTTCTTTTGAACGTGGTGAAGTCATTCAATGTTTATATATTGACAACTAACTCAGGTTGTTGTTACTATTGTTTACCATTGTCTGTGTCTGTTAGAAGACATATCCCTTGGTCATATTCCCAAAATTATAACTCAATAAATCAGAAGAGGCTCATGAATTTGCGCATCCCATGGTTCCCAGGCAGTGCAGATGCTGCTGGTCCCTGGCCCACAATTTGAGTAACACTGATCTAGATCATCTAAACTATAAATCTGACCTAAGAGCAGTTTTTGGATAAAATTAAGTCACTGAAAGTATTCTCAGAATAATTTTTTCCTTTTGCTTTAGTTGACATGTTAAAAAAGATATACTAGACATTATTTTTAACTTCCACATTTTCAGGAATATATAAAGAGAACAATAACCATAAAAGAAACACAACAAAATAAAGGGACAGTCCCATCAAGACTGTTTCCCCTTTCTTGCTTTATATAACAGCATTCATGCCATTATTCCTAATAGATTTTTAAACCTAAGTAACTGCTTTCTCATTCTCTTAGTACCAAGGTTTCTTAAAATGAGCATTTATTAATTAAATTATATGTTTCTGTGCTGGAACTTGAACAAGAATAATCTGGATCATGCTGATTTACAAGAGGCACATATTCTCCATAACAAAGAGATAGAAGTTCTAATACAAAAATGGGAAACAGTCCTTTTTCCCCACATGTATGTGTGCATAATCTAAGTAGCATAGTCCAAGGCTGTGATTATCACTTCTACCTCTCAGAGGAATCATTGTCACAGGGTTTTTTGTTTTTGTTTTTAATCCTGGTTTCTACTTCCTCCAAATGGGGCTCAGGGTAAAAATCAGGGATTCATGAACATGGATGGGAAAAATATATATGGTTCATTAATTTCTAAATGAGAAACAGCAGTTACTTTAACTATAAATGTAGGCAGCAGACCATGGAAATATTGCAGTACCTGTTACTTTGACACAAATAATAATCATAGACATTTTCAACATCACATCACAATTGCAGGCATCTGGGATTATCATCTATGTGTACCACTATTTTGAAAATCTGATGGTTATCAGAAGTACCTCAAGGTAGAGGTAATATTGCAGAACACACTAATCTTTTATAGGTGTATTTCAAAATATTTTGGTGGCTATATTTCAATATAATTGGGTTCTTTTTTATTTTATTCCTAATTTACACATTCCAAGAAGGTGTCCATAGGTTTAACCAAATTGCACAAGTAGTCTATGACCCTTATATCATTCCTGTTACAAATCAGCACTAAGGAAAGCAATGGCTTGAATTATTCCATCCAGAATAGTTCTCAATTCTGGCCTTTGATGAGTGCCTCTCATATTCAGTGTCTATATTGGAAATGTGACTATTCAGACAATAGAAAGACACAGGGCTTTCTGAATGAAACTTAGTATGTTGAAAATGTCCTGTTATGTGGTCAATGTGGATCTCTATAAATCGAGTTGACCACAGTATTTATCAGAACAGTTGAAATTAACAGATCAGCTGTGTCACACACTGATGTATTTGCTGCATAAACTAAGCTGTTCCAGAAAGTGAAAAAGAAAGATAAAATTAAAATTATTCAAATCATTAGTTAAGTTTCTAATAAAGGTACATAATTATCTGGTAAGACTATGCAGATGTTTGTCGCACTGGTTCATTTCAAATACTGGGAGACCCGAATTTACAACGTGTCTAATCAAACTAACAAAATGATAGGAAATATTATACATGACTTGCTTAGAAAAAATACAATGGTTATTATAATCACATTGAAATGAAATACTATCAACTCTAGTATTCATAAGAACTTATGATAATTCTCTTTTAAATATGCAGAGACTTTTTAATCAAGCATATGAAAAGCAATAGTGTTATGCTGACAAGAAGAATGTCCTTATTTCTCCAAGGCTAAAAATATCTTCTTATAATAAATAGATATGCAGCCAGAAAAATGTAATCCATTGTAATCATAATAAAAATTAGAGAGAGCAAAAACAAAAGTTGCACTTTCATAACTGCTTAGAATCTTAAAAACACTTCAGCTTTATATCTTAATGCTAAATCCAAAAAATTAATAAATAAAAAGTCAAGGTTTCTTTATATGCTTATAATAGAGGAAAAGATATATTTTTATATACCTTCAAGTAAATCTACTAAAAAGTCAAATACTTCTACTAGTTTTGCTTAAACACTTCCTTTGACTAGAAATAATTATTTTAAACAAGTTAATGTTTGTTTTTTATTTTATTTTTTCATATATTTTTATTGATTTCAAAGAGGAAGGGAGAGGGAGAGAGAAATAGAAACATCAATGAAGAGAGGGACTCATTGATCAGCTGCTTCCTGCACGCCCTGTACTATGGATAGAGCCCACAACCTGGGCATGTGCCCTGACCGGGAATTGAACCGGGACCTCCTGGTTCATATAGGTCTATGCTCAACCACTGAGCCATGCCAGCTGGGCAATGTTTGTTTTTTAAATGTTATGTTTGTCTACTCCATTTAATGCTTTTCAACATGCTCATGGAACTGTATGTAAGCTTAGAAAATCATGATATTTATCTCCCTAAATTTCCTATTTAATAAAAACCCTATATACCCTACGCTTCCCTTGTTTCTCAGTCTATTTCAACTCTATAGATTGGTGTCTACTTTCTGCTTGGCCCAACAAATTTTGTTCCCTAGGTTAGGAATGCTTTGCCTAGTTCAGACTGCGGCTGCAACTGCACCCTTCCCTGTCCCCTTCCCTTGAACACTGGCATTCCATAAGGAATCTGCAAACATGGAGGCATCTAACTCTTCTCTACTTGCCTAGCTGAAACTACTTTTAGACCATCCAACCTATCAGTGTAGATACTGAGACTGCACAAGTGCAATGCATCATAAATTCTCTTATAAGGGTAAGCTACGAAAAATCATATACTGTAAACGTACTGCAACTAGATTATGTCTATATAACTTAAGTTCAAAGAACATTTTTATTGGGAATGCTCATTTCAAATTGACCCTCAGAAACCCTCTTTATTTGGTAAAGTTAGTTAAAACTCAGTTTTTCAGGAATCCAGATTCATAATTGATGTTCAAACTGAAGGACAAGTAAAATTAAAACTCACTTGATTAGCTTGACATTGTGTATGTATTTCATTCTTGTATTGACCTACTAAGTAAAAAGGTAACAGGACAGTACATAATTAATAAAAATTTCATAGCCGAGTTATCAAAACCCACAATTTACCACCACTTCCACAAATGGATTATATCATTAGTGACTCACAGCAGGCCAGCAGTACAAAACTCTCCAGTGGAATAATCCTGAAATAGCTGAGAAAAACAAGCTGTGAAGCTGAGAAACAGTTTAGCACTTATGCATTCATACTTCACTGCCGCTGCCTTAATAAGACACCCAGGAGCCTGCATTTCAAAGTCAAGGACCTCAGAGTGTCCAAATTATACAAACTAGGTTTGCATCCTATCTGTCTCTTCCAATTATTAACTGTACAGCTTGGGGCAAGTCTCTTAACCTCTCCAAACTGTATTTCCCATCTGTGAAATGGGTTATCATCTGACTTGCCAACTCATGTGCTATTTTGTAGTTCAACTGAGACGTAGTACATAAGACCAGTTTATAGACTGGGAGCATACCAATTTACAATCTAGTTGTTATACATATTAGGTTTCAAGTTATAGAGAAATGGTAGGAGGCAAGTGAAATTGAGGACAAGTTCCAAGAGTAGCAGGTAGTATGAAACCCTTCCCGTTCACACGGCATCACAGGTCATGTCAGTGGTGGGCTCGAGCTGGCCAGGACCAACTCTCAAGAGCTGATCTGTGCATTTAACTCTTCTCTACTTCCCATCCAATGATGTCAAGTGGGTATCTTAAAATTTGTGTGTGTGTTTGAGTGTGTATTTGTATGTATGTATGTACTCATATACCCAAACACACATACACACTTATCTTTTAAAATGTATTTCTGTCTCTCTTTACATATTAAAATTCAGAAGTTAACATCAATACCCCCAATTTTATTCTAATACCACAGGCCCATTCTAGTTTTTCTCTCTCCATGTTTTTCTATCCCTTTTGTGACAGTAAGAAGCCTGCCCTATTGGATCAAGCCCACTGTACGCATCACCTCAGTCATGTTCCTCACACAAATGAGCTCTGCAGCAAAGCGCATGGCACCACTCCAGCCTTATGTGGCCATCGTCCTCCCTCTACCCATGCTCTGACATGTAGTTCTGGACTACCCTGCCACTCAGCAGCCCTCCTCACCCAACCCAGGCTCCACCATTCTTCCCTGGGTCAGCTCCTAAATGGACAACCTACTCACCCAGCTCCCCATGCCAAACACCTCTCCCCATGCATTGATGCCAGCACACCCAATTTGGTTTGCAACTACACACTGGCTGGGCCCCTGTGAAATCACTCTTCGTCTCACCCAGGCTCTTAGCATTCTGTTCTGGGAAGTCCTCCTATGAGGATGCCTTTCTCAAGCTCCTCAGGTTCTGACATGCCAGGCCAGGCCGCTGCCTATGAGACGGCCATCCCAGACTTGTATAGGTTCTGATACGCCATGCAAATTCACCTTTCTACAAGGACTGTCTCCTCACCCTGCCTGGGACCTGATGCTCATGGGATTGCCCTCCTTATACTCTACAGGCTCTGACACCTTACGCCACAAATGGGTGCCTTTCTCACCCGGCATGGGCTCTGACTCTGACTGGCTGACCATGGCCCACCACTCATGCTCAGCCTACCTAATAGTTTTTTGGACTAAAATTTTTAAGACTAAAGGGGGAATGGAAGGAAAGGGAAAAGGGAAAAACCCTTTGCTTTATTTTGAACATGAAGGAAAAGCTTACTCTTGTTGTCACTCTCCAAACCTCAAAGAAGAGGCTGCCTTTTTTAACCTTTCAGACATTTGAACTAATTCCTACAAGTCGCTTAATCATCAAAAGCTTAATCAGTACTAACATGCCTCTATCAACCTTAGAATACAATTTCTTAAAGTGGTATATATGTGTGCTGTAGAAACAGATCAATCAATCATGTTAAGTTTTCTCATATACAATGTGTTTCCTGAGTTCTTTTCTCTTTTCCTCATCTAGAATGTAAACTCCACAATGGCAGGGAACATGTCTAACTCACATGTGCAATCACAGGATCTGGCACAGATCCTGAGACCTGGCAGGCTCTAAAAATATTTAGTGAACAAGCTAGTTGAGTTCCTTTAGACCAGGGGTCGGCAAACTGCGGCTCGCGAGCCACATGCGGCTCTTTCGCCCCTTGAATGTGGCTCTTCCACAAAATACCACGTGCGGGCGTGCACGTACAATGCGATTGAAACTTCGTGGCCCATGCACAGAAGTCGGTTTTCAGCCTGGGCGAGTCTATTTTGAAGAAGTGGCACTAGAACACTCAAGTTGCCAAAGAGCCGCATGTGGCTCGCGAGCCGCCGTTTGCCGACCACAGCTTTAGACCCTTCTTTCAGGACAAATAGAAAGCTATTGTATTTACGCTTGTGAGACTTCAAGAGAAACTGACTACATACCACACTTAGGTCATGGCATGCAAACTTCTCACAAAGAGCCTTCAATAACAGCCGCCTTGTGCCCAAGATCTCAAGCAAAAAGTGGCTCTGCCCAATACTCCATTGAGCTTACAATCAATAGAAAATTGTCTGCCACCTGCGGAGTTTGACCCAACAATATCCTTTCTAGTCAGGTCTTCTAGTAGCCTTTCTCTTTGTGTAATTTTCTTCTCAGCTTGGAGCCCTGATCCTGGTTTAATTTCACTTTCTGTAGCCAAAAACTACAATCAGTGCCCCTTGGTGATGTTTCTTTTAGACTGCTTCTTCATGTAACAGAAAGATCCAGAATATCTGCTAACTTTGCTCACCGTAAGGAATTATCTAACCATATTCTTTGTAAGACACAAATATTCGATGCATATATTAAAAAGTAAATGAATATTCTTTATTAGAGAGATCCTATCTTTGTCTATCCCCTATATTATCAAAAATAAATGTGAAAATATGGCAGTTGTATAGCCCCAGCCAAATTCTCCCAGAAAGCATCTGCCACAGCCAGACTATCACTGAAACATGTGCATCTCATGTATACCTCATGTCTTTCAGCCTCCTGTCTTCTGGGCTTCAGTTTTGTGATACAGTCTATTAAGCACACAGTTGAAGCAATTTACTTCTATTAAAATCACTCACAGCTGAATTGACTCCCAGATAACTGAAACTGTTTATGGAAGACACTAAATGTCTTTTTAAAAGTTATTATGTTATTTTGGAATTGCACATGACACAAAGATTTAACAGTTAAATAGACATTTCCCCACATATACACATTGGTGGTTCTTCCACAAATAAAAATTTTCTTGTAACTTAAATTCCAGTTATATGAAAATGTTTCTCACTCAACTTGTTTTTGTTTGTTTGTTTTCTGATATAGATTATCAATCTTATGATTGGAATCACAAATTTTTCAAAAAATTACATTTGATTCTGTTATATTGCTCAGCCTTCTTTTCTTAGAACCTGATCCTCTTGGCTGTAGCAAGAGCTTATAACAAAAATATTGGAAAAATGTTCTTCCAAGCGTTATTTGCTGTTGTGTAATTTTCCTTGTCAAAGGCAGTAAACATTAAATGGTCTTATCTCATCCTTGATTGCCTGAATTTTGGGGATGAAATTGTCCAATTTTCCCTTTACTCCCAATGCTAATCTCATCATTATTTATCCTCTACCCTATGAGTTTTTTTTATTTGAAATCGACACCATCTGTCTCAGCCACCCACTTAATCATTCCTGTTGTTCCCACTAGTCCCCACCCCCACCACAATGCATACCAATTCTGGACTCCCTAAAATGATATCAAAGCAATATTCACATTTCTTTTTATTTTTACTCCAAGGTCCATTTCAATCATCTGGTCTGGAGATGCATTTGACATCAACTTCTAGATGCCTTAAATGCAGACATATCTATTCTAGTTGAATACTCATTAATAGTACAGTATACATTCACTAGACCTTCGGTTTACATTCATTGAACAAAGCACACTGCAGTATTTCCTTTTTTATTGTTATTTTATTTATTTTTTGTTAATCCTCACCCAAGGATATTTTTCCATCATTGATTCTTAGAGAGTGTGGGAGGGAGAGAGAGAGAGAGAAACATGAATGTGAGCAGACACATCTATTGATTGTCTCTTACACACACCCTGACTGGGGCCAGGGTTTGAGTCTGCAACCGAGGAACATGCCCGAAGGTCTAGTGAATGTATACTGTACTATTAATGAGTATTCAACTAGAATAGATATGTCTGCATTTAAGGCATCTAGAAGTTGATGTCAAAACCCAGTACCCTTCAGTCCAAGGATTTGATGCTCTGATTCACTGAGCCACACTGGCTAGAACCACACTGCAGCATTTCATAGATATTTATGCTTTCCCTTTATAATCTTAATCTTTTTCCTTGCTCTGTACATATTACAGTGTCCTCTGACCTCTCAACGAACTCAAATAAGGAACATCAGGAAGAGCACAACTATAGAGTCAGAGAGTCTTGTACAAATTCTGGTTTTGCAACTTATATATTGTCTGATAACAGATAAATGTGAAAATGTAAAATGGAATAAAAATATTCTTTTTATTAGTATTTCATTCAACAAGTGTCAAAACTGAGGCCAGCTAGTGTTAAGTAACCCAAGTTCTAAAAGAAACTACTGGAAAAACAGCAAAACTGATACTGTGACTGTGAATCTCTGTCACCCAAAATCCAGCTTCAATGAAAGAAGAACAGGAAATTGAAGAGGAGTTCAATGAAATAAGGGAATTCAAAGGCATTGGGTATATGGTGGTATTTCCTACCTCTGGGGTAAGGGAGAAAAGTACTGCTCACTTATCAAGCCAAATGACAGAATTCTTAACTCATTCTCAGAGACTGTGACTGTCTTTCAAAGATCAGAATCTCCTTTTATGCATGGATGTTTATTGGCTGTAAGACTGGAACCTGAAGTGATGCTTTGGGCCATAACAGAATGCAATGAAAAAGTACTTGGGGAGCTGTGATTTCCTTGGTGCAAGGCAGGAGGCATCCTAGAGAATCCATAAGGTCTTGGGGGGGTAGGGGAGGGGCGGGGGAAGGGATAGTGAAGAAGTACATTTGTACCTTTTCATGTGGCATGGCACCATGAGTTTCTAAGGGCAAGTGGACATAGTAAGAGGTAGCTGTACTCAAGTCCTCTCAATGGGTCTGTGTTATGTAGAGCTGTCTGCTGCGGCAGTGGGACCCAGAAGCAAATGCTTGGGTAGTTAGTTGCCTGAAGCAGGAACTGAGCTACAGAGACTGAATGAAATCAGCTGCAAGTCTTTGGTCCCTGTTAGCAATTGATAGTGAAGAAGCCTCCAAAACGCCCATCACTCAAAATGAAAACCTGGATGCCTGCCACACTGGAGAGTATGATGACCACACAGTATTAGCCAAAATTTAGGCTGCACCATTTACTATTTGAAAATGAGTCTACTAGCTTAAAACGGCTAGAAAACTGCAGATAAGTCATCCAAAGCCTGGAAAGGAAGATCTGGCAGCAAGTTCAGAATAAATTACAGGAAAAAGCCATTTCTAATAGTTCATCCACCACCCCCCCCCAAGTGTCTTTTTTACCCCAGGTTCCTTAATTATAGAATGAGAGTAATGCCGTTTATTTTTTAAACCTAATTTGAGTCTTGGAGAGGAGGAAGACAGTTTGAGCATCTATAAGCACCTAACATAGTGAGTTGTATCTGGTTGTTTCTTAATAAATGGAAGCTAAGGATTCCCCAACTCTAAATTTAACATTTTGTTTGTCCTCTCTTAGGTATCACTAAATACCAACTACTTCAATTTTGCTCTGTTCTTTTACAAAGCACACTATAATAATTCCCAACATTAAACTAATTCCAATTTCCATTTTCCTTACTCTGCTCCAGGCTAGACTGCATGGCTGGGGAAAAAAGAAAAAGATAACAGAAATGCTAACTCAGCTCAATTAAAATCTGCACTTCTTTCACCATGTCAGTATCCCTCTGAAAATCTGTAACAGCTCTCTTTTTATTACAAAATCAAGTCAAGCTTTCCTGCCTGTCACATTCTCTGTATACTAACAATATATCTCATCATTCATTAATTTATAAATTCATTCAACAAATATTTATTGAGTATCCAACATACAGCAAAAATTCTTCTAGGAGCAAGGGATAAAACAGAGAATAAGACACAGAAAGAACTCTACATTCAATAAACTTATGTTCTAGGGGAGGAAGCAGATAACAAAGAAGATGAATAAGTAAAACCATTCCTCTTTAGGTAGACAGTAGTATAAAGGAGAGAGAGAGAATGTGTCATTACTGAGTGTTATTTTATGTAATGTAGTCAGGGAAGACCTCAGAGAGGAGGTGACATTTGAGTAAATACCGTGAAGGAAAGGGAACAAACCATGTGTGTATTAAATCCAAAAGCCCTGAAGTGATACTATTCTTGATGTGCTTCCATGTTCACATATGGAACTGAATAAGAAAGTGGATGAGCACTAAGGCAGAGTGTGGGAGAAATAATGGAAAGACGGATCCTGTAGACTCTTGTAGGTGACTGAAAGGATTTTGGCTTTTACACCTAAAGGAGATGCAAAGCACTGAAGAGATTTAAGAAAAGTAGTAGCACAAACTGACATATTTTAATAGGATCACTGACTTATTTTGATCAAAGACTGTAAGGTACCAAAGGAAGAGGGCAAGTGGACATGGTTACTACAATAACTCAGGTGAAAACTATTGATAGCTTGGATAATGATGATAGCAGTGGATGGGAAGGGCTAATCTTTTAAATTTGCTGATGTGTCAGATGTGGGTTGCAAGAGAAAAAGAGTACTCAAATGAGACACCAAGATTTGGTAACACAACTGGGAGAATGGAGCTTCCATTTCCTAAGATAATGAACCCCATGGAAATAGGAGGTTTCATGGGTACTATCAGGTGCTAAGTTTTGGACATGTTAAGTTTCAAATGAGTATTAGACATTTAAGTGAAGATATCAAGAACCCTGTTGGATGATCAATTCTGAATGTTCAGGAAAAGTCTAGACTAGAAGTTGAGATGATATTTAAAATTAAGAGACTACATGAAATTACCAAAAGAGTAGTTGCTGACAGAAAATACACCAGCTCCAAGGACTTACTCTTGGGACATACTTACATTTAGAGGTTAGGGAAAATAAAAGACTCCAAAAAATAACAGAAGAAATGGGCATGGGGATATGAGAAAATTAGTACAACATAGTGACTTGAAAGCCAAGTGAAAAATTTGTTTCAAAAAAAGAGATAGAGCCCTAGCTGGTTTGGCTCAGTGGATAGAGCATTGGTCCTCCGAAAGAAGGGTCCCAGGTTCAATTTTGGTCAAGGGCATATGCCTGGAAAAAGTCAATGGAAAAATATCCTCAGGTATGAGGATTAACCAAAAAAAGCGATATAGAAATCAACTGTGTCAAATTATGTTGATACCTCAAGAAAAACGAGGACTGCTGAGAATGCACAATTAAACTGAGAAATATATGGATCATTCGTATCTTTGGCAAGGGCAGTTTTATAGGATTAAAGTTAACCAAAGAGGATTTAGGACAAAATGGAGGAGGGGTGTTGTTCAAGATAGTGAGTATACTAGCCAGTTCTTTCAAAAATATTTTGAATAAGAAGAGAAGAGAAATGGAGATGTCTGTAAGGAGAGGTGTTATTAAAAGTGGTGTTTTGTTTATATGTTTGTTTTTAAGGGAGAATAGACACACATTTACATGCTGTTAGTGAGAATCCAAGAGAGAAAAGAATTGATGACTGAAAAGGTAGGCAGAACTGCTGGAACAATGTGCTTGAGTAACATATGCATGCATATAAGCCTAACCAATGGACACAGACAACAGGGGGTTGAGGGCATGAGTGGGGGGGATGGGGAGTAATGGGGGGATAAGGACACATATGTAATACCTTAATCAATAAAGAAATTTAAAAAAAGAGGGGATGGTATCTGGTGAAGGATAGAAGGGCTGGTTGTGATTAGAAGTATGGACAATGCATTTGTGGTAATGTGAGGGAAGGTAGAGTATAAAGCTACAAATGCGAGTAAGGCAGTAGATGTGATGGTAGGACTAGTGGAGATTTTCTTCTATTTTCCTCAATAAAATAGAAAGTAAGAGTATAAGCTGACAGTGAGGATTAAAGAGGTATGAGGGAACTGTTATAATTGTGAAATAATAATTTACAAAGTGGAAGTGAAAGTAGATAAGGGAAAGGTCACAGGATGATGGACAACATTAGGTTCCTTCTTGAGGGTAGTGACTGTATGAGTCAGCACAGTCAGCATGATTATATGAACAGTCAGCAAAATAAGCTCACTATTATTCTAGATGAGTCTCAATGGACCATATAATCATCCTATATTGTGCCTCTCCTCATCTCTTCCTCCCATTTGGAATCTCTGTGTTCTTACGTTCCACATAATTATTCAAGGGCTAACCCATGGTTCAAGTTTTCTATGAAGCTCTTGGTAACATAACTTTCTAGCCTATCTTTTCCCTATTACATTCACATGCTGGGATTATAGTGCCTGGATTCAAATATCAGCTGCATGACCTTGGTGAAGTTCCTTAATCTCTTGAGTGTTTTTCCTAATTCATAAAACAAATGCAACAAAACATAGGATATTCTCTTGTTGAGAATTCCATGATATAATACAGGTAAACTCCTTAATGCAATGCCTGCTCTGCAGTAAAAAGTTCAAAAAATATTAACTATTAGCTACATTTATTATTAGAGAATGTATATATTATTATGGGATGATATTTTCCTAATCACTATGTTATGTAAAATCATCAAGATAGGAACTGTGTGCTATATTTGTTTTTTTAGTTTCTCACAAAACTGCTGGTCAGAAAGGAGACCCTAGATGAATATTTATGAAATTGAATTTTACTTATTAACTTCCATTGTAAAATTCAAATTTATCTTACATAGTATGGATGATAAAGTAATTACTTTATACTGGATCTTTCCTTGAATTTCATACAACACCATCTTAAAATAATAACCTTCTTAAAAATTATAACCACACAGCTTTGTATGACTTTTTAGTGAAAATGTCTCTCTTATCTATACAGTATCATTATTTCAAAAGGAAAAGACATAAAAGGAACAGAAATAATGCCTTTCCTGAGGGGAAAAATAAAGCATACTACATTAAATGCTATAGGTAAATGTATAGTGGAAAATATAATTTTCCACACATATGTCTATCCTAAAATTATAATCACTCATACATTTCATAAATTTCAAGATGGACTTGGAGTGTACTTGATAAAATTTATTTATTTTTGTTTGCAATATGTTTAATGTGACAAACGTACATAGCAATGTTAAGACATTAAATATAAAATTCAAAGACCAATCACAGATTTTTTCATTATAAAGCAATTATCATTCAGAAATTATACTGATTTCTAAAGGAGACACTGCAAAGTCATGAAATATTAATTACAATATACAATGAGAATTTTTAGACATATGCCAACATCTCCCATGTCAATAAAATAATGGCTTACTGACCCGGGTATATTAACTATGAAAGCAAATTCTTCCTCAGCAAAATCACATTGTAAGTTGGTATTAGAACAATTTAACCTTCCCTAATGCACTGATATGTGTACAGATAACATCTGTCATTGGAAAAAATAGTGAGCAAGAATTTCATATAGAAGACAAATGAAATTCTTTTATATGGTAAGTTAGATTTTTAGATTTCTCTTATATGGTAAGTTAAAAAAAAAACCCTATACATTTTAACCACGAAATCTACTTTTAAGGGGTAATTTTCAAGACAAAAGAATCACATTTTTAAAAAATCATAGTTTGTTCAAGTATGCTCACAATACACACATAAATGTAGCATTGATTTCATAAAGAAGAAATGTAAAATGGGAATTTTAATTGGATTTCTGATATTGGTTCCACATCTTTTCTTCTTAATTTGAGAATTACTACAAATTTCATATGCTGGCAAAAACTTTGCCTATAAACATAACAATAGTTTCTACAATATTTTGATTTATCTAATGTGCACATGTGTGGAATGAATTTCCCTACCCAGATTAAAAGTGTACTTAGGTACGTTTCTGTGTGTGTGTAATTACAGGAGCACTTACATTTTGTAGGTGTTTGGTGACTGTGACACCACAGACCCAAACAGGTTTTAGACCCACACACTGAGCCTCAAAAGGAAATGGTAAACCACTACTGCTTTTTCTTTTCTTGTTCTCTTTCTTCTTTGTTTTGTTTTACCTTGAAAACTCTAGGATAAACAGTCCAAAATGAAACAAGCTAGTGCTGAGATGAGACACCCAGGTTGGAAAGCACTCAGTTACTGGGGAAGAGCAGAGAACAAGTACAAATGACATTGTTGCTAATGATGTAACTAGACCAAAGTCAGAAAGATGACCGGCAGCTGATGTGCACAAAGGATGATGTTGCAAAACACATACAATTGGAACATGGAACATAGGAAGCATGAATCAAGGTAAACTGTTAATTATAAAGCAAGAAATGGAACGTCTAAACATTGTAGTGCTTGGTGTCAGTGAACTAAAATGGACTGGAATGGAACATTTACAGTCTGACACCTACAAAGGGTTCTACTTGGGAAATGGCAAACTTAGAGGAAGTGAAGTGGCTCTAACGCTGAAGTAGGATGTAACACCGGCAGTCAGGGGCTACAAGGTCAGACTGAATTATATCAATCAGACTTTTAGGGAAACCTGTTAACATAACCATTATTCAAGTCTATGCACCCACTACAGAGGCAGAAGATGAAATTGAAAGCTTTTGTGCAAGTATCCAAGAAGAAATTGGTCACACACCAGAACAAGACATTCTGATAACTACAGGTGACTAGAACACACAAGTAGGAAATAAACCAGAATTGAATGTCACTGGAAAATTTGGACTAGGGGTTAGAAACGAAGCAGAATCCAGCTCATGGATTTCTGCAAAGCCAACAAGTTGTCCATCACAAACACATGCTTCAAACAATCAAACAGACTACTGTATACATGGACATCACCAGATGGCCTATATAGAAACCAAATAGACTCTGTAATTGGAAGCAGGTGATGGAGAAACTATATTCCCTCTGAAAAAAATAGGCCAGAAGCAGATTGTGGCACTGAACATGAAACTGTGAATATCAAACATGAGAGTAAAGCTGAAGAAGAACACTAAAAGAATCACAGCACCAAAATATAATGTCCTGTAAATAAGATTCCTGATGGATTTAAAGTCCACATAAAAAACAGATTTGCACTGTTAAACTGAATTGAGCAGCAACCAGAAGAACTGAACTGTGAACTTAAAACAGAAATATTAGGAAGGAATGCAAAAAGATAATGCCATAAATAAAAAGGAAGGAAAAAAACGAGATCTATGACAAAAGAAACACTAAAAATTGTTAAAAGACAGGTGATCCCTGGCTGGTTTGGCTCAGTGGATAGAGAGTCGGCCTGTGAACTGAAGGGTCCCAGGTTCGATTCCAGTCAAGGGCATGTACCTTGGTTGCGGGCACATCCCCAGTAGGGGGTGTGCAGGAGGCAGCTGATTGATGTTTCTCTCTCATCAATGCTTCTAACTCTCTACCCATCTTCCTTCCTCTCTGTAAAAAATCAATAAAATACATTTTTTAAAAATGTAAAAAAATAACAGGTGAGAGGCAAAAGTTAAACATGACAAAAATCAGGGTTAGAATCCTGAACATAGGCTTTCAACAACTATCACATAGAGATAAAGAGAACTATCACAACAGTCAATGCAAGGAGATAGAAGATAACGCCAAAAAAGGAAAGTCAAGAGCTCTCTACCAAAACAAATATGGAAAACAAAACAAAGGCCTCCATACTGTTTGACATACATACGAATCTTCAAGAAAGGAGATGCCAAGGAGTGCAGTGACTATAGGACCATCGCTCTAATGTCCCAAGCAAGTCAAGTGATGCTTAAGGTGATGCAACAAAGGCTCCTACTGTATATGGAGCAAGAAATGCCAGATGTTCAATTCAGAAAATTAAGGGGCATTTGAGATCTAATTGAAAGCCTTCATTAGATATTGGAGTGCTCTGAAGAATTTTAGAAGTTCAGTCTATGTTTACAGTCAGTAAACCCTTTGCCTGCATGGATTGTAAAAAGCTATGGGTTGTTCTGAAAAAAAAAGTTGTGCCTCAGCACTTGGTTATCCTGATGCTTAACCTGTGTTGTGGACAAAAAGCCAGTCAGGACAGAATATGAAAAGACAGAACAGTTTCCTGTAGACAAAGTTGTCAGACAAGGGTGAATTTTATCTCCCTACTTATTTAAGCTGCATGCAGAACATATCATGGGGAAAACCGGGCTAGACTCAGAGGAATGAGGAGTGAAAATTGATCGAAGAAATATCAGTAACTTAAGATATATAGATGATACCATCTTAATGGAAGAAAGTAGCAACGATTTGAAACAAGAACCTCAGGGAGAAGGCAGGGGAGGGTGGGTGGGAAGAGATCAACAAATGAACTTTTGTGCATATATGCATAACCTGTGGACATGGGCAATTAGGTGGTGAGGGCGTGGCGGGAGTGGGGGAGATGGGAGAAGGCTGGGAGAGGTTAATGGGGTGAAAAGGAGGATCTACATAATACTTTCAATAATAAAGATAAAATAAAATATCAATGAAAGAAGAAAGTGCCATTTGTACATCTAAAAGTCAAACCCGTAGCTACAGAAGAAAAACACTTTAATACAGACCATGAGGACATTGAAATTGTTAAATATTTTGCTTACCTGGGTTCAGTCATCAATCCAAATGGGCACTGCAGCCAAGAAATCATGAGAAGGCTGAGACGTCAAAGGATATCAATGGGAGAATTAGGAAAGATAATCGAAAGCAAAGAGGTGTCACTGGAGACCAAGGCTAAGATCATCCACACCTTTGTATTCCCCCAAATGATGTGCAAATGTGAAAAGCTGAACAGTGAATAAGGCCAATATATATATATATGATTCATTTGAAATAAGGTACTGGGGAGAGTTCTATGGATACCCTGGACTATTAGAAAGATGAACAAGGTCCTAAAGTCAATTAAACCTGCATATTACTGGAGGGGAAAATGGCAAAACTGAAGCTGCTCTACTTGGGGCACATCATGAGAAGGCCATGTTCTTTTAAAAAGACAACAATGCTGGGGAAAATGGAAGTCAGCAGGAAAAGAGGAAGACCGACTATGAGATGGATTGACTTCATAAAAGAAGCCATTGGCATCAGACTACAGGAGCTGAGCAGGGCTCTTAAGGACAAGAAGTTGTGGACATCACTCACTGAGAAGGTCGCCCAGAGTTGGAGCCAACTCAATGGCACATAACACAGACACAGTGTGTGTGTGTGTGTGTGTGTGTGTGTGTGTGTGTGTGTGTGTGTGAGTGTGTGTGTGTGTGTGTAAAACAGCAATACCACCAAAAACCTAGAAACCCAAATTTGAAACATTAGAGTCATCTTTTGATTCCTTTGTTTTTTGTTTTCTTTTCCCTTATAGCTTGTCAGTCACCAAGTCTAAAGTATCATTTCAAAATATTATTTTAAAAAATTTATTGACCCTAGAAAGAGAGAAAAGGACACAGAGGGAGAGAGAAACATTGATTTGTTGTTACACTCATCCATGTACTCACTGGTTGATTCTTGTATGTACCCTAATCAGCAATTGAACCTTCCACCTTCACTATGGAGACGATGCTCCAACCAACTGAGCTACCCAGCCAGGGTTCAAAATATTCTTGACATCATTACTACTTATAGTTCCTTCCCCTCCCCTTTACTTGTTTCAGATTTAAAACACACACACACACACACACACACACACACACACACACACACACACACACACACACACACACACACACACACAGATACAATTGCAAATTATCTCATGCCCATACCTCCTGAAGCTACCCTGAATTTTGTATTCATCTTTTCCCCTTCATTTTAACTTATTACTACTCATTGCTTTATATATCTAAGAAAAATATCCCAGACAATTTCTAACCTAATTACATTTATGTGATGATAACAGCCAAAAGGGAATCCTATTAAATTTAGGTTTCCCTTTCTTATGTCTGCTATATAAAACTGCTTGCGTATCTCTTCATAAATATAATTTCTTTCATGGCATATTTCTGCTCCAACACCTCCTAGCTGCTTATCATGACATGTCTAAGCAAAGGCAGAAGCCCTGTTTTTAAGATTCTTCATCCTCTTCTCTAGGCCTATGATACCAAATGCTACTTACCACTTTTCATGCTGGTTGGACTGTGTCCTGATAAGGACTCATATACTTTCTGCCTAAATTATATTACCCTTTTTATTCCTCAATTATCCAAAATTTATGCATTGAAAGATGGTTTATTAAATTTTTTTACAAAAAATTCTTTATGTTCTATCACATTTTATTGATAAAGGTCTGGTTTTTAATGAAGATTTAACAAAATAAATATTTCTGCCCCAAATTACATAGAACAAAATGTAGTAAACCAAAACAAAAATAGAAATATAATGAAACATTAATAGCCATAATAGTAGGTAAATATAAAACTCCTTTAGTAAAAAATAACTCATGTAATAAATATTTAAACATAAATATGACTACCATAGTACATTTAGAAAATAAAGACTAATTTCTATGCTTTCTCATTTAAAATTTGCTAAACAAAAGAATAAAAAGGTATTTGTTCAACTTGAATATATAAACTCTTAAGAGTATAAATGAAATAATAGCCATTATTACATACCCAAGTTTACCTATAATCCATGTTATTAACAAGTAGTTTCACTGTCTCTGCTACAACCAGAACTGGTTTGTTCCTCCCTATGCTTTTCTTCCTGTCCAGAAAAATATTTCCTGTGTAAGCCTGGTTACATATACAAACACCCTAAAAAGCCTAGCTTCAAATAGACCCTTTTATAAAACTTTTCCTTTATCTCACCTCTACATGATGGTAATTTTAAATTCCCACTTCCATGTACTATAATTTTTAGTTATTTTCTGTATTACATGCATAATGATCTGTGATGAAGAATTGTTTCCCTTAGTTTTCATGGGTACACAATTAGATCTTCATAAGTGCAAATACATCCTATCTAATAAAAGAGTAATATTCAAATTGACCATAGCTCCGCTACATCCACAGGTCACACCCACCGGCCAATCAGGAGCGAGTATGCAAATTAACCCAACCAAGATGGCTGTGGCCATGGAGAGAGCAGGAGGCTTGGGTTTCCCGGGCAATGGAGGAAGTCAAGCTTTCTGCCAGCCCTGGCCTGCCTTGGCCTCCGCTTAAGGCTACAAAGTTTCAATTATAGAAGATAAATAAATCCCAACAGAAATGGCTGTGGCCACAGAGTGAGCAGGAGGCTTGGCTCCGCTGAAGGCTACAAAGTTTCAATTATAGAAGATAAATAAGTCCCAGAAACCAGGGCCTCCCTCCCTTGGGTCACCAGGGGCGTGGCCAGCCTGCAAACCACGACAGGCCCCTCGCCCAGGCTGCACCATGCCCCAAGGGAACCCCAACCCTGATCCAGGACACCCTTCAGGGCAAACCAGCTGGCCCCCACCCATTTACCAGGCCTCTATCCTATCTAATCCTATCTAATAAGAGAATAACATGCAAATTGACCATCACTCCAACACACAAGTTGGCTGCCCCCATGTGGTCAAAGATTACTGCCCCCATGTGGACACAAGATGGCCACCACAAGATGGCCAGCAGGGGAGGGCAGTTGGGAGGGACCAGGTCTGCAAGGAAGGGCAGTTGTGGGTGATCAGGCCAGCAGGGGAGGGCAGTTGGGAGGGACCAGGCCTGAAAGGGAGGGCAGTTGGGGGCGATCTAGCCTGCAGGGAAGGGCAGTTGGGGGGGGGGGACCGAGGCCTGTTGGAGAGAGCAATTCGGGGGGGACCAGGCCTGCAGGGGAGGGCAGTTAGGGGTGACCAGGCTGGCAGGGGAGCAGTTAGGCATCAATCAGGCTGGCAGGGGAGTGGTTAGGGGATGATCAGGCTGGCAGGGAGAAGTGATTAGGGGCAATCAGAAAGGCAGGCAGGCGAGCAGTTGGAAGCCAGCAGTCCTGGATTGTGAGAGGGATGTCTGACTGCCTGATCCCGGTAGGATCAGGCCTAACCGAGCAGTTGGACATCCCTCGAGGGGTCCCAGATTGGAGAGGGTGCAGGCTGGGCTGAGGGACACACCCACTGTAAATGAATTTCATGCACTGGGCCTCTAGTAAAATAATAAAAGATTTCTGTTTTATAAAGTGATGAGGATATAAATGACAGCTGAAAGCTTTATTGGCAGTTCTGGTAAGGAGGTATCATTCATTTAAAAAAATTCAAAGAACAAATTTGGAAGTCTCACACACTGCCTGAATTCAAAACTTATTACAGTTACAATACCAGATTTCAAGCTGTATTACAAAGCCACTGTTCTCAAAACAGCCTGGAACTGGCACAAGAACAGACATATAGATCAATGGAATAGAATAGAGAACCCAGATTTCGACACAAACCACTATGCTCAATTAACATTTGACAAAGGAGGCATGAACATACAATGGAGTCAAGACAGTGTCTTCAATAAATGGTGTTGGGAAAATTGGACAGATACATGCAAAAAAATGAAACTAGACCACCAACTTACACCATACACAAAAATAAACTCAAAATGGATAAAGGACTTAAACATAAGACAGGAAACCATAAAAATACTAGAGGAATCCACAGGCAGAGAAATCTCAGACATATGCCAAGCAATTTCTTCACCGATACAGTTCCTAGTGCAATGGAAACTAAAGAGAAAATAAACAAATGGGACTATAGCAAAATAAAAAGCTTTTGCACAGCAAAAGAAACCATCAACAAAACAACAAGAAAGCCCACTCTATGGGAGATCATATTTGTAAATGTTATCACTGATAAAGGTTTAATCTCCAACATCTACAGGGAACTTCTACAACTTAATAAAAGGAAGATAAATTATCCAATAAAAAATGGGCAACAGACCTAAATAGAATCTTTATGAAAGAAGACAGAAGGAAGGCCAAGAGATATATGAAAACATGCTCAAAGTCACTACTTATCCGAGAGGTGCAAATCAAAACGACAATGCAGTACCATCTCACACCTGTCAGAATGACTATTATCAACAAATCAACAAACGACAAGTGCTGGAGAGGATGTGGAGAAAAGGAACCCTGGTGCACTGCTGGTGGGAATGCAGACTGGTGCAGCCACTGTGGAGAACAGTATGGAGTTTCCTCAAAAAACTAAAAATGGAACTCCCATTTGACCCAGTAATCCCACTTCTAGTAATATATCCTAAGAAACTGGAAACACCAATAAGAAAGGATATATGCACCCCTATGTTCATAGCAGCACAATTCACCATAGCTAAGATTTGGAAACAGCCTAAGTGCCCATCAGGAGATGAGTGGATTAGAAAACTATGGTACATCTACACAATGAAATACTACGCTGCTATAAAAAAGAAGGAATTCTTACCTTTTGCAGCAGCATGGATGGACCTGGAGAGCATTATGTTAAGTGAAATAAGCCAGGCAATGGAAGAAAAATAACACATGATCTCACTCATTTATGGAAAATAAAGAACATTATAACCTGATGAACAAAAAGATAGATACAGAGGCAGTAAAGCACTGAACAGACATTCAAATTACAGCGGGAAGGCAGGGGAGTGTTGGGGAGTGGGGGGGGGGGAAGAGATCAACCAAAGGACTTGTATGCATGCATATAAACACAACAAATGGACACAAGACACTGGGTGCGGGGGGGATGAGGGCATGCGACAGGAGGTAGGGGAGGCTAGGGGAAGGTCAATGGGGAAAAAAGGAGATATATGTACTACTATATGTAATACTTTAAACAATAAAAAAATAAGAAAAAAAAACAGTCTGGTACTCCCATAAAAACATATAAGATCAACTGAATAGAGTTTCCAGAAGTAACCCTTACATATACAGTCAAATGATTTGCAACAAGGGTGCCAAGACTATACAATTAGATAATTTCTTTCTGAGAAATACTGTTGATAAAAATGAATATCCACATTAAAAAATGAAGTCTGACTCTTACCTTAGATCATATACAAAAATAAACTCAAAATAGATCAAAGACCTAAACATAGGAAGTAAAACTATAAATATTTTATTTAAAAAAATAGGAGAAAAACTCCATGACATTAAGTTTGGCAACAATTTCTTGGATGTGACGCAAAAAGCACAGGAAAAAGAAGTAAAAATAGATAAACTGAGGGATTTAAAATCAATCTATAGCCCTGGCTGGTGTGGCTCAATTAGTTGGGTATCGTCCCATGCACCAAAAGGTTGCTGGTTCAATTCCTAGTCATGACATATTTCCAGGTTGTAAATTCGATCCAGTAGGGGGTGTAAAGGAGGCAGCTGATCAATGTTTTACTCTCACATTGATGTCTCTCTCTCTCCCGCTCCTTCCTCTCTCTCTAAAAATCAATAATAAATAAATAAATAAATAAATAAATAAATAAATAAATGCTTTAAAATCTATCTATCTATATAAAAGCCTAAGCGGTCAAATGACCAAACGATGGGTCGACCAGTCGACCAGTCGCTATGAGGTGCACTGACCACCAGGGGGCAGACACTCAATGCAGGAGCTGCCCCCTGGTGGTCAGTGTGCTCCCACAGCCAACCTCCCACAGCCAGCCAACCACCCACGGTCCCTCCCCCTGGCCAGCCGGCCCTGATCGCCTGATCAGGACTGGGCGAGATGGCCCTGATTGCTGACCAGGCCAAGGGACCCCACCCATGCACAAATTCATGCACTGGGCTACTCTAGTAAATAAATAAAACCAACCTACAAAATGGAAGAAAATATTTGCAAACCATGTATCTGATAAGGGGTTGATATTCAGAATATACAAAGAACTTCTACAATTTAACAAGTAAAACAAAATCTAATTAAAGCATGGGCAAAGGGCTTGATTAGACATTTTTCCAAAGAAGATATATAAATAGCATAAAACAACATGAAATGATGTTCAACATCACTAATCATGCAAACTAAAAATACTGCAAGATACTACCTTATACCTATTAGAATGGCTACTATTAAAACACACACACACACACACAGAAAATAAAAAATGTGTCCACAAAGATGTGAAGAAACTGGAACTCTTGTGCCCTGTAATGTAAAATAGTACAGCCACTATGGAAAACAGGATGGTGCTTCCTCAAATTATTAAAAACAGCAATAGCATATGATCTAGCAATTCCACTTCTGGATATATACTCAAAAGAATTGAAAACTGGGTCTCAAAAAGATATTTGTGAAAACATGTTTATAGTAGTATCATTCACAGTAGCCAAAAGGTGAAAGAAACACAAGTGACCGTCAATGGACGATTGTATCGACAAAAGTGATATATTCACATGAGGGAATATTATTCAGCCTTAAAATGTTGGGACATATGCTACAACTAAGCCAGTCACAAAAAGACAAACACTGTAAATTTTACTTATATGACCTACCAAGAGTAATCAAATTCAAAGACAGAAATTAGAATGGTGGTTGCCAGGGGCTAAGGGTAGGAAGGAATATGGAGTTGTTGTTTAATAGATTTAGTGAAAGAGTTCTGAAGATTGGTTGCACAATAATATGGATACACCTGTAGGGGAGGGGAGAAAACCTTTTCTCTACCCTCTTTGGTTTTGTGCCTGGAGCCTGCAAATTAAACTGTCAAAAGAAAAAGTAACAGGAGAAGAGGTATACAGATTTTATTTGATGTTAATACTTTGAAGACCTTCATAGAAAATAAATTAATACCCAAAGAAGTGGTTAAACTCCAGTGCTTAGATATAGTTTTAATGAAGGGTGATAAATCGTGGAGAAGTGACAATACAGAAAACGGTGTCTGGGCTTCTAGGAGTAGTAAAATGAGGAAAGGCTAATATATGAGAAAACTAATAGAAGATAAGGTTTAATTTATGCAGAGTCATCTCAGCACCTTATTTGCCTCTAGTGATAAAGGTTGTTGTTCCCCTCCTGGTTCAAGAAAGAGGAACAACTTTACCAGGTTAATTTATGCTTTGCCTTTAGATATTGAGGGAGGGAGAGAAGAGACCTTTACTCGTGTCTGCTTTTTCTCAGTTGCCTTAAGTTCAAAATTATATGTATGTCAAAGTGGCATATTTGGGGGTGGCATATTCCAATCACCTTCATACTTAACACTACTAAACTGTATAAAGATAGTTAAGATAATAATTTGTTTTGTATATTTACCACAATTTTAAAAATTCTAAGTAATAGTGTAAATGGAGTTATGCAACATTCTTTCTGTGTACAGTAGTATACAAATATATAACATACCTAGTAATGTTTTACTCAACTTCCTTATTTGAAAGAAAAATTATATAACAGTATCCCCAACATAATAGTAATCGTACCTATCATCTTCATTTTCTTCAAATATATGTGTATATATATATGTTTATATGCATATATAAACATACATGTACACACATTTTTACACAGTACTTTCAATTCGGGTAGTAAAATTAATTCTACACATGAGCATAAATCAAAGTATTATAGAAATTATCTTCACAGGAAAAATTTTTGTCAACATATAAAAGTTGTAGTAATTCTCAAATTAAAAAGAAAAGATGTGGAACAGAGATCAGAAATCCAATTAATATTTTCATTTTCGATTTCTCCTTTGTGCAATCAATATTACTTTGATCGCATTTTAATTCATGAGAAAGGCCATCCATGCAAATGAACAGGTACACTTAGGAAATTGAGCAGAGAAAAATGTATCCTATGGTTTATTTCTATTTTATGTGGTAAATAAGCTCTTTGCTATTGAGGGAAACTTAATCAGAATTTGTATGCTACTGCTCCTCTCCCACAATAATGCAAGACTGCTAGTGTTTTTTTCTCCTTATCAGCTTGCAAGTGTGCATACATAAGAAGCTGTTATTTGGTCTACAAAATAAATAGCTAAAATAAAATTCCTATTTTCTCATTTTTCCCTGATGAAATAGATTTAAATGCCAGCTGAATTATAACCTTCAAATAACTCAGTACAAGAACTTGAGGTACTATTAAATGTCTGAATACAAGTAAATGCTAAGGAACCTTAACATTTTGCTTTAATTTTTAATTCCCCATAACTTTTTCAAATAAATATTCACCCCATAAATATTTGTAATTTCTTAATTAAAAAAATTGCAGACTAAAGGGAGAAGCTGCTTGCTTAAAAAGTTACTGTGGTTAGTCCAAAAACAGAGCCCAAGGCATAAGAAAATTCCACATAATAATAATAATAAATAATAATAATAAATATAAAAATTTCTCCAGAAACTCAGCCCAATCTTATTCTTACTTTGTCATTTTTGCAATTATTGCTTTGTTCATACAATACTATAGTTAGTGGTTTAGGTAAATATATTCTTTATATTTTCACAGTCAGAGCCTGATATATCCATTTACTTTTATTCTCAAAGCTAAGCCTGTATTAGATAAATAACAAATATTGGTTGATTGGTTGACTGTTTGATTAGTTGGTTTAATCAATGAAAAAAAACTAAGGCTTAGAAAATTAATGACTTTATCCAAGACCCAATAGTAAACCATAGATAATAAACCTATGTGTTTTGGTTCCATATCTAAAGATTTTCTGCGTAATTGCTTAAAAAAATTCTCCAGAGTTGGCTTTTTGTTCCCTTTATTTGTTTTACATTTAATGGAATAGTCATGTACCCACCTCATTGACTATGATCACAATCATACTTTTTTCTCTGCTTCCAAAAAAGCATAGAGCATATGAAAACATTGGCTACAGAAAACTTAGTAAACCAAAATGTGATTTTGCTGACTTTCATGGAAATAAAAGTTAAACACTGTTTTCAAAAAGTAATACACACCTGCATGAACACACACACATATACATACATGCATGCACACATCTATGCATTACTTAATGTTTATTCTGTTGTTTTTCTGTAGTTTTATATATCCATAAGTCTGTTATATTTCTAGCATTATAAGTTCCAAGAACCTAGTAATTATTTAACAGCTCTGTGTATTAGCAAAATGAAATAATTTTCAAGTGCAGAAGATCCACTCAACTTAAATTGAGCTTCTCAAAGGGGCTTTTGCTCACTACTCCACTCTCTATCTATTACCTTCCTTCATTCTTTAATTTGTTCTAAATTCCATGAAGCAGGGACTTCATTTTGTTTACTGCTATCTCCCCATCACATAGAACAGTACTTGGCACATATTAGCATATTAGGTGCTCAAAAATAATATATTTAATATTTTTAATAGGTTTCTTTAGTTTGGTAATTTTCATTTTCTCTCTCTTCCTCTCTCACTAAAATCTTATGTTAAAAACTAAAGATGTATATTTATATGCTTTCTAAAAACTGAAATATTTAGACCCTATTTTTAAATCCCAAACTACATAAGTTTAAAAAACGTAGACACATAATTGATGAGAAATATGCTAATGATCCCTAAAGGTGATGCATTAACACATTAGGTTAATTATGCTTTTTGAATTTTTAAAATTTATATTTTTATTGAATTTATTAGGGTGACATCATTAATAAAATTATATATGTTTCAAATATACATTTCTGTAATACATTATCTGTATAAAGTTCTGAATCAAAATTTCATGACATTGCAATTTTTTAGTTTATAGATGATGGGCAAAGGAAAGAAAGGATTGATTACATCTGTCTGGAATTTTATTTATATGTATATAAAAACTTTAACAGGAATCTCAGAAACTGAGGGTATTCAAGAAAGTAAGATATTTAGTAAGGCCTTCAACCTTGAGTGAACTTAACTTATCCAAGTACCATGATTACTTGTGATACAATTATTTCATGTCCCTCAAATAATTAAATATTATATACTATAGACCCAGTGCACAAATTCATGCACGGGTGGGGTCCCTCAGCTTGGCTGGCGATCAAGGCCGATTGGCACTGGCCGGTAGGAGGGAGGGACTGCAGGAGATCGGCCAGCCACAGAGGTTAGCTGTGGAAGCACACTGACCATCAAGGGGCAGCTCCTGCATTGATTATCTGCCCCCTGGTGGTCAGTGCGTGCCACAGCGACAGGTCACCTGGTCATTCAGTCGCTTAGGCTTATATATATAGATAAATGAATTATAAATATTAATAAATTAAATATATTAAGTGAATAAGTAAATTAATATTAAGTACTTCAGCATCCCTAGAGATGGACAGTCCGAAAATTAACTTCAACTTGTCCTGATGTCTAATTACAATTGTCTCCAAGAAGAACTATTATTATCTCATCTTTTCCTTGTGAAAACATGAAGAATTTGCTTAAATTCATCCCTCTAAAAACTTCTTCAAAGCATATGTAGATTTATGTTAAAGCCAAATACAACATTAAACTATTTGGACAATTTTCTGCATTTGATTGAGCCAATTTAAGGATATCCTATATAATAAAAGCCTAATATGTTAAGTGTCCAGTCGGCCATTCAACTAATCAAAGCGTAATATGCTAATGATATGCTAAGGCCGGTCAACTGCTCACTATGATGTGCACTGACCACCAGGGGGCAGACACTCAATGCAGGAGCTGCCCCCTAATGGTCAGTATGCTCCCACAATGGGAGCGCTGCTCAGCCAGAGGCCCTGAATGGCAGCACTAAGTATGTCTGACAGATGGCTTAGGCCCGCTCCCCACAGAGAGCGGGCCTAAGCTATCAGTTAGACATCCCCCAAGGGCTCCCAGACTGCAAGAGGGTGCAGGCCAGGCTGAGGAACCACCCTGAGTGCACAAATTTTGTGCACTGAGCCTCTAGTATCTAATAAAATGCTGAAATATTCTAATGAATTGAGCAGTGCACTTTCTAAATGTCAAATTAAGTTTTCTACTAAAAATATTTTAAAAACTAATTATTTGTGAATCCCATTTTTTATATTGCATACATTTACAGCAGTCATCATTGACACTATCTTAATGTGCCCCATCCATTTAAGAAATAAATATACAAAAATTAAACTGAAACTAATACCAAAACTGAAAAAATATGTTTTCTACATCAAATGAATATTAATAGACTTTTACATTTTTTAAATAATAGTGTGGATATCTGATTCATGGTATGTTTTCCAGCATTTGTTCCCAGACAGTCATACAACTGAGTTTCTCAAAATGACTTGGAAATGTCCCCAGTGGACTTCACATACACTTCATGATTTATCTAGGAAATCTGGATGGTACCTACATTGTTTTTGTTTTCTGTCTGATTTTTTTCACTGATAGCATACACTTCCTTGAGATATTAAAATGAAATGGAAAATTTCTTATCTCACCAATATGACTTCCTAGACTATTTGCAAAATATCAAGGTTAAAACTATGTTATCCAAAGTAAATATGGCATTTTGTGAACTTTTTAATACTAATCAATCTGCATCCTCCCTTATAAGGCTTAATTATTCAAGTATTTAATATGTTAAGTGATCATTAAAAGAAAATATAGCCCTAGCTGGTTTGGCTCAGTGGATAGAGCATCAGCCTGGGGACTGAAAGGTCCCAGGTTTGATTCCAGTCAAGAGCATATGACCAGGTTGCGGGCTCGGTTCCCAGTGGGGAGCGTGCAGGATGCAGCCAATCATTCTCTCATCATTGATGTTTCTATCTCTCTTTCTCTCTCTCCCCCTTCCTCTCTAAAATCAATAAAAAATATATATATTAAAGGAGAACCAAGATGGAGCATAGGTATACATCTGAACTTGCTGTCTTGAACAGCCACATCAAAACTACAACTAAAAGAAAAAACGGATATCATCTAGAACCACGGGAAGGCTGGCTGAAGGGAAGTTCTACAACAAGAAGGAAAGAGAAAAGCATATCTAGACTGGTAGGAGGTGCAGAAGTGCAGAATAGTGAAGGTATGGAAATGGGCTGGCAACTGAGTACGCTATGGAAATGGGCTGGCAACTGAGTACGCTATGGTCTTTTTCAATTGGGAGGGAGATACAAACTCCCGACTACTCTGAATTCCAGTATCAGGCGAGATTTTGGGAACCCAGACTCATACGGGGAGAAACTGGACTGTCTGGCATCAGGCCAGAACATGAGGGCGCCTTTCTCTCAAAGATGGTTGCAGCGTTCATTGTTTATGCACGGGGTCAGGGGACATAGAGACCCAGGGATCTATAAGGGGCAGAGCAGACTGGCAGCCATTGCAGTTTGCTCCACCCAGTGATTCCCTGAGACCAAGCCCAACCCAATTTACAACACCACCCAAGCTGTGCACAGAGGCATTTGCATATGAATGGCCTGGCCTATTGCAACCTAACCTTACAAACTGCAGCTGGATCAAAGAACCCCAGAGCTTCCAAAAGACAGCCTAAGGCTCATCAGCAGCCTGCATTGCTTCACAGCTGTGCCTCATCTGGGCACCTCCAAACCCCAAACTAAGAGGAGGTAACTGCAGATCTCTCTGTAGCTCCTGCTGGGTGGCCTCAAGCAGGGGTTGACTTAGCACCTCCTTGGAGATCCAAGAGCCAGTGCACCCAGTGGTCAAAGTGAGACCACACCAGATTACAATTCTTCACATCCATAAGAGACACACTCAGGGGGCAGACTTAGTGAGCACCAAAGCCCCACTGAAGCAAATCCTGCCCCATAAGCGTGTCTCCAACACAGCAGTTCTCCCAGGATAGACACAACTGGTACTTATAGCCAATTGGTCTGGAGGTCAATTCCTCCCAGTGATACCAACAGCAATCAAGGGTTAACTACAACAAGACTGTGCACACAACCCACAAAGGGGTGCACCAAGAGCATCCACCTCAGGTGACTGGGGAGGCTGAGCCACTGGGCCCTATAGGACACCTAGCACACAAAGCCACTCTATCAACACAGGGAAGCAGCCAAAATGCGGAGACAAAGAAACATGTCACAAATGAAAGAAATGGAGGAAAGCAAACTACAGGATATAGAATTCAAAACCACAGTTATAAGGTTACTCAAGAATCTTCTAGAAATCTCTGAGAAATTTAGTGAGATCCTCAAGGATATGAAAAAGGACCAATTAGAAATTAAGCATACACTGACTGAAATAAAGAATATTATATAGACCTAACAGCAGACTAGAGGACCGCAAGAATCAAGTCAAAGATTTGAAATACAAAGAAGCAAAAAACACTCAACTGGAAAAGAAAAAAGAATCCAAAAATTTGAAGACAGTGTAAGGAGCCTCTGGGACAACCTCAAGTGTACCAACATCCAAATTATGGGGGTGCCAGAAGAAGAGAGACAGTAAGATACTGACCACCTATTTGAAGAAATAATGAGATAAAACTTCCCCAACCTGATGAAAGAAATAGACTTACAAGTCCAGGAAGTGCAGAGAACTCCAAACAAGAGGAATCCAAAGAGGACCACACCAAGACACATCATAATTAAAATGCCAAGGGCAAAAGGCAAAGAGAGAATATTAAAAGCAGCAAGAGAAAAAAAGTTAGTTACCTCCAAGGGAGCACCCATCCGAATGTCAGCTGATTTCTCAACAGAAACTATGCAGGCCAGACGAGAGTGGCAAGAAATATTCAAAGTGATGAATAGCAAGAACCTACAACCAAGATTACTCTACCCAGCAAAGCTATCATTTAGAATTGAAGTCAGATAAAGAGCTTCACAGATAAGAACAAGCTAAAGGAGTTCATCACCACCAAACCAGTATTATATGAAATGCTGAAGGGTATTCTTTAAGAAGAGGAAGAAGAAGCAACAGGTAAGGAAAAAAATGATGAACAACAAAGTGACAACAAATACATATCTATCAACAAGTGAATTTAAAAATCGAGTGAAAAAAATATGATGAACAGAATAAACTGGTGAATATAATAGAATCAGGGGCATAAAGGGAGTGGACTAACAATTATCGGGGGGAAGGGGGTGTGGGGGGTGCAGGGAGAGACTGGACAAAAATCAAACACCTATGGATGAGTACAATGGGGGGGGTGTAAGGGCGTGGGGTGGGGTGGGACCTGGGTGGAGGGGAGCTATGGGAGAAAAAAAGAGGAACAATTGTAATAATCTGAACAATAAAGACTTATTATATATATATATATATTTAAAAAAAGAAAATATAGCAAGATCACAAATATTTTCAATGGATTCTCAATGAAGATTTTACTTTTTAAAATTTTATTTATTTATTTTTACTTTTTAAATATATTTTTATTGATTTCAGAGAGGAAGAAAGAGAGAGATAGAAACATCAATGATGAGAGAGAATCATTGATAGGCTGCCTCCTACAAGCCCCCACTGTGGTTTGAGCCTGCAACCCGGGCATGTGCTCTTGACAGGGATCAAACTTGGGACCCTTCAGTTCGCAGGCCAATGCTCTATTCACTGAGTTAAACCAGCAAGAGCGATTTTACTTTTTAAAAAAGGGATGGCTCTATACTAAAATGATTCTTACCTTAATCACCCCAGATCGTATATAAAATTTATTTGTGTTCTGATAGTTGAAAATAAAGATTTTTAAAATTTGAACTAATGCTTACATGGTTTTCAGAATGCCTAAGTATCACATTTAGCCATTTTATTAGAGCATGGTGTATAAAACTAAATAATAAACGCAACATTATAAACTTAGCATATAAAATGCTCAAATTAAATTATTCAGAAGAATATAATTTTTGTGCTTTTTCAAATACAACAAAAATATACAAATATGGACAAAACTACCTATAAAATTATTTAGCCCTTAAGAAGGCACAAATGTAGTATTTGAAGTTTTAACCATTTGCTCGGGCCCAAAAACATCCATAATTGATAGTTATTTGTGGTTTTTTTGAGAGAGACATTTGAAAAGCATAAAAGAGTGTACAAAATCACTCTTAGCTACTTATTTAGCTACCAAATGAACCTTCTGGCAACTCAGCCCCAGCATCTCAGTAAGGTGTCAGTTACTCTACTTTGGACTCATCTGATGTAATTCAGAAAGGAGAAAAAATTCAGATTTAGCATTATGGTGTTAACAACACTACAATACTAACATAATATAACCAATTATATGTGGCAAACTTTATTTGATTAACTATGATTTTGTTGTATATAGGAAAAGTAATTACATACCTAAAAGAAAAACTTCTATTTACATAGAAGTATGCCCTAGAACATACCTGTAAACTTAGAAATTTTCTAAAATCTCAGGGTATAACTTTCTGAGTTCTAAGATTTTGCTTTATAAGGGCTATGAACTAGAATGACAAAACTATAAATATCTAATTTCATGAATCCATTTAAAGTTTCTTCAACTATCTAGAGCAGGGGTCCTCAAACTTTTTAAACAGGGGGCCAGTTCGCTGTCCCTCAGACCATTGGAGGGCCGGACTATAGTTTAAAAAAAACTATGAACAAATTCCTATGCACACTGCACATATCTTATTTTGAAGTAAAAAAAAACAAAACGGCAAAAACACCCACATGTGGCCCGCGGGCCGTAGTTTGAGGACGCCTGATCTAGAGCATGGCTTACAGTTAATCACATACAAGTTTAATTTTTCAACTTAATTTTTCATGCAGCATTATTATTTCCAAGTAATTATTTCCTCCATGGCCAATAACTGAGTATTCTAATTATAAACAGCAGCATAAATTGCTGGAGCCCATAATAAATAATTTTTAAAGGGTCAAAGAATCATACAAGCAATTTGCTACTTTTATGCTAGAATAACAAAGCATATAGTTTTTCAAATCAAAGTGTAAGAGTCATATATGCTGGCAAGAAAATAATCTATTAAAGAGCATGTTTGCTCTATCTTTAGCAAGATAAAGCAAAGGAAAAGCAAACAAAAATCATCTCATGAAGAAAAAACCTGTTAGGCTGTGTGTTCTGCAATTATTTTTCAAATAACATATTTTGCTATGCCAAGGAAGAAAATAGTTCAGATTTCTCCTCATATGCTTGCACAGTAAAATCTGGCTATGGCATAGTTATTCTGAACCACATACTTCTGGAACGAAAATAATCTGAATTAGATGAAGTTCTGAGGTATCCTGAGATGTGTAAGATTATATAGCACACGTAAACTCACCCCTCTAATCTCACATCCGGTAGACTTCTGTTAAGGGCAATCAAATCACTGGCCATAAGGTTAAACTGATTGATTTTAAACAGTTCCTTCATTTTCTCCTGGTCATCTTTAGGAATCAGCACGGCCTTTCCCATTTCTCCTGGCCCTTCTTGGTTTCTTGAAATAACAGCTGTAAGATACACACAGGTACACACATACATAAAAACATAGATAATGAACTGAATACTAGTAAACAGACTCTTGTGTTGGATTTGATTCTCAACTGTATTATTTATATACTGACAATAATACAATCATCAAATCTTTCACTACTTACTTACAAACCATACACAACACTAAAGAAACAACCTATTTTAATTCATTAAGTCAATGCTGCATGTTGTCTTTCAGGTCTAGATATATAACATGACCCGTGACCTGGCTAACCAACATTTAATAATTATGTAATACAAAATATCAAAAGTAAAACCTTCTCTGACTTCTTTTTTAACATGCTTGTTAGATAGGGATGAAGTTGAGCATTGGGCAGATCAGGCTGCACAAAATAAGAGAATTTGTGAAAATATACCAACATTAATTTATTTTCAGATCCATTAAATGTTTGGTATTTCACATACCTATTACCATTATATCTTTGTAAAAAAAGATGGACAATACTTCATCCCCACAGCAATTTGAATCCATCCTGAAAGCATTTTCAAATAAGTAAAAATAATTTTCACGGTGGTGACATATAATTGCAAAGGTCAAGGAACATTTGGAGACTCTGCACTCTGCAACTGGGACCTCAAAGCAATATCCTGGACTTGACTGTTTTACTAAAATGACTCAGTATTCAATATACAGGCCAATGTTCTTCCCATGTCCTCCAAGTAATCACTACTATAATATCCCTTCTAGCTATGCAATACCTGTTTCAATATGTGTCTGTGTGTATGGTGGGGGTGTACACATATGTCTTTATGTAGCTTAACAGCCTACATAATCCTATATAATCAAAGGGTAATATGCAAATTGACCCTAAGGGTGGAATGACCAGGAACAACCAGTCACTATGATGCGCAAGGACCACCAGGGGGAAGATGCGCAATGCAGGAGCTGCCCCCTGGTGGTCAGTGTGCTTCCACAGGGAGAGCACTGCTCAGTCAGAAACGGGCTCATGGCTGGCCAGAGCAGCAGTGGTGGCGGGAGCCTCTCCCACTTCCACAGTAGCACTAAGGATGTCTGACTAACGGCTTAGGCCCACTCCCACAAGGAGTGGGCCTAAGCCATTAGTGGGACATCCCCCAAGGGCTCCCAGGCTGCCAGAGGGATGTTTGACTGCCAACTTAGGCCCGATCCCCTGGGGAGCAGGCCTAAGCTGTCAGTCGGACATCCCCCAAGGGGTCCCAGACTATGAGAGGGTGCATGCCGGGCTGAGGGGACCCCCCGAGGGCACAAATTTTCATGCACCGGGCCTCTAGTATTAGTATAAAAAGTTTTCACTTTCACAGTCATCCTTATAAAACATTCTACACAGCTATTAAAGCCAATGCCATCCTTATATACATTAAGAGGTTGTTTGGCACATGTTATAGTCATAAATGTTTCCTGGAAACAATTGGCCCAATTTATAAACTGTTTACTAAGGTAATAAAATCATGCTGAAATATGAAATTATTTCCTTCTGCATTAAAAATGAACTTCATGCCCTGGCCAGTATGGCTCAGCTGGTTGAATGTGTTTTCATGCACAGAAAGGACGCTGGTTCGATTTATGGTCAGGGCACATGCCCAGGTTCAATCTCTGGTCACGGAGATGCAGGAGGCAACCGATCCAAAAATGTTTCTCTCACTCTCTCCCCCTTCCTCTCTCTTTAAATCAATTTAAAAGTGAGCCTCCTCATTAAAAGTATAAGAAATAGTCCCCAAATTGCAATGGCTCTAGTAATCACCTTAGTTTCTGCTTTGAATAGGAAATTTCACCATACCCCTACCTCTGCTCGCACTACCAAAATGCAAACAAAACAAAAACCCATTACTTCTTTGGGGGGAAAAAAATCACAAAATAAAAACCCCACCAATGTTCGCTTCAAAATGCTTTGGGAAGCCCTATGGAAGGGGACATCAAAACTGAAACAAAGGTCCTGGCCAGTGTGGCTCAGTTGATTGAGCACTGCCCCAGGCACTGAAAGGTCCCCAGTTGATTCCCAGTCAGGGCACATACGTATGCTACAGGTTCCATCCTAGGTCTGTTGCCTGCAGGAGGCAACCAATTGAATATTTCTCTCTTTTCTCCCTCTCCTTTCTTCTCTCTCTATAAAAATCAATATAATATATTTTTTATTAAAGTGAAACAATGGGCATTTTAAAGAAGTCCCTTACATAACCCAACATTCATTATAAATTGTTCCTAAGATACACAATAATAAACTCAGCATTTGACATATCATCCCAGAAAAGATTAATCAAGTTTGCAAAAATACAAACACTTTGAACACACACACACACACACACACACACACACACACAAAAGAGCATTGCATTCATTGAATGTACATGTCACTGTGGAAATAGAAACATATTATTAAAACAATTCCCGAATATACTATTTTATTTATTACTAGAGGCCCGTTGCAGGAAGATTCCTGCAAGAACAGGGCTTCTGGCGGGCTTCCCTCCCGCCACCGCCACCTCTCCCACCCCCCCCGCGCTTTCCCTGCCGCCTCTGCCCCCACCCCCACCCCACGCTTTTCCTCCCGCAGCCGCCGCCCCCCCACCCTCTGCGCTTTCCCTCCCGCAAACGCCGCCCCCCTTGCGCTTTCCCTCCCACCGCCAGCGCTGCCCCACACTTTCCCTCCCGCCGCCGCCTGATGCTTTCCCTTCCCTCCCGCTGTCTCTGCCCCCACCCCAAGCTTTCCCTCCTGCAGCCGCCGCCCCCCCCCCCGCACTTTCCCTCCCGCCCCCGCAGCCCTGTTCTTTCCCTTCTGCTGCCGTCCCGCCCGCCTCCGCCCACTGCCGCCACCGCCACCCACCCCGCCCGCGTTTTCCCTCCCGCAGCTGCCTTGCTTTCTGCTTTCCCTCCCTCTTCCTTCTATGCTGTCTTCAGTCTTCACTCCTCCCTCCCTTAGCATATGCAAATTAACCACCATCTTTGCTGGGTTAATTTGCATACTTGCTCTGACTGGCTGTGGGCGTAGCAAAGGTACGGTCAATTAGCATTTTTCTCTTTTATTAGTGTAGATAAAGCTGCAAAAATTGTCTAAAATTCTCAAAATTTATTAACTAATATTAGTCACAGAAAATGTGAGGCGACTATTGGTCAGTTGGTTGTTATGAGTAAAGAAACTCATTCATAAAAGTCTACAATTAAAAATTATTATAAAATAATACTGAATTAAGTATGAGCAGAAAAATGAATCACATCAAATACCTAAAGTATTTTAAGTCATCAAATTAAACCTGCTGTAATGTGCTGTTTTGTTGATGGTAGTTGTGTTGAATGTCTCTTCTTTTTTTTAGCCCTTATTCTGCATCATATCCAGCCTGCTAACTTCTATGTTATCTTAAGTTGCTAACTTCTACATTCACATCAAGCAAGCTCCCTTGTCCTTTAACTTTGGTTGGGAAGGTACTGACAGTATTAGGGGACAAAAGATTAATGAGGTTGAGCTATTTATTTCCCTGTTCCTCTCTGTTGAGTCGCTGAGGGTTAGCTCTCTCACTCACAACGATAATGTCATGGGGAATGTTCTATGATCAGTTAATAAAGTAAGAAACAATGCAAGACTACATTAAATAAGAATCTACCCTCTATGCTAGCAGCTACTTGAAGTCTAACTCAGAGGTGGCCCTGAAAGTCAGTGGGTGAAGGGAATCTGCCTACAAGGCAAAACTTCAGAGAGGAAATTTGACTGAATACTGTGTGAATGAGAAATAGCTTGGGGTAGCAATGGCTACACTAATCCATGGGCAGTAGCTAACAGGCTGGACAGCTGGTAAGAGATTTAAAGGAATAAGAATGAAAAATTAATGACAGAGAAGTCTGATAGGAGGGGTATGTGAATGCTCCCCTTGAAGAGGATGCAAAAATAGATATTAACGTCCCATGTAATCTTCCAGAAAGGGCTTCCACTGCAGAGGAGCCTGCAATAATCAGATTGACAAAATTATCCCTCCTATAGCTGACAGTCAGTATTTTTTACAGTCTCTTTTTTTCAGTTATTCAATGGGCAGGAGAGGTACTGATAGACCAGGATAACTCAGAGGAAGAGTATGCATGGATTTGATGACATGAACTTCTCACCACAGTTGATATGGTTATGGCCACCCAACCAGCCAACAGCAAGAGAAAACACAAAGGGCACCATTCTTGATCAGCTGGTGAGAGGCTGATTCTATTGGACCCATTTCATCACTGTGAGGAAAAATGTCTTCTTACAGCGGGGAAGAGATCTGGAATCTGTCTTCTCTGGCCACAGTTCTGTCAGTATCACCATTTGTAGACATACAAAATCCTATTTTTCTTGGATTTTGGCATAATCTCACTTCAGACCAGGGAAAATAATTTATGGCGAAGAAATGCGACCATGGGTTCACCCAAACTATCCCCTGGTCTCATGTCCTCAATGTCTATAAGCAGCTGACCTGTTGAAATAGAATATGCTAAAGACTGCTGAGCACCATTTGGGAGAAAAAACCTTGTGGATTACAAATATCCAAAGTGTGATATCATATCTTCTATAGATAGAATAAACAGGCCCAGTAATCCAAGAAGGAAGTGAGAGTGAAATCTCTTCAGCAAATAACTCATTGAAGCAATATTTGTTTTCTCTCTATATAACCTCAGGCTTTATACATAGAAGGGTTCTAGTTTCCATGTGAGAAATGCTTCCACTGGAGAACACAATCAGGCTCTGTTTAATAGGAAATTGAGTCTACCCTCTGGCCATTATGAGCTCCTTAAGCTGTTGAAAGCACTGGCAGAGAAAGGAACCGCAATAATGGTTGAGGTGATGGATATTATTTACCAACAGGAAATTAGATTGCTGCCACACAAGGGGGACAAGCAGAACTATTTTTGGAACCTGGAGGGTTTTTTTCCCCCCCTCTGGAGCACCTCACTTCTGTACTAGACTGAGTAATAGAAAAATGAGGCAACCCAATAAGGGCAAATCAATCAAAGGCTTATATCACAAGATCATACACCACCAGGTAAAGAATACTATACAAACTAGTTACTGATGGAGCATAGGATACAGATTGCACAGATGTAGCTAAAAGAATGTATAATTATTGCCCTGCCAGTGTGCTCAGTTGTTGAGTGTCAACCTATGAACAAGGAGGTCATGGTTCAATTCCTGGTCAGGGCACATGGTTCGATCCCCTGTCAGGGGTGTGCAGGAGGCAGCCCACCAATTCTCTCTCATCATTGACGTTTCTATCTCTCTCCCTCTCCCTTCATTTCTGAAATCAATAAAAATATTTTTACAAGTATATAATTATCACCTAAGACCTCATGAACAGCCCACATAAATCATGAGACTACAGCAGCTATATTTTGTTATTTATGAATCCATTTCCCTACTTTTGTATAGATTATTTTATATGAAGAACAGTGAGGTTTGTGAACATTTTAGGTTTTGCTTGGGAATATGAGTAGACTGACCTCAACTCATAGGATATAGGAGGTGATGGAATTTGTGTATCCCTTGTAGTAGGGAGACCTATGTTTCATCTGGAAAAGAGTAGAAAGCTGAGAAGATGACTGGACTGCAGGAAATTTGTTCCTCCAAATCCAAACTCCACTCTTATCTTTCTCAAATAATTACCCAGGAATCTGACCTGTATGAACTACATCTGGACTTTCTTCTCTGATTTCAGATGGTTTTGGCCAATGGAGAAACCAGTAAGTATTTGGACAGTAGAACAAAAATAAAGCCAAGATATTTACTCCCTTGGTTTATCCTTATGTGGTAGTCACAAACTGGCTCTGTCCCCAGACCAAAGGGTATGGTCTCTGTCATATGGTTCTCTCCATAGAAGTATTTTTTTTAGTAAGTTCATATAATTGCTTCCTCCTCTTCCATTTAAGGGGAGGGTGTAGTAATGACTTAATCCCAGATAACAACCATCCCTTCTTGTTTTTCCTAAATTCTGTAGACTCCTTTATAAATAGCCCTTATGTTATATTCTCGGCTACTTGGTTGAAGCATGGCATGTTTCCTGGTGATAAAAGAGTTTAGAAAGTTTGTAGAAACCTTAGTAGATTCCTCACTTATATGACCAAGTTTACACTTAAACTACATTAATTAACACTTAATCCATCATTTTCTCTGGACTGAATTATACTTTAACTCTCTAATATACTTTCTTAAAGGTCTTTTTTTTTTATTTTTTTTGGGGGGTCATGTTCTTCCATCAGTTAAAAACATATAAGCCTGTATCTGTAATAAATTAGGTTTATTCATTGGAGATTAATATAGGTATTATAGCAAATCAATAATAGAAAATTTAACCCTTTGCACTCGCTTGCTTTTTTCTCAATTCCTTTATTCTACTCGGGATTTAATTTTTTAAATACCCCAGATTTTACAAAGCGCAGCAGTAGAATAAAAAACTGGAGTTTCTTTTCATACAAACTTATTTATTTGGATTTTTTTATATTTCAAATTATTGATACATTCAGTACAATTCGACATACGAGCTGCTACTGATGCTAACCATGTCGAGTCACACTCGACATCTGAGTGCAAAAGGTTTAAAATAAGGTAAAAATAAAGAAAAATTCTAGTATTTTATTTTTCTACCCCAATGAAGTATCTTAGGCATCCTTGAGATTCATAGAGTACGTTTTGGAAATCACTGTAGATAAAGTGATAGCATGCATTTATTTTCTTGTCTCAAGACATTTTGCTGTCAAGAAAGGTTGATTTGTCATCATTGTTTGGTAGTTGCTATGTAGGTACTATTTTCATTTTTGTACTCACTTCTTGCTGCTGGGTATGGGGTTGACCTTCTTACTGATTTTCTATAATAGAACAATACCAAGCAAATGAGAAATTACTAGACAGAATTTCTTAGGAGGAAAACATGTAATAGGTTCAAATGGTAGGTGTGCTTTGCTACCTTCCCTGAGAATCACATTGTCACATGTTGCGGAATAAGGTATGCTAAGGTCTTGCATATATGTATTCATTCTGATGTGGAGTGATGAGTGGGGGTTTTAGGGAAATCAAATACTGGAAAACGAAAGTTTAGAATAGTAGGACACAAAAAGTGGAATCATGAAGATATAATATGCTTCTTTTATCTTAAATATTAATCAGCATGAATTGCTTAGAATCGTGCATTACCAATCTCTATGATGCTGAAAATATGAGACTAATGAAGGTCTATAGGGTTTACATTTCAAAATGATCAGATGCAATCATGAGAGTAAGCTTGAATATTTCACATAAATTCACAAAAATGAATTTATATCAATTCTTCAAGTTAGCTGTCACAAAATAGGCTCGGATTTTCTATTACCTAAATATTATTTGATTTTTAAATCAGATCTTTGTCAGAAGCTCCAGTAATAATTTCAGGGTATCAAAATAAATGGATGTAAATTTGCTGCAAGAGGCAGCATAATGTGAAATGTAACATTTTGATAATTATTTTTTCGTGGAGAAAATCTCTGGTGGGAGGGGGAAAAAGTCCAGCGTTCTACCCAGACTAAAAGCTAACCTCAGCGATCACATATCTAATGACTACCTGTCTCCTACTGCCACCCCTTATGCTTATGTTTGAGGCATTCCAACATTTTAATGGCCATCTGCATAAACCAGCTGCTGATCCTTGTATTTAAATCTTATTGCTCAGCATTAATTTATACTGAATTTTTAGTTTTCCACAGCCTCTGGGCCTTTTCTGTTAGTTAATAATAATAATAAAAATAACTAGGATACTAATAATATGCTTCATTTAATAGTCACAAGAATTAAATTGATTGTGCTGACCAAATAATGCAAATATGTCATTTAAATTTCAGAAATCCATCATAAATTGCCTTTGCCCTTTATAAAGTATCTAAACATTCTAAGAACTCAGTCATTCAAAACATGCAAGACCTAAGTCAATACTAATTTAATAAGCATCTACTTTCTGTGCCAAAAAATATAATTCTACAATATAAATGCTGACATAAAAATCAACACAATGCTTAACTGCCAGTAAGTACATGCTATTTCTTAAAATTCATCAGATCTATATAAAATATTGTCAAATGTACCCTGGATTTTATTATCTAAACCTTTTTTTTTAATAAGTGAATTTTTATTACATCATAAGGTCAAAGGCATACTATGGGGTAAATTACAGATTAAATTAGTGAACCAATATAAAATAACAAACAGTGCTCTAAGCCTAAACATAAGCAATAACCTCCTCCTTTTTTCTTTATAGTTAGTTTCCTCTTACAATCCTTAACATCCCACCTGATTATATATAGTAAATATATCATATATATGTATGTATATGAAATATGTTTATATTTTGGCAAAAATTATATATACACACAAGATTTTTTGGTGGTAATTTTTTAACCATCCTATTGATACCTTTTTCTTTTATAATATTTGATGATTTCATTTTCACCTTTTTATACTATATATGGAAGTGTTTAATTGTCATTATATAGGGTGGGCAAAAGTAGATTTACAGTTATAATACAAAAAATTATGCAATAATCAATACATAATAATACAAGAATAAACTGTTTCACTTATAACCGTACACCTACTTTTGCTGTCCCCTGTATATGCATAATTCATTTAAATCCTGTACTACTTAAAACCTTTGTGGTTAAAATTTATTTTGGGAGATTCTGTACTCTGACTTGTTTTTCAAGGTAACTCTATATAAACCTTTGGAGGCCTTTTCCCCATGAATTTATTTTAACATGAAGAAAAAAAAGCAGCTTACTCTCGCATAGCCTTCCAATGTTTAGTAATAAATCCAGTATTCTATGGAATAAGTAGTAGCAGTCACTTTAGAAAACAGCTTTAAAATCTCTTATATTAGGAGTTAACGTCATCTAACAGGTAATTCCATAGCAATTTATGGTTAATAGCTCTTCATCATACTACTGGGAAGGAGCAACTAATTTAATATGCATCATTATATTGTTATATGTTCACGGTTATTTTACATTTATTCTTCTGTATTGCTGAAACAATTTGAATTATGTTGCCTTTCTTATTTTATAGTACACAGAAGTAAAAATACTTCAGTAATTTCAAAATTTGATTTGTTTGGTGAATTTAAGTGCAGTCATAAGATAAGTGTACTTTTAGAAGTGGACTTTAAGGTTGATTATTGATCAAATTTTAGTTAATCTTCCATCCCAGCACAGCAAACACATTCCACTATCCCTTAGATATTGTTTCCTTCCAGCTCTATTTCTTCACTCCAGCCTCTTTCTTCTTATGTACTGTGCTATTTTATGCACTCTCAAATATGAGACCAATTATATATATGCATTGTATGTTTTAGGGTATACTGTTTTACATTCATGAACACCCAGATACCTGCACATCTTATAAAATTATAGATTCACAATATCTCAAGATTGGACATTTAGGTGTTTTGTCTGAATGCACAAAAGTGTTTTAAATAATTATTTAGAGCCAGAGTATCTAGATCTCTTTACCTAATGGGGTTACAAAATAGAGTTTAGCTTGCAAGTCAGTATTGCAAATTTATCTCCTTGATCTTAATTTATGATAGTTTAAGAAGTTAAAATATGTGTCTCAGGAAAAATAGATTGATGGGAAAATTGAGAAGGTAGAGTAATGCAGTAAAGTTCCTTTATATATTAAGCAGTGCACCCAATGGAACAGAGTCACGATAGTAGCGACTTGTTACTGCCTTGCCTGTTCACTGACACAACGTGTTCTTCTCACTGGGAAATAGAAACCCTCAGCTGGCTATTGTTGAAGAAAGGACATTATTTCCCATAAAAGAAAGAATCTTGGATCATTATGTGAAGGCTTCTGCCCTTAAAAAAGTGTTCCCATGACTTTAAAGCAAGCTAAAACTGGAGGTCCAAGACTGAGTTATAAAGTTCAGTTTTCACTGTAATTATTTAGATAACTTCCATTTTTTTGTCATCTTTTCACCATGCAGATGAGAAAAGCAGATGGGAAAGATGGAACCAAACTTTGTTAAGTTTAACTGTGTAGGGTTCAGTATGATATATTTCCCCATGGAGTACAACTCAGGAATTCATTGATTAATAATAATTTTTCTTCTTAGAGTTTTCCATTTCTTTGTGTGTTTTTTCTCATCGAATGTGAATTATTCTAATCTTTTCTTTGTCCCATCAAATCCCAATGACATCTTGAGACATTTTGTAGCCTTTTTTCCTACCTGCAAACTATCTAATTAATGCAGAATTCCTTTTTCAATTGTACAGTTATATTTCATTAAACAGTTTGAAGTTCAGTTTTTATGTATATTGCATGTTTAGTTATAATTATTCACATGTAGCTGAGCATTCATTCAACTCATAGTGTTGGGTATTATAGAACTGTCTCTTTATATTCTATTCAGTTGAGTTCAACAAGCATTTATTGACTTCTATAATGCCAGGCTTCATTTGGGATACTTTGACATAGCCAGTGAAAAATACAGAAAAAACCCTACCCTAGCATTTCTTGCATCTTAGAATATACATTCCATAGTTCTGCCTCACCCACCAACAGTTTTCATTTTCTTCTATGATATCCTTTCTTACGTGTTCCACTAGAAATTTTTCAATGAAAAATTGTGTTAACATTTAATAAAAACATAATAAAACAGGTAACACTTAAGCTGTGCTCATGTGCTAGGCACTGTTTAAGCATGTTACATATATTAATTCATGTAATCTGCATAATAAGTCTATGGGGTGGGCACGATTTATCCCATTATGTGAAAGGAGAAACACAGAAATAGAAAAAAAGTTTAAATAACTTCTAAGCTGCCCAAATAACAAGTGAAGCCCTGATCAAACCCAGGCGGCTTAACTTCAGAATTTGTGCTATTTACTGATAGATATACCGTACTTGTCTAAAATCTCTCCAGAAAGGTTTATATAGCATTCCATTTAATATGTTTACTTTAATTACCCGTTCAATAGCAAACTAAAACTCAATTCATGATCTCTGATCTAGTTGAAACTATACTGTATATTGAAAGTCAATTTAAAGGCATCAAATAATTCTCAGAGCATAGTATCTCTTTTTTATGATTTGCTCATTTATATCCTACCTGAGAAATATCTACTTGCCCTAATCACTGAATTTTCTATTATTTTCTGTGTAATTTGTATAATTATACTTACTACATATAGCTTTACAATCCATTTCAAATTAATTTTTAATAAATAAATGTTTAGATAAAAGTTCATTTTTTATGTCTACATATAAATAGCCAAATGTTTTAGCACCTCTTGTTGGAAATACTGTCCTGTCAAGGTTGCTTAAAATTAGTTGACCAATAACTGTTTGTCTAAAGTAATAACAGAAATAAGCATATAGAAAAATGAAATTTAACAAAACCCTATTTTAAAATATTTATAAGGAACTTTGACATAAAAGAAGTATCATAAGTATAGGATGGAGAAATTGGTAATTCTCTGTTAAACTTATTTGTGCAATATGTTAAATAGCATAACATCATTTGAAAGTATAACTAGATTATCTTAAAATGCATATTGTAAATTCTAGAGCAACCACAAAATTTTAACTTAGGAAGTTAATTTATGTTGTAAGAAAAGATAACATCATAAAATTTCAATTATATAAAGAGAAGGCAAAAAAGTAAAAAAAAAAGGTTCAAGAACAATTGCAATGAATAGAAAATATTTATAAACACAGCAGATATTAATCCAACTATACCAATAACCATTTTAAATGTAAATGCTCTACATACTCTAAGTAAAGTTAGGTTGTCAGAGTAGGTAAAAAAAAAATCTATATCATCTACAGGAAACTCATTTTAAATATAAAGACTTAGGTAGGTTAAAACTAAAGGAATGGAGAAATATAGATCATGCTAACAGAATTCAAGAAAAAGTTGGATTAGCTATACTGACTTCAGACAAAGTATACTTCCCGGCAAGGAAAGTATCGGGAATAAAAAGGGTTTTCACATAATGATATAGTGGGCAAATCATCATAAATAAATAATAGTCTTCAACATGTATGCACCTAACAAAAGAACATAAAAATAAATGAGTCAAAAATCTGATAGAACTACATGAAGAACTAGACAAATCCACTATGTAATCGAAGATTTTCACACCCCGCTTGTAATAATCGAGAAATTTAGCAGGCAGAAAATCACTAAGGATATAGAAGACCTGAACAGTCCAATGAATCAGCTTGATGTAATTGATATTTATAGAATACTCCATCTAATAACAAACAACAGAAAACACATTCTTTTCAGGCTCACATGGCAGATTTAACAGGACAGATCACATTCTGAGACATTAAGAAATGTAAAGAATAAAAACCATACAATGCATGTTTTCAGACCACAAGGGAATTAATTGCACAGTACTTTATTCTTTTTTTTATTATTATTGATTTTTTACAGAGAGGAAGAGAGAGGGATAGAGAGTCAGAAACATCGATGAGAGAGAAACATCGATCAGCTGCCTCTTGCACACCCCCTACTGGGGATGTGCCCGCAACCAAGGTACATGCCCTTGACCGGAATCGAACCTGGGACCCTTGAGTCCGCAGGCCGACGCTCTATCCACTGAGCCAAACCGGTTTCGGCGCACAGTACTTTATTCTATTTTTGTAATCTTTCCATGTATCTATTTCCTTTATTCCTTTCTAATCATAAAGTGACTTGACTTTGATGATCTACTCAGCAAGTAATTATTGAGGGTGTTGTGTTTTTTTTAATTTGACATGCACATATTAGATAAGAAAACTATGAAATTCCTTAGATGTAACTCTCCGGCTGGAAGTGGCTTCACTTTGACACCTCCTAGATACACAAGTTTTCATGCTTCCAATTGTTCGGCTCATTTGTTCCTTTCATATCGGATATCAAGGCCTACCACATTATTTGTGCACTGAAGCGGGAGAGTGAGGGCTGAAGGAGGCTTCAGGGACTCCCAGAGGCTCCAACAGTCTCTGCCTTGGTTTATCACTTTTGAATTCCTTGCCTCATCAATTAGCCAAGAATATACCCCCAGTTAATTTTTATAAATACACTTTTGAGCTGTGTTGTACAATATGGTAGCCACTAACCACAAGTGGCTACATAATTTAAATTAATTAAATAAAATAGAAATTTAATCTCTCAGGTGCACTAGTCACATTTCAGTTATTCAAGATTCACACAGAACTAGTGGCTACTATACTGGGCAGTGAGAGTTTTAAAACGTTCTACCATTGCAGAGAAGTCTGTGGGACAGCAATTGTTAGATTCTCTAAACTGGTCCAAACCAGCTTTTGTTATACTGTCAAAGTTCCTTATAAGTATTTTAAAATAAAGTTTTGTTAATCTCCCTATTTTATTTCTAAGCAAATATCAAATAATTTTACTAGACATAATTAAGGAAGAATATGACTACTGCAATATTTGATGAAAGATCAACATGAAATAATTAAGTTTCAAATTTCAGACCACCTAAAGAGAGGTTTTGATAATTTATGAACTATGGGAGAATAGAGACTTTTCTAGTCTCTGTTGTTTCCTAACAAAACCTAGTATAATGCTTTGAACAGAGTAAGCACTCAATAAAGCTTTGCTGCAACAATAATCTAGTATTAATTTGAATGAAAAAAATGTTTAAATGGCAAATCCCCTATGAAAACAATGCCTTATTACAATTGCAAGCAACTTAGCATGCATTCTGCTATTTGTTTTAATTCATCAAAATGAATTAAAAATTAAGTTTATTAATTTACATAATTATTTTCTTACTTATCTTGTTGATAATGGATATGTCCTCCCAAAGTACCCTGTGTCACACTGGGTAGGTCTACTTGACTCTGAGCAATTTTGTTCCCATACTAAACTATGCCTTTGAATTTAATTTTTATCATTAATAAACGTACTGCAACTGATAACATTTTTTCATTTGTTTAGAACCCATGTAAAGAAGAGGGTTGCTATTTACTGGTATTCCTCACAGTTATTGCCACCAAAGAGTTAATAACTATGCTACTAATTTTAGATTTGTTCTGGAGGCAATGAGAAATTATTAGTAGTATTTGAACTACATGGTGTAAGCATAGAATGTTATAATTAATCAGTGGTAGCAAAAGGAATAGTTGTTTATAATAAAACTAGAGGCCCGGTGCACAAATTCATGCATGGCTGGGGTTCCTCAGCCTGGCCAGTGATGGGGACCAATTGAGGCCATCTTGCCCAGTCCCATTTGAGGCTGATCTGGGCCAGCTGGTGTGGGGAGTGGGGGGAGACTGTGGGAGGCTGGCCATCCACAGAAGGTTGGCTGTGGGAGCGCACTGTCCACCAGAGGGCAGCTCTTGCATTGAGTGTCAGTGCGAATCATATATACCGACAGTTGTCTGGTCGTAAAGGTCACTTAGGCTTTTATATAGAGATACATATATAGATGAGAAGCAAGAATATCAGCTGAGAAAATATTGTAAGAGATGATCAATATATTTGTATATACAAGTTTGTTTCTGAGTCTCTGTATATATAAAAGATAAGAAATGCTGAGACATACTTCATTATTTTTAACTGAGACTGAGATTAGTATTAGCCATTTCAATTCCATTGCCAACTGCCAGTTGAAAAAATGACATGCCTCTTATGAACTTCTCTGGTTTATAACAATATTATTAATCTTTTGTCTCCACTCTATTAATTATGTTTGTTGGGTATGTTCCAGATCCAGAAGCCAGAAAGAAAGTATGTACCTAACATTAGGAATAGGGTTAGTGGGGATAAAAATATATCCAAAACTTGTGATTTTATTCTCTTTCAATATGCCACATTAATTACACTGGAAGACATAAAGTTCTATTTCAATTTGCTAACCTAAAGAAAATACGTATTTTAATAAAAGTGGTATCTTAAGGATACATATAATTCTTTCTTACACTATATATACAGCAATATAGGGTGTCCTGTACATATGCTTTAACAGTTAATAGCTCAATATTGAAAATGAAATGTATTAAAATAAACACTGCCTTTATAATTATTCAATATATATATACACATTTGTTTGGAACACCCTATATATATAGAATAAAATACATCATCTCAAAGCTGAAAAAAACCCTAAAATAATTATCTTGTCTAGAAGCTTGCTAATAATATGATAAAACTATATCAAATATGTTTTATAGATATGGAATCTAAAGGAAATAAAACCAATTATCTTAATCTACATAATTTGTGGTTGTAATATTCAATTTATAAGGGTTCATGCTTAATCTTGAAACCTTTCATAAGGTATAATATAAAAAACACATTGTACTCAATATTATAAATATTAAAGCCAATCTATTTAAAAATATGCCAATTATTTAACTTCCTAAAACTTATTCAGAAAAAACTATAAAAGTTCTAAATGCTTCTATACGTAATCCATTTTATTATTCACTTCTTTTATAAATTTAGCAAATAATCCAATACTTCTTGGGATAGTCCATGAATAAATAGAACTGCATTCTATTCAGATATTAACAGAAAGCTCTTGTTTTCCTTTTCTCCTTTTGCAGAGAGACCATATGCATTATGCATAATGAAAGAGATTTGAAGGCAAGAATTGAGGGTGGAGTGAAAAAAAATAGGTTGTTTTTGAGAATAATTGAAAGTAAATACTAAATTAAGCCTTTTATTTGTTTGTTTGTTCATTTGTTAATCCTCACCTGAGGATATCTTTCCATTGATTTTTAGGGAGAATAGAAGAGAGAGGGAAAGACAGAGAGAAACACTGATGTGAGAGAAACACACTGATTGGTTGCCTTCTGCATGAGACCTGACCAAGTCCCAAGCCTAGGAGGATCCTGCAACCCAAGTACGGGCACTTGACCAGAATTGAACCTGGGACCCTTTGGTCTGCAGGCTGACACTCTATCCACTGAGCCAAATTGGCTAGGGCCTAAATTAAACCTTTTTAAATGGGGTACTTGATCCTTCTTTTTTCCATGAATCCTTTTGGCCTGTTAGTGAAGCACTTATAGCTCTTTTCAGATTAATCTTTTAATGCATATAATAAAATGTATAGGGTTACAATAGAATCCAATTAAATTAATAGTTATCAAAATATATGTTTTAAACTTTGTGATAGAGTAATATAAAATTTTCCCTGCTAACACATCATATAAGATGATCTAGTAGCAAACCTAGTATCTCCAGTAATTTTGATATAGTTTTTTGACTAAATAATACTTCAAGATATTGTAACACTTGCGCTATAAGCTAACAGCTGCAGGAATCAAAAAAGGCATAACCATGAAAAGTATCAGTGCAACATTAAATTTGGTATTTATGAACAACATGGGTCAGATTAATCTCTAGATATTTGCAATAGAAAATTTCACTTTCAAAACCTTCCTCAATTCAGTCACCTATGCCTCAGGTAGAGCTTATAAAGATATTTATCTTATACATATAAGATTGTTTTTGTATTATTTTTGAGACAAAAAATATATTGAGCTTTTTAAACTGGACCTGGATTCAAAGAAATAGGCATAGGTATTGGGAAATTAGCTGATAGGAAGAACTGTACTGACAAAAACATTAATATGCATTAAATTATTTTGAACATAAAATCACTTCATTAATTTTTTTATCTAATCCAATACATAAGTATAATGCTTTATGCATATAGGTTATGTCAGACGGAGATTTCTGAAAATGATAATATTAAAGATGAGAACACCCAAGATAACTAGGAGAGGAATAGTTAACATTTAAAGCAAGAGAATGTGTTAAGTAAATAATATTTTCCTTCAAATGTGAAGTCAGTCTGCCAATTAAATATTGTACATAACTACTCAGTGCCAAGTTAAATACTGACATTTATTTGGAGAGAGGAGAGGAGCGTAAAGGACAGGAGGGGAGGAGAGAGGAGAGGAGCGTAAAGGACAGGAGGGGAGGAGAGAGGAGCGGAGAGTAAGGGACAGAAGGGGAGGAGAGAGGAGAAAAGGGTAAGGGACAGGAGGAGAGGAGAGAGGAGAGGAGGATAAGGGACAGGAGGGGAGATAGAGAAAGAAAATTGATTGATTATAAGATTACACCAAGCCTAGCTGACGTGGCTCAGTGGTTGAACATTGACCCATGAACCAGGAGGTCATGGTTCAATTCCAGGTCAGGGCACATGTCTGAGTTGTGGGCTTCATCCCCAGTAGGGGGCATGCAGGAAGCAGCCAAGCAATGATTCTGTCTCATCATTGATGTTTCTATCTCTCTCTCTCCCTTCCCATCTCTGAAATCAATAAAAAATATATATGTATATATATATATATATATATATATATATATATATATATACATATATATATATATATATATATATATATAAATATATATTAAAAAAGATTACACCAATTAAAATAAAATATCTTAATTTTTTTCTTTTAATGTTTTTTTTCCTCAACCAAATGTGTTTAGAGTTTAGTTGAAGTGGTACTTTTAAGGCAAGGATTACAGCTGGCAAATAGTTTTTACATATTTGCTACCCTGTGTATCTTAATACCCAGGCCTTATTTAGAGTTTAGGGCAGGTTCCAGTCAAAATAGCAGCATAGATAAATGCAATACTCAAATATTCCCACAACACATCAAAATTATAAATAAACTAAGAACAACCACCATTAGAACCTTCTGAAATCTAGTTGAACAGCAATCCTACAGCTAAGGATATAAAGAAGAAGCCACATTGAGACTGGTAGAAGGGGGGTGGAGAAGCTAAAGAGCTGGCCCCACACCCATGTCTGACAGATAAAAATTGGGAGGAATATTTCTGCTGCAGAAATTCCCCATGAGGAGCAAATCCTACACCAGTCCCCCAAGCCCAGGGTTCCAGTCAAAAAAAGAAGTCTGCATAACTTCTGGCTGTGAAACCCAGCAGGGATTGTGGTTGAGTAAGATAGAGAAGCTGCTGGAATCCCATGTTCTCCTCTTAAAGAGCCTACACACAGACTTACTTGGACTCACTCCCTCTGAGCTTCAGCTCTGGGTCAGCAGCACCAAAGGTACAAGATGAAGAACTGAATTGTCTGGCATAAGAGCAAGAGCTGGAGGGGCAGCTTTCTTTCAGACAAAGGGCTGGAAGAGTTCATTGCTCCTTTCTCAGAAACACCCCCAACACCACCACAGGTAGCCACCATAATTGACCCTCCATCAATCTGATTAACACTGTTGGCCCCACCCTGCTGATTCCCTGAAACCCCACCCCACCCAACTTGTAGGCCCACCCAATCTCTTTCCAGTGGCTTTTTTTGTACTAAAGATCCATCATGCTTTGTACTTTCCTAATATCTCTCCAACAAGCAGAATCTGGCCTCAGCATGCCCCATACCTCTCACTGAATGGCCCCAGGTCTGGCACTAGCAATAGAGAACTTAGTTCTCAGCTTGGCCTCTCCCAGGCATCTTCAAGCCCAGCACAAGTAGCAGCCACCTGCAGACTGCCTTGTGACTCATGCCAGATGGCCTTGGGCAGAGCATCTCCTGGGAAGCCCCAGAATCAGCACACCTGGTAGACAGCATTAGATCAAATCAAAGTACTGCCCAACCACTTTCACAAGCAACACACACAAGGGGTGGACTCAGTAGGCACCAGAACCCCCCTGAAGTAAGTCCTGCTTTATGGGTTGGAACCAAACATGGCTGATCCTCCATAGTTGCCTAGCCAGTCCTCGAAGCTAACTGACCTGAGAGTAAATCCCTCCCACTGATGTACCAACAGACATCAAGACTCAACTACAAGTCTGCTGGCATGGATCAGTGGTTGAGCAATGACCTATGAACTAGGAGGTCATGGTCAGATTCCTGGTCAGGGCACATACCCAGGTTGTGGGCTCTATCCTCAGTGTGGGATATGCAGGAGGCAGCCAAGCAATGATTGTTTGCCATCATTGATGTTTCTATCTCTATATCCTTCTCCCTTCCTCTCTGAAATCAATACATACATATACATTTTTAAAGACTGAACTACAAGAGGAGGGTGCACCTGGAGTGCCCAGCTCAGATGATCAAAGAGGCTGTGCCACTGGACCCTATAGAATAACTACTCTATACAACCACTCTACTAAACATAGACAATGTAGCAGCTCTGTTTAATACATAAAAACAAGCCCAGAGAGACAGACAAAATAAGGAGACAAACATGTCCCAAATAAAAGAAAAGAAAAGAACAAAAGTTCCAGAAAAACAACTAAACAAAATGGAGACAATCTACCAAATACATTTTAAAACACTAATTGTAAGAATGCCCAAAGAACTTATGAGAAAATTATATGAATTTAGTGAAAAGTTCAACCAAGAGGCAGGAAACATAAAAATGGAGATATGAAACATAAAAAAGAGCCAGTCATAAATGAAGAATTATACTAACTGAAATGAATGATAAATTACAGGGAATCAACCTTGGGGTAGATGAAGCAGAGGATCAAATCGGAGATTTGGAAGATAATGAATCAGAAAACACCCAATCAGAACAACAATAAAAAAAATAAGAATCCAAAAAAAATTAGGATAGTATAAGGAACCTCTGGGACAACTTCAAGCATATCAACATTCGCATCATTAGAGTGTCAGAAGAATAAATAGAGCAAGGAATTGAAAATCTATGTGAAAAATAATGACAAACATCTTCCCTAACATGGTGGGGAAAAAATAGACATACAAGTATAGGAAACACAGAGTTCCAAATAAGATGAACCCAAAGAGTCCCACACCAAGACAACATATCATAATTAAAATGTCAAACTAAAAGACAAAAACAAATCTTAAAAGCAGAAAGAGAAAAGCAGTTAGTTATCTATAAGGGAGCTCCCATAATACTGTCAGATGATGTCTCAATACAAACTTTTCAGGCCAGAAGGAATTGGCACAAAATATTCAAAGTGATGATAAGCAAAGACCAAGTTTACACAGCAAAGCTATAATTTAGAATCAAAGGAACAATAGAGCTTCCCAGGCAAGAAAAAGCTAAACAAGTTCATCACCACAAAACCAGTATTACAAGACATGTGAAAGCCAGGGTGGGGAATATCTGACCCGGGGCCCATATATGGCCCACAAAATCATTTGGTCTGGCCCTGAGAAGGCATTATGAGTAAATTAATTAAATGTTTGACCAAATATAGCAGGCTAATTTTTAAGTTGATAACTTTGTATGGCACGCAAATGATGTTATAAGTATCCAAATGGCCTTTGGCAGAACTAGGTTCCCCACTCCTGTGTGAAAGGGTCTTCTTTAAGAAGAAGAAGACAAAAAATTTTTAAAAAATGAATAACAAAATGGCAATAAAGATATAACTATCAATAATTACTTTAAATGCAAATGGTTAAATATTTCTATCAAAAGACATGTGGAGGAGACCACGCGCCCCTTGGGTATGAGTGAGGCCACGTGCCCCTTAGTCCGGGTGACGCCGTGCCTCTGGGTTTGGCCGAGACCAAACCAGAGGGAGTCGGACCTCCATTACCACCATTTGTCCACCATCCAGAGCTGAGGGGTCAGTGCTGACATGTACACATAAGGAACTACTGGACATCGAAATTGGGTCTCAAAAGAACTGTTGGTCCAGGGGGAAGCTCGCTACAGATTGATTCATTTGCCTGTCAGCATAAATATTATTGCTCGTCTCACATTCAGTTCTTATTAGTATATATCTAGTGACATATGATCTCGTTCATCTAGAGGAAATGATGAACAACATAGACTGAGGAACAAGAACAGAACCAGAAGCAAGGAGGCATCGATCGGACTATCGGGCCTCAGAGGGAGGATAGGGGAGGGTAGGGGGAGGGTGGGGGGAGGGGGGAGAGTTCAACCAAAGGACCTGTATGCATGCATATAAGCCTATCCAACGGTTAAGTTCAACAGGGGATTGGGGCATGCGTGGGGAGAGGGGTGGGATGGGAATGGGGGGATGAGGACAAATATGTGACACCTTAATCAATAAAGAAATTAAAAAAAAAAAAAGACATGTGGAGGCTGACTGGATAACAAAACAAGACCTTTACATGTGCTGTCTACAAAAGGCTTATTTCAGATCAAAAGACACACACAGAATGAAAATAAAGGGATGAAAAAAGATATTTCATGAAAATAAAAACAAACAAAAAGGCTGAGGTAGCAATACTTATACCAGACAAAATAAACTTTAAAATAAAGACTACATAACAAGAGACAAAGAAGGACCCAGCAATTCCACTTCTGGGTATTTATTCAAAGAAATCCAAAACACTACATTGAAGACATATACATCCATATGTTCATTGCAGCATTATTTACAAAAGCCAATATAGAACGCAACCTAAGTGTCCATCAATAGAAATAGAGCAAGGAAAAGGATAAAGAAGTGGTGCATATATACAATGAAATATGACACAGCCATCCTATATAGTAAAACCCTAAAATGCAAATCAACTGAACAGAGGAAAGACCGGTCCCTATAACGCTCAACGCAGGAGCTGCCCCCTGGTGGTCAGTGCGCTCCCACAGGGGGAGCACCGCTCAGCCAGAAACTGGGCACACAGGTGGCAAGTGCAGTAGTGGTGGCGGGAGCCTCTCCTGACTACACTGCAGGTGAGCGGTAAGGAGCAAGGGGTCCTGGACTACAAGAGCCCCGGACTGTGTGGGAGATGTCTGACTGAGGCTTAGACTGGCAGGTGGACATCCCCCGAGGGGTCCTGGACTGCAAGACGGTGCAGGCTGGGCTGAGGGACCCCCCCAACCCACAGTGCATGAATTTTGTGCACTGGGCCTCTAGTAAAAAATAGTAAGTCAGACAGAGAAAAACAAATGCCATATCATTTCACTTATATGTGGAATCTAAAAACAAAAAAGCAAACAAGCAGAACACAAACAGACTCACAGATACAGAGAACATTTTGACAGTTATCAGATGGGAGGGGGGTTTTGGGGATGGGTGAAAAAGGTGAAGTACAAATTGATAGGTACATAATATTTATGGGGATGTAAAGCAGAGCATAGGAAATATAGTCAATAATATTGTAATAACTATGTATGGTGTCAGATCGGTACTACATTTATTGAGGTGGTCACTTATTAAGTTATATAATATCTAATCACTTGGTTGTACTCCTGAAACTAATATAATATTATTAGTGGCCTGGTGCATGACATTCGTGCATGGAGGGGGGGTTTCCCTCAGCCCAGCCTGCACCCTCTCCAATCCAGGACCCCTTTGGGGACGTCCAACTGCCAGTTTAGGCCCGATCCCTATACCGGCAGTCGGACTTCCCTCTCGCAATCTGGGACCACTGGCTCCTAACCACTCACTGGTCTGCCTGCCTGATCGCCCATAACTGCCTCTGCCTGCCTGCCTGCCTGATCGCCCCTAACCCCTCTGCCTGCCTGCCTGATCGCCCTTAACCACCTCTGCCTGCCTGATCACCTCTAACCACCCTTGCCTGCCTAATCACCCCTAACCACCTCTGCCTGCCTGATCACCCCTTACTGCTCCCCTACCGGCCTGATCGCCTCTAACTGCTCCCTTACTGGCCTGATTTCCCCTAACTGCCTCTGCCTCACCCCACACCTGGAACCTGGGCTTTCCTCCCTCTGGCCAGCCACAGGCACCCAGGACCCAGGCCAGCTTCACCTAGGCTGGCCACAGCCACAGAGGATCGTGGGCAGGCAGCTTCACCCAGGCTGCAGCCGCAGGCACCTGGGACCAAAGGGCGTGTGGCTTGGACCTCTCCTGGGTCGCAGGCACAGGCACAGCTGCTGGTGCCCAGGACTGCAGGCTGGGCAGCTTGTCCCTTTCCAGGGCCGCAGCCCTAGCTGCTGGCGCCCAGGACTGCGAGGTGGGTGGCTTGTCCCTCTCCTGGGTCAGAGGCGCAGGCGCAGCTGCTGGAACCCGGGACCCTGGAGCGGGTGGTTGTCCCTCTCCTGAACTGCAGCCTGACTGGTCCCCATTCCTCTATCCCCAGTGTTGATTGTCTGAGAAGTTATGGAGTGATGGCATGAGGGCATGACGTTATTTGCATATTAGCTCTTTATTATATAGAATTTTAACTTGTCATGGTCTATCTTCAAGTGGATATTATACCACTTCACATCTTGTATAGAAACTTCACTGTAACAAAGTTTATTTTTCCTGGGCAATCTTTGTGCTATTGTTGTGTAATTTATGTTCACAGATGTTATAAAACTGACATTACATTATTATTTGTTTAAATAGTTAATTACCTTTAAATATATTTAAATAAGAAACTTCTATTATATTTTTTCCTATGCATTTACTGTCTTTGGTGTTTTCCATTTCTTGGCATAGATCGTTATTTGTATCTGGCAAAATTTTATTTCTGCTTGCAGGACTTCTTTTAACATTTCTTACACTACAAATCTGCTGGTGATAAAAAAAAAAACATTCAATCTTTTACATATGAAAAATATATTTTAACTATTTTAAAAAATATTTTCACTCAGTCTAGAATTATAAATTGAGAGGATTTTCCCCCCTTGTGAGTACTTTAATGATGTTGCTCTATTATCTTCTCCCTTACACTGTTTCTGATGAGAAATCTTTTGAAATCCTTATGTTTATTCCTGTGTATAGTGTGTCTCTTTTCTTCTGACTACTTAAAAGATTTTTCTTTTCATCATTGGTGCTGAGCAATGTGACTTTTATGTGTCTTGATGTAGCTTTCTTTATGTCCTGTGCTTGCTATTCACTGAGCTTCTTTGATCTGTGAGTTTATATTTTTTTACTATATTTTGCTAAATTTGGAAACTTTTGAATCATTCTCTCTTCAGATGATTATATATATATATATATATATATATATATATATACACACACACACACACACACACACACACACACACACACACAAGTCTCTAGAGGGGGCTGGGGAGGAAGAGGAGTGAACCAAACCATAGGGTCAGGACCTCGGCAGGCAATTAAGTGCGGGGAGACCAGCAGGGCCATCCCTGCAGTGGCCAGTTCATGATCAGCTGCCTGAGACTGGCTCGCTCCTGGGCTGGGGGGTTTCATGCATCTGCTCCATGCTGCCCAGCAGTGCGGTGCCCATCAGGGCTGTGCATAGCTTACGGGGAAGGCACGGCCTGGGGAGTCGGAGCCTTGATCCCTTGCGCAGGAACCAGATCAGGCCATTGGGAATGCGGCCAGTTCTCTGCACCCTGAGTCTCCCCACTGTTGCATCCCCGGAGCAGTCATGGTGCCTTCTTCCATCACGGTCCTCTAAGCTCGCAGCGATGAATGTGTGCTGTCATAGGTTTGGGTGAAGGGAACATGGAAGACCCGTGGGTGAGAGCAGGCACTGGGTGCTGACTGGGGAGGCGGTCGTGTGGGTTTGCGTGAAGCGTTCACAGTCACAGCTTTGGAAGCCTCTTTCTTAGTTTCTGAGAGAGCTGGATGGTGAGGAAATGCAGGTCTCAACCTGCATTGCAGTTTCCGTGGGAAACCTCACCGTTGGGGTGTCAGAGGGGTTGGCCAGGAGCGCCTGCGGCAGAGAGACAACCTTCTCCTGTAAACTCTTCACAGGTGGACTGGTCGGCGGATGCCTTAGAACTGCTCAGCAGATCCCTGCTGTTCCACAGAGTTCTCTGAGCAGCCGTAGATCTTCCGCGGGAAGAAAGGTGTGTGCTTGTGCACAGTCACTGCCCAGTCCCGGGCCGGTGGGGGCACCCTGGCCCTGGACGTGTTCTCCCACTGGGTGCTGGGTTCGCAGAGGTCGGACAATCATTGTCCAGAATTCCTTTGTTTAACAAAGAAAGTTAAGTTCCCAGTGAGGACCTTGGTTAGAAAGGGAAGGGATTGGGGAAAGGAGGAGGAGCCGAGCTGCCTCTTCCCTGCCCACCAGAAAGCTCGGAGCTGGAGGCATGATCTCTAGCCCACTCACCAGCCCAGGAGGCTGCTTCCAGAGAGACCGTGAAGGCCGGGCTCTGCTCCTGTGTCCTGGTGGGTCTGAAAAGCAGGATGTAGAGCCGTGCTCTGAACCTGGGCCTCAGGGCAGTGGCCTCCTGGTTCTCAGCAGAGCAGTGGACCTGGGGTCTGACCACTCCTCAGTGGTAGGAACCACGTGTAGGAGCCGCCAGTATAGGCGCGCCCCTGGGAGGCAGATACAGTGGGCAAACCATCGGACCCCGTTGCCTGGGCAAAGACGCCAGTGTCCCGCCCCACCCCCAGCCACTCAGCGTGTGCGCGCTGCCCACAGGCCCGCCATCTTTGTTGGGTTAATTTGCATACTCACTCCTGATTGGCTGTTGGTGTCACGGGGGTATGGTCAATTTACATGTTTGTCTATTATTAGGTATAGATATGTCAACTGTAATTGAAAAATAAATCATTGTTTAAAGTAAAAGAAAAATCTTGAAAAAAAATCAAGTCTAGGGCAACAACAGAAGTTAAGAATACATATTGAAGCTGTGCAGCATTACTCCAAGGCTTTGAGCACAGCAAACCTCCACAGAAGGGAACAGGACATTGGTCAAATATTTCATTTCCCAACAGCACTTGTTGCTCTTCTCATTGGGAAGGCACTACACTTTGCTACTGTGGAAACTGCCCGGTGGCCTACTTTTATAGGAAATTGTCCAGCTGGATTTAATGGCTGCTCAAAAGAATTGTGTTCCACATAGAAGAAACAAGCTTGAGAAAAACACTAATAATAACTTATCTATACTGTATATAACACGTGCCCAATTTTAAAGGTAATTTACATATATCAACTCTGAGATAACTCTGTATGCAACATGTTGGGAAATTTTATATGCCAATCTCTGAACAGTGACAGGCCCTACACATAGAAAATAGCAACAAAACTACCACATCGAAAGATCTGACTTTTATAACAAGTCAACTGGCAGTTCCATTTATTGCCTTATATGGTTATATTTATACTAGAGGCCCGATGCACAAAGATTCATGCAAGAATGGGCCTTCCTTCCCCTGGCTGCCAACACTGCCTTTGTTCCAGTCCAGAGCTGCCTTTTCGCCTTCCCACGCTGCCCAGAGGCCTGGAGTGGCTGGGGCGGTGCAGAACGCCTGCGTCATCGCCATGGTGACAACACAAGCATCCCGCCCCCGGCTGTTTGGATCCTGTGTATGCAAATTAAAATATTTGTTGGATTAATTTGCATACTCACTTCTGATTGGCTGGTGGGTGTCATGAAGGTACAGTCAATTTGCATCTTTTTCTTTTATTAGTGTAGATATCACTTTTATTCAATTTAACATCAACTTAATATGATGTTGGGGGCGCAGTGGGAGTATTTGGAAGAAGATTACCTTGGTTTGAGCCATGTTCTGCAATGTACCAAGTGTATGGGGGAGTACATGTATATTGGGAAAGATTATTCACTGCATTATCATAAATTTTCTCATTTGAAAAAAATGAGGAAAATAACCTGTGAAACATCTGGAATTAAATGAAATAGTATCTGGAAATTTTCTTTAAACATTACAAGATGTTCCATAAATATATTTATTTATTTTTATTTAATTATTTTATCTTAATGTGGCAACTCCTCCAAGAAATCTGCCCTAAACTCTCATTTTGAACTGTTTTCTTTCATTGTGGTTGCATAATACCTTGCACAAATATTTACAAAAATACTTACATATCTAATGCATCTTCCTCACCAAACACACACAGGGATTATGTATTGCTCATTTTTATAATGGTAGAGTACAGTATACTAGAGATGCTAAGCAAATATTGCTGAGTTGTACTAAACTAAATTTTAAAAATATTTAAGAGCATTAGTCCTTATTATAGACAAGCATTCATTATATTTTTGGGTTTCTCTTAATAATCTGTGAAGTCACTATTATTTTTGTTAAAGATATCACTAAAATCACACAAAAGAATAAGATAAAAGAATCCTCTACCCTAAAATAGTTTCTAAAAAATTACAGTTTAAAAGAAATGTTCACCATTTACTGTCTATTTCACATCTCATTTTTACTCATTTTATTTTATTTCTTCTACAATTGAGATTCTATTGAAATATAAGTAGCATTATATTATTTTCATTTAATGGACAATGAAATCTTTTTGAGCCCTTAAGTTTCAGTACTTGAATTTATATTTTAAAATTTTCTACTAGTACTTTTCAAGTGGACGTGTTGAGTATTCTATTTAGCTTTTGAACAAGCAGTGGGACACAATCCAGACATTTGCTTGGGCACTGCACAGAAAGTAGAGTCATTTTTCTCTACCTGGGGCCTTTTAACACAAAAAAAGTACCTTCAGCTATCTACACCCACAGCGTACCTGGTACTCATATCTCATGTCTCTTACCAAGCACACGCGATACATTATTCTCATTGAAAATTAGCTACTTGTTCTGATTATGGAGTAAACGATGCTTTTCTGCAAACATAAATTTCTCTTAGTCTTAATAAGGTTACCTGTCCTCTAAGGACATTCTTAGGTATTCTTAAAGCCACTTCTGGTTCTAGTAATAACTGTACATTTTAAGCTTTTGGCTACACCAGTGCAATTCCAACAGTGACAGTTTTCAGTTAATTAGGTTAACTGGAGAAGATATTTTCAGCATTCAAGGAAATATAGCCTACAGGGAGCATGCATAACAAATTGGGTAGTTGCTTTTAAACTCCAAAGGATCCATATTATAACAGAAGGTGTACATTTCTCATTTAGTCTACCAAAATGCCTTCACAAAAACAAACTGGGCCTTCTAAGGAATACAAAATACAAAACATCTGCCTCAGATTTTAAAAAATAATTTGAATTAGTTTTTATTTTAGAACCAAATTAGTTTTAAACAGAGCAGTGCAGGGTAATTCCTACCATATAGATGAGATTTATCAGAAATGACTGCAGGTAACTTCGCTGGGAGTTTACAATTTTTCACAGGAAGACTCACAGGCCTGAGCAGCTGGAACTTAGGCTGTCAAAGCCCCAATGTGAAACTATCCAAACAACCATACACAGCTATGTTACAGCCTTTTTGGTTTATTTTTCCAGACAGAAGCATAAAATGCCTCCACCGGAAGCAAGATTCTCTATACTCAGCTTGTGATAACAGGGTTGCCAAACAGGACTTCTGCCTATCTATCTAGATTTGTATAATAAACTCTCAGAGTACTAGTAAATACTGATTAGCTTAAAGCAGTTTTGTAATGTACATAACCCATTGAGTTATTGACTGTAGACCCTTACAGTCATCATTTGGTTATCAAGTCATTAATATCTTGCTGAATATTTAAAATTACTTCAATAAAGTAAAATAATAAAATAAAATAAAGGCAGGGGTGAGTGGGTGAGTGGGAAGAGATCAACCAAAGAATTTGTATGCATATATGCATAACCCATGGACACAGATAATAGTGTGGTGAAGGCCTGGGTGGGGGCGGAGGCAGGCTAAAAGGGATCAATGGGGAGAAAAAGAGGACATATGTAATACCTTAAAAAATAAAGATAAAATAAAATAAAATAAAAACGTTCAGTTTAACCATTACATATCATTTTTCTGACAGAAATGACAACTCCGAAGAAAGGGTTTATGCTAGTAAATGAGTTAGAACATTTTATAAATGAATTAGAACATTTTAAAATGATTTAATACAATAATGTGTTACAAAATATATCAAAAATGACACAAACATTTTGATACTGGCCTTCAATTCTTTTATTTAAAACAGTCAAAAGCATACATTTAATAATAAAATATAATCCAAAAGTATGATGCATGCTAGAAAAATGATAAAAGGTAATAACATTTCTTTTATATTGTCTCCATCCCAAAGTGGAGATCTTCTCGACAAAAGTATTATGAGAGAATTTATCAAAAATCAAGACTAGAGCACTAAACTTTAAATATAATCTTAACAGTAAAACAGAGAAAAGTTTAGATATTGCATATCACACTGCAATATTATACTTTATTTATGAAGTCTAAGATATTTTAAGCAATTTTATAGTGAAAACACTTGGCTCTTACTGAATTATCTCTTTGCATTACTGCTAATCCTATATAATAAAAGCCCAGCACCCATAACGGCAAACAATCAGAACAACCAGAGACTAGAACCACCAAGGCCCCTTGCTCGGCTGGCCCCGCCCCCCAGCAAGCAGTTAGGAGTGATCAGGTAGGCAGGCCAGTGGTTAGGGGCGATCAGGTAGGCAGGCCAGTGGTTAGGGGCGATGAGGCAGGCAGGCAGAGCCCTGCAATTGATCACCTTAAAGAGGGAGACCCAGGCCACAGCCTGTGGGAGGGACACTCGGTGGCTGCGACAGGAGGCGCTGGCTGCAGGGCAGGGCCGGCGCCATGGCAGCGCCTGAGCAGGCATGGCACCTGCAGCCTGGCCCAAGCCCCAGGGTTGCAGCCTCTCCCCACAGCTTCTGCAGGGCTGGACTGCCACTTCTCCTGCTATGATGCCTGGGCAGATCCCAGACCCTTCCATGACTATGGGCTCTCTGCCAGGGCTTGGCCCCCTGACCAGATTCCCCAGCTCAGCCCTGACTGCAGAGGAGCTGAAATACACTGACATCCACAACACCAGGGACAGGGATGGCCCCCTTGCACTTCCTGGAGGTGAAACTGGGCAGGAAACCTGTGAAAAGTGAGCTAGACAAGGGAGAGGAGTGGAGGAAAAGGCGCCAGGAAAAGAACAAAGTGGCGGCAGCCCCATGCCAGAACAAGAAGAAGGAGCAGACAGAGTTTCTTCAGTGGGAATCTGAGTGGCTGGAGCTCATGAATGTGGAGCTGAAAATCCAGATGGAGGAGCTGAAGCAGGAGTGGTAGCGGCTCATCCTATGCTCAACCGGCATCTCCCCATCATCAGGACCAACAGCATTAAGACTCCAACTCAGAAGACAACCCACTGCTGGAGCAGCTGGAGAAGAAGTGATCAGGGGCTGGGGGAAGGAAGAGGAGGAGGAGGAGGAGTTAAAGAGTAGGAGGAGGAGGAGGGTCCCAGAGGGCTCTTCCTTGCTGCATGAAAAACTCTTCAATGAGGCTCAGCACAGCCAGCATGAGCCAGGCTATTTTTGTGAAACTCAGATCAGCCACACCAGGGGAAGAAACCCAGGCTGATGAAACCCAGGACCAAATGCTGAGACCAAAGTAGTCCTGAGGGGGGCCTGTTCTGCATGGGGCCAGGCTTGCAGGAGGCAGGAGAGAGGCTCTGGGCTGGAGAGATGCCCAACCAGGCAGCTGTGGGCACTTCTCCGGCCTCTCCACCAGGGCACCCACCCAAAGGACCTCCGAGCAGCCAGGAAAAGCCCATGAGTTACAACCAAAATTAGGCTGAGTATGGAACTCAGAGTGAAACTTCAATCTGCCTGCCCCCAGCCCTGACCCTGATCCTGATGCAAGGCTGGAGAAGGGCACAGTGCGAGTCCCTGCTGTACCCACCCACCGTGGGTCCTGCCTGGAGTGGCAGCTGGGGCACACCCTCGCCTGCCCTGCTGGAGTTGCTGTGGGCACGAGGCACGGGCACCCTTCCAAAGCACATACTCACTGAATGTTTACAGACTGGCTGTCCTGGCAGGGCTTTCAACTGCACATGTTTTTTATACTTTCTTTTTTTTTAAATATTTTTTACAAAAAAAAAAAAAAGATTTTATACAAGCAATATATAAGTGGATTTCTATAATCACTCGATGTGATACAGTAAAAATATGCTGTGGTTTGTTTGTTATGAACAGCAGTTATGGCCGTTGCATATAACTTCTAAATACTTTAGTCTCTGGGTGTTGGGGGTGGCAGGGGCGGTGTGCGGGGCCTTTCCATCCTGGTAAACCCTTCATAGTACTCAGTTCTGTATCGCTCAATAAACATTACTCTTACTTAAAAAAAAAAAAAAAAAAAAACGAAAGAAAAGAAAAAGAAAGAGGGAGGCCCAGGCCAGCCAAGCCATTGCACCCCATACCTGTTGCCTGCAGAGGGAGGCAACCAGTGGCAGGGGAGCGGGGGGCAGCGCTGCACAGATGGCAAGCAGTGGCAGTGGTGGGGGCAGGGCAGCTGCCCGCAGCCAGGGGAAGGAAAGCCCTGGTAGGTCCTGATCTCATACCAGCCTAGGGACCCTACCCAAGGGGTCCCAGATTGTGAGAGGGTGCAGGCAGGGCTGAGGGACCCCTCCCCCACCCTGAGTGCACAAATTTTCATGCACCAGGCCTCTAGCCTATATATATAAAAGCCTAAATGACCATTACAGTGGAACAACCGAACAACCAGAATGACTGGTCGCTATGACACGCACTGACCACCCAATCACCTGATCGGGGCTTGTCGGCCAACCTCTCAGTCCCTACTCTGGGCCAACAGGCACCGATCTTCCAATAGGGAACAAGGAACCGGGGGTAGGTGGCAGCGGGTGCAGGCGGCACCAGGCAAAGGCAGGTGCGGGCGGGGGGTGGGGCCAGTTGCTGGCAGCTGGGGGAAGGAAGGCCCTGGCCGGCCAACCTCCTGGTCCCTGAAGACTTTTGAAAAACCTCTTTATGGGGAGGTTTTCTTTCCCCCACAGCAGCACGCAATTCAAAGGTGCTAGCCATGGAGCCACCTGCCTCGGAGCCACCCAATCTCTCCCCACACCCAGTTGGGTTGAGTCTGGCACACATCAGAATGGAACACACCAAGCCACTGCCCACAGGCGGGAAGCTGATGGGGGTGGGGCGTGGACGCAGGGGCCTCGGAGCTGGACCACCCAGCCCCCAAGCACGCTCTCTGCCTGGAGGCGTCCAGCTGCAGACCTCCGACTCCATTACCTGGATCAGTGGTGGGGTGGAAAGTGACCCGGGAGGGTGAGGAAATGAAACGTGGGGCGAGTACCACGGGCGCAGTCCCCGTGACCTTCCCCTCCCAGGATAATGCTGCGCTCCCTACCTCCCACGCACCAAGAGAAAAATGTGGATTCGAAAGGAGGCAGGCCTCCGAGGAGCTTCAGCTGGGGGACGAGAGGAGTTACTTCTGACACCCCACCCTTTGCTTTGAGGCTGCATTCTCCTTCCCTAACACATGTTGCTTGAAGTGCATGATGGTTTGTGTTTAGACATGTGATAAATGTGGAGAAAGCAAAGTTTTGTGCTTTAGAATAAAAAAGTCTGGAGTCTTTGGGGATGCGATCTCTCTCTCTCTCTCTTTTTCTCTCACAAGGGCACGCGCGCACACACACACACACACACACACACACACACACACACACACACCTTCCTCCCTTCTCCCTTGGCCTGGTGAATCTTCACGCAAAAAGCTAACCCTAGCTCCTCAGAACCACCCTCGCTGGAGTGGCCTCTGTTTTGTTTTGTTTTTTTCACTCACAAGATTTTTTCTAATCTCTAAACCTGCAGTCAGACATCCCCTGAGGGGTCCCAGTTTTTGAGAGGGCACAGGCTGGGCTGAGAGGCCCCTCCCCCAGTGTACAAATTGCATGCACCGGGCCTCTAGTAATATTAAGAATTCTATATTAATTAGCCTGGTTCATCAAATTAAAACACTGAGCAATTATGCAAAAGATTGTAATGAGAACATCTGTTATTTTCTTCCTATTACAAACACAACACACACACAACACACACACACACACGCACACACATGCACACACAGATACCTTATTCAATATGGTGGATTACATTTGTAATTGCTGCATTTTAGATTTTTAAAATTTAAAGTGTTATTGATGTATTCATATTTGTGTTGGATAACTGTGACATACATGTTTGTGCAAAATGAAAACATTAGGGGCATATAAGTGAGTAGGATAAATATAAACTATCCTAATTGAGAAAAGTTATTTTTACAAAGGTAAAGGATATTTGAGTTGAATATCCGGAGTGATTTCCTGACTATGAACAATAAATGAATTATGGAACAGTTTCCTGAGACTGTGGAAGAAGCTTAATCACAGAGGCTATTTTAAAATAGACTGGGGAAACTGCTGAAGATACATTTTGTAGGATAGGAAATGTTGGTTTTCAAAAGGATAGAATGAGTAAATCAAATTTGGTATTTTCATGGGCTTATATTTTGGGCTTGCATTGTTAAAATAAATTTTAAATTGCAGACAGCTAGCATTTCTCATCTCTCACCCCAGTCTGTGTTGCAGAAACTCTATTCCAGACTGTGGCTGAAAGGCCTCAGGATTATTCTTTTATGTAGCCTCCACTAATAGGTCTACCGTAGGTATGGCAGGCCAAAGAAACATCTGCAGGTCAAGAATAATGGGGCTTTATCACATTTGCCCCAACTCACTCACAGGGCAAACGTTTTAGCCTAGGAGTGGAAAACTAAGAAGAGTGGAAGGTACCACCCCTGCCCAGTGTCCTGCTTATAAAGAAGTGTTACTTTTTACTTATTATTATATTTTGGGGGGTAGTATTGCTTAATAAAATTATATAGGTTTTAAGTATACAGTTCTATGATACATCATCTGTATATTGCACTGTGTTCCCAACATCCTAAGTCAAATCTCCTTCCATCGCCATACACTGGACTCCCTTTCCCTCTGGTAGCCACCATACTCTTGTCTGTGTCTATGAATTTTTGTTTGTTTGTTTGTCTTGTTTGTTCATTTGTTACTTTCACTTTTATATCCCACATATGAGTGAAATCATGTGGTTCTTGACTTTTTCTGTCAGATTTATTTTGCTTAGCATGATATTCTCAGGATCCATCCATGTTGTTGCAAATGGCAGTATTTCATCTTTTCTTATGGCTGAGTAGTATTCCACTGTATATATGAACCACATGTTCTTTAAACAATCCAATTAAAAAATGAGGAAAGGACATGAACACACTTCTCCCAAGAAGACATACAAATGGCCAACGGACATATGGAAAAAATTCTCAACTTCGCTAACTATTAGGGCAATGCAAATCAAAACTACAATGAGATTGCATCTCACACCTGTTAGAATGTCTTTATCAACAAGACAAGTAATAACAAGTGTTGGAGAGGTGGAGAGAAAGGACCCCTCATTCACTTCTGGTGGGAATGTAAACTGGTACAGCCACTATGGAAAACAGTATGGGGGTTGCTCACAAAATTAAGGATAGAGTTACCATATTATCCAGCAATCCCTCTTCTGGGTATCTACCTGAAAAACTTGAAAACACTTATTCGCAAAGATATATGCATCCCTAAGTTCATTGCAGCATTATTCACTGTGCTGAGGCCAAGACATGAAAACAACCAAAGTGACCCTCAATAGGAGTGTCACCTTGGAGAGAAGCAGCCACTGCTGTGCCCTCAGCCACAGAGCAGTGAAACACAGAGATTTTGCCCAGGCCTTGTGGTCGGCAAACTCATTAGTCAACAGAGCCAAATATCAACAGTACAACGATTGAAATTTCTTTTGAGAGCCAAATTTTTTAAACTTAAAAAATATATAGGTAGGTACATTGTTATTAACTTAATTAGGGTACTCCTAAGCTGGCCTTTGCTAAAAACTCAAGGGGTCAAAGAGACGAATGTGCTTGCGAGCCGCGGTTTGCCGACCACTGGCCCAAGGAAAATGCAGGTCACAGAACAGAGATCTTCAAAGTTCTCCCCAAAGGAACTGACTTTATTTAGAATAGAGTGTAGGGATGATCGAGCCTAAAGGCTAACTTTCCCTATAACAATGGGAATTTTGGGAGAGAGCAACAAGAGGAGAATATTAGCTTCATGAGAGTAACAAGTTAACCGACAGGCCAGCTATAATTTACCATGGAGAACCAGATAAAGAGAGAGTCAACAAACACCCTCCTGAGTTTAGAAGAAAATCAAAGACTGGCCTCTAACTCTACTCCTGAAAAGCAGCCTGAATTTAACTGGAGCAGTCTGTAGAGCAATTTCTATCCCTGGGCATTTTAAAAAACAATAGCTCAAATCAGTTTGCAATTAATGTTGGAGAACAAAAACAACCCTGATAATTCTTTCCAAAAATGCTTTCCAAAATTGTTCTGATATTTTATTTTAAAACAAGCACTATTGCCTCTACTTTTTTATTGAATTTATCGGTGTGACCACTGGTCAACAAAACCAACCAGGTATCCAGTGTATAACTGAATAACTGTGTACAGAATACTTTCCTAGAAAACATGTAAATAATTTTATAATATACTAGATGTCCAGTGCACAAAATTCGTACATGGGTGGGGTCCCTAGGCCTGGCTGGTGATCAGGGCCATTGGGGCCAGGCCAATCAGGGCTGGGCTGAAGAGGAAGTGACGGTCGCCGGGCCAAGCAGAAAAAGAATGGATGCCAGACGCCGACACCACCATCGTTGATGCCCTGCCATCACATGGTTCCCCACCTCCCCCCTCCTTCCCTCACCACCTCACCACCACCATGGCAGGTGGGCAGCAGGCTGATCAGGGCTTGCCAACAGGGGGGAGGGACAGGGCATGGGAGGTTGGCCGTCAGCCCCAAGGAGGGAGCCAGCCCTCGGCCCCCCTGGGAAAGGGGCCGCATTGGCTGCCACCCATCCCCGGTTCCCTGTCCGAGCCCGGGGAGGAGGGACCATGGGAGGTTGGCCAGCAGGGGGATGTTGGCTGTGGGAGCACACTGACCACCAGGGGGCAGCTCCTGCATTGAGCGTCTTCCCCCTGGTGGTTAGTGCGCATCATAGCGACCAGTCATTCCAGTCATTACAGTCACTTAGGCTTTTATATATATAGATAGAATATAAAGGGTCATAGTATGATTAATGAACAAAAGAAATTAGTGTCTGAATCTAGATAAAATTAAAGTACAGAATAGTTTTTTCTTCATATCTACTAAAAGTAAAATAAGGTAAAATAATATTGAATATAACAGAAGAGATGAAGGTCAGGGTTACTTTTGCAAATTATATTAGAGATTCAAATTTATTGTAATTAATTATAGTGTATAGGACACAGCCTGTGGCCACTTCTGTTTAATACATTTTCACAATATGGTAAAACTTTGCACACTGCATTATAGTTATCTATTTACAGTTATTTATTTGTAATCTGCTTCACTCACAAAGAATATAAAGTAATTTACAGAGACAATTAAAGTTCTCTGATAAAAAAAGAATTAATGGAAGTGAAACTCAATAATTAATGTTAAGCCATGAATAATTCCTGTAAAAATAATATAAGGTTCAACATAATTACAAAACTGGAACACAGATTTAGTTCTGACTCTTTTTTTTTTTTTTTGGACAAAAGAAAAGAGAAAAACGTAATTAGTTATAGATTCACACTTCTTAATCTAAGAAAGTTACACTGTTGCTCTGAAGATCAGCCTATTCTGGCACTGAGGTCTGACAGAAGCATCCCTCTCATGTTGTTATTCTTGGAATATTGAGAAATAACAGGAAAATGGACCACATGCATTCTCATCCTTGATCAAAATTATCAATTTAAAAATTATTGAATTTACACAATTATTTCAATTGTCTTAGGGAGTCCATGCATTAATATGTTAGAAGACTACAGATCAAGCTAACATAATCATACTTTAAAGGAATAAAGTCTTTCAACTGCTTAGACTTAGGAAGCGGGGGCGGTAGACAAATTAATAGGAAACTTAGACAAATGCACTTATAATGATTTATAATATCAAATCATAGTCTCATTAAAATATAATACATTTGAAAAAACCCTGATAGACTTGTGCATGCTAAAGATAATAAAGTCCCTGAAACAAAAAAAGTTCTCTGTATAATGAATTCTACATACATGTGCCTTCAATTAACATGCAACATATGTGGAGATTCAATAATTCTGACTTTTTTAAAAAAATCATGTACCATAGTGTTTATCTAAGGCTTCACTGATGTGTATAACAGTTGGAAAATTAGTCTGTGGGCCATCGATATGTGTACTTTGTTAGGAAAGCATTTCTGACAAGCAGCCAAGGCTTCTCAGTAGTGTGTAATCTGCACATTCTCAGCAATGCTCACTTCCTTTCAGAAGAAAACAATTTATCCTTCTCTTTTCCTTATCAGGAATCTGAATTCACACCTGCAAACATTTGATATAAATAACTAAATCCTCTCATGAAAAAAAAAATGATGACAGAGTGCATGTGGTGAACTAATTACATCTATTTCATCACAAGCTAGATTTATTTTTTCTTCCAGAAAGATGTTTCAGTTGTGTATATTGGTATATCTATAGGTGTATTCCATCTTCTTAGCTAATAAAGTTACTTTCCTGAGAGCATCAATCTGTTGGATCCCTTTATGTTGTGTTTATAAAATTTAAAATTTTAATAGGTATAGCTAGCTTTAGTAAATATTTAGTTTCCAAGTTGTAACTTAATCATTGGTATTCTAAAAGTTAACCCATGCTTTAAAGTATCACCAAAGAAAACTCAGAGGTAAATCCTCTGTCCAGAAAGTTACACTTATTGTTTGAAAAAATAATCAGTGTTCTGAATAAAGATACATACAATCAAAAGTTTATGCAAATGAATATGTACAGTACTGACTATACTTATAAATGCATAAGTACTCATATCTATAGCTAAGACAAACCCATGTATAGAGAGATTTCTCTATGCAATATTGCTATATATATATATATATTCCTTACTAAAGGAAAAAGGAAAAAAGGTATGGTCAGATTTATATTACAGCTTGCTGAAACGTTGTCTAATGACCATGGGCAACCATTACAGTATAACGTGCCAATGTCTGCTACTAAAAGCACTGTCAAAAATGAAGCAAGCCAAACTACAAAGCACTTAAGAAAATATAATTTTCATAAATGAATTATTCATCATATTAAATTCAAAGGTGAGAGAGAAACCCAATATGCCCAAAGCTTAAAATACATCATCACATGTAATCCTCACAGAAGATCTGTTGTATGAACAATGAGGAAACTGAGGCTCAGGGTTTGGGTACGTTGCCTGAAGTCAATTCAATTAAATGATGGACAAAGGTATCAAACCCAACATTCTAGGACCCTGAAGCCTTCAGTCCCTCCTTTACATGGCACCTCATCAGTTAGAGCACACAGCCTCTTTCACACCTCTCTGTCCCTTGTAAAGTCAGGGAATCTGGAATGAAGCGGCCATCTGTGTTTCCCCCAATTTGTGCATATGGATGCAATTATTTCCACGAGCTTTTGTGAGGCTAAGCTGCACCTGAAATCAACAAAGCTTCTCATGCACAAAGAAGTCATTCACACATGACTCTTACAGGTTATACTAAAATCATAATTGCACTTTGTCTTAATTAGCAATTAGTACTAATCCACATTTTCAGTTGTCTCTATTCAAACCTAAGCAAGAAAATAAAGAACATTTTTCTATTTCAAATAAATGATCTAAATTGGCACTTTTCTTCCATTTAGAGTGTTTTTATTTTCTGAGTTTAGTACTGCCAAACACTTCTATTTCCTGATTGGAGGAGGGGAGTTAGGGTGAATAACACAGCTCAGCAGGAATATAAATATAGATCAATTGTGTGGAATTGCATTCTCTGGCATTTTCATTATAGAAAATCTTCTTTAGGAAAAGGCGCAGGACCAATAACTAAGCATGACCTTGAAATTACTTGAAAGCAATTAAATTGCCTTAGTGAACAAGAAAAAAGAGAGTGACAGAGAATACAGGGATTTCATTCTTAAGCAAGAAACTTGATGTGAATGTTCAAAATCGATGCTTGTGGAAAATAACTCAACATATAAAAGATTTCTGAACAATTTAAAATACAGTGTTACTAATAACTGGTCTATGTTGAGGAATAGAAAAAGAATAACATTGGGAATAAAGAAGGAAATATTTATAATACATGTAGTTTTTCTTAGGCAGCACTAATAGCATGAAACCTTATCTGAACTTTACCAATGAGCTTCTCTCTTATTTTAGCCAAAAAAATAAAAAAAAATAAAAAAATCCTGTTATAGCTGGCATGAAAGATGGATTTAATACATGGGTTTTTCACCATTAATGATAGAGGTAGGTAAAAGCATTAGTATTATAGTAAGCAGTTTTAGAATGTATTATAATATCTTTAAGTATATTTAAATAATTTAGGGATTCTATTATACTTAATTTAAAATTAATTTCCTAGAATTTGGTCCACTTACCTTAGAGTCATAATATTGTTTCATGGATCGCAATTTAGACAGACCTGTCATACTCAAGATATATCAACCTAATTTTTATAAAACACAGGTAGCATTCATACAGTAGAAACTATATATACCAAGAATCATGTTAACCAGTTCAGCAACAAATTTCCCATGATAAATGCATAATTAGCCCATTGTAGAGGGAATGTCCAGGAAAGTACAAGTAAGGAAGTTAATAAAAATGATTTGCTAATATGCTTTAACCTATTACAATAGAAAGTGACATTTATAGTTGAAATATTACTTTTGGACTATTACTGACTGGTACTCTAAAAACAGCAACCAATAAATAGTGTTTAAGCTAAACCTCTCTGAGAGTAAAAATTGAAAAGTATATACAGAGGCAGCCTGTTTGCATAGTGTAGCTCTCCTCAACCTGCCCTCCACTCTCACCAGATGAACCTGTTCCCTTTGGTCTTTGGGTTGAGAATATGGCCCTTCTCCCTTCCTACTACCACAGAAACATCAAGGTTGAGTTATTCCTCATGACATTTAACATTCATTGTCCAGGACTGCCCAGCATTGGCAATCTGCCTTTGATATTAAAGCCTGCCATGGTCACCCCTATTCCCACATCATCACTTGTTCCCGCTTATTCACTTCAGCAGGGACTGAACTAGAACTGCTGCTACTGCTGCATAAAGGGAAACGGCAGTCAGGATGTGGTTATCCGATGAGAGGACACAAAGGCACTGCTTAATTACCAGAGGCACAAATCATTATAAAAAGGTGAGTCCCAAACAGACGTATCCATGGATCAGAGAGCAGAGGACAGAAGGAAGGACATAGTGTAGCTCTCTCATCTGTCAAGTTCTCCTTCAAAGCCACTTCCTCAAGGAAGCCGATTCTTTTTCTAACTCAGAGAGCTGAACAACAATAGCACTTATTTCTTGAACCAATCATTAGATATTTGTTATTTGTTCCTTTGAGGGAAGGAATTGTTTGTTATGCTTCACAACATTCCTTATAATAAAGTTGTATACAAGGCATGCTCAAAACACATATGCCACTGCTAACTCAGAAAGTGAGAGTATTAAACAATTTTAGATTCCATTAACTTTCAAAGTTAATGAAATGAAAATGCAGAAATTTCTTTTTAGTATCTGTGGAAAATTTTTATTTTCTCTTTTGAAACATTTTGATATAAAGACTGTGAAATGGGCAATAATTTTATACATATATATATCACACAGAAATCTCAACTGTTCGGAAATATAAAATAGAGGAAAGTTTTTGTTTTGAAGATACATAGCATTCAGACAAAATGTCAGCACAGTTGTATCTTTGTTTTATGACCTTAGGTAAGTTATTTTACCTCAGCTTTACTTTGTACAAAATGAAAATAAAACTCATGAATGCTATGTTATTTTAAGAAGCAAAGGAGGCAATTCATTAAATAAATCCAGGGAATATATTTGGATAATAAACTGGTTTCTAGATTTTAACCAGATGTAGGTACTAGTAACTTATGCAATTTTTGAAGAAGTCTGTCATATTCATGAACTGTTTAAAGAATCTTTTGGTTGTATGGACATGAAATTGCTTGAATTAGAGCCTAGAGACTAAGAAAACCCAAGGCTCAAGCACATTGCTTTATTGTGGTTCAACCACAAGTGTCCATTAAAGGTTGAGGCTACTTTATACTATTAAACACCAGACATATTATCAAAGCATAAATAAGATAAATCAATGGTCATTTGACAATGGTCTACCTTCAAAACAGACTCCACTTGAATCTCTGATAGCATTCATATCTATGGGAAATTAGTCATATGGAAAACTCTTGCAGTATGGGGGTAAAGGGATATATATTGGCCATGGAATATCAGCAAAAAGTACTTCAGGGTATGTTCAGGGTCTATTACCTGAGTTTTGGGCGGGAGTATCTTTGGAATGATAATACTTGATCTAGCACAGTCCATTTTTCTACTATCATTCACTGTAGAAAGGACTGAAAAAAAAGCCAAACAAACAACAACAACAACAACAAAAATGATGATACTGCCACATAAAGGGAAATGATGGGCAGTGATGTGGATTTTCTGGTTAAGAGGGCACAGGGCATTTCTAATTAGAAGTGATGTGAGGCATTTTAAGAAGGTGAGTCCTGAACAGCGGTAACCATGGAAAAGGAGCAGAATGTAGTAGACTAAAAGAAAGCCTACTTCTGTCTCAAGAAGACAGGTACGTATGCTAACATTGAGATGGTTTCAAGTGTGGAAGGATGTAGAAGGAAAATAAAAGTGAAAAAGTCAAGGGAAGGGTGTTAGGGTAGACATCAGTATCCAGAAATGAAAACGAGATTTAGATAGAGGAAGAGTCTGCAGCCTTTATAACTTCTCTGTGGAATTTATGTTAAAATCAGCTAGATTACACGGGTTCCCCAGGTACAACCAGACAGCAAAGACATGAAACTCTATCTATTAATATAGAGAAAGCTTGCATACACAGCAACATAAAAAATAATACTAAATGTTTCAATGTGAGCAAAGAGTCAAGTGACTTATATAAGAGACCATGAAAAATGTCAAAAACTAAACTTTCTTCCAAATCCAACATTTTCTGCCCTGTATCCCAGACAATAAATGTGACATCCTGGCTAGGCATCCTGAACAGAAGTCTATGAGTTTACCCAAAGAACTGCAAAATGTGTACACTGAAATGATGAGAGATACTTTAACTAGCATAGATTCCAGTTCATGGAAAAAAATAGCTGAAGTGGTCATACTTTGATAACATCATTTAAATAGCCAAAATTTAGGGAGAAAATAAATATGCAGGTGTCTCGAGTATGGAAGGGTGCTTTGAGTTTTGTATATCCTGAAATTTGACCAATGTTAACATGCCAGGAGAATCTAAACAGGGTTTCAAGTTAGGAAATCAAGTAAACACTCCTTCCCTTGCCACCTCCTTGGAGGGAAATAAAAGTATTTAAAAGACCCTTAAGGGAAAACATTCTAAAACTTCCTTCCATTTATTGCTGGGTCTATCATTTAATCATATGTACAGATTGATATCCTAGCCCATGTGTATTTTAACCTTCATTTATTGCTACTTAACTCTGTTTCTTAATTTTCTTCATTAAATGCTAAAGAAACCACTTCAACACCTTGAACAGAAAGGTAACACTTAAGTAATATTTAATTCTCCTTCTCCTTCTCCTTCTCCTTCTCCTTCTCCTTCTCCTTCTCCTTCTCCTTCTCCTTCTCCTTCTCCTTCTCCTTCTCCTTCTCCTTCTCCTTCTCCTTCTCCTTCTCCTTCTCCTTCTCTCTCTCTCTCGGTTGGATGAGATTAGCTATTCTAGTACATGCCCAGTAAATATCTGCAGAATAACTAAATGGTTCAAGTAAAGCAGCCAAGGTGCCTAGATACAGTCTCCGCAGCACACCTCCCTCCAATACACTTGCTGAAATGATACTTGCACAGATCATCAACTGTATTAACTAAAGTACTTTAGGAAGACAAGGAATTTAGAGAATACAAAGTATTTGAGTATATTATATACAAATATACTCACGTCCAAAATACTGATTTCCAAAAAAACTATATGAAGATATACAGAAGGGTAAATGGAATGTTCATTTTGCTCAATATTCTTTTTCAATATTGTATTGTGAGTATTGTTAAAGATGGCTCAAAGTAATTTAATTTGACTTTGTTTGTTTGTTTGATGATGTATGTTAATAAGAAAAGTAATCTATAATAATAAAAGGATAATATGCTAATTAGACCAGACATCTTCCGGACGTCATTCTGGACGTCCTTCCTGATGAAGCTGGGGCCGGAGGGAAGCCAGTCCAGGTGGCCTGAGGAAAGCTGGCCTTGGTCCCAGGTGCCCGCAGGTGCTTGAGAGAAGCCAGCCCAGATCCCGGGTGCCTGCGAGTGGCCCGAGAGAAGCCAGCCCAGGTCCCAGGTGCCTGCAGGCAGCTGGAGGAGGGATGCCAGCCCAGGTCCCAGGTTCCTGCCAGCGGCCCGAGGAGGGAAGCCTGGGTCCCAGTTGCCAGAGGGAAGCTGGTTCCCACAGCTGGGGAAGAAAGGCCTACTCTTGCATGAATTTTTGTGCATTGAGCCTCTAGTCTATATATATAAAAGCCTAAGCAACCATCTGACCGGCTGACTGGCCAGTAGCGATGATGTGCACTGAACGCAAGAGCTGCCAAGTGACAGCAACTTTGCAGAGTGCCCTCTCGCACTCTGGCACCCCTTGGGGATGTCGGACTTCTGGTTTTGGCCTGATCCCTGCAGGCCAGGCTGAGGGACCCCACCTGCCGAAGGGACCCCACTCACTCCGCAGATGCCCTTAGAGCCCCGGCGCCACCCCAGGTGTGGCTGGCTGGGGAGGGACCACGGTAGGTTGGCTCCAGGGTGTGTCCAGCCCGTCTCACCCAGTCCCACCCCACTGGCCACCTTCTAACTAATTTACTTTCAATGTGTAGGAATCAGTGCACCAGGCCTCTAGTATTAATCATAAGAACTTATAATTGAAAATTATTTAAAATGTATTTTATGTATTTCAAAAGTATTCTCTTTATTAATTATCTAAATTTTAAAAAATAAAATTAAGAAAAGCTTCTTGCATAATGTCTTTTGTCAAAATTGAAAGACATGCTTTTATTCTGATCCATGAATATTTATCATCATACTGTTTTGGGAAACCCATAAGAATTTTTTCTTCTAAAAACATTTCATTATACTCCATAGCATTCATAATATTTATCTCTCTAATTATAAATTCATCAACAAACTTCTGGTTACCACTTATTTTTCTATATCCAGAAATATTTTAATGGTCAGTTCTATATGTTGATTACCCTCTATATCCTTCCATATAACATTGGGGCTCCCCACAAATTATTCCCCAGTTTGAATATGTTTATGTATTCCTCAAAGAAATAGCTATGCATTGTAATAATTATGCTCACTTTGAAAGAAAATTATCTTGAAATAATAACTAAACATGCCCTATGCCAGACTCTATTCTAAGTATTTTGTAATCATTAATTCATGTAATCCTTACAACTCCAAAATGTGTAGCAATTGTTTTCTCTATGTTATAATACTAAGGATAACTGAGGCACAAAGAAGTTAACCTTCCTTACCTCACATAGCGATCCTGGGATTCAAACACAAGCGATATGTTTCCAGAATCCACTCTCTCAACCACTGTATTCACTGCTGTTCAGTGTCAATGCAAACATGTTTTTAGTAACTTATTCTTTATCATTTATCTCACATATGCAATGTATTTGGTAGTTTGAAAGGAAGAAAAAAAGGTAATTAGGACCCCTAATTTTAGGAAAAACATAAGTATATTGAAATGAGACAAAAATTATTGTTTTTTCAATGAAGATGCCAGCAAGTGATCAGAGGTGCCTCCATCAATTTTGACATCATTATTCAGGGATAAAGAAGAATGAAAAAACCACCTTCTTCCAACCAACATTCACGCTAATTGGAACTTGTTTCTTACTTATTAACTTGCTTACTTTGTCTCTCTCTCTATTAGCAATTACAGTCTGTTTAATAGACATCCTTCCATCACAAAAGGAAATGTGGGAATCTGCGATGAGCAAATCATCTTAATTTTCTCTACCTACCACTAAAATTCCAGTCATTAAAAATAACTTCTACTGTATATACAAATTACAAGATTATACCAGGAATAAATGAAATACACAAATATATAATATGTATGGATTTGAAGCTATTTAGTAAACCAGATGGAAGCCAGGGTAGTCAAGTTAAAATACACTCTTCCAAAGAAGCCACATTTTATTTGTAATTACAAATTTTAAATGGCTTAATTTCATTTAATGATTTTTATGATACCATTGATAATAATAACTTATTGCAGAATATTTAAAAATACCTTCAGTTTAGAACACAGTCACCCATTTCCCCCACAACACAACTTAATACTGCTGTTAATGATCCGGAACATATCTATATTTCCTTCTGCCTTGCAAAATGGTGATCATCCTCTGTTTAAGAATTCTAGACACTCCTATCTTCACTCAACATTGAACAGTTAATATTTTTTACAATGCATTATTTGAAAGCATGTTTTACTTTTTTTCAATTTTTTTAAAATATATTTTTATTGCTTTCAGAGAGGAAGGGAGAGGGAGAGAGAGATTGAAACATCAATGATTAGGGAGAATCACTGACTGGCTGCCTCCCGCATGCCCCCCACTGGGGACCGAGCCCGCAACCTGGGCATGTGCCGTGACAGGGAATCGAACCTGGGACCCCTCAGTCCACAGGCCCGATGCTCTATCCACTGAGCCAAACCAGGTAGGCGTATGTTTTACTTTAATTACTATGTAAGATTCATCCATAGTAACAGGCCAGAATTTGCCAAACCTTTCAATATTTTCTCCAGTTTTTCAATATTAAAAACAATGCTGGTAGATAAATCCTTTTTTGGTAGATAAACCTTTCATTTAAGATTATAAATATTTCTAAAGGATTACTTATAAAATCTTGCTCTATTATTTCAGATCACTTTCTCAAAAGTCATGTCAGTTTAAACTCTCCCTGGCAGTATATGAGAATGCTCATTTGACTATACCCTCACCAACACTGAATGTTATATATTTTTAATCTTTGCCCATTTACTGGATAAAAATTGTGTCTTTTTAATTTTAATTTAAAGAGGTGTTTATTCACAAATATTGTCACAAATAATATAAAATATTTTTGTTTGTTTACTATTATTTTATATTTCTTTTCAGAGTTAATTCCTTATTTCAGATCCCATGATCAGTTCACTTTTAAGTTTTCAAATGCCAAATGTTACATAAAAAAACCTATGGGAATGTTGTAAATAAAATTCTTAGCGTAACAATTAATGAGGCTAGTAAACGTCTAAAAGCTCTTAAACCAAATCTCCCCTAAAGTACATGAATAATCAATTTTAAAATTAATGAGGTTTTGTAGTTTGTATATTCAACTACATTTATAAAATCTTTGACTAAGCACACAAAACATGTACCAGATCTCAGGTCAGAAAAATCACGATTCTTCGTGTAAGTTTTATTATTCATTCTACTCTTGCTATTAAAACTTTAGCACTACTATTTGTCATACTTTAGGAATATTTATTACTTTAAATGGTAGCTACAATGAAATAAAATAGAGCAGATTTAAGAGACCATCTTGGGAAACACTACAAACATTAATAAGTCTCACTTACAGTATTCAGCCAAGAAGCAAAACCAACAGATATTTACTATGCCATGGAGGTATTACTTCATGTGTTCCCAGTGAAGCCTTTGTGTTTAGCTGATTAAGATTCCTTACCCAAACTTGCAAAACCAATAGCGAGTACAGTGTTTTAAAAAATTTGCCACTAGGTTAACCACTCATTTTGTTTCCATGAATCAGTCCCAGGTTAAAACTCATCTATACAACCCATTCGGTTCAGTATTTATCGAAGAAAAAGAGTTGAGGTTTAGTCAGTAAATTATAGAGTTGTCATATTTATAAAATACTATGAGGTGCTAGGTGATTTTTACTAAATGTAATTTATTTTCTATTATTGGAACAGAGCACCGTCTCTGAAACCAGAGTGCCTAGGCTTACATCAGCTCCCAATTTATTAAATCTCTTAACATGGGTAAATTACTTAAACTCTCTGTATCTCAGTTTTGTCATCTATAAAATGTAGAAAATAATAGAATAGAATATGATTGCTTATATTTTTGCTTCCAATTCAAATATTTGCCACATTCCTATGAGAGAGATTATAGACATAGATATATTAAAAGAAGTATATAGAAACTCCATTTTAGTAAGAACAAATTCACATGGGTAATTTTCTCACCTTTTATATTTTTCAATTTTTATATGCATTCAAGTTACAATAAGAAAAATAATTTAGCCCTGGCTGGTGTAGTTCAGTTTTTTGGAGCATTGTCCCAAGCTTCAAAAGGTTGCTGGTTCAATTCCCAGTTGGGGCCCATACCTGGGATGCAGGTTTGATCCCCAATCCCTGGTGGGGGGGGTGTGCTTGTGGGAGGCAGCCGATTGATGTTTCTCTCTCTCTCTCCTCTCTCTCTCTCTCCCCCCATCTTTCTAAAATCAATAAAACATGTCCTCAAGGCAAATATCAAAAAAGAAGAATTTAAATATCAAATATACTAGGTTTATTTATTGTATAAATGTGGCTCAAAACCTAAAAGGAAAATATAATCCTCATAGCAATGTGGTACTACACAAATGGCAAGGCCTGTAGTGTGGAGAATATCTGTCTAGTGCCAACTCTCTCACTTTCTGTGTGATTTCAGCAAAAGTACTAAAACTCAGTGACCACATTTTCCCCATCAACAAAATGAAAATAGTGACTGCCCACCTTGATGGACTGTGAAGAAAAGAAACAAAATCATGTCTGTAAAAACCTGATTGTTCTCAATAAACGTTAGCATCTTAATCCCACTGGGAATATTCTGCTTTATCAGTTGACTGATTCTCCAGATCTCAAGTAAGAAAACTTTCCTTCTGTTCTTTGGTTCATCATTTGATATGGAATTTTGCTGTTATCCCTTTCCCATGTACTTTTACCCTGGGGACTGTACCAAACAGTACTAACTTCAGTTGGTGATAAAATAGCTGTGTGACCAACTTTCTCTAAATGCTGAAGTTGCTGTCTCACCTCCACCTACATAAAGTGTCCCAGGGGTCGAGAGATGGGTAGTCCCAGTCCCCTAATCCTTAGGACCAGGCAACAGTGTTCTACTGATTCTCTTGGGTGAAACATGATAAATGAGAGAGCATTACACAAGGAAGTATATGTGTAGGCTCTGGAAATCTAACAGTCATGAGTTGCAGGGTTAGGTTGTGGTTTTGAGCCAAGTCTTGAATACATGGTAATGAAAAGAGAAAAGTGGCAATTAGGTCCAGTCTTTTTTATAGTACACAGTAAGCTGTATATTAATAATTTTCATCATAGTCATGAACAGCAGTTTCATAAAATCTTATGTTCAAACATAATGACTATACACATATGTAGATGAGGTATGGTTGACTCTTGTTATTCCTAACTAGTAGACCTGTGCACGAATCCGTGTGCCAGTAGCTCCCCAGTATCTCTCTGCTGCCCTCCAGTAGCTCTCTGCCCACTGCCCTGCCCTCCTGTAGCTCCCCTAACCCCCCCCCATAATAGCTTGCTGCCCTGCCCCCTCCTGTAGATCTCCGCCACCCACTTGTAGCTCACTGCCCCACCCTCCTGCTGACATGATCCGGTTATTACGGAGTCAGTCGTTATGCTTCATGGCGTAATGACCATTTGCATATTACATCTTTATTATATAGGACAGTTACGTTCTATAAAGTTGCAGTGAACACTGCGTTAACAAATAATGAACTGTTGATCTTTGGGGAAATACAGGGTTAGGTTCCTGCAAGGCTCTGGTCAAAATATTTTTTGTTATCCAAAGTGCTATTTGCATCATACAGGTTGGTTTGCTGAAGTCCTTTATAAAATAAGCCAGTCTCTTCAGCCTTGAACATCTGCTCTTCCACATAACCCTTTTCCTGTACAACATTCACCAGGTATTTAACCTTTCTTCTACAGTCTCCTAACTGCAGAAGCTGTCTCCCCTGCAAGTTTCACATTTTCTTGCTGTATCATCACCTTAGAAATGAGCAAGTCAGCAGCACTAGCCAAGAAGGGTTCAGCATCTTCCTGACTCTGGGCACATGATGATAAATTTCTTTGACTATCAATCTTATAACAATGCTGTTCACTATGCTTTTTATTGGTCATCATCTCAGGAATCCACAAGTTTAGCCACTTTCCCATCTTTTGCAGAGCTTCATACTGTACTACAGATGTTAGTTTACCACTTTGCAGAGCAACTTTATGTACAAATCAACAAATTTCCTCTTCCTTTCTCTGCATGTTCCCTACTGTTGATTCATTAACATTGAACTCAGGGCCAGCAGCACTGTAACTCGAGCTGGAACAAAGCTTATCTAACACACGTTATTTTCTCTGTAAAGCACATCACAGCCTTCCTGTGCTGAGGAACACTTCACAGCACTTGAGCACTATGCGTGAGGTCATTTTCAGCAGAAAAAGCACCAATAAAAATACAAAAAGCCTGGCACTAAGTAGACTTCTACCAAGACACTTGTTTACAGCAAGAAAGCTGAAACAAGAAGGCAGAGGGTACCTGGTTCTCTCCCAGCTGGGAACATGGCATTGGGTAAATAAATTTTTGCTGCTCTGTGTATATGCATGAAAGCCTAGAAAAGCGTCATAAGTATTGATTTCTGGTAACAGTGAACTCACAAATACAGAATCCATGGATAATAAGCATTGACTGTATTTATAGAGAAGTTAAAGTTCAAAGGTACTTGGAATTATAAAAGTGATACAATCAAGAAAATAAAAATGAACTGCAAAAGTATTTTTTTTCTATCAGTAGCAAAAGTGTTCATCTTTAAATTCATACTCTTCAGGGACATCTGACACTGTGTTAGAATTAAGGGAACGAAAGTAGTTTTATTTATATATGTTGTAAAAATTTTAAATCCAGAAATTCTGGACAATTTTCATTATCAGCTATTCATCCAAATGGCATCAACTCCCAATATAGGTCCAGTGAAAGAAAATAAATTTGTTATTTTGGTTTTCAGTATTGATGAAATATTAGTGGGAAAGTCCTGATGCTTGAATTAATTTAAAAGAAAAAGTGCCAACTTGCAACAAAAAAGTCATACATCAGAAAACATTTCTGAAGCATTTAATTTTATTTTTTTTATTTGTTTTTGGAAAATTAGCATTTTTCCTGACTATGATTGATTCCAGAAGTTTTATAAAAAGGCAACCCAATATAGAAATACAATTTACAGAAAAACCTCATTATAATCCATTTTAAATGACCCATAAGTATTTTAAGATCTTATTAGTAGCTAAATGCTACAACTTTTGTCTCAAACTTGAATCTTCCTTTGTCACAATATGAAAGAGAAAAAAGTAGATTTTTTTCCTTTATTTGGTGACTTTTAATCATGTTTCTTTGTTTCTCTTTCTAACTCTCCGCATATTCTTCATTAAAAGACACCAGCCCTAAATTACTCCATACATATTACTCCTTCCTATGTCTGGTTTTAATGCTAACTTAGATTAACCTTCTTGAGTCAACTATTTTGCATTTGGTTATCAATATGTGAACCTACATAGTGGTATCATGTTGTCTCAGAAATTTCAGACATCATCTTATGAGGGTTCTCTCTTATTTATCTGTACAGAAACGACATGAAAGAACACCCTTCCATTTCTTCTTTATTTACTTCCACACCAAGTATAGAACCCTGCTTTGTGATGGACTCAATAAATATAGAAGTATAAATCTTTGCATGCCGGCTCAGTTTGAATCCCCTTAAGTTTAAATCAAGGGTCACATACCAAGCACCTGTAGGAATAGCCCTCTTTCATCCTCCTCCAGCCCTCAGTAGTGAAAGTTCCAGGATCCTAAACTCTGGGTGCAACAGCAACCTTCAAGCTTCACTATCCCTTGTGAGTTTCAACCCTGGCAACATCTTTGTAAATATCCCCTTTACTAAGCCTTCCCCAGTCATTCTTTCTGAGCTTGCTATCTCTTTATTGCAGGGATCTTGTCTGGTACATAATGCTAATCGGAAAAACAAAATAATACATGAAAATTTTAAAGTATTTAAATCCTGAAAATATTTTGAGAACTATATATCACACAAAAAATGCAACTATTCATAAAAACAGTGAAATAGTGTGAAAAATTAATCATTTTGAAATATCTACATGATCCATTTCACTGATGAAAAATAGATGAAACCAATTTAATTGTGTTAAGAAAGCATCACTTTGAAGAAAAAAGATGTATATAAAGTAGCTTAACATAATGGTTCATATGCAAGTTGGTAGGAAATTTGCATTTACATATGGATACCAAAAGCAATGCCTTGAAAACAAAATAAGTCTATGTTATATCTTATCAAATCTTTATATTATAAATTAGTATCACTTTTATCTCTTTCCTTGAAGCCATGATCAAGACCCCTAGGATCACTGAAGGGTAAAAAAAATGTACCAAAAAGAAAGCAACATGGCTATTTTCCCTAATTTTTCTTTACCTTCCCTCTATTTTTCTCAAATTATTCTGTTCATATTCTATAACCAAATCCACTTTAACTCTATCATTGAATATTAATGTCAGCAGGTTAGGTAAAAGGGGATATTTTCTTTTATTCAGGTTATTGCTCAGTCTCAAAACCTTGGAGACATTCTTGATTCCTACTTTTGTCTCACACCTCAAAAACTATTGGTTCTTGATGAATAGTCAGATTTTATAGAAACCCTTCCAGCACTCCATCCTAATCTGAACCATCTTCTCCTCTCACCTAGATTACTATAATACCTTTCTAATTGTTAATATTGCTTCTATCTAGCTTCTGACAAGTCTCTTTTAACTCAGTGGTGAGAATAAACCCTTTAAAAGTAATACAAATTATATCATACTTCTCAAAACTCTATAATGGTTCCTCCTTTCACTCTAAATAAATCCAAAAGTCTACAATTGCTTAAAAGACCCTGTGTGATCTCGCTCCCATTAACTCTCTACACTCTTTGCCTGCTAATTTCCAACATGTTCCCTCTTCTTTAGCCAAACTGCCTCTTAGCTGCTCCTCAAGCTCAGCAGGCATGATACCACATTTATACTGGCATTTCTCACAGTCCGGAATGCTCAACTCCCAAATATTACAAAGATAAACATTACATATTTATTCAGATGTCACCTTTGCAATAAGGCCTACTCAGACCTCCTACTTAATATTTGTAACATGTCTTTCATCCCATCACTTCCCATCCCTTTGTCTTTTCTAAGTTTCTTTGTTCTAGAAGTCATTGCATTGTAACTCTCTCTTTCATTTATGGAGGGCATTTATTATTTATGGCCTGCCGTGACTGCAGTGCAATGACTAGCACTCCAGTGCAATGACTTACACTAGTAAACATGTGTTTAGTAAATGTTTGTTGAATTAATTAATGAACTAGTACGTTCAGAAAATATGTATTGAGTCCCTACAAAATTGTTAAGTACTCTAAAAGTGTTTTATCTAATAAACATTTATTCTGTAGATTAACTACATCTAACTGATATTGAAATCATAATATAATATAATTAAATAAAAAATAAAATATTTCTGAGTAAATCCTACTCAAATATTTCTGTACATGTATTTCAAGCATATACAAATGTAAATATTTCTCTTGTCATTGCTTCCTCTATCTCTGTTCTCCAACCCCATGTCAGCTCCAAAGCAGGGTTATGTGGGCCCAGGTCACTTGGCTCCACCATGGCACTTCATATATTCAATTGCGTTTATCTGTTAATATGTCTCTATTTCATAATTGATCATGAAATGTCTATTGTGTGTACCTTAGTTACCCAGCAATTAAAGTCAGTAAATGGAGAGAGGACTTAAACTTAAGATGGGAAATCATAAAAATATTAGATGAATCCACAGGCAGCAAAATCTCAGACATATGCTGAAGCAATTTCTTCACTGATACAGCTCCTAGGGCAATGGAAACTAAAGAGAAAATAAACAAATGGGACTACATCAAAATAAAAAGCTTCTGTACAGCAAAAGAAACCATCAACAAAACAACAAGAAAGCCCACTGTATGGGAGAACATATTTCCCAATGTTATCACTGATAAAGGTTTAATCTCCAACATTTACAGGGAATTCATACAACTTAACAAAAGGAAGATAAATAATGCAATAAAAAAAATTGGGCAACGGACCTAAATAGATACTTTTCAAAAGAGGACATAAGGATAGCCAAGGGACATATGAAAACATGCTCAAAGTCACTAATCACCTGAGAGATGCAAATCAAAATGACAATGAGGTACCATCTCACACCGGTCAGAATGGTTATCATCAACAAATCAACAAAAGACAAGTGCTGGCAATGATGCAGAGAAAACTGCTGGTGGGAATGCAGACTGGTGCAGCCACTGTGGAGAACAGTATAGAGTTTCCTCAAAACACTAAAAATGGATCTCCCATTTGACCCAGTGATCCTACTTCTAGGAATATATCCCAAGAAACTAGAAACACCAATCAGAAAGGATATATGCACCCCTATGTTCATAGCAGCACAATTTACCATAGCTAAGATTTGGAAACAGCCTAAGTGCCCATCAGCAGATGAGTGGTTTAGAAAACTGTGGTACATCTACACAATGGAATACTACGCTGCTGTAAAAAAGAAGGAATTCTTACCATTTGCAACAGCATGGATGGAACTGGAGAGCATTATGCTAAGTGAAATAAGCCAGTCAGAGAAAGATAAATATCACATGATCTCACTCATTTGGAATATAATGAACAACATAAACTGATGAACAAAAACAGATCCAGAGACAGAGATCAGACCATCAAACCTCAGAGGGAAGGTAGGGGAGGGTGGGGGGTAAGGGGGAGAGATCAACCAAAGGACTTGCATGCATGCATATAAGCCTAACCAATAGACACAGACACCAGGGGGGTGAGGGTATGAGTGGAAGGGGGGGGGGTAATGGGAGGATAAGGACACATATGTAATATGTTAATCAATAAAGAAAAAAATAAAGTCAATACTGCATAAATATTTAATGAATAAAAAGAAAAAAAAAAGGGAATAAAAGAATGCACAGAACTTCCCTGTATATTTTTGGCAACCTGTCAATGTATAATTGTGTCAAAATTTAAGAAAAACATTAGATTTCCCTCCTGTCTTTTTCTTAATGTTTTCTTTCGTTTTTCATAAAAGAAGGCTATCTGCAGAAATTCTTGAATCATGTAAATTCAATGCAAGACTAAAATGAATTAATTTACATTATTCCTCAATTTTTCTAATGTGAACATTTTATTCTAGGTGATTCTATTTTTAAATGCCATATAAATATGCAAACACTTTTATTGTTTTGGCACACTTTCCCACCCTTAAAGCTTGTGGAAAAAATTATTAAAGTTTGTAACAAACTCAGTGGAACCTGAGTGGTGGTGCCTTAAGAAAAGATTTAAGAGTTTAACCAAAATTTGGGCATTTCCTATTGTCAATATCAGCTACACATTTTATTTAAAATGTCAATTTATTTAATGATGGCTCTACCAATAACTTTTAGTAAGAAGTAATAGTGAAAATTAACTCAAGTTCAAAAACCAAAAACTCAAGGGTTTTTTAAGTGCTATAAAAACTGCTTGATGTATGAATCTGAAGCTATCAGGACAGCTAAATTGATCAGTTAATGGATTAACTACATCCCAGAATAGGATGATCAATATTTTGCCTTAGGTTAAAAATATAAGACTGTTAAAATATTTCTATGATGAATTCTATAAACCTACCTGTCCAGTAATACTTAAATTATTATAGGTGAATAAAATATGTTGTCCACTTTTCTTTGTACAAACTAGAGGGCATGTTTGGGGAATGTTAAACTCAACAGAGTTGTACTGACTTTTGGTCAACATGTTGTTCAATTATTTTTTATCCAGAAAAATATTCAGTGTTTCTTTCTTTTCAAGCTGGCAACATAAAAAGATGCAAAGCTCTATGAAATAGGACAAAATCTGCTTAAACACATTTTTCTTTACCTAAGCTTTTATCTTTATTGGGGATCAGTAATTCTAGCATGAAGAAAAGCCTATCACAGAATTATAACTACAAAGATAAAACTTCTTATTGGTTTATTTAACAATACAATTTAGATTTCAGTTAATCTCCTTTTTCTGAGGGAACAGGCAATTCTAGACCCAGTAGACAGATACATCATGCATTCAAGTCAGAGAATGACCATTAGAACATACTCCATTGCCTTTGTTCTGGTTAGGCCATAAGCCTCAAAAGCACTACTTGAAAATGCAATATTCCCAATGAGAATGAATCTGAAACTGGAAATTTAAACAGAGTATGTTTCTGCATATGGACACTAGCTTGCCTTTGTGCTGTCTCTAAAATTAGCTTCTTATTTTTAAAAGTCTCTCTACTCACACTATTCTAATTACATGGAACTGCATCCTTCCTCCTATCCATGCAGCTTTTTTCTCTACAATTGCACCTCTAGGACAGTTCCTCCAATTAGTCACTCCCATTCTTAGAGCTGAAACTCAATGCAATCTTGTAATTACATGCTTATCTCTATCTGTTTTAATAATGATAATATATTTATTTGTCTCTGAAAACCTACATGTTGCAGAGGATGAGATATGTTTAATCTGCTGTGAACACTGTGGCCATATAATAATATTAGATGACTAAGGACTGATCACACTCCCTTAAAAATAAAAAACAGTGTTTACTTCAATCTGTATACAACTGCAATTCCATGAACAATACAGATTCAATTTACAGAAGGAAGGAAGGAAGGGAAGGAGGGAGGGCGGGAGAAAGGGAGGGAGAGAGGGAGGAGGGAGGTAGGGAAGGAGGGAAGGAAGGGAGAGAGGAAGGAAGAGGAAGGAAGGGAGGGAGGGAGGGAGGGAGGGAGGAAAGGAGAGAAGAAGGGAGGAAGGAAGAAAACTACATGTTGGAAAAGTGGCTCAAGAGGAAGGACCCCTGCTGGGGATAAACCCATCAAAGACATTATCCTACCTTCTCATAGGGAGAACTGCTGCCTCAAAGTGGCAGCTGTACCAACCTATGCAAAATAGCAAAATAAAACATCATTTGACAAAATGCCCACTTATGAGAGAAATCATATGAGTAAAGGAACAATTACATGGGATTTAGTGAACCAGAGAGCCTAGAACCTTGATCAAACCTCTACTTATCTTTGCCTAAAGGAGAATAATTTGTCATACATATGCAAGGGAATTCTTTTACTTTTAACAAAATTATGTCACACATCATATTTTGTCAGTTTAATTAAACACTGAGCATGTCAGGCAGCCCAGTGAAATCACACAGAACTAGTCACAGCCAACTACATTCTGTCAGATCCACTCACTGTTTATTAAATGCTTCTGTTCTGAGTCCAAAAAATAAATAAATAAAAACCTTTTTAAGATATGATCATAATTTCTAATTTCATATTTCATTATTTCATTTCATAAAGCTTTCTGTGAAGAAACTTCTACCAATAATTTTGTTGTCAAAATTTACTGGGGTTTTCTTTCCTTCCACATAGAAGTTGCTATGTTGGTTACCAGCATGCATTCTTTAAGGGATGTTATAACTGGAAGAATAAGACCCCCACATTCCTACCTGGCAAGAAGGGAATCAGAAAGAAAGAGGGAAATCAATTTTATGAATATTTGTGCACAAAAAGATAATTTCTGAAACATTATTTATATGCCCACACATGTTTTATACCTTAATTTCTTACAAATTAAAAGAAGCATTTTTTTTCCCTATTTAATATAGATTTCCTATGTAAAATGCAAAATACAGGGTGGGAGAAAAGTATGTTGCAGTTGTGAGTATGTGAAACACAGAGTTTATTCTTGTATTATTACTTTCCATACAAACAACTATAAACCTGCTTTTGCCAAACCCTGCATTTCATGAGTAAATCTCTTAAGTACAAGAATAAGTCATCAACCCTGGCTGAGTGGCTTAAGTGGTTGGAGCATTGTCCTACACATCAATAAGATTGTGGGTTCAATTCTCAGCCAGGGCACACACCTACGTTGTGGGTTCGATCCCTGCTCGGGCACGTATGGGAGGCAACTGATTGATATTTCTCACATTGATGTTTCACTCTCCCTCTCTCCATTCCTCTCTCTCTCTAAAAAAATCAATAAGCATATCCTCAGGTGAGGCATTCTTTAAAAAAAGAATAAGTCATCAATTAGCAGTAACCTCTGTGGTAAAGTTTATGTTTCTTTAACACTCTTCCATCTTTGTTCCTCATGTGGATAATAGTAGAGGAAGAGAATGTCACTTAGAAGATGGATTATTTGAAATTCATAACACACTTCGTCAGAGAGCATCTGGGGGGAAAATTAAGGGAAAGATATTACAGGAGAAAAATAAAAAAAAACAAGACAAGAGAAGTAAAAGAAAGAACTGAACCTTGTGCCATAAAGAAGAAAAGGTCATACGTGGAAAATTTCCCACTGGTATAGTACAGATACAAAAGGTAAAATCTTAAAAATGAAAGTTCCATGCAGAAACTGCATTTTATTTGTATGCAGAAAGTAAAAGCAAAGGAGAAAAATGTCATGAGTATAAAGTAAATGGAAAATAAATAAATCAGAGTTCCTCAGGCAATAAAATGATAGAGAAGTGTCAAGAACCTGGTAGGTGCAATAAGAGGAAAATCTATCCGTTCTATTAAATGTATTAATCATCACCACAAACACAGAACAGGTATACTCTCAGGTTTCTTAGAAAAGTCACATAAAGTAAAATTTTTAAAAGGTAGAAGGTGGGGAGGAAAGCATTTAGCTATTAAGATCTATTTACCTCAAAAATTACTCTCAACAGTGGCTTTTTATCTATTGTCAGCCCACATTCAAACTATAGGTTCTTTAAATCCTATTTCTTTAAAACATAAGCCACAAAAGCACAAATTATCTAAATTCACTTACAAATATTCTATTATTTACAAATGGTTATTCCACTGTTTGGCACAAGGTCTAAAAGTCCTAACGCAAAAAAGAACTCAATGTAAAAGTGGCACCTGTCTCTGCCAGGAAGGCAAGGCAGCCTTAGAGAAAAAAAACTTGTTTTAAATATAACCAAAACAAATTAAATTTACTGAATACTCATTATATGACAGACATTGTTAATTACATGCATTATTTAATAAAACTTATATGGGATAAGAACTACCATTAAAACTACTTTGAGAAATGGGATACAAAGTTAAGCACTTTGCCCAAGGATATAAATCCTGTAGGTTGTGTGGGGGGGGGGGGGGGGGGGGGGGGGGTAAAAAGAATGAGAATGTTGGCTAGCTCCAAAGACTGAGCTCTTAATCTTAAACTGCCTGAGTTAAAGGACTTGACCTGGCAACTGATTAGCTATGCAACCACCAGCAATCACTTAATCTTTCTGGACCTGCCTCAAGTTCCCTTAATTGTAAAACTTGCTTCCAATGTTTGTCACCATAGTTAACTCTCTAAGGTTTCAAATAAAAACAATTTGATTTAAGTAGTGTCACTGATGATTCAGCCTATGAAGCAATATGATATTAAAAGAGATCTTTTATCTTAAAAACAAACAAACAACAAATAGTTTTCCTTTCTTCTTTATATTTATTCACAGGCACTTGTTTGTGAGGCTATGAAAGAACAATATTTCTCGGTTTGAATCTATCAGTGTAAAAGAAAAAAAGCAAAGCAAGATGACTGTTTTTCCTTCCCTAAGGAAGCCACAATGACTATAAGAAAATGTCATTTTGGTCAGCCAACACCAACATACCACCTGCAGGATTCTCCAGTCAGTTCCTTTGCATTAAACCCAAAACACCCATCTATATATATAAAGAGCCAGGGGCCATCACATCTGAAACAACTGAACGGACGACCAAACAGGCTGAGTAGGGCGACCAGGCTGGCGGGGGGTGGGGGCAGTGAGGGGGGACCAGGCCGGCGGGGGGGGGGCAGTTTGGGGTGACCAGGCTGGCGGGGGGTGGGGGCAGTGAGGGGCAACCAGGCCAGCGGGGAGGGGAGTTGGGGGAGACAAGGCTGGCAGGGAGGGCAGTCAGGGGCAACCAGGCTGGCAGGGGGGGGGGGCAGTTGGAAGTGACCAGGCCAGTGGGGGGCAGTTGGGGGTGATCAGGCCAGCAGGGAGGACAGTTGGGGGTGACCAGGCTGGCAGGTGGGCAGTGAGGGGCAACCAGGCCAGTGGGGGGAGAAAGTTGGGGCAACCAGGCTGGCAGGGATGGCAGCTAGGGGCAAACAGGCTTGCAGGGGGGGCAGTTGGGAGTGACCAGGCCAGCGGAGGGGGGCAGTTGGGGCGAACAGGTTGGCAGAGGGGGGAAGTTGGGGGTGATCAGACTGGCAGGGAGGGCAGTTAGGAGTGACCAGGTTGGCAGGCAGGTGAAAAGTTAGGAGCCAGAGGTCCTGGATTGTGAGAGGGTTGTCCAACTGCTGGTTGAGCCCCGATCCTCAGGATCGGGACTCAACCGGCAGTCAGACATCCCCTGAGGGGTCCCGGATTGGAGAGGGTGCAGGCTGGGCTGAGGGGAACTCCCCCCCCCCCCCGTGCATGAATTTCATGCACCGGGCCTCTAGTCTATAATAATCTATAATAATAAAAGTATAATATGCTAATTAGACCTGACACCTGAATGACCTTCCAGACACAGCCGGGGCTGTGAGGGCTGAGGCAAGCTGCACAGCTGCGAGGGCCAAGCCCCTTGCATGAATTTCTTGCATCAGGCCACTAGTCTCACAATAATCCTTCACTTCTCAGGTATCTTAGTAGAGGCAGAGACATCTATAAAAGGACCCAGATATGGCATCAGGTATGCCAACACAGGTTATCTTAACATTGATTCATGTAATTTTGAACCCAAGGCAATCGAAAGTGATATCCTTCTCCCAATTAATATAGCAATAATTAATTCTATTTCTTAATTAAAGCATAATTTGCATTCAGTAAAAGTCACTCTTTTTGATGTACAGTTCTTTAAGTTACAGCCACATAACTACCACTGAAATCAAAATATAAAATAGTTCCATCACCAACTCACCTTTTTGATGTATAGTTCTATCAGGTCTGGAAAACACACACAGCTGTGCGACTCCACCAAAATTAAAACACAAAACAGTTCCATCATCTCACAAGATGTCCTGGGGTCCTTTTGTATAAAATGAAATTTCTCTCCCCTTCCCCTGGCAACCATTAATCTGTTTTCTGTCTCTATAACTTTGCTTTTTTCCAGAATGCCATAGAAAAAGAATCATTTAGCCTGGCTAAGGTAGCTCAGTTGAGTGTCAACCTATGAACCAGGAGGTCGCGGTTTGATTCCTGGTCAGAGCACATGCCTGGGTTGAGGGCTCGATCCCCAATGTGGGGTGTGCAGGAGGCAGCCAATCAGTAATTCTCTCTCATCATTGATGTTTCTATCTCTCCTTCTCCCTTCCTCTCTGAAATCAATAAAGATATATATATTTTTAAAAGAAGCATATAGTTTATAGCCCTTTGAGTATAGTTTTTTCTCACTAAGCATAATGGATTTGAGATTTATTCATGTTGTTGCATTAATCAGTAATTAGTTCATTTCAATTGCTGAGGAGTATTGCATAGTATGGACATACCAGAGTTTGTCCAGCCACCAGATGCATAACACTTGGGTTGTTTGCAGTGATTATGGACAGAGTTGCTGTAAGCATTTGCATACAGGCATTTGGCTAAACTTAAGTTTTTACCCTCCTTAGTTAATTAAATACCTAGCAATGGGATTATGGGTTATAGTAATTGTATGTATGTTTACTTTATAAGAAACATCCAAACAGTTTTTCTAAATGACTACACCAGTTTGCTTTTCCACCAACAATGTATAGATTTTAGACAGTCCAAAGTTCTCTACATGGTATCGGTTTTGTTGTTGTTACTGTTATTAATCATTTTAACAGGCATATGGCAATATCATACTGTGGTTTTAATTTGCATTCCCCTAATGACTAAAGATGTTGAGCATATTTTCATGTGCTTAGTTGCTATACGTATTCTGTCCGGAATATCCAAATATTTTGTCCTTTTTATAACTTGGTTATTTGGGTCTTTATTATTAAGATTTTTTTGTTTTTTAATATATATTTTTATTGATTTCAGAGATAGGGAGAGGGAGAGGGAAAGGGAGAGGGAGGGAGGGAGGGAGGGAGGGAGGGAGGGAGAGAGAGAGAGAGAGAGAGAGAAGAGAAACATCAATGAGAGAGAATCATTAATTGGCTGCCTTCTGCATGCCCCCACTGGTGATGGAGCCTGCAACCCAAGCACGTGCCCTGACAGGGAATCGAACTGGGACCTTCTGGTTCATAGGTCTATGCTCACCACTGAGCCACACCAGCTGGGCTACTATTGAGTTTTAAGAATTCTTTATATAATCTGAAAAAAAGAACCTTATCAGATATTTGATTTGGGATTTTTCTCACTACAAATAGGTTGATTGTATTTTCATTCTCTTAACAGTGTGCTTTGAAAAGCTGATGTTTTTATTTTGATGAAGATCAATTTATCAATATTTTATGTGCTATGCTTTGGAATTGTAGTTAGAACAGTTTTGCCTTAAACAAGGTCACAAAAATGTTCTGTTATGTTTTTTTCTAGAAGTATTATAGTATTAGGTTTTACACATGGAAATGTGAACATTTTTTAGTTAATTTTTTAATATAGAGCAAAATCTGAAGCAAAGTCCATTTATTCTTCATATGGATGCCCAATTTTTCTAATGTGATTATTTGAAAAGGCTATACTTTTTCAACTAAATTCCAATTGCACATTTTTCTTAAAAATCAATTGACTGTGTGTGTGTGTGTGTGTGTGTGTGTGTGTGTGTGTGTGTCTATGTGTCTGTACCTGGCCTCTCGAATTACACAATTCATTCTGAAGGGATTTAAGAGGTAGACTGTAGCAGAAACACTTGAAATTTCCAATCAAAACTGTTTCTTAAAATAAGTTTTAATTATATAATTGATTCTAGGAGCTTAAGGCACAATTGTTTCATTAATCTCCATATTTTCAGTATAGAGCAAATAGAATTTTCCTCAGTTTTTGCATATGGAAAATTAAAGGCACGAAAAGAAAAAGGCTGAATGGATATAATAGGAATTCCACGTCATAAAAGTTTTTAAAAAGAGTTATAAGTTTAAAAGGATTTAAAAGCTGTTTAAGAAAATTACTACTTTTAAAGGGGAGGACAGGAAGGAAAAGATAAAAGTGAAGGGAAAGAATAATAGAAAATGGAAAGAAGGAGTATTTATTGAGCACCCATTGTTGCAATGTAGCATATAAGGTATTTTGATATGATGTTAGTTATTTTAAATCACTGATTCTGACAGCAATTAATTTAAACAAACTGTAGAGAAGCTAGACATTGAAGTCAAGATTTTTCCTCCCGCCGAAACCGGTTTGGCTCAGTGGATAGAGCGTCGGCCTGCGGATTGAAGGGTCCCAGGTTCAAGGGCATGTACCTTGGTTGCGGGCACATCCCCAGTAGGGGGTGTGCAAGAGGCAGCTGATTGATGTTTCTCTCTCATTGATGTTTCTAGCTCTCTATCCCTCTCTCTTCCTCTCTGTAAAAAATCAATAAAATATATTTAAAAAAAAAAGATTTTTCCTCCCAATTTAAGGGAGAAATAATTCCTTCTTGTTATATATCTCAAATCAAAAGTTATGTTTCAGATACCTTTAAGAGCCAAGTTCTTTTAAACCCCTAACAAATCATATCATTTTTAAGATACCTAGGGAGAAAAATGACAACTAAAAGATAAACAATTCTGTAATGAAATGTGAATAGAAAAGCCACTCATTCAGCGATCATTTACTGAGCACCAGCATACTGAGCAGGGTACTGTTGCAGAGGAGTTAAAACACTCTTCTAACCTCTTATACTCACCTCAGGGAGGTGAGAAAAGACATATTCAGTGAATGTGAACCAGAAACAAAAAGAAATAAGTTTAACAACAGTAATGAAAATAGAATTTTGAGGGAGTTTTAAGAAGACAAAACTAAACTATAATATATGAGAAGATTGGAAAAATCATATAAAAAAAGTACATTTGAACTGATCGTTCACAGAATGGTAGGCAATATAGAGAATTGGGGGTAAGCCATTTTCAGTAAAAGAGGTACATACAATGCATGGAGAAAGTGGGGATATGTTCAGGGAGCAGAAAAAAATAAGCTCATTGGGTTAAACATAGAACATGTGGAGATAATGGGAGATAACCTTGGGAAAGCAGACTGAGGTCAGGGGATACAGCATTTATTTCACAAATATTACTTGAGTGCCTACTGTAAGATGGGCACAACAGCAAGCACTGAGAGTATCAGCCACAAATCATACATACAAGTGTCTGCCCTCAGGGATGATAAATTATAAAGGTTTAGGAACTAGGACTTTATTCAAGAGGCAGTGACAATTATTAAATATTTTCAAGCACTCAGGCTGGGTTTTGGGAGGGGAGGTGGTAGAGGAGTATTAGTATAAATGAGTACAAGTAAAAAAAAAAAAGACATAAATATTCAAACTATTGTTTTTGCATGCTAACTTTGATTTTGCTAAAAAGTATGAAAACTGAGACCTGTATAGTGTTTTAAAATGAAAACCAATTCTAAATAGACTTTTGAAAGTTTAGAGTTAGGAGAGAACAGTACACCGAGTTAAATGTTTTACTAAATAGGAGAATCACAGGGTTTACATTTGTTCATATTCTGGAGTAGAGTATAAGGTTAGCTAGAAAGAAAGAATATTGTACCTACATATCTTAAGGACATCCATTCATCTGTTAACACTTGTATCAATGAGTACTTGCACTCCATTTAAAAGGAAAAAGCTAAATAGATTTTTTTAACTTGTTTCAAACCCTAATTAATAATTAAATGTTAAAGGGTTCAACTTCAAGAAGTAATGAGATAAATTTTCACCACCTGCTTTTTTCAGTAATTGAGATTTAAACAGGAGTGAAACTTAACAAGTTTTACTGGGCAGAAAAGAACATTCTGCACATTTGATGTCTCCTTGGCATTATCTCCTGATTTCCACTCAGACAATGTCTGATTCACGAGATGATAAGCCAGATAGTGTTACTCAGAGTTAGAAGTCATGCTGGCTCTTATCTGAGCAGCACCCTCAGTCTGACACATGCTCCCCAAGTTTCCGAGAAGACATTCTATTCTGGAGCTTATACTGTCCTATGTCCTTAAGGCAGGGAGGGGGATCAGATAGTGTGCTGGTTGCTATAAGACAGACATAAATACTCAGTTTTGGTTGTGGAAATAATAAGCATGTGATTTCTTTAAACTTTTCAATAATGACTCAGGTATTTCCTATTATATTACAATAGAAGGATGCTGTATTTCTGAAGTGAATTTGATTGATTTTGAGTATGAGTATAAGAAAAGGCAATAACAAAAATATTAAGTATAAAAATATTTCATTGTTTTCAGGGAAAAAAAACAACTCACTATATATAATGTATAAACTATAAATATTTTCATATATCATATATAGTATATATCATATGTACTACTATCATATATAAGATATTGATCTATATCCCTAATGTTATTAAACCTCAAAAAGGCAGAAGTCTATTCATATCTCCCCTCTTTGAGCTCCACCACATCTAATACATAACTGTTAAAATGATTTACATTTCAATATTATGTCCTTCTTAAATTGGCTGCTGTATTTTTCAGAATCAGGAGAGATTCTCAAAGATATGGAGGAGAAGGGAAGGGAAAGGGAGGGGGGGAGGGGAGGAAAGGGGAAGGGAGGGGAGGGGAGGGGAGGGAAGATTGACAAAAATTACCCAAATCAGTAATAAACCTTTATTATAACTGAGGAAGAAAGATATGTTTTGATAAAGCTATATTCTCATTTTGGGAAGACTTGCTGGTATTGTTCACAGAAAAAAGGTATCAAACAAAATGAAAATGAAAGAATTGTTTACATTCTCAAAATGACAAAAACTGTAGGACACATCCTCAAAGTGGCAACTAAAGATAACTGTTTCTTACAGACTGCGTAAGGAATAAAGAGGCAACTCAATTCTTTTCCAGCTTCTTACCTGGCCAGAAAAAGGGTATGTAAAAACTACTCTTAACATGAAAACCTGGTCTAGTAACTACTAAATACATTAAAAAAAAATTCCATTAGGCTCTTAAAGTTACTATTATTGTAATTTTTAATAAAGAAAGATAGTTATCTCCCATTATATCTAATAAATCCTGACTACTGGATCCATTTGGTACTTGTGTCTCTTGACTTGTACATTATGATATCATATATGAAAAAAAAAACCAAGAGTGAGAAAACCTGCTTCAATTAATATCACAATAAGGTTCCACTAGGAACAATATTAATCCAAAATTATTTTTTAGATCAGCCAGCAACAAGATTTAAGAAAATAATAGCTCAGCCCTGGCTGGTTTGGCTCAGTGGATAGAGCATCAGCCTGTGAACTGAAGGGTCTTGGGTTCGATTCTGATCAAGGGCATGTACCTTGGTTGTGGGCACATCCCCAGTGGGAGGTGTGCAGGAGGCGGCTGATGGATGTTTCTCTCCCATCGATGTTTCTAACTATCTATCCCTCTCCCTTCCTCTCTGTAAAAATCAATAAAATATATATTTTTTAAAAGAAAATAATAGCTCAGATATAGGAAACATTTAGCATAAACCAAATACTGTTTTACTAATTAGTTTATTCAGTGTCAATCACAGCTCAATGATTTGGGCACCACTATTATTATCCCTATTCTATGGATGAGGAAAATGAGACTTTTTAATTAATTCTCTTGCTCAGTGTTGCCCAGCTTTCAAGAGGCTGAGCCAAGATTTTAACCAGTTTGCTAATTCCAGATCATATACTCTTGGCTACATCACCATATTATTTCATGTTTATCAGATAATCCACTTTCTGATATAAGTTTTTTAAAAAGGGTCATTTTAAATAATATCTATAAGAAACCCTTGATGTATTATTCTCAACTAGAAAAATTTCATTCGTGAAGATCAATAAAAGTTCAAGCACACAGCAAATGTCACTAAATCATTACTTATTCATTTATTGAGATTCTCATTTCAGCTTTAGCAAATGTACTCCAAATGTCTAAAAAATGAAAAATGCACCTAACTGAAGCACATCAGACTAAGAAGAAAATGAGAATAGAAAGCACTTAGCTTTGGTATCATATTACAAATGTAAAAGCAAGTTAGGGCAAGAGAAAGACCATCAAGTCGTTAGGATGTCTCATATTTTCAGCACAGCAGAGAGAAGTTATACGCCACCAAAAACTCAGGGAAATTACAAACTTACTAATAGGAATGTCCGATGTAGTAGTCTGCTAGCACTACCACAACAAAATGCTACAGACTGGGCAGCTTCAATAACAGACATGTGTTCCTTACAGTGCGGGAGGCTGGAAGTAGACCATCAGGACATCAGGAATTTGGTTTCTCCTGAGGCCTGTCTCCTTGCAGGTGTCCTCCCATGGCCTTTTGTCTCTGTGCATATCCCTGGGTCTCTTCCTCTTATAAGGACACCTGCCATATTGGATTAGAGCCCCACCCTAACAGCCTCACTCTAACTTAATCACCACTTTAAAGACCTTATTTCCTAATATGGTCCATTCGGAGGTATTGGGAGTTGGGATTTCAACATTAGACTTTGGGGGTACATAATTCAGCAAACATGTGGCAAGGACAATTCCTAAGACACGTGGGGCTGAACCTGCTGGACCTTTCTCATGGAGGACTAAAAGAACAGTTAGTCAGATATTAGAAAAAAATCTGTAAGTTACTTATGAGAATAAATAGCACTGTGTCGCATCCCAAGGTGACACCACAGGTGCTAAACCTAAATGGAGATGGCCTGCAAGACCCAACTTGAAATTTCTTGTGTCTAGAAATGCCAATCAGGGTCTCTCTCACCAATAGCCCTGCAGTGTTTTCCCCACACTTACTAGACAGAAAAATAAATAAATAAATAAATAAATAAATAAATAAATAAATAAATAAATATCTTTCATGGCAAAAATGCAAAGACAGTAAAAAAAAGTGTACTGAATCTTTGTCTTTCAGTGAGAGAAAAGATAAGTGCAATCTGATGTTGCTCTGTGTTAAATTGGGTTTCTTTTTTTGTTTGTTATTGCTGTCTTATTTCTTTTCTAAAATTGCAGGAGTATCAGAACTGCTGCCTTGAATCTAAGGCAGTTGCTTTCACTAGAAGTTAAAGCCTGCTTTTCTGTGCCTGCCAAGAAAGCAAGATCTGAACTGCAGGATATGTTGTTCTCCCTTCTCCTCTTGAAGCAACACAGCTTGCCTCCAGAGCTGCCTGCCAACTCAGCAGGTCAGCAAAAACAAAGAGTAAAAGATGAGAGCGAGGCAGAACAGAAGGAAAAGACCAAATGCAAAGATGACTAAGGCCTAGGTCATAGGGGAGTATTTTCTTAGAAGCCATGGCTAGTTGGAAGCAGTGTGGTAACAACAAAGAACATCTGTTAAATGTAAGCAAATCAAAAATACAATTTTCAATCTAATGTCATGCAAACATAAATTTCCACTTCATTCTCTTTCTTAATCTCCGATATCCTGGCTGTTATGTTCCTCTCCTATCTCTTCTAATCACACGGGCTTGCGGACGAAAACGGGGGTATGCACAAGTTCAGAGATCAAACCTCGTGATCTGATCTGATCATAAATTCCTATCTGGACAGTCTTGCCCCAGGCCTGTAACTTCTTTTAGTAAAAGATTTTAAGCAAGCCCTCTCCCTTGTTCTTGTGAATCTAGGTTAACACACCTTTGAAATGTCAGAAGTAATCCTCCTGTCCAGACCCCTGGAAGGCATACCCACCCTCAAGGGAACACATAATCCTAACTATCCCATACCTTGCTTTCTCCCACTTTATTGTAATACTAGAGGCCCGGTGCACGAAATTCGTGCACGGGGGTCCCTCAGCTCAACCTGCACCCTCTACAATCCAGGAGCTCTCAGGGGATGTCCTATTGATGGCTTAGGCCCACTCCCCATGGTTCTCTGCTCTCTGCGGGGCCTGGGGGTTTCACTGCAGCCATGGAGATGAAGCCCCCATGCCCTGCTGTCTGCTCTCTGCCTGCCTCCACCATGTGCCATGTGAAGGAAGCCCCAATGCCCTGCAGTGTGCTCTGTCTGCCAGGCCTGGGGGCTTCACTGACACTGACACACTAAGGAAGCCCCTATACCTTGTTGTCCTGGCTCTGTCTGCGGGGCCTGGGGGTGTTCCCGCCACCACCTTACTAAGGAAGCCCCCAAACCCTGCTGTCCGGATTCTGTCTACCAGGCCTGGGGACTTCCCCGCCACTGCCGCACTAAGGAAGCCCCCAAGCCCTGCTGTCTGGGCTCTGTCTGTTGGGCCTGGGGGTGTTCCCGCCGCCTCTGCGCTAAGGAAGCCCCCAAGCCCTGCTGTCTGAGCTCTGTCTGCCGTGTCTAGGGGCAGATCCAGCTTCGCCCATTGGTCCGCACGAACCCCCGATGGGCTAACAGGCCCAACTGCTGCAGCACCAGTGGAGCGGGAAGGCTGGATCAGCCCCCTCTGGAGGCAGATCCAGCCTCGCTGCTTGGTTCCCGCAAGCCTGTCCTGGCTCTGTCTGCCCGACACTTGGTTTGCACAAACCCCCGTGGGGTTGACGGGCCCAACCGCTGCAGCACCTGCGGGACGGGAAGCCTGAATCTGCCTTTGCTGCTTGGTTCCCGCAAGCCTGTCCTGGCTCTGTCTGCCGGCCGCTTGGTCTGCGCGGACCCCCGCGGGGCTGACTGGCCCAACCACTGCAACACCGGTGGAGCTGGAAGGCTGGATCTGCCCCCTCCGGCAGACAGGCCCAGACACTCCAGCAGCGGGGCTGAGGGGACTGGGTGCCGCCATCTTGTGGCTATGGGGGGGCCCCATTTTTGTCGTGGAGTGATGGTTAATTTGCATATTACTCTTTTATTAGATAGGATTCCTTGCGTTCCCTACTTAATTCCAATTGTATAAAAACCTGGCAAAACAGTCATTCTCTGGAGCATTTAAGATCTTGCTTCTTAAAAATGTCATCAGTTTGGCTCAAATCATTTCTTATATAAATTCTCTACATATTTGGGCAATCTTATATTGACATGTTTGACTGTAATAAAGTCTGCCCTTCAACATCCACCTGATTAGTTGTCTTTTTAAAATATATATATTTCTATTGATTTCAGAGAGGAAGGGAGTGGGAGAGAGATAGAAACATCAGTGATGAGAGAGAATCATTGATTGGCTGCCTCCCGCACGTCCCCTACTGGGAATCAAGCCCGCAACCCAGGCATGTGCCCTTGACTGAAATGGAACCTGGGACCCTTCAATCTGCAGGCCAACATTCTATACACTGAGCCAAACCAGCCAGGGCTGATTAGTTGTCTTTAAATGGCTCTTTCATCACGTGATTTCATTCCCCTTTTTAAAAAGTCTCTTTAATTAAAAAGTACATCAGGTCTTAATTATTCTATTACTTCGCTCCATAATTTGGCCTCACCCTACAGGTCCATCATCCACCTTATTACACACTCCTCAGCATACATTGAGTTTACTAAATACTTGTCTCCACATTATTCTAAAAACATGTCACCAGTCATCTCAGAAGTTCCCTTTCCTCTGTACTGACCTGACCCTAGACACCCCATCTTCTGAAGTCCAGTTAATATCCAATCCATTCCCAAGTGATGGCTTCCAAATGGATAATAGTAGAGAGCTGGACCTGACAATCCATTTAGCCTCTGGATATCTTACACAGTATCTCCCACAGTTGCTGCAGATTAAACATGACTAACATTAAATTCATTATCTCCTCCAAAAAAGCTGCTCCTGTCCCAGGGTTCCCTTTATATACAGATCTGAAAATCATCCTTCATTCTCTGTCATCTTCATTATCCCCCACATCCAAACATTCACTATATCCTTCTAAACTGACTTCTTAGAACTCTCTAACATCTGGTCCCACTTACCTCTGTCCTTTATATTGTTATTAATCATGTGTCAATCTAACCCACTGCATTAGTGTTGTGATTCTTTCCCTTGTTCCATCTTTTTTCAATGCACCAAACTATAGTTCTATAACAGGGCAACCAAACCTCAGTTTGATCTAGCACCCGGAATTTGGTCAACCTTATTACACTGTCAGATCACCAAGCCAGCAATATCATCCTGCCACATAAGGGACAGTGAATATCCCCAAGCTTTTGCACAGGGAGGGCCTCAAATAAATTCCTATAAATTCTTTAAAGAAGTTCAAATGCACCTATTGAATTTTCAATGCTAATTCTATATCCTGCAACTTTACTGACTTGATCTAACAGTTTTTGGGGGAGTCTTTAGAATTTTCTACATATGAATAATGTCATCTTCAAATAGAGACAATTTTACTTCTCCCTTTTCAATTCTAATACCTTTTATTTCTTTTCCTTGCCTAATTGCACTACCTAGGATTTCCAGTATTATGTTGAATAGGAATGAAGAGAGCAGGCACACTTGTCTTGTTCCTGATCAACATCACTAGTCATTAAGGAAATGCAAATTAAAACCACAATGAAATATAACCTCATACTTATTAGAATGGCTATCATCAAAAAGACTAGAGATAACAAATGCTAGAGTGGATGTGGAGAACAGGGAACCTTTGTGCACTGACAGAATTGTAAACTGGTGCAGCCACTATGGAAAACACAGTATGGAGGCTCATCCAACAATTAAAAATAGAACTACTATATGATCCAGCAATTCTACCTCTGACAATACATACAAGAGAAATGAAAATACTAATTTAAAAAGTCATCTGCACCCCCATGCTCATGACAGCATAATTACAATAGCTAAGACATGGAAACAACTGAAGTGTCCATTAAGGGATAAATAAATGTGTATACATACAGTGGAATATTATTCAGCCAAAAATGAGGAAATTTTACCATTTGTGAACACAAGGATAGACAGTGAAGATTTTATACTAAGTGCAGTAGATCGGAAAGACAAAAAATTGCATGATCTCACTTATATGTGGAATCTAAAAAGAAAATTACTTTACTTTCAAGGGCTTTGTGATAAAATTATATATATATACTTAAATATATATATAATTTTTAACAAAAATTATTACTTGTGTTCAATATGATTTAAATATCAAATTTATGACATTAGAAAACAATTCAGTAAAGCAAGAAATATGATTACTGAAAAATAAAAAAGAACTTTTGAGGAGATATTTTTAAGTGATATTAATTTATATTACACTTGAAGATCATTCAAAGTTTCAACTGACACATAAATTATAACATTATACTTCAGCAAATTTTTAGCCAGTTTCTCTAGAATATTAACCAGATGTTAATTTATTCTCCCTTTTGTAATTCATAGTCCAACATCTAATTCATTAAAATATTTTGTCAAGGTATCTTTCAATTAAGGTCTTAATTTTTATACTCTTGAACTCAGTTTTTTCATGAAGCCTGCCCTAGATTGTGCAGCTGACTTGATGTAAAGCAAAGATTTGAACCAAAACAAGATGATTTCAGAGCCTACACCTTTATCCAGTAGTTTATACTGCCTCCCTCCGCAGAGGGAGGCCACCAGCAGCTGCTGTGGAGAGATGGGGGGCGGGGCTGGAGCTGCCCCTTGGTGGTCAGTGCACTCCCACAGGGGGAGCACTGCTCAGCCACAAGCTGGTCTGAAGGCTGGCGAGTGCGGTGGTGGTGGTAGGAGCCTCTCCTGCCTCCACGGCAGCGCTAAGGATGTCCAACTGATGGCTTAGGCCAGCTCCTCACAGGGAGCTGGCCTAAGCCATCAGTCAGACATCCCCCAAGGGCTCCCGGACTGTGAGAAGGTGCAGGCCAGGCTGAGGGATAATCCCCACCCCCACCGAGTGCACAGAATTTCACGCACCGGGCCTCTAATACTTCTATAAAACACAAGAGTTTCCAATGTGTAGTCAAGTTGACCATCCTTCTGAATTTTCCTAGACTCATACATGCACACTGTTTAGTTTACCTACTTATCCAATTAGAGGACAGGCTTTGTTAAGTAGTAGAGGTCAAAGTAACAACACAAAGTAAAAGTTGAAAACAAACAAAAAACAACAACATTTAGTAAAAAGAGGAAAATGTGTGCCCAGTTGGTGGGGCTCAATGGTTGAGCATAGAACTATGAACCAGGAAGTCACAGTTCAATTCTTGGTCAGGCACCTGCCTGAGTTACAGACTCGATCTCCAGTAGGGGGTGTGTAAGAGGCAATCAATGATTCTCTCTTATCATCAATGTTTCTATCTTTCTCTCCCTCTCCCTTCCAATCTGAAATCAATAAAAATACAGTTTTCTCAAAAAGAGGAAAATGTGTGAAAAAATTTGTGTATGTATACATGTATGCACTCAAACATGTGTGTGTGCACACACATACACACACACATACACACTCACCCCTATATAAACACATGGGCTACTAAAAATATATCTTAAAAGTATATATGTTCTTTCTATTATTTGTGTCCTTCAGGTAAATCAATGGTAAGCAAAGGGTGATTTACACTTTAGCAATGGAGTTTGAGATGTATAAACTGCCTCGTGGTGAAACAATTACTTTCTCAGAAGCTTTGGTTTTGTCATAATATAAATTTTGCCTAAGTTAAACAACATTTACCATGATGGCATCTACAATGCAGAATTTGTGGTTCACATTCTAGGCAATTAGAATATATCAGGTATATCAAGGGATCAATTTTGCTATTTTCAGTATAGTTAAATTTAAACAAAGGAGCTATAACATGAAATATTCTTACTTTATGATTAAAGGCCTCTAGGGATGTCAGTTTCTATAACAGATTTCTTAAGTTGGACACTAATAGCTGGCAAACTATATCAATAAGTCAGACAAAAACTTAATTTTTCTTAATAAATAATCCTTCAGAATCAATACATTTCTATATTTTGAAGAGAAACAGCCAATCAGCTGTCAGTAGGGAAAAGTTTAAAATACCACAACAGGGAAGGACACAAAAAGAGCTTCCAGGCCCTGGTCAAAGATCCACTGTGCATCTGGCAGGAGGGGTCTCTGGGTCAGTAGCTGGGCAGCGCCCCAGTGACTCGGTTTCTAGCTGGCAATTTACTGGGACTGTTTAAAGCAACTCATCGTAGCCTGGATGGCATCACCTGGTGAGAGCATATGCCATCCTACAACACCTTCTAAGCAACCAGAGCCTGGAAAACCAGAGAGATCAGAAAGAAACAGAAGCCAGGAGGAGAAAAGGGTTCCCAGGAGCCCTTAGGGCTCCCTCAGGTGCTAGGGGGAGACCTGTCACATGGTAGCAAGTGCAAAGTGAAACTAGCTAAGGGCTTTGCCCCCTTCACTAGTCTCTTGAACTTATGGAAGAGCATATCATTTAAAAACACAATGAGGAGCGCCAAGAAAAAGATTTAAAGCCAAACACTGACTTGGAAGTTGGAAGAGAGCTCCCATTTGTTCATGAAAATCTTCCTCCAGGAATAATGTCAGAGCCCTTGGCAGATGTGGACCCATACTGCTCGAATCAAAATACTTGCATGGTATTAGACAAAAGGAGATCAATCTTCAGACTAACTGCCTGGTGTACATTATGTTCTTTCAATTCGATTAGAAGACCAACTATAAAGATTTTGGTACATCCCTTTTCTCAACTGTTAATTTTAATTAGCATTTTGATTGGCTGCATATTTTGTCCATGACTGATTTTGCAAAATGGAGGCCAGCATTAGAGAATACTTAGCTTGGAATTTACATATTTGAAATACTTGTAAAACTCATTGCAAGAGGTATCTACTGGGAGGGTCTTTTTATTTCTTTATGATCCGTGGATTGGCTTGACTTCAATGTAACTATGAGTATACAATAAGATATTAACCTCTAAACTTCTTTCCAATATTTAGAATTGCAAGAAATTTGAGAATTTTGAAAATTATTCCTTTAAACCAAGGACTGCAGTCTTATGTAGGGATCCTGCTCCATTACTTGAAGAAACATATTGGTGTCATTATCCTCACTCTGTTTTTTTCTGAGCATATTGTCTGTAATTGGGATGGCTCCTCAAAGCAACCTGAAGCGTACATGTTTGCAATAGCCCCAAGAAAATGAAACTGAAACTCTGTACAACAGAACTGGAAACCCATGTTATATTTGAGGTAAGAAACACTTGCCATACATGTAAAACAATTAAAATTTTTCATAACAGAAGAGGAGTCTTCACAAAAATTTGATCAAAGAAGAAATTCAACTTCAGAACAAATTACACTTCACAACAAACTTCATGAAAATACTGTAACTATGTTCAGGTACTAATTTGGATCAGTTTCAGGATAGCTAAGTTCTAATCTTCAGACAGTGAAATCAGGGAAATCTAAGTTTAGAATTGCTAAACTTTATTTTTTTAAATAAATAAATATTACCAAAGCCTCATTTGCAATTTCATCAGAGTAGAATCCTCATAATACTACATTTCTTCCATAATACTACATTTCTTTAAATCCTCATAATACTACATTTCTTTAAAGCTGTCTATTAAAATATAAATGTTAATTTACTCATTAAAAATACTCTAACAAAAATATCAAAAAATCACTACATAATAGAAAGTCAGGTTTACAGCAAAGACTTATTGGGTATCTATAATATTAGGCTTGGAAGGTCTTAATTTTAAAAGAGGATTATTTATTCTTTATTCCTCCCTCCCTCAACAGTGACTAAGGGATTCAACCCATATTTGCAATATAATAATGCTAAAATCCTGAAACATATTCAAGATATATATATGTTCTAGATTCAGCTAAAGCGTACTCTAGAAAAATGGTTTTGTTATATTTAGTCATGATGTTCTTATTACAGATTCATTTATTCAAAATTACTTAACAAATATGTATCAGATATATCTGATGCTCTTAATCACTAGCCTATGCATTAATAAACAGCACAGTAATCATAGCATCTGTACCTTCATGAACCTAGCATATTGTCTAAATTTTAAAAAATCAATTAATAGTTTAAACCACCACACTTTGAAATGTTTCCTACTTTAAAAATTATTATTTAATAATAGCATGCTAGACATCTGCTAATTTTCATAGTACTCCTCTTTGTAGTTCAGTAATGGAGAAACAATTTGCAGTGATGTTAACCATTGTGGGCAAAATGTAAGTAAGTTCTGGGACCAAATTAAATTTCTAATTATACTAAGTCCTAGTGTCCATTTTATTTCCAATAGACTATTATATCACATCGAAAGATATAATTAAGCTACAGGGATTCACATGCATTTCTATGACAAATAATAGTTTAATGCAAATACTTTCTACTAAAAAAAAATCTCTTTCACACACACACACCAGCACACCACAAAAACAACCATTTAATAATCAAAATAAAGATGTGATAACCAATGAGAACACTGAGAAATTTCACCTCTTGACTAATTTTATTTTGAAACTTATTTGTTTGACTTCTTTCAAAATATCACATAAGTGGAATCATACAGTATGTTGCTTTTGTGTTTGCCTCTTTCACTTAGCAAAATCTATTTAAGATTCATTTGTGACTTTGTGCAAATCAATAGTTTATTCCTTTTCAGGGCCGAGTGGCCACTGCACTGTTGTCCTGCAGTTTCTTTATCTTTTCACTGGTTGAAGGGCATCATGATTATTTCAATGTTTTTTGGTGATTTTGAATAAAGGTCCTATAAATATTTATGCATAACATTTTGTGTAAAAATAAATTTTCATTTCTCTTAGGTATATACCAACCAGTAATGCAACTGCTGAGTTATATTGGAAGTGTATATTGAACCTATCAGAAACCGACAAATTATTTTCCAAAGTGACTGGACAACTTCAAGTTCTGAATAGCAATGTATGAGAGCTCCAGTTGTTCCACATTCTTCTCAGCATTTGTTACTGTCCATTTTCCCTTTTCTTTTTTAACTCTGATAGAAATGTAGTGGTATTTCATTGTATTTTTAATTTGCATTCGCTTTATGTCTAATGAGGTTGTGCCTCTTTTCATGGGTTTATTTGCCACCCATATATCTTCTTTGGTGACATGTCTGTTCATCTTATTTATCTTTCATTTATTTGTTTTAACTGGGTATTTCTAATTACTTAGTTTTAAGAATTCTTTATATATTTTGGGTATAAATCCTTTATAAACTAAGTGATTTGTAAACATACTCTTCCTGTGGAGTCTGTGGCTTGTCTTTTCATTTTCTTAACAGTGTCTTCCACAGAGCAAAAATTTACCTCCAAAGTGTCTGTATGGAGACAGGGTCTTTAGTGGGTAAAGTTAAATGAGGTCATAAGGGTTAGGGTCTAATCTTACAGGACTGTGTGTGGCTTTATAAGAAGAGGAAGTGAGAGAGATTGTTCATCCCTTTCTACCATTGAAGACAGAGAGAGAAGGTGAGCACCTTGCAAGCCAGGAGAAAAGCTCTCATGAGGAGCTGATGGAGTTGGCACCCGATCTCAGACTTCAAGCTCCCAGAATTGTGAGAAAATAAATTTATGTGATTTAAACCATTAGTCTATGTCATTTCTTTCTGTTTTTGCAACAACGTAAGATGATCAGTACACTAGCTGACTACTGGTCACCTTTACCTGGATGTCCAACAGATAACGCAAGCCAAACTTGTCTAAATTCATACTCATTAACTTTCTACTAAATATGCCCTTCCTTTTGCATTCTATATCTAATGTAAACGTAGCCAGCTAGACGATTGAGAATAATTTGAGATTCTCCTTAGTCTTGACCTTCTGACAACCAACCTGTCATCAAATACCATAAATTATCTTTTCAATAAAGCCATAATTTCATCTCTTTTCAATACTAATATAGTAATATTGGATCTCATTTCCTATGTGGACTATTTCAATAATTTCTCACTTCAAGTAGCTTCCTCACTTAGAGTTTTACACCTGAATAATCCATCTTCTGCTGCCATATAATCAATTAAAAATGCAAATCGACCAAGGCCCCTCCTCCAACTTGAAACTTTCAGTTTTGCTCATTGCTTATATAATGGCAAACAAGCCTCCCTCTACCATGATTTGGGCCCTGCTTATCTTTCTAATTTGTCTCTTGTTGCTCTACATGTATGCTCCTCTTCAGTCATTTATCCACATGTTAAGACTAAGTTTAAGGCCCAGTTTTCCTCTAAGAAGAATGTTTTCAACCCTTTTTCCTCAGAGAATTGCTGACCCAAATTTGACTAACATATCACATTAAGGCACTAATCCCCTCAAGGTAAGCTAACGTGGCTTCTGTATCAACGTGTTTAATACACAGTGGACATTTAATAAAGATTTATTTAATATAAGAAGAGATAAAAAAATCAAAGCTCCAATGAGTCTACAATTAATATCCATAAATTAAAAAACACAATAATCAGAAATAGGAAAATGGGTAAGTAAATTATGTTAGAGTAAATGAAAACAATTTCCAAAAATTATTTTGTTAAATAAAAATAGTAAAACATGAAACTGTACATATTGTTGATTCCAATTCAGTAAGAATTAATGTGTGTGTGAATGTGTGTGCTTTCATACAGATTACAAGAAAATATATAAAAATATTAACAGAAGCTACTTCCAGGTGGTAAGATTAGAGGCAAATCATATTTAATTTTTTTAAATGTATGCATTTTCAAATATGACAATAAAATTTTTATTCCTAAAGTAAAACAAAATATTATGTGGAATTAAGATATTTAAAAAATAAATAATCCATTTAATTTTTAAAATATGAGTGTCTTTAATTTGTCTTACTTAAGGTGCTTAGGTCTATAAGAATGAAGTAAAATAAATGAACAAATAATACAGATAAAACTCAAGAAAGCCAAGAGCAAGGAGTGCAGTCAAGATTCTGGGAATTAGAATAAGGGAATAAAAACATGTTTGTAAACTGGATCTCTATTTCTCTGGGGATACTTAACCTCTTGATCCTCCTCCTCTTCATACATGTTACCTACAATCTCCCCATCTCCAACTCGTCCACTCTGGTTCAACTTTCTCTGCTTTTCTAGTCACATAAACCAAGAAAGACTGAACTCTTCCATCCTGACTTCATATTACCTTAGTTCAAGTAGCCATAGAAACTAACATCTGTAAACCCAATTTCCAAACTTCTGAGAGACTCTGATTGGCCAGCATAGATAAGGTGTGACTAATCAGTGGTGTCCACAATGCTGCGGAGGGGCTAACATAATTACATTTCATAAATATAGTTCCTTCTCTTAAGCTGTGGGTGGTAGATTATAGAAGAAAATAAACCCCAAACAATAAATAAAAATGTAATAATAGCAAAAAATAAGAAGAAGAAATAAGAACTTTTTTTTTCAATTAGATATTTGCTAGATTTATGATTTATAGCTAAGAATAAATTATCTGAAATTTTCAAAAGGACAGTTCTCAGGTTGCTATTATTCTTGAATATCTAAATAGAAAAATGGAAAGGCACAACAGAAGAACATTGCTAAAAAAATAAATTTTCTGTATACTGCACTGTTTGCTCTTCTGTTTGACTGCAAAGTTATCTGAAACTCTAAAGAGCATTCAACTTTCATTATAACCAATTTAGAGAGGTGTACACTACAGACCAACGGACAGGACATCCGAACCTGGGTCTGACTCCAGTTTCCCATTTGGTATAAATGTGACAATCTTAAATCCACTAATTTATCTGATTATCAGTATTATCAATTGCAAACTAAGAGAATGAAATCTGACATAATTACTTCTTTACAGTGCTATAAAAATTTTAACTACATTAAGACTATGTTGATTAAAAAAACTTTGGAAGGCACAAAAGTAAACAATATGCAGTGAAAAGTGTCAACAACAAAAAAACCTATTTCCACCTGTACTAAAAATATATCCTAAAATTTGAAGATAATACATGTCATCACTAAAGTTCATTCCAGTCCTTCAGAAGGCAGCTATCATGTAATGCCAAATATCCTCCTTATGCAGAATCACACAAAGTCCGTATGTGCAGGTCAGGTTGCAATGGCGAGATACAAATAGAGTAAGTTTTGTTAGGGGCGGGAGGAAGAAATAGAAGAGTGGAGACTAACTATAATAGTAGTTATAAGAAATATCAATCATGCTGTTAACCATGATTCTTTTGTTTTGATTAAAGAATGCATATTCTAACCTGGCTGGGAGTTGTATGACCCAGGACCAGGGATTTAACCTGGAAATGCAGTCCATTCTCCCTAACTGAGAACTGCCTATCCGCAAGGAAAGATTAATAACCTTGTTGCCAAAACAACGGAGTTCCTGAGGCGCCTCCCTTTGCAACCCTCCAGCCCGCACTGCCTGCAATCTGTAACCATTTGACCCATTTGTATTCCTTTTGCCTACTTTCCCAAGTGAACTTTGTCCTTCTACCCAATATAAGAAGCTGGCTTATGAAGGGGGCGGGGGTACAGAGCAGACTTTCATGGATGACCTGCTGCTCTCCCATTCTTCTGGCATCATTGGAATAAATGTTCATACATGATTCAACCTGTGAATGCTTAAGTGGCTCAAGTAGTGACAGGCAGCCTGGACCCATTTGTTGCCGGTTTCAGTTTCAAAAAGAATAAAAATGGTTATCTACTTGGGGAAAAGTTAACCCTGTATTTCAGAAAAGGGCTGCTGTTGCTCATGTTGAGCAGAGAAATCAAAATACTTTTCTCAGTCAACTATAGCAAATTAATTTTTATGTGTTTAGGCAATAAAAAAGTCATTATATTTTATATATATAAAAAGTCAAAGAATAACCTAATTTGCTACTATCTGCTGGTAACTGCCTAGAACAATACTGATTAGTTTCATTTTGGCTGGCACCTCTGAGGCAGTACCTGAAATCTACACATTTTCACAACAACATTCAAATGGCAAGTAACTTGTTCTTTGTTGTGTAAAATATTAGGGGGAATAAAAGGATTTAAAATGTTAAGAAAGAATATAGGGTTTCTTTTTCAGGTCAGAGGGTACAAAAACTAAACTAAACACACTAAATATTGGAGGAAAAACACTGATTGCAATTAAGAACATTCAAAATATCTGAAAATAAAATCCTCCTTTTTTTTTAAATTTAAGCTTTTTTTTTTTTTTTTTTTCATATCCTCCAAGCCTTAGGGTTACTAGTTTAGGAGAAGACAGTGTGGTAGCATCTGCTTCCAAATGGAAATAGAGTTTTTAAAATCCACAACAAAATAAGAAAAGTTGTTCATTGAGAGCTGTGTTTTCTCCTAAGGGAATGTTGGGAAACCACCGAGAGGCTGCTAACACAGTGTATCAGATACCACATTGATTTAAAGGGCAGGCTCTCACTTATTGATTGGAAACCCCTGCTTCAACAAAGGGATTTTCTTAAAGATCCATCAATGATGCTATGCCTTATATCTTATCTAGAATCAGGAATAACTAATTTTATTTCATTTTCTCATACTCTTCACTCACAACTTAAAAATAAAACTCTTAAATCTACTAAATTAGATTTCTTCTGATGGCAATAATTTATATAGTAAGTTACAATAACAAATCTTAAGTAGCATAAGAATTGAAGCATTTTAAACTCTGATATTGGAAAGGATGTATCTATTACTTTCCTTTTTTTATTTCTTGTGCTGACATATATGAGGGTTTATTTCCTGTTAAATATGTATTTATCTATAAAGAGAAAATACTAATATATATATTTTGTAGATAGCATGTGCTTGTTCTGATTTGTTTTCTATTTTGTATATATGTCAGTAGAGAAAATAGATATATTTTTTTCTATTAGTATATTTGAGTCAGGTAGGTATAGGGAACTGTCAGAAAGATAAAAGTTGCAGAAAAACAACTAGAAAATTTACCCCAAACAGGGGAAACCATTCACACAAATAGTAATACACTAAGGACAGACAGGAAGATAACATGGCATTATGTTGCGAAATAATGGATAATCCAAGTGTCCCTAAAGGAGTGAGAGCAGATTTGATTCCCTGTTTCTTGAGAGAGAAAGATTTTAGATGACCTTACCAACTATAATGAGATTCTAATAAAGCATAATGTAATAGATTATAAACTGTGGTTGGATATCCAGAGACAAAAATTTGATGATAATGAGTGTACCTGGGCAGCTCCAAGAAAGGAGTGAGTATGAGGAAGGACTGGGAACATGAGTGATCTATCTTTTCATTGAATATAGAATGGGTTCCCCTCTGGCATTAAGTCTGAATGATAATATAGTTAATGGACTTTCAAACTCGAAATTATTTTTGGCCCTGGTTGTACCACTGGATTAAAGTTGTTATCAGGGAGTACAAGAGAGTAAAGAGTGAATGCTCCTTCTACAAAAAGAAAAAGAATAAAAAATATAGACAAGTATAAAGAAAACAGAGTTCCTTTCTCTTTCTCCCATCCACAACCTTGTAATCCTACACCCAAAGTAACCATTATAACATCAGATGTTAAGAGTTTGGTGAGTAGACTTAAAGGGATTTTTCCTAGGTATAGAAAATCATTTCCAATACAACAAAAAACAAATGGCTTCATACAGAATCAATTCTAAAAAACTAAATTCAGTATATAATATTAACCATTGCAATTTGGGAATATTATATTTAGAAATAAAATGATCTACACAAATCACCTAAGCCAAAATGTTCATCTTACCACTGAGGATTCTCAGGGTTTGCAGGGGTCGGAAATCTGGGCACAGCTCAGCATGCCATCTGCTCAGGATTTCATATGCTGAAATCAAGTGGTTGGCCAAGCCATGTTCCTTTCTGAAGTTTAGGATTCTCTTCTAAGCACATTATTGTTGACAATATTCAGTTTCTTGAAGTTATAGGAATAAGGTCCCTGTCTTTTTCCTGGCTGCCAGCCAGGGCTGCTCCGAAATTCTAGACCCTCTCACAGGATGGCAGCATACTGCTTCAGAAGAGTAGGAGAATCTCTCATAAGAATGGGAAAATTTTCTTTTAAGAAATTTCCTGATTAAGTCAGACTCACCCAGAATAATCTCCTTTGTAAATAACTCAAAATCATCTGCAAAATCTTTTCACCTCTGTCTTATAATTGAACCTAATCCTATATAATAAAAGGCTAATATGCAAATTGACCGAACGGCGGAATGACCAGACACTATGATATGCACTGACCACCAGGGGGCAGACATTTAACACAGGAGCTGTCCCCTGGTGGTCAGTGCACTCCCACTGGGGGAGCGCTGCTCAGCCAGAACCCAGGCTCATGGCTGGCGAGCACAGTGGCGGTGGTGGGAGCCACTCCTGTCTCCACTGCAGCACTAAGGATGTCTGACTGATGGCTCCTGGACTGCGAGAGGGTGCAGGCCAGGCTGAGGGATCCTCCCCCCAAGTGCACAAATTTTGTGCACCGTACCTCTAGTCACAGTATAATATCCCATCAGGTTCAGAAGACCTCAAACACTTAGGAAGAGGGGATGATACAAGGATGTGGGTCATTGGGAAATCATCTTAAAATCTTGCTATCACAACCCCAGTATCCCAGGTGTAGCCCTTCAGTGTTATCAGCTGAAACTTTGAGTATTACCATGAGGCCTCCTTGGTTTGCACCTGGATGTACTCCATAGCCCTTGAAGACTCAGAAATTCAGCTTGGCTTCTAACCCATAACTATTACTTGCAAATTAGCAATTATCAGACAAATAAATTGGTGCTGAGTGTTGGGCTCCCATATCTGCTTCAAGTTTTTCCAGGACCCTTGGAATCTTCCATGCTCACATGCTCCCAACCTTGGTAACTGATATTTGGCTTTCAAATACAGGTTGGCTGTGATGTGTTTTTAAATTTATTTTAATTTTACTTTTTTAACCCTACCAGAACGCTGTACCGATTTTTCGGTAATTTCCGAATCTGCCACTATACCGCTGTACCTAATTTTCGGTACTTTGCCTAGTACGTGAAAAAAAAAAGCGTCACAAACTAAAAATAACCAACCAATCATGGTCAAACCTCATGGTTAGCCATTGCAAATGTCTGCTCCCATGTGTTTGAATTGACTTTGTGTGGTTTAAGGGGACAGTTAGGTTCAGGGCCTCAGGTCTGGTAGGGTTAAGATAGCATCTAGGTTTTCTGTTTTTTCTTATTAGAAATGCTAATCTACAGTAAGATGGTCCACCATTATTAGAACCTGAAATCAATTTTCTAGTATTTTATGAGATTTTATTTACAAACTAGGGGCCCAGTGCACAAATTCGTACACCTTGAAATGAACTGTGGGACGTGAGGTAGCAGTGGGCACAGGGGCAGGATTCGGCCCATCCTATGGGCCCCCACTGGCCCCTCCCGCCACGGCCCCTGGTCCCCTGTCTGCTGGCAGCCCCACTCCCGCCCCCACGGCTCCCATGCATTGACAGTGCCAGCCCCACTCACACCCGCTGACGCCGTGGAACAATTAGGGCCGCCGTCGGTAGCAGGTGCAAGCGGGGCCGTCACCAGCAGCAAATGAGAGCATTAGCTGCTGGCCCTGATCACCCCTCAGTAACAGGGGGAGGTAGAGAAGCCCTGAGGGATGATTGGGGCCGGCAGCTGCCACTCACACCTGCAGACGGTGCCAAGCGATTGGGACCTGCACTGGGCACTGGCAGTGGGTGTGAGCGGGGCTGGTGCCGGCAGCAGGTGTGAGCACCGAGCGGGACCGTGGCACACCGGAGCAAAGAATTTTCAGTAACCACTAGAGGCTCACCCCAATGACAGTGACTGGTGCCCCGCCTTGGTCTGGCACCCCCACTTACCTACTCCACCATCCCACCACAGCCAACACCCACCATGTTCCGCGCACGGCCCCAGGTGGTCAGCACACATCATAGCGACCAGTTGTTTGGTTGTTCAGTTGTTCCGCCATTCGGTCTATTTGCATATTAGGGTTTTATATATAGAGACTAGAGGCCCGGTGCACAAAATTCGTGCACGGAGGGGGGTGTCCCTCAGCCCAGCCTGTACCCTCTCCAATCTGGGACTCCTCAAGGGATGTCCGACTGCCCATTTCGGATAGCCCTCTCACAATCCAGGACTGCTGGCTTCCAACTGCTCACCTGCTTGCCTTCCCGATTCCCCCTAACCGCTTCTGCCTGCCAGCCTGATTACCCCCTAACAACTCTGCTGCCAGCCTGATTGATGCCTAACTACTCCCCTGCCAGCCTGTTTGCCCCCAACTTCCCTCCTCTGCTGGCCTGGTCACCCCTAACTGCCCTCCCCTGCAGGGTTTATCGCCTCCAACTTCCCTCCCTTGCAGGCCTGGTCCCTCTCAACTGCCCTCCCTTGCAGGCCTGGTGCCTCCCAACTGCCCTCCCCTGCTGGCCATCTTGTGGTGGCCATCTTGTGTCCACATGGGGGCAGGATCTTTGACCACATGGGGGCAGCCATATTGTGTATTGGAGTGATGGTCCATCTGCATATTACTCTTTTATTAGATAGGATAGAGGCCTGGTACAGGGGTGGAGGCCAGCTGGTTTGCCCTGAAGGGTGTCCCGGATCAGGATGGGGGTTCCCTTGGGGCGTGGGGCGGCCTGAGCAAGCGGCCTGTGGTGATTTGCTGGCCAGCCATGCCCCCTGGTGACCCAAGCGGAGAACCTGTTATCTAGAATTTATTTACCTTCTACAATTGAAACTTTGTAGCCTGGAGCGGAGCCAAGCCTCCTGCTCGCTCCGTGGCTGGCAGCCATTTCTGTTGGGGTTAATTCACCTTCTATAATTGAAACTTTGTAGCCTTAAGCAGAAGCCTGGGCCAGCCAGGGTGTGTGGAAAGCTTTGCTTCTTCTGTTGCTGGGGGCAACTCTGGCCTGCTGTCTCCAGCTCCGTGGCTGTCACCATTTCTGTTTGGATTTGTTTACCTTCTATAATTGAAAGTTTGTAGCTTGAGTGGAGGCTTAGGCCTGCAAGGGCAGGCGGAAAGCTTGGCTTCCTCCATTGCCTGGGAAACCGTGCTCTCTGTGGCTGTAGCCATCTTGGTTGGGTTTATTTGCATATCTGCTCCTGATTGGCTGGAGGGTGCAGGCTGGGCTGTGGGACACACATTCCCCCTATGCACAAATTTCGTGCACTGGGCCTCTAGTAAGATAATAAAGGTAAAACACATGGCTTGTGGTGTAGCGGAGTTAGGGTCAATTTGCATATTACTCTTTTATTAGGTAGGATGGTGAATTTACAAGATGTAGCACACCAATACAACAATAATCTAGTAACTGGTACAGTATGAAAGTTAGCTTATTTTCTTTGTATAATCAGTAAAATCTGTAATGATTTCATTACACAATGGATTTTAAAAGTCAGCTTTTAATGATAATCATTCTACTTAAATGTAAAATATATTGGCAATAGGCACTACCAGGTACATTAAGCAAAATATTTTAGTGTATTTTTCAGACATGATCTTTTAAAATATTCTTTTGAAAATAAAAATTTGCATGTTTTTTTGATAGGTGATCATTTATAGCAGAAGCTTCCATTTTGAGATATAAACTGGTCCCATAAACTTTAGGAATTAAGAATCTCACAGGATTATTCTAATGTGAAATTTGTATGTAACAAAAGAGGTGCTCAGCACCACCAAATTTACACCCTTAAAGTTATATTAATGATTTAGGTTCAAACACATGGAAGATGCTTTATGTGCCTAATTAATAAATTAACTCATTATGCTCAAATTTTAAACATCTGGCTGATATCTCTAATTGTTTAACATTATCTACCAATGTGCTGCTCATAACGTGGTCCACAAACAGGCAGCATCAGCAACCACCGGCAGCTTATTAAAACTGAAAATCTGAAGCATCCTACTGACCTACTGAATCAGAATACCTGAGGTTATAGCTAAAAATACGGGTTTCAACAGAGATTCCTCCAGGTGATTCTTATGCACACTAAAGTTTGGGAAGCATTTATCTAGCTCATCTTGATAGCAGTGGGATTTTTTAATTGTAAAGACATCAAAACAAATAGATCAAAGTACCTGTGAAAACGTTCTCTTATATTTGTGTCCCCCTTTGAATTCATCAATAAGCTGTCTCATCAAGAAGGGAATAATAAAGGCACTCCAGTCTTGGATATGCCCCTGGGACACAGGGCAAAGGGCCCTAGACTGAGTGTAGATCCCAGTGTTATTTCTTATTGCCACGTGAGGTTTGGGGCCATAAATTCTGTTCTGTTGTAGTGCAAACAATTAGATAATAATTCAAAGATACTAACACTTCAGCCTGGCTGGCATGGCCCAGTGGTTGAGCATCAACCCATGAACCAAGAAGTCACCAGTTCGATTCCCAGTCAGGGCACATGTGAGCGGTTTCAGGCTCAATCCCCAGTAGGGGGTGTGCAGGAGACAGCCGATCAATATCCCTCTCTCATCAATGTTTCTATCTCTCCAACCTGCTCTCTTCCTCTCTCTCTAAAATAATCTATAAACAAAGACATTTAAAAATATATATACTTCAATCTTTCAGATTATGTAGTGAGGGATTTAAAAGGAGATTTTAAAAAATACAATAGTAGGCACAAGTTTCCAACATACCAAGAATCACACAGAATAAAAGCATAAACCTGAAAATAAAATTCACAACAAATAAAAATCATGATATAAGTACTCAAACTTCAAAAACTATAATATAGGAGTATGTGGCTTGTAATTCCTCTGAAAAGTGAGGTATAATTACTGTTTATATACCAATATCAATACCAAATGACTTAGTCATTTCATCAACCAACATTTTAAAATCATTTTCATAAATTCTCAATATAAATTTAAAATTTAATTTGAAAAAGACAAAATTCAAAAATATGTAGTATTCATTGAAATTAAAAGCAGAAAAACATAAGGTCAAAAATAAAAAATGTACAGAATATAATCAGCTTTCCACACAGTCATGCAATTGTAAATCCCTATATTATGTAAATTTGTATTAAAATTTACTAAATTGTCATTTCTTTCTTTCTAACTTTAAGTACACTCTTAATTATTAAATATTTTCCTGAGACAACAAGCAATAATATAATACATAAAATGCTAATATGATTGAGCCACCCCTCACCTGGTATTTTGCTTATTAAATTTGTTCTCTTCACAATTAGAGAAATATATTTGAAAGATAACTAAGCTAAAACTATTCTCTTCACCAATGGGAAAATTTTAATGCCTGTTCTCCACCTTCACCCCATCCCCACCATCAATGATCAGAACTAATTGAGAGACATCAGATCAATTTTTGTGGCACTGATACCACCAGAGGTTAAGTACTGACCTATAGACCCACTGAGATAGTAACTGCAAATAAAACACACTCAGAGATAGATCCATAGCATGTAGTAAGCAAGTCTGGCCCATATTTATTTTCAGTTCCATGTCAGAAACTAATCTCTTTTTCAATATTTCTTCCATCTTATAAAGTTAGGGCCATAATGAATGGCTTACAATTTCAGAGGAATTGAATACTTTATTTAGGTATTGTATGGAAACCAGTAACAGAAATAATCATATGGAAAATACCAAAGAGAGACAACAATTCTTTGTATTCAACACAATAAAAATTAAATTAAAATGTTAGTTATGAAATAGCTAGATATATATCTAAGGTGCCTCTATGCTCCTTGAGAACAACAGCAGAGTCTTATTCTTATTAATTTACATATAACCCTTCATTTATTAAAAACTGAATGTGTAATTGGTGTTTATTCATCTATCTAACACAACATTGAGGTTAGTGTTGTTTAGTGTTTACATAAATAAAATGTTTTAATTAAACTGTGCTGAGTTGTTCAAACAACTTTACCACATAAGCAAATCAAGAGCTGATTTACACATTTTACATGTTATCAATGTGAGTTTTTAAATAATAAATATTTAAATATTTAATAAGTGAACTTAAAAATGAAAGAGTCAATATAGATATGCAAATGTTTATAATTCACCTATTTTAAAGTTGATAAACAATTTCTCTACATGGAAATAATTTAAGTGTCTATATTAACCTAAGGGGTATCTATTAACAATATTCTTTATCATATATAAAAATAGACGGGTTCAGTCCACTAAAGATTTCAACTTTGTTAGATGATTTGATATTTTATAATACTAACAAAAATATTTTACTCAAAATACATAAATGAAACAATTAAAAAAATGTTGTTTTATTCTAACTAAATAAAATATAATCATGGATGCACAGTGGACTTTCACACATTTTTTTGAAAAGCAAGAAAATAAAAACCATTACCACAAAATGTATTTTTATAGCATATCTTCTAATATATTAATAGAATATGATCACATTACCGCCTACTATAGTGAACAGTGGAAGAAATTATTAATTTTACTATTTTAACTTTTATGATCAATTCAGTATATTGTATAATACTAATATTTTATTAAATGAATGTATAGCCATTTTAACATTTTTATACATCTACTAGAGGCCCCATGCATGAAATTCATACAAGAGTAGGCCTTCGCAGCCCTGTCTTTGTCCAGAAGGTCGTCCAGAAGGATGTCCAGAAGGTCGTTTGGCTGTCCATCTAATTAGCATATTACACTTTTATTATTATAGATTACTAGAGACCCGGTGCATGAAATTCGTGCACGGGGGGATAGGGCGGGGGGAGTCCCTCAGCCCAGACTGCACTCTCTCCAATCTGGGACCCCTTGAGTGTTGTCCAACTACCCGTTTAGGCCCGATCCCGGTAGGATCGGGCCTAAAGGGAAAGTCAGACATCCCTCTCACAATCCAGGACTGCTGGCTCCCAACTGCTCGCCTGCCTGCCTTCCTGATTGCCCCTAACCGCTTCTGCCTGCCGGCCTGATCACCCCCTAACCACTCCCCTGCCAGCCTGATTGATGCCTAACTGCACCCCTGCCGGCCTGGTCACCCCTAACTGCCCTCCCCTGCAGGCCTGGTCCCTCCCAACTGCCCTCCCCTGCTGGCTATCTTGTGGTGGCCATCTTGTGTCCACATGGGGACAGTCATCTTTGACCACATGGGGGCAGCCATCTTGTGTGTTGGAGTGATGGTCAATTTGCATATTACTCTTTTATTAGATAAGATAGAGGCCTGGTGCATGGGTGGGGGCCAGATGGTTTGCCCAGATGGCCCCCACCCATGAAGGGTGTCCCAGATCAGAGTGGGAGTTCTCTTGGGGCATTCGGTGGCCTGGATGAGGGGCCTGTGGTGGTTTGCAGGATGGCCACACCCCCCAACGACCCAAGCGAAGGCCCTGGTATCTGGGATTTATTTATCTTCTATAATTAAAACTTTGTAGCCTTGAGCAGAGCCAAGCTTTCTGCTCGCTCTGTGGCCGCAGCCATTTTTGTTGGGATTTATTTATCTTCTATAATTGAAACTTTGTAGCTTAAGCAAAGACCAAAGCAGGCCAGGGCAGGTGGATAGCTTGGCTTCCATCATCTCCTGGGGCAACTCAAGCCTCCTGCTCTCTCTAGCTCTGTGGCTGCCGTCATTTTTGTTGGGATTTATTTATCTTCTATAATTGAAACTTTGTAGCATTGAGAGGAGGGCTATGCCGGCCAGGGCAGGTGGAAAGCACAGTTTGTGCCTGAACTTCTTCCTCAGAAATTAATCAAATGAACAAGTGTTTACTATCTTAGCACACTAATTATAAAGATGCATATGAGATATTAAAATGAACTGAACATAAAATTACCACTTTGTTTTGACTTCTATTTTGTGATATTCAATCATTTAAATAAACAGTGTTGAACATTTTGTTAATCATTTAAAACTTATTAATTAAAAGTATAACATAAAAATAAAGCTATTATAATTCAATCATCAAATTAGAGAACAAAATAGTCCGATATTGTCTCTGAAAAGTTTAGAGAATATTTCAAATTAATATTTTATTGATGTGATTTCACTTTCTTGTTATTTCAAACACATTATTGAAGCCATCAGTCTTCCACATTGTTTATGTATTTTGTTGGCATTAAGTCAAATCCTGTCCCTGGTAAACTAGAAATGTTTGATGATCTTCAACATACAGATCTATAAACAACAGCCCAATAACATCAGTATTATTATACACCCCTCTCCCCCTTTAAGGATGTAGAAAAGGAAGTTTAAAAACTAAATAATCTCTCTAAGTTAACATGGCCAGAAATGAGAATCAAATGTAGGTCAAACCCATCCCCTTAATCACTGCACAACAATGTCTCTGTTTAATGCACTATGTGATAATTATTTGCTAATAGGTCTGTATCCATGACTAGTTTATAAACTGCTCTATCTGAACCACACCAAATTCATTCTTTTCTTTTAATGCACCTGAGCCTTAACAATAGTTCCTTCTTTGAGGAGTGAATGTCCAGTCTCTGAGAGGAAATGCTCCATCCAGATACCTTTCCTTGACAAAGGTGACCTTTTCCCTCTGAATCTTACCCATATGCCACAGTGCAGCATCACATCTTACAATCTATCTGACTTGGATAGATCCTCTGGACCCTTGGTCCCTCACTCTACCTTCCTATTCAGGCTTACCCTCAAGCCTTTGCACCCTCAGCCTTTGACTGGGCCAAGAGTCAGCTCTTTCTCAGATTCTTTGTCCCACCCAATCCTGCCCCAGCCAAGGGTCCATTGGAATGAGATGCATATTGTTCCCCACATTAAAAAAAATTCTTCTGTCCTTATTGCAATTAGGTTTCAATGTCTCTGAAATTTATGTGATGATCTGTTCTGGTTGAGTACCTTCGAAAAGGTTAACGCACTGAAACTCTGAGGATGGTTTTGTTTAAAGCTTCCCTGTTTCTTTTTACTCTATTTCCCAAAGGTCAGTTGAATGTACATTCCCAGAGATTTGAAAGTTACCAAAGCCAGCTTAGTCAGAACCCTGGGCCCCATCCCACATGGAAGTCAACTTACTAGCTTCAGTTGTATTCCCGTTCCTACAAAATACGTAAGTTTTAGGCTAATAGCGAATTTTGTGTTTCAGTCTACACATCAAGTTGGTAAGACAATAGCTATCACCACTTTCTAAAATATTAGTCTGATCTAGCTCGAAGTGGAAAAAGGAAGCTTTTAGTTTGTTTTGTAAGCTTTATGGCTAGGAGCGCACACATTAGATTGATTATTCCCTTAGATTTGTTTCTTGCACAGCTTTAGGATATTTATCATTCCGTAATCTCAAACCTACTCTTTTGTTTTCTTTTCCAAAGTAACAGAGCACCACTATATGTAATGAATGTCTTACTAGACTCTGACACATATTTCTCAAATATGATTGAGTGAGCCTAATTCCCTTATAATAATGATTTCTAAAATTTATCATCCTCCAGTGACCTATTTTCTACATTAAATGTGGAAAGACATATTCTAATAAACTAAAAGTACATATTAGTTACTTGTTTATTATAGGCATGTCTTAGGCCCCAGAGATTTAGGATTCTAGCATTGGCAATCTATGTGTAAAAAAGTCTTCCAAATACAATTTGTGATACAAAGAGCACACTACTGATAAATACATCTTCCCTTTAGCTCTTCTGTGACAACTTCCCACTTTTCTTACATGTTTTTCTCTTCCACTTTTCTTAAACAATAGATACCTTATTTAGAATGCTAGTCCCACCATTTACTACTTGTGTGATCTTGAGCAAGTTACTTAACCTGTGTGACTCAATGTTTTATATCTTAAAAAAAAAAAAAAAGGAAAGGAGGGAAGCACTAACCTATAGATAATGTCAAATAATACGTGTGCTATATAAAGCTGTTCATTGGAAGCCTTCAGTAAGTGCTATTTATTATGCTATTAAAAGGATTTTTAGGGGTAAAATAGACAGGTTTAGGGAGTTTTAGGAATTAGAGGGTCCATGCATATAAATAAGGCATATAAATAGTCAGGTGGACTAACCACTGCCTACTTTCTCCTTTTTTGCCCCTTCTGGCCTAAAGGATGTGGCCTTTTGAAGCAATAGAGGGGTATGATTTGATACTTAGGTTTAAACTTATAGCTTAAAATAGATGATATAGACCTACCACTGTACTTGGATTTTAAAATATTGAGGCCAAAAAATATCAGATTAATGCAGTTTCCACAGGACCAAATCCAGCTTCATAAAGTATTAGTTGGCCTTATTTTGAATCATTATGCATTAATTCATTAGAAAATTCCTAGAAAGTGTGGTTAGGAGAAGATTCATGTATTCAGAATACACTGGTTAAGATATTTTAATAATAATAAGTAAGCCTTACTCCATAATTGCACTTTTACTTATTATTGCAAGCATGTGACATGGCCAAGATTAACCAAATCTGACATAAACTGCCCTATCTTTTAAGGTTCGATATAAATCCACATGATGACTCTCACAGAGAGCGGGGATCATCCTTTTTTCCTAGCATCTCTGGCAGTAATATACTGAGTCAAAAACTTTACTCTTTCTTTGAATCAATCAATATATTTCCTGATTTATGCATAAATCATACTTTTCATTTCAACTAGTCACCTGAGTTCAGTAAAAAAGGTAATAAATAAATAATTAGAAGATTTAAAAAATATGTAGCCTTTACTATATGTTAGGATTTTAGGTCCTCATCGTGCTATCAATTTTTTAAAAGTTTCTTGAGGGTGAGACTGGACATCACTGATAGTGTTGTCTTGCCCATATTTTTAATTCCTAGTTCATGATGCTCTTTCCCACCATGTTCTTAAGGAGCTTAATACCAACTTTATTGATTGCTATAGAGCCCTCAATATTATAGCCTTTTTATTTGACCACTCCTTCCCATTTGATTCTGTTGCAAAATATGTAATAGAGTTGATCAGAAAAACAAAGGTTGGTTCCATGATACCACTCTGCAAGGAATATATTTCCATTGGCTTGAAGTCCTATATCTCCAATCTCAGGGTGAGTTCCATTGCATCTTGTATCATGCCAGGGAAATTAAGGATCAAATCCTATTTCTATGACTGACTATGAGGCCACATCTTGTAGGTCATCTGCCAGTACTTGCTTTTGTAGCATAATTCTTCCAAAAGTACCTTACACTAATATAATCCCTATGTCTTGCCCTGGCATAAGCTAACATACCCACATTCCTTACAATATGCACAAGAATAGGCTCTATCCTGGGACCATTTAAACATGTGCATATACATTTAACCTCTCCAATTAAAGTATGAGATCTTTCAACACGCAGGTTGTGTCTAATAATATTCATCCCCATTAGGGCCTAAATAGGTATCCTTTCCTGGCTGTTTGTTTGTTTTCCAAGGTAGAGGCAGCAAAGGTCGCCTTCTTTAATACAAGACTAAGTTTTCAACCACTTACCTAATAACTCCATTCTCCTCCTTTTACTCCCAAACAATTCCTCTCAGCACAATCCCATCCAATTTTACTTAAATGACCTCAGCATTTATACATTGCTTAGGCTAGAGATCTGAATCTCATCTTGATTCTTCTCACTCCTTTATTTTTCAGATCCAATATATTATTAAGACATGTTCATTCTACGCATTAATGTATATCAACTCCATGCATTTCTTACCGTCTCCATTTTACCCTCCTCATTTCAAACCCCCTTCTGTCTCCTTGGATAACTGCAATAGACAAGTTATTGGTCCTCATGATTCTCCTCTTATTTCTCTCCAAACTAGTTGTCAAACAATGCCCACATTTTTCCAATGTAAATCTAATTATACCAGTTCCCTCTCATGCTCCTCCTCTATTGTTAATATTCTTCAGTGGCTTCCCACAGTACTTCAGATAAAATCGAAAGTTTTACCAGAATCTAGAAGATGGTGTGTTAGCTGCCTCTTTGCTAACTTTCCATAGTTATCTTTTATAATTCTCCCCTTCATTCACTTTGCTAAACCCAATATGGCCTTAATTCCTTGGACATGTGAGCTCTTTTTACACACACAATTAGAGGGTGTTTTACTTTTTAAAACACGAATTAAGAACACTGAGTCTTCCATTCTGACATGAAAATCTAATCACAAGTGATTGGAATAAGTCTGAGATAAAGAAAAGGTCTTAGGAGTGAAGGGGTTAAAAATGGATGCCAAAGCAACTTTGCAATTGTGAATGCCCACAAATTCAAATTGGAATACCCAGAGTATGTCTCCACAATAGTGATTTTCAAATGTCTGATTACCAAATCCTCATATTTATACAAGGCTGGTATTTGTTATATTAGCAAATATATTTTTGTAATCTTAGTACCTATTAATTAGTATATATTATATCTAACTAAAACTGAAGCATCTCATTTACAACAGTAACAATCTTTACTTCTGTTTTAATAAGCAACATATATTTTTGAACATGGAATTATCTCCATCTGATTTGGAAGTCCAAAGTCAAAAAGGAAATATAATATCTAATTGATACTCTTCCAGAATAAACCAACCTTCATATTAATGCAAATAGCATTTGATATTTGGAAGCCAACTATTTACTATTAAAAGTAAATACTGTAAGGTAAGGACTTGGAAAAGAGCAAAGTCAAAGAGACACAGCTCTCTTTTACTGCCAGAATCAAAGCGTTGGAGAGAGCGAGCTCCCAGGGGCTCCTGCTCAGTGTTTCAGTATCTCATCACTGAAAATGCTATCTCGCCATTTCAGGTTACTTGTAGAAAATGCGTAGTAATCTGGCCAGGGGCCAGTTTCAGAACTACCACAAAAGTACCAAAGTGCTGTGACCTGGACAACTGTGCTGAGATCACATAACAACTTACACCAAGGAAACTAAATACAGCCAAAGATTTCCAATAAATACAGCACTGCAAGCCTTCACCAAATCCAGCTTCCTGAAGAGCATTTTAATAAATAATGAAACAGGTCTGGAAGTCTTCTGCAGACACTCGGTCAGGACATGTTTTCGTGTGATGTACTAGTAAAGCAGTTACTGAGGTAAACTCTTCATATTTTACAGTTTGCCAAGACAGGTAAAAAGAAAGGTCATCAAATTATGAAGCTGATGTAGTCCATTAAAAGCGCTAAAATTGAAATGACACACATAAAAGTTAATTGTTTTTTCTAAAATTTCTTTATTTTTTGTATATTTCCCTTCAATACCACTTAATTATTATGCTAGATACTGTGTTTGGTGCTGAAAATATGACAAATAAGTGAAAACCCACTTTTTTTTCCAGGAACTCCTTATCAAAAAAAAAAAAAGGAATTCATACGCAAATCAAAGCTAACATAAAAATTGATATAAAAGAGGAACACCAAGTACGGGAAGTAATTTTTCACACAACTCAACTACCAGTTGAGAAGATAAGTTGTATGCATAGGGTGTACGAGGGGAGTCTGGGCAGGATGCTATCAAAAGGATTTTAAGAGAAATTAACATTTAAATTTCACATAAATGTTAAGCACAGGAACTCAAAGAAAGCACTGTGTTATTGGAACTCATCCCTGATCACAACACAGTATAAGAATTAAGCATTTCATCAAACTTTTAAAGCTGTAGCTCCTACAAAATAAAAAAAATTAGCATTCAATGGGTTTCTTTAAGAAGCATTTTATTATTAAAAATAAAACTTTAAAATTAAGGATTATAGTTATAACCAAATATAATAGATTTTTCTTAAGCTAACCAGTAAAATGTATTGCAGTTCTGTGATACCATTACACATTGATCTGTTTTATTCTCACATTATCTTTAGGAAGAAGGACAATATTTTCTCTAAAAGGAACAAGGTAAGTGATAACATGTTTTAAAACTGTCAATATGTCACACTACAAAGGGCACACTGTCACATGTTAAATTGGTGTTAAAAATTAAATGGAATGTCAAGAATATAAAGGGTTGTGATGCATAAACTATACTCAAGTTCTTTTTATTTTATTAAACAAATAAAATCTCATTTAATTTGTTCTATTTGGAAATCAGTTTGAGAGAATGTTTAAAGCCTGAATTTTTCATTACTATGAACATAAAGTATCCATTGAATACTTCAGTGTGTGATCACAGACCAACTTTAACAAATAATCTTAACCAATCCAAAGATTAAATAAAGAAAAGAGGGCAGGGGGAGGGGAAAATTGCATTATTTTAAATGCATAATTTAAGTTATAGTTTCCAATACTTACAGAGTTTTTTCAATAAATACCAGTATTAATGTGATTAACACTTATCTTAACTTTTAGATAAAATTACTGATATACTTTATTTTAAAACCCTACAAAACAGAAAACTATTTTCTTTTTTTAAAAAATATATTTTTATTGATTTCAGAGAGGAAGGGAGAAGGATACAGAGATAGAAACATCAATGATGAAAGAGAATCATTGATCGGCTGCCTACTACACGCCCCCTACTGGGGATGGAGCCTGCAACCCTGCCATGTGCCCTAAACTGGAATCAAACCCAGACCCTTCAGTCCGCTGGCCGACACCTATTCACTGAGCCAAACCAGCTAGGGGTGAAACTACTTTCTTATTTAAAATAATATAATTTGGCCCTGACCAATGTGGCTCAGTTGGTTGAGCATCATCCCATGCACCAAATGGTGTCTGGTTCCATTCCTGATCAGGGCACATGCTCTGGTTGTGGGCTTGATCCCCAGTAGGAGCATGCGGGAGGCAGCCATGGGCTCTTTCTCACAATGATATTTGTTGTTGCTGGTTTTTTTTCTCTCTGTCTCTCTGCCTTCCTCTCTCTTTAAAATCAATGAAAACATTTTTTTAATGATATAATTTGGAGATCACTTCAATGCTATAAATAATTATATTTTTCTAAGCTACTATAATAACCTGTATCAGATTTCTTTGGAAGTTCTATCCCAGCTCAGAATTGGTAAAGATTAAAAAAAAAAATTGTATTTAAAAATCAGTGAAAACTGAAGAAGCTATAGAAAGTTTCACTACACATTGTTGTTACCAAATTTGCTCTCCACATAGGAGAGAACATTAGGCAGTTTATAAAAAGAATATATTTACATCAAGATTGTTTTTTCGTATTACTGACAAATTAACTTTATAACATACGTATATTTTATTTTCACCTAAATTATTTCCAGATAGAAATAATTATCCTTTCAACAATTTAAGTAAATTTAGTTTCTTGTTTTTTCTCTTCAAACACTAACAAAAATTCTCTGCATCTTAAATATACCCAGTACCTTAAATATTCCCAGCACACTGGTACAGAATATACCAAAACTTTTTATTGAATACATACTCTTTTTTTTTTTCCTCTAGGCAGATTAAAAACTAGTGTTATCTGGGTTTTTATATATAGTCACATTTATGGGATCATCTACAAATCACTTTAAAAGTGAAATGAAAAATGATGCTTAGTTAAGATCATTCAACATGAAAGTCAAGTAAGAAGTTATAGCTTCTCCATGCCACTTGTTAAAGGAAATAGAGAGTGTACCCTAGAATAGGCTCTATGTTACCTGCTAAAGGTGGTTAAGTTTCTCAACTGTAAAATAAAGTGGCTCTCTACACTGACAGAAGCTATGGAGAAACTAATCTGTCCCTGTCACTATTTTTTCTCAGGAATACTCACTTCCACATACAAACTTGGTGATAGATGATGGTTATAACTTACAACAGAATTTTCAGTTATCAGCAACCTCTTTACAGACTGTAAGGTGAAATGGCCCAGGATTTGTATCACAGTAGAAAATGCTTTGCATACATTTATAACCTCCACATTTTAAAATTTATTTAATCCTTCCCCTGAAAACAGATCAATATTCCAATAAATTTAGCAGTATTTACTTACTCAGATGAGCCAAGTACGTTTTCATCCTTGCAAATGAATCATAAAGTTTAATTTCACGATATAACTTCTCCCTTAGCCTGTGACATTGATTTCTAAGGTTTCACTGGCCTAAAATGATCAATGTTAAAACTGTGTTTGTTCATGTGGATTGTAATGAGATATAAGAGAGAAAAATGTCAATTTCTCCAGGACACATTTGTTAGACTTGGGTGTCAGTTTGAAAGGGCATCAGAAAGCTGAAATTATACCTGTAGTAGAGGGACATTCCATGTGGGGTAATTATTTGTCCCATGTAGCAAGAAAAAGGTCAAGTTTATTCACTGATTCTGAAAATGATGTTACAATAAAAGGTATGATAAAATATAAATTAACAATAAGACTATTGAAAAAGTAGCAAGACAAAATATATCTTAGGCTATTCCATCGTAAGGCAAGGAATATTGAATGTGAACCACTTGTCTGTATTCCAAGGAACTGGAAAAATTCCCCAAGCTGAAAGGAGATAATTCAGTTCAGTGTATAGGTAATCTCAGATGACAAGGCAAAACTCACATTATGAAACTGCAAACTGAAGCAACTTTTGCCCCATTGTTTCTGAAATTTACATAAGGATAAAAATAATTTTGCATGGGACCAAACAAATCGTCCTTCTCATCCAATATTTAGTCTCTAAAGAAATAATTTGGGAGATACGGATTAGTTGTTGCCCTTCATCACCTCAGCTTCCTAGTTTTGGGATGTAAAATGAGACGCCTCACTACTCTTCAATACTATCTCAGAGAGTTTCCATCCATGGATGTACATTTTTTAATTAAAAGATGAGTCATTTTAAAAAGTAAAATATAATTTGAAGTTGCAATGTATATAGTACTTAAAAGCAGAGCCCCTTTCCTAGAAATGAAGTGCAGGGCCTGGCCTCCTTTGCCCAGACACCTCCTCCGTACACAAGACACTCAGAGACGCCTTCATGATACCTCGGAGCTCGGAGAAACAGCGCTTCCAAACCACTGCATGCATCTGAAGCCTTTGGAAGCCTACTTCTATTTACTACTCCCATTCAAGAAAGGTAAGAGCACACGTTTCCTGGGTTCACATGATGAGTACAGAGTGTTTCCTTTCATTTGCCTCAAAATGGCAGTTTTCACATTTTAAAGCTGCCTCTTACTGAATTCTCTAAGCTTCAGAAACATCTACCCAATTGCCTGCCCAACACTCTTACAGGAATCTCTCAAAGGCACCTTAAATGCAACAGTATCCAAGACTAATCTCATTTTCTTAGCAAAGACCACTGTCACCCATATAATAGCTCAAGCAGAAAACCTGGAATCATCTTGACCACCTATCTCTCACTCATCCCCAAACAATTCCAAACAATCTCTTAAGTGATGCCTACTACTCCTTCTAAATATCACTTTCTCAAAGCCATCTGCTCTTCCTATTCTCCATCTCTAATGCCACTAAACTGATTCAAGCTACCATTATGTCTTCTTCCAAGCTACTGCCATAACTTCCCAATAAGACTTCCCTCCCACCCACTTTTCTGGTTTTCGAATCTATTTTTTCACACAGCAGTTAGTTATAAGCTTACAGCTTCCCTGTTTAAAATCCTCCAATGGTGTCTCATTGCTTTAAAAAAAATTAAAAGCAATATTCTTAATATAACTTAAAATGATTTGACCACACCACCAGCTTCCTTGGTCTATGTCCTCCAGCAATATTAGCATTCTCTCAGTCTCTCAAATCTGTTAGCTCCTTCTTACCCCAAGACCTTGACACAGACAAGATCAAGTCACCCTTTTAGATGCTGTCATATCCTTTTGGGTTAGAAGCTTTTTTCACATTATAATCAACATGCAATTCTGTTTCTATTGCCTATATGCTCTGGCTCACCCTCATATCCCACACACAGTATAAGCACAAAATAAAGCTTCTATCAGTTGAAAGTAAATGATAATCTGGGATCTGGAGAAGAATATGACCTATCTTTCATTTTATTCTCATCAATAGTTTCATGACCAGATTTAAAACTTTAATGAGGTTGAAGAATGTCATAATTACATGGACAAGTAAGACATTTGTCAATATGTTGTTAGGTACAAAGATTCTACTAAAGAATGATAATGATTTGTATTTGTATATTCAAAGCTATTGCAGATCAAAAAGCTCAACTCTTCAATATCCTTTTAAGCATGCAGGTATATCAATTCCTATTGTAATTGACAAGCATTACAGAAAGACAGGATCATAGAAGAGGAATATGTATTCAGGTTTTAGCAGAGACCGTAATCTCAAATCCTAACTCCATCAAACAGTGAATCTATTTTTAATTCATTCCTGGATATTTAGTTGTAAGTGCCTCTGGTTCACTTACAGATATTGATCTGTTCAAAAGTAAGGAAGCCTTCTGCCTCATTAATTTTTGATCCTCTGCCCCTCAGCTACTTGCCATATTATTTAAGTAAGTGTGGCTAGCTAAATTACTGACCAGATTCATGAAAATATTTATATTTAAAGTTCAAAACCATTGATTTGGAGTTATTCATTAAGGTAAATATAAACTAAGTAATTTAATTTTTAAAATGTTTGCATCATTTTTCCTTGGACAGTTACACTAAAATAGTCTACATTTGAAAGGAAATAATAGTATCAATAATAATCATTTCGGAGTATTCATTACATTCTAATTTATATGCATTTTTGCAAGATATAATTTAATCCTAATAATAACCCTATGAAGTAGGTAATATATTACTGCATTGTCATTATCCCTGTTCCATAGATGAGGAAACTAAGATTTAAAATGCTAAGATACTTGTCAAAGGTCACACAAAGTAAGGTGGCAAAGCAAGAATTCACACCCAGCTGCCCCACTGGAAGTAGAGGTGATGCATCAAACATAACTGTTGGGTCTCAGCCACTGAGTAAATGTAGGAAGCCTCCTCGGCATCAGGTTTCCTCACTACAAATTTGTCTTGGAGAGAAGACGGAAAGTTTCTGACTCTGAGAAGCGGCAATGCCAGTGATTAAGCAATACTTTAGGAAGTTTAGAGACAATAATCTATCTTCTTACCTCAGAGAAATCTAGTTTGCATTAAACTCAGTACTCCATTTGTAATGTTCTGGGAAACATGGATATAATTATTGACATAACATTTTTGGAAACTCTATGGAATCCATTCAGCTAGGAGGTGATTTAGGTGTGAATAGTATACTCACGGAGGAAGCCTGTACACAAATAACAGTAATTAAAGGCACTGTTTGAAAAAATACAGCAATTCACAGGTTTGAGACATCTCTAGAGGCTTCAGGGATGACTTTAATAGATAGGATATGAGTGCAATCATGAAAAAAAATTGTAAGTTAAAAAACTGGACCTTGCTTCTACAATTTGAATGTGCATGTGGGTAATATAAATAACCTGGGAATCTTGTTAATATGCAGATTCTGATTCAGGTGATTTGGGTGGGACATAAAACTCTTCATTTTTCTAAAATGTTCCCAGGTTATGCTAAGGCTACTGGTTTAAGGACCACACTCTGAGTAGCAAGATAAGTCTCAACATATAAATAGTATGAGCGAATCTACATGGCAGAAAAGAATCATACTTTTTTTTAAGAATAGTCAATAACACTCTTTCCCTGAAAAAAAAGCAGGTGGGAATGCCCATACGACTGTCAGCTGATTTCTCAACAGAAACTATGCAGGCCACAAGGGAGTGACAAGAAGTATGCAAAGCAACCTACAACCAAGATTACTCTATCCAAAAAATATATCATTTAGAATTGAAGGTCAAATAATAAGCTTCACAGACAAGAAAAAGCTGAAGGAGTTCATCACCACCAAATCAGTATTATATGAAATAGAGGCCAATGCACGGAATTTGTGAACTGGGGGGTGGAAGGGGTGTCCCTCAGACCAGCCATCGCCCTATCGCAGGGTGGGAGCCCTCGGGGGATGTCCAACTGCCATGTAGGCTGGAGAGGCTTCTGCCACCGCCACTGAGCTTGCCAGCCATGAGCCTGACTCAGGGCTTCTGGCTGAGCGGTGCTCTCCCTGTGGGAGCACATTGACCACCAGGGAGCAGCTCCTGCATTGAGCGTCTGCCCCCTGATGGTCAGTGCGCATCATAGCAACCAGTGGTTCGGTCGATTTGCATATTAGCCTTTTATTATATAGGATGTTGAAGGGCATTCTTTAAGAAAAGGAAGAGGAAGAAAAAAATAAGAAATATGAACAACAAAATGGTAACAAATACAGACCTATCAAAAACTGAATCTAAAAATCAAAATAAATGAATAAGAAATCTAATGAACAGAGAAAAAAGAACAAAGTTGAAGGAATCACAATACCAGATATCAAGCTATACTACAAAGCCACTGTTATCAAAACTGCCTGGTACTGGCACAAGAACAGACATATAGACCAATGGAACAGAACGGAAAACCCAGAAATCAACCCAAGCCATTATGCTCAATTAATATTTGACAAAGGTGGCAAGAGTATACAATGGAGTCAAGACAGTCTCTTCAATAATGGTGTTAGGAAGATTGGACAGATACATGCAAAAAAAATGAAACTAAACCACCAACTTACACCATACACAAAAATAAACTCAAAAGGGATAAAGGACTTAAATATAAGACAGGAAACCATAAAATCTTAGAAGAAGTCATAGGCAGCAAAATAGCAGACATTTGTTGTAGCAATATCTTTACCAATACAGCTCCTAGGGCAATAGAAACTAAGGAGAAAATAAACAAATGGGACTACATCAAAATAAAAAGCTTCTGCAAAGCAAAAGAAACCATCAACAAAACAAGAAAGCCAACTGCATGGGAGAACATATTTGCCAATGTTATCTCTGATAATGGTTTAATCTCCAAAATTTACAGGAAACTTATACAATTTAACAAAAGAAAGATAAACAATCCAATCAAGAAAATGGGCAAAGGATCTAAATAGACACTGTTTGAAAGAGGACATACAGAAGGCCAAAAGACATAAGAAAACATGCTCGAAGTTACTAATCACCTGAAAGATGCAAATCAAAACGACAATGGGGTACCATCTCACACTTGTCAGAATAGCTATCATCAACAAATCAACAAACAACAAGTGCTGGAGAGGATGCAGAGAAAAAGGAACCCTCTTGCACTGTTGGTGGGAATGCAGACTGGTGCAGCCACTGTGGGGGAAAAACAGTATGGTGTTTCCTCAAAAAATTAAAAATGGAACTTCCATTTGACCCAGTAATCCCACTTCTAGGAATATATCTCAAGAAGACAGAAATACCAATCAGAAAGGATATATGCACCCCTATGTTCATAGCAGCACAATTTACAATAGCTAACATTTGGAAACAGCCTAAGTGCCCATCAGCAGATGAATGGATTAGAAAACTGTGGTAAATCTACATAATGGAATACTATGCTGCAGTAAAAAAGAAGGCATTCTTACCATTTGCAACAGCATGGATGGAACTGGAGAGCATTATGCTAAGCGAAACAAGCCAGTCAAGGAAGAATAAATATCACATGATCTCAATTATTTGTGGAATATAAAGTACATCATAAAATGATGAACAAAAATAGAGACAAAAAAGCATCGAACAGACTGTCAAACATCAGTGGGGAGGCAGGGGAGGGTTGGGGAGGAGGCCAAGAGATCAACCAAAGGACTTGTATGCATGCATATAAGCATAACCAATGGACACAGACATTAGGGGGGTGAGGGCAAGTGCTGGGGGGTTGGGGAGGCTGGGTGGAAGGTCAATGGGGGAAAAAAGAGACATATGTACTACTATTTGTAATACTTTAAACAATAAAAAACAGAGATCAGACTAGCAAAGACAAATAATGATTTAGTAGTTGGTAAGGATGATGGTGTTCTAGATGCACTATTGATAATAAAGTTTTATCTAGACAAAAAAAAAGAAATCTAATGAACAGAATAAACTGGTGAATAAAATAGAACTAGAGGCATGAAAATGGAACAGACTGACGATTCTCAGAGAGAAGGGGGTTAGGGAGTAGGAAGAGATTAAACAAAGATCTAATATGCCTATATATATTACTTATGGACACAGACAATAGGGGGGCAAAGGCCAGGGGCAGAGCAGGAACCGGGTGGCATGAGACAATAGGGGGGAAAAAGAGGGACATCTGTAATAATCTCAACAATAAAGATTCTTTGTAAATGGAAAGAAATATTAAATCAAATCATGGAGGGCCGTGAATAACTGCTTTACTACTTTAATATTTTATTTCAAATACGATATTTGCTTTCAAGACTTTCTCAAAGAAACAAGTATTCCTTCAACTGAACAGGAGCAATGTTTCAAAGAACTTAAAGATAAATGATTTATCAATTTAGTTAAGGCTGCTATTCCCTCTATTCTTAGAGAAAACAAGGTTCATGCCATTAAAAATCTACACTAATTAAAGAGAAATATGCAAATTGACCATACCTCTGCAACGCCCACCAGCCAAACAGGAGTGTGTATGCAAATTAATCCAACAAATATGGCAGCTTAATTTGCATATGCAGGCACAGAGCGGCCAGGCAGGGCGGGATGCCTGCTATGAGGGGGAGGATGGGGAGGAGGGAAGGGAGCTACAGGAGCGGCCAGAGCAGAGAAGACTGAAGGCTCTGGCTGGAGTGAAGACTCTGGCCAGAGCGAAGACGGAAGGCGGTATCCAGAGCAAAGGCCTGGGTCCTGGGTGCCGGAGGAAAACTGGTGCCAGCAGCCAGGGGAAGGAAGGCCTATTGCACAAATCTTTGTGCAATGGGCCTCTAGTTATTTAGGTAAAATTATTTCAAAACTTTATTCACCTAAAACTCTATTTCATATTAAATATACATTCACATGAATAAATTTTTAAAGTCTTAATTTTATACTACTTTAAATCAAGCATTTAAGATTGTCAATTCATATATTTCCATGTTATTCACTTTTTTACCAAAAATGTTCTAAAACATATGCAAACATCAAATGCTCTTCAACAATTAATTACTTAATAGTATGGAATTAAACATAATTACTATGTGGCTTATTTTAAATAGACCAACATAGCAGATTAACAGAAAAACCCATTTCTACAATAAAAGGTAAAATTAACTCCTCTTGTTTCTCAAAATGAGCTATTACCGCAAACATATATTACTGGTTTCAAATGTTTTATACACGCAAGTCATAGGATTCCAACAGAGCCTATTCTTTAGAACAAAATTATTTTACGAAAGTAATTTTAATTAAAGTAATACAAATACTTTTCTAACAAATTAATACCTATTAACTTAGGAAAAAAGTAGATTAGGTATAAGAGATATCCAGGTTTTATGAGGCTTGAAACATTCATTTTAAAGGACTTCTTTACAAAGAATACAAGAATTAAAAATGGTCTGTGATCATTCATGACCCTAAAGCTTATGCTTCAATAACTTCATAGTTAATAAGATTCAGGTTAGGATCTATGGAGCCCCTGTTTAGTTACAGTAAATAGTTGAATGATTAATTACTGGGTACTTACTCTATTTCAATACTATAGAATATAGCCAATATTATTCTAGGCAGTGAGGACGAAATGTTGAATGAAACATACAAAATTTTCATCTTCATAGAACATGTGATCTAGAGGTAGGAAACACATTAATACATAAATGGATAAAACAAATCCAGAATCCTATATAATAAAGGCCTAATAAGCAAATTGACCGAACAGCAGAATGATCAGTGGAACGACCTGTCTCATGACCAGTCTCTGTGATGCACACTGACCACCAGCGGGCAGACGATCAATGCAGGAGCTGCCCCCAGCCCACAGGCCCCAGGCCAGCCAAGATTGGTGCCAGTGGGGGCTCCAGATCACCCCGCCAGTCAACCCCCCCCCCAGATTGGCCCTGATCGCTGGCCAGGTCTACAGACCCTACCAGTTCACAAATTTCATGCACTGGGCCTCTAGTATATAATAAGGACTGTAAAATTAAAATAAGATGAGATAGAAAATAGGAAGTGGCTTTTTCAGCTGAAATGGTCAGTGAAGGTTTGTCAGTATCTGATATTTAAAATGAATTCTTTAATGATAAGAAAAGGCAGCCAGGCTAAAGGTTTTTTTTATTTTTTTATGCAGTTTTATCCACAGTAGGGAGAGGAGGTAATAAATAAATATTTGCTGAAATGTCAAATAAATATATCTGGGGCAAAGTATTTTGAGTAAAGTAGGAAAAGTAAAGGCCCTGAGATGAGCATAATTTTCAATTTGGGGAAATGGAAAAAAAGGCCTGCGTGTAGAGAAAGGTAAATTATGGAAAGAATGGGAGGAAATGAGGTCAGAGAAAGAGGTGGGAACAAGATCACATAAATCAATGGTTGTCAGGCCAGGTAGCCTATTAAATCAACTGAGGGATTTTACAAAGCACCAATGCCCAGGACCTATCAGAGGTCAGTTATATCAGAAGAGGGAGAAGAACCTGGTGTTCAAACAGAAGCATTTGTTTCCAAGCCCCCAGGTGAGTCTGCTGTGCATCCAGTGTGAAAAACCAATGGTCCACAGATGTGAAGGCAAAATAAGAATCTGGGTTTTAGCCTATCATGAAGAATTCCACAAAGTTATAATCAGGGGAAAAACAATGTCATTAAGATGCATATTGGTTTAAATTAAGATTCAGAACACTTTGCTCAAATTCTTTTTCTCCCTACCTAATTTGTGTATTTATACAGAAACATAAAGAAAACAACAACAAAGAGAGTCATATGCAAAGTAGAGGATGGTATAAAATCTTTTCTATTCTTTCTAATTGTGATACCTATACAGGATATAGCAAAAGTAGGTTTACAGTTGTCCATATAAAAAATAATGCCATAATTAATAATTAATAATATAAGAATAATCTGCTTCGTGTAGTCACTATTGTAAACCTACTTTTGCCCCACCCTTTATAATATACTAATAAAGAAATCCGAACATTTCTCACTCATCACATAAGAAAAATATTCACTTTCCTTTATCTAGACTATTTTAAATTACAAAGACTTACTTAAGAAGATTAAGCTGTCAAAACCAACTTTTTTTTCCTTGCACATAACTCCAGTTCCCTAGGACCTTCTGACAGTACACGAAGTGATAGAAAGCTTGAATCAGTTGCATCTCTAAAATCTGAATTCTTCTGGTAGCTCTTTGATATGAGCAAGGGAAGAAGAACACTTCAGTTATTTCAAGTCTGATTTATATTGTTCCTCTTCACTGCTACCTCTTCCCAATTCTTCATATTTTTACCCACATTTTTTTCATAGTCCTTATACCTTCTAACAGTCTATAGAGTATTTATTCATTTATTCTATTTATCATCTATCCTCCCAACTAGCAAGCAAGCTGCACAATAATTTTGTCTACTGCATTTTATTGATGTATCCCAGTACCTAGAGAAGTGCCTCACATACAGTAGGCACTCAATAGATATTTATTAAAGGAAGGAATAAAAGTGGATGTGGTCGGCAAAACCGGTTTGGCTCAGTGGATAGAGCGTAGGCCTGCAGACTGAAAGGTCCCAGGTTCGATTCTGGTCAAGGGCATGTACCTTGGTTGCGGGCACATCCCGGTAGGGGGTGTGCAGGAGGCAGCTGATCGATGTTTCTAACTCTCTATCCCTCTCCCTTCCTCTCTGTAAAAAAAATCGATAAAATATATATTTTTTAAAAAGTGGATGTGGTCATTATTCCTATTTTCACGATGAAGAAACTAAAGCTTATAGTGGCGCATGACTTTTACAAGGTCATGTCTTTAGAAAATGACAGACTTGGATTAAAATGTAGATCTGTCTCTCACTACAGTACAGGTAGTAACCACTATATATGCATTTAAAGGTAAGACTGGAAGTTTGTGCTGTGTTCTGACTTAGACCGCCTCTAGTACCAGAGTTAAGGAGTTATGACTTTGAACTGCCGTTAGTTGGGAGTTATGAAGGACACTGAGCAGACAAGTAACATCATCACACTAGTGTTTCAGGAAGATTTATCTGTCATTGGTGTTGAGAATAGATTGGAAGGGGAACATCAAGGCACAAGATAGTTCAAAGGAAAAAGCACAATGGCAAGATAATTTCAGGAACTAGTCAAAGTAAAAGTCTATAAATCATTGGTAACAACAAATTGTTCTTCAGCTTTGAGATGCAGACCTATTACAAATGTTCATTCAACAAATATTTATTGAGGGCATGCAATGTCCATAACAGTCATCAACAGACTCTACCAGACATTTTATGTCAAGTCATAAGATTAGATTGTCTATATATGGTCATGCTCATTTCATTCCACTTGGTGGGCATATGAATAGCATAGACAACTTAAAGATCCTAAAAAAAAAAAACAAACAAAAAAAAAAAACACCCTAAAGTAAAGTAGGAAAGAATATCCAAACTAGATGGAAGTGTATTCAGTCGTCAAATGTTGGTTCTGTACCTGATTTATGAAACACACTCAGGTACATGATTCCCTGAGTGACAGATAGATCTTAAGTCCTAAATACATAGTGCCCTTAGTAAGAACAATAACAAAAAAGCCCCACATAAGTAGCCTAACAATAAAGGTATTATAATGGAAGAAGTTTAGATAAGGTACTACGTAAATTGAGAGGAGAAAAAGGTTACTTTATGCTTGGAATTGCACAAATCTTCAGTAACTTACTATAAACTTAAAGTTGTATTTTAGAATTGGTACCTATATGATAAAATATATTACTATAAAATATACCAAAATGCATCAAAAATAGTGCATTAATAGATTTGGGGCAATTTTTTGTAAAATCAGTAACTTTTAATGACATTGGGTATCACGGACATGATAGTGATACATTTCAGGAAGATACACTATAGAACTCATGAGGCCAAAAGCAGGGTTGCAAATTGTACAGACCCATTCACGCTCACTATAATTTCTAAATAGGGCACTAGATCAGTCTTCAAGGCTCTGGGTAGGTTTAGGTTGGTCTCTAATAACTGTCTAACCTTGATAATTGATACACTCTCCTTAGATCTCCAGTTCCTCATTGGGAAAAATATATAGGCTATGGACCACTAATTCCTCCAATACACATAAGAGTTCTATACTTTAGGGATTATAAATTCTACTTATATAAGATTTTATTTGAAAAATATATTCATGTCATTGAGAATTTTAAAACCTTGAAACTATACTAGATTATTTCTAAGATTGTTACTAACTCTAAAATTCTATACCTATCTAAAATGTCATATAATATGAATTCTACCCTGAGTGATTCATACTAGTAAATTTTACTCTGTGTACCCACTATAAAGAATTATGAAAAATACATAGTTTCCAATTCATTTGTAGCTCCTTTTGTCACAAGAAGAACATCAAATTATGAAATATAACAATCATCGCAGCAGCCTGCTTATCTAAATAGGTAAAAGTTTATACATTCTCAGTATTTCTTAAGTTTTTTCTTTCTTTCTAAAATATGCATTCATATATTCATAGAACTATATATTTTTTTATCCTGATATTAAAGTTAGAAAGTTGGAGAAGTGTATTTGTGGTAGTTTTTGAACCAGGAATAAAGACTTCTCGATATCACCTTCAGTATCCTGACTGAATTACTTTGTAATGTGTGACAAGTTATGCCTTCACTCTTCCTATACTGTTACGACCATGGATCATTAAAAAAAAAAAAAAAATGTTTCCTAAGACTACCATAACAAACTACCACAAATTTAGTGGCTTAAAACAAAAGAAATTTATTCTCTCAACGTTCTGGAGTCTAGAAGTCCAAAATCAAGTTCAACAGGCCTATGATCCCCTCAAAGTCTCCGGGGAAGAGCCTGGCCTCTTCCACCTCCTGGATGGCATTGTGGCAGCAGAACTCCAATTCCCGCTTCCCTTTTCACACGGTCTTCTTCTTCCCGTGACTCCTCTGTCTTCTCCTCCTCTTATAAAAACACCAGTCATTGCATTTAGGGTCCATCCTAATTCAGTATGATCTCACCTTAACTGATTACATCCACAAAGATCCTATTTCCAAATAAGGTCACATTCTGAAGTTCCAGAGGGACATGAATTTTTTTTTCAGACACTTTCAACCCATTATCATAGTTATGAATTAGTTTACCAATTTGCATCAAATATGGAAAATATTAGCATATAACATAATGCACATATTCTTATTAATATTATAAAGTTATGTGGAAAAAGAAAAAAAAGAACACTGATGCTTTCAGCTGTTGGAAAACCTATATTTGAAAATTTCATGCTTTCTTTATATATTGATCATGTTTATACACTGTTGATGTTCTCTATAGATTTCCAGTTAGAGTCTTGAGAGGATTCTCTCCAGTGGTAAATTATTTTAGACACAAAAAGTTGAGTTCTCGCCCTATAAATCCATTAAGCAAGTAACCAGTCAGTATTCCTTCCTTCTTTCATACACCTGATGTGAGAGGCACTTCTAGGCACAGTAGATGCCAGCAGTAAACTAAGTGGACTGACAGTATTGGTGTCAGTCAGAAAGGTAGAAAACAAAGGAAAATCATTTAAACAAGTGAAATACTTATTAAGTCAGGTGTAAAAAGTGCAGTGGAGAAAAACAAAAGCAGAGAAAAAGGATAGGGAGTGCAGAGATAAGAAATAATTCATATTTTCAAACACTGTGGCCATGGAGGCCACCCTCTGTCACTTACATTTGAGGAAATGCCTAAAAGAGGGGAGGAAAAAAACAAGACAGAAAGAACATTATAGACAAAAGAAAACCATGTGCAAAGGCCCTGAAGTGGAATAATGCCTGGCATATTCCAAGAATAGCAAAAAAGCCAATATGAATGTAGTGGCAATAACAAGGGGGATTAACAAGATTTGAACTTGGTGGTTAACTTCAGCACATGTGATATAGAACTTAGTTAGGCAATTTAAGGATTATAATTTTTTGGCTCTGAGTTACAGGGAGCCAACAAAATGGTTTGAGCAGAGGAGTGACATGATTTAACATGAGTTTTTTTGTTTGTTTTTTGTTTTTAAATCAGTTTGATTCATCTATTGAGAATAGATTATTGGTGACCAAGGTTAGAAGTGGGGAGACCAGTTCATTGGTGAGAAGTCTAAATTCTGAATACATTTTAAAGAAATAATAAATAGGATCTGCTAATGTGAATTATGAGAGAAAGAGAAAAGTAAGAATGACTACGGTTTTTGGCTTAAAAAACTGGAGTACAGGAGCTGTAAAAACTGAGTTAGAGAAAACCACAGGTAGGGAAGCTTTCAGTGGAATGTTAAAATTTCAGTTTCGAATGCAGTGAGTTTGAGATGTCAGACTTCAAAAGAATATATCAAGTAAGCCTTGGTCATAAATGTCTAAAAATTAGAAAAAAGGTGTGGGCTGGACATATAAATTTGGAAGTTGTAAAATTAGAAGATGGCATGTAAAACACTGAGATCAGATTAGATGAGATCATTGAAAAGACTGAGTATAAATAAGAAACAGATAAATCCAACCCCATTTCCTGGGCTAGGTCAATATTAAGAGGTTCGGTGACAAAAGAAAGCCGTGCAAAGGAGATTGGGAAGGAGCAGTTAATGAGGTAGAAAGTCAGAAGAGCTGAGAGCCTCTGAGATAAGTAACAAAAGTATTGCAAGGAGGTATGAATGAATAACTGTTTCAAATGTTATTCATAGTCAAGTAAGATAAAGGATGAGAAATGGCCACTGGATTTAGCAAGATGGAGGCTATCAGTGGTCTTCATTAAAGCATTTTTGGTGCAGTCATTTTAGAAAAAAAACACACAATTGGAGTAGTTTGTATTTAAGAGAGATAATTCAAAACAATCCTATATAATAAAAGCCTAATATGCTAAGTGTCTGGTCGTCCAGTCAGCCATTCAACCAATCAAAGCATAATATGCTAATGATATACTAAGGCCACTCAGCCACTCGCTATGACGTGCACTGACCACCAGAGGGTAGATGCTCCAACCAGTAGGTTAGCTTGCTGCTGGGGTCCAGACACACCCTGGAGCCCTCCTGCAGTCCCTCCCTGGCTGGCTAACCTCCCGCATCCCACCCCAGCCCCACGCAGGAGCTGCCCCCTGGTGGCCAGTGCACTCCCACAGGGGGAGTGCCGCTTAGCCAGAAACCAGGCTCATGGCTGGTGAGTGCAGTAGCAGTGGCGGGAGCCTCTCCCACCTCCACTGGAGGTGGGCGGTAAGGAGCAAGGGGTCCTGAACTTCAAGATCCCCAGACTGTGAGAGGGATGTTTGACTGCCGGCTTAGGCCCGATTCCCAGGCCTAAGCTGGCAGGTGGACATCCCCCGAGGGGTCCCAGACTGTGGGAGGGCACAGGCCAGGCTGGGGGATCCACCCAGTGCACAATTTTCGTGCACCAGTCCTCTAGTAAGTACATAAAATTCTGTCAAGATTCTCTCTTAACTTATCAATAGAAATGTCTGAAGACTAAATGATATAGCCACAGTGCGGAGTGTAGAACTAGGCATATAGTAGACAATAAATAGTAGCTCTAATGATAGTGAAGATATTGATAATGCACACAAACTTTCTAATTCTACAAGAGTGCCAATTTCTTCAAGAATAATTTCTTACCTCTAGGAATCTGTCTTTTGAGATTCAGTTCATATCTCATTTGATAAATAATAAATAGAATTAGATATGCCCCAAATAATGAAATGAATTACAACTCAATAGATGAGAAAAAAGAGAAAACACTACATGGAAGCAAATAAGTGGATTTATAAAGATTTTTATATTTTTATTCTCCCTTTTAAAAGTCAGGGGGGCCCTAGCTGGTTTGGCTCAGTGGATAGAGCGTCGGCCTGCACTGGTTTGGCTCAGTGGATAGAGCATCGGCCTGCACACTGAAGGGTCCCGGGTTTGATTCCAGTCAAGGGCACATGCCCAGGCTGAGGGTCAATCCCCAGTAGGGGGTGTGCAGGAGGCAGCCAATCTATGATTCTCTCTCGTCACTGATGTTTCCATCTCTCTCTCCCTCTCCCTTCTTCTCTGAAGTAATTAAAAATATATTTTTAAAAATTTAAAAAATAAATAAAAGTCAGGGGGAAATATCCAAACAAGTTATGATTTATAAGATCTCTCCTACTTTGCTGAAGGGAACAGCAAATAGTTTAACATTTTGGGAAAACAGACTGGCAGCATTTTACAAAATTTAAATATGCTTAGCATATGACTCAGCACTTCCACTCCTTGATATTTACACAAGAGTTATGAAAACATATATCCACACAAAAACTTATGAACAAATGTAGCAGCTTTATACAAGGATAAACAACTTGTAATATGCACATAAAATAGAATACATATCAGCAATAGAACCACTGACACAGTCAACATCATGGATTCGTCTCAAAACCCATATGGTGAACAAAAGTAGCAAGAAGCCCAGGAGTTCATAGTGTACTTTTCCATTTATCAGACTTTCTATAATAGGCAACACTAAGCAATAGTCATGAAAACCAGATCAGGGCTTGTCTGGAGCTAAACTGGAGAAACTAACTGGACAGCGGTATGAAGGAACATTTTAGGGTGAATCATCACTGTGAGGCTAAACCCTGGATTTCATTTGTCAAAACGCATCATAGTTTACACTTAAATTGGAGCATTCTACTATACCTCAATAAAATATATTTAAAAGTAATTCTTAAACAGCTACTATCCTCAATCATTCCCAAAGCTATGGTTACATAGAGCCTTACTCGTTTACTAACTGCGAGCCCTGTTCTACAATGGCATCACCTTATTCTTGGTTATCTTCCTTTATGATTTTCATTTTTAAAAATTTCCAATATTACTTTCTTTTATTCCTTTTCTGTCATTTCCATTTTCCCTATCTTCATTCTATGGATGAATTAAATACACCACATGCCTATATCCTTTTCAAAGTTTCTCAATCTAACTTTCATAAATGTTCCTCTCTGTCCTCTATATATTGATTCATTCCACACATCCCACATGATATGCCTGCTCCACCAAGAGCTCTCTTCAACAATAGCACTACCGCCTGCCAATATGCAGTGATCTTACATGCCTATGCATCACACAGACAATATACAAATGCAACACAAGGCAGGTTCTGGGAGAGAAAATATAGTCCCTTGACTATAACTTTGCCAATTTGGACTGAAAATAAAATTATATGGGCCAATAAAGGATAAAACAAAAAGGTTGGACTATGTGTGTAAATAACAATTACAGCATCAAAAACTTTTGCCATGATAATTTAGTTATTTCAAGTTCTTAATCATCAATCTAAACTGAATACTCTATAATCATGAGAACATCTGAAAAGTGCCAATCTGATCATGCATTCATCTTTCATTCATTCAACAACTATCAATTGAGCACCCAATATGGGGCAAGAACTATTTTATAGGTGTTAAGAAAAAAAGTGCACAAACCTGATAAAAAAAAACAATTTTATGCCCAACTCTCTATTCAAGCAACTCCGGTCTTTATGGAACCAAAAAAGTAGATCTTGCCCTCAAAAGACAGATATGAGCGTAATGAATTTTTTCTCCTTGTTTCATATATTCTCTCTCTCACATTTCATTCATTTAATTCTGAATCCCTTTCTCCACTTGAAACATGAAAACAGCAACATGTCTTCTTTATCTTTCTATCCTCAGTTCTGACACAAAGCAAGCACTCAGATGTGTGTTCATGAATTGCCTCAGCTTAATTTAATACTAATTAAAATTTTGAGCACTTACTTTTTAAAACAATATCTAAACTCAATCTCACAAAGGGGAAAACTTTCTTGTCCCTACCAATTAATTTGCCAAGTGAATCAATTGAAATGATTTAGTATTCCATTTAGTTACCATCTAATTCAAGTGGCTTTAATTAATGAATAAAACTTTGCTGAGTCCTTATTTAAACAAAGATAAAAATGTCTTTGTGCTATTGTCTTGCATACATATTAAACAGCCTTGCATTCTCCTTCTAAACATCAGCTGATGATCATCAGATCTTACCTTTTCCAGAAACCTTCAATGGTTCCCCATTTCCTAGGGAACAAAGTTAAAAGTTCCTTTCCCCAGCATTCAGAATCCTTTAAAAACTGTCTTTATCCTAACCTAAAATCTAGAAATCCCCTTTATGTCTCATTCTGCTCCAATCAACCAATTCACTGAACACTTATATTCTTATTTGGGGGAAGGCAACAGCTTTATCTTTCCTTCTGACATCTAGCCTCCCCCAATTTATACATGTCTACATCATTTATATACTATACACGGTAGTTTATTTGGTATCTCTCTCATAGCAATCCCCACTTTCTATTCTGTAATGTAGTTATTTATGAATACGCCATGTATGTATACATCAGGGCTCCAATAGACTCTATGATTCTTGAAGACATACATTCCATTTGATTAAACTCAGTATATTTCATAATACCTAATTGTTCTGAAAAAAAAAAATAGAGCTGCTCCATTTCACAACTTTTAAATATTCTTTCTAAGACTTCAGAGGGTTAACCCCAAAGGAAACTGCTGTGAAAAATTACAACCTAAATTAATTAGTAGAGACTCAATAAATACAAAATTGCTACAGTCTAAAATAAGGGATGGTGAGCCTACAGAGTACTTTTCTCCCACGTTATAAGAAGATATGTTTTTATAGGTCTGAGGCCTCTTCCTTCTCTGTCCTCCAGAACTATCCCTGTTTGTGTAAATATTTTATAATAGTATAGAAATGTTATGAGTACTCTGCCTAAAGAGTCTAGGCACACCTGAGTCAGGGACACAGCATAACACAGGCCTTCAAAGTCTGGGCTGTAAAACCTGACCAGAAAGGCTGTGAGTCCTTTGTTCCCTCTTACCAGTTTTGTGACCTTGAGGAACTTAATTAACCTTTCTAGGTCTCCATTTCTCACATGTAAATGAGGATAATAATAGTACCTATCTTCCATGATACTTTCAGAATTAATAAAAATTATGTATCTAAAGCACCCAGTTCATTATTACAACATATTTTTTATTTCTGACACTAATATATCTGTGTGAAACAGCAGAGGGATCAGAGTAAATTATGAATAAAAATATGAAAGAACTAAGTAAATATCAAAGGTCAAAACTTTATAAGGCCTATAAATATTTGAACACTATTTATAAACTTTATTGAAAATTATCTGGGAAATACCTGCCTTTAATCCAAGTTGATTGTGCCTATATGCCCCACTTTTTATATGTTTATAAATATTATCATCTGAAAATTCCAGCAGTCATCATAATTTATTCAGAGCAATTCCAATACTGACAATGCATTTTAATCCATCACACTCTTCTACCTGCCTCCAAAAGGTGAAGTCATATATTTTTTTTAAAAAAAATGGTGTTAGCATTAACACCCTAATTCATCAGTTTCCAGTTTTCCAGTTTTCTGTCACACCTGCACACTGGAATTATCCCCTGGAGCACCAAAGATTAATCAAACAAAATCAACAAACATATATTGTTTAATAAATGAGTACATTGCTAGGTGTTCATGTTATGAGGAAATCATTTAGAAAGAAACAAAAGAAAGGACTGATACAATAGCCGACTGTCAAAAATCCAATAGCACATGGGTACCTGTGTCCCTAGATTTATGAGAAGGGATCAGTTAGTTTCCCAGGCAGGACCAATAGAAAATGGAGGTATCTAATTGAGATCGCCAGTCAACAATTCCACTCATTTTCTTTATTTCCACTATTCAGAACAGTGTTGGGAGGGTACTGAGGGACAGAAGTGGATAAGAGTAATTTTTTAGAACCTTTAAATATCAGAAGAGTTAATACTGTTGTATAAAAGATATGAACTCTCTTCTACTCTCTCTAAAAAAATAAAAATAAATCAATGGAAAAAATATCCTGGATGAGGATTAACAACAACAAAAGACAAAAATTAAAAAATTAAAGATATGGCCCGGCTGGCATGGCTCAGTGGTTGAACGTCAACCTATGAACCAGGAGGTCATGGTTGGACTCCCAGTCAGGGCACATGCCTGAGTTGCAGGCTCGTTTCCCAGTGTGTGTTGTGCAGGAGGTAGCTGGTAAATGATTCTCTCATCATTGATGTTTATATCTCTCTCTTCCTCTCTGAAATCAATAAAAAATAAAATAAAATAAAAAATTAAAGATATAAACCCTGGGAAATATTTTCCTGGCTGGAGTTGCCATATCCTACTAACCAGGGAGATCTGTCAGAACTTAGAGTGTCTCTGAGAGTGAAGACAAAACACTCAAATTCAGGTTTTCAGAAGATGTACTCTAGATTGTATCTGAATTAAAGCATGGTTCTTAAAGCCCAATGCAAACTGGCATTTATTGATGACCAAGTTCTTGTACAGTATAATAACCAAATCCTACTCTATTGACTGTAAAAATGCTGGCACTTCCCATAACCTCACTGTGAAATAGCAGAATAAAGCTAGATTGATCTCTACTCGGGTTCCTAGCACAGACCTCCTCTAAGCCTTGTTATTTCCTAAGTAATAACAGCACTCAGAGCATCTTTTGTTCTAACACTTTGTCTTTGACTTTGGTTCCTGACATGGAGCTCCTAAATCCATTGGAATTTCCTGGGTGACGACAGTGTCTTTTGTTAGAACGAGGCAACTCTTATGAATGAGTGGGCTCCTGAGCGGCTCCCAAATAGGATTGGTCACCACAATGACTAAGCCATGATTAGAAGCTTGGAACTTTCAGCACGCCTACCTCCAAGCTCCAGGAAGGGGTGAGGAGTTGGAGATTGAGTTAATGATTCATCATATCTATGTGATGAAGCCTCCATAAAAATCCCCAAAGTACAAAAGTATGGGGTTCAGAGAGCTTCTGGGTTGGTGAATGTATCTACATAAGAGGGGGGCACACCCCAGCTCCATGGGGAACAGAAGCTCCTGCACTTAAGACCCTTGTAGACCTCACCCTATGTATTGTTCTGGCTGTTCATTTATATTCTTACTATCCTAGCTAATAAAGAGGTAATATGCTAATTGACCCTCATGTTGTCACAAAGATGGCAGCGCCCACAGCCAATAAGGAGGGAATATGCTAATTGACTGTCACACCCACAAAGATGGCGGCACCCACAGCCACAAGATGGAGGCTCCCAGTCCCCTCAGCCCCCCCAGGGCCCCTGCCTCCAGAGTCCCCCAGTCCCCTCAGCCCCCCAGCCGCCCAGGGCCACCTGAGGTGCAGGCAAGCCTCCACTGGCAGCTGCCCAGCCGCCCAGGGCTGCCCAAGGCCCAGGTAACCAGGGCTGGCCGAGGCCTGCACTGCCGGCAGTGGCAGCAGCAGAGGTGTGATGGGGCATCGCCTTCCCCTGATCACCGAGTTGCCTCCCGCCCCTGAGGGCTCCTCGACTATGAGAGGGGGCAGGCTGGGCTGAGGGACTCCCCCTCCAGTGTATGAATTTTCATGCACTGGGCCTCTAGTATCCTTTATAAGTGTAAATAAATGTTTCCCTAAATTCTGTGAGTTATTCTAGCAAATTATTGAGTCCAAAGAGCAGGTCTTGGAAACCACAATTTATAAGTGATCGGTCAGAAGTACAGGTGACAACCTAATATTTGCAATTGGTGACAAGTGAAGGCAGTCTTCTAAACTGAACGCTTAACTTGTGGGATCTGATGCTAAATACAGTTAGATGGTCTCAGAATTGTAGGACACCCTGCTGATGTCTCAGAGAATTGCTTAGTATGGGAAAAACCCACATGTCTGTTGTGAGAAGTATTTGTGTGTGTGAGTAAAGAGGAAACACAGAATTGTTTTCCCATTCACTCACTTTGCCTGTTTCCCCATACATAAAAGAAGAAGAAGAATGCCTACTTCACAGATTTTTTCCTTTGAGGGGGGAGAGAATTAATCTGTACATTAATAGAGGAGTTAATAACTTTTGATCATTGTTATTATTGTTGGCTAATGCACTTATCTTTGTTTACATATAAGCAGCAGTTTCTTATTTTCCCCTTTTTTTTAGAAAGAAAATTTAATTTAATTTCCTAAGCATGTATAATATGTTTAAGATTCAGGATCAGGTACAGAATGGTAGTTTCCTTCCATTCTTAAATATGATAATTTTATACCCCTACTGCCTTTGTTGTGATGAGAAGGCCTTTCTGCAGTTTCTAAGCAGACAGCTTCCTACCATTTCACCTACATATCACCAATTTTATATCAGATCACACATTATCTATGGACTATTCAAAAGTTGATACTAAAATATCAACTTTTTATTGATTTTTTTTTGTTTTATTGAAAAAAAAGTAGTGAGAAACATCCTTCATTTGGAGACTAGCATATATTTTATAAATCATGACTCATATTCATTTCATTATGCAGACAGCAACTGAGGCCCAGAGAGGTCAATTCACTTGCCTTAGGACATAGGCCCTTAGTGAGGGAGCTAGGAGAAGGATCTGATATTGTGCAGTGCTCGTGCAAACCAGCAAAACAACTTCAAATGTTCCCAGTGTTTGCAGGTGCACTGCAGCCGCACTGGACTTTTTAAATTCCTATTTACTCAGCTGTCTATTCTAACTCTTCCATCCTGGGAGTAGCACCACCTAGTGTGCCATACCAATTAGGAGTTAGAAATATCCTCCAGTGCGTTTTAGTTCTAGGTGGCCCCAGAGTGGCATAAAAGAGTTAATGTGCTCTTCTAATTACTACTTATGTTACCAAAAAGCACTCCTTAAAAAATAGGAAAGGAATCACAGAAAACTACCTAACATGGAAACAAGTCTACATGCTCCCATAAAGTCTTTGAAATAATCTTTTTTTACAGCATCATTCAATAATTAATACATAAAATGGTAATGCTGACTCAGTTACAAATATTCAATTATATTCCATGTACTCCATTTAATAAAGAACATAATCCATTTTAGGGGGGAAAGGTCCACAGAAGGGATGGTTTTTTAAGTTTGATATTTAGAGTTTAATAATGTAGCCAACTTCCTATGAAACAATTCCATTCAGTTGCTTAACAGGTGTCTCAAACTCAACATGTCTAAAATAAACTCAACATCCACCCTTAAATCATCTCCTCCTACATTCTCTTCACTTTCAGGAAATTGAATCAACTAATGCCCTGTAAGAAACTTGAGACTTGTCCTTGACACTTCTATCTCCTACACACATCAGAGTCAGTCAAACATCCAGCTCTCTTGCTCCCATATCTCAAATACCTGTTCGTTTTACCCACTTCTTTCATACCTCACTGCCATTACTCTGCTCCAAGCAGGCATCACTTCCTGAACAGAATTCATGGAATTCTGCCACAGCTTCCGACCCAGCCTCCTGAAGAGACTAGTTCTCCTCCAATTCACTGACTTAAGTAAATCCATAGTGATCTTTCCATAACACAAATGTGATCATGTCTGCTCTGCCTTTTAAACCCATTAGGTGGCTTCCCAATTTTTAAATCCTTTCAGTGGCTCTTATTCATTCATTTAATCATCTATATGATGTGATAAACACATCAAACCTAACATGAAACAAACATGGAACCCTAGAAATGACCCACATTCAGCCAAAATGTTCCCCCCCATCCCATACTCCTGTCTCCCCTGACAGGAGTCAATGTCCTAAATCCCATATTAATCATTAGCCTCGCTTGTTTTATTTAAAATCTCATTTAATCTGGATATGTCCCTAAAATGTATATTTGCAAATTTTAGTTGATTTTAGCTTTCAAACTGTATCACGCTATATATCATCTTTCAGAGACCTAACTTTTATACTTAACTTAAAATTATATTATCAAGATTTACTCATTTTGGTGCGAATCACTGCAGTTCACTCATTTTGACTACTATATACTAATTCCTTTTATTGACATACCATTGTTCATCAACTTTTCCATTGATGGGAATATGGGTTATTTTTAGCCTTTCATGTTATGAGCAGTAGTACTACGAAATATTTGTGTATATGGAACAAATTATCTTGAGTATATGACTACAAGCAATGGGTCATACACAAATGTTCAGATTTCAAAGATAATGCCAAACTGCTAACTAAAATTATAATAAAAATGTACAGATGCATCATTTCTAACAATTAGTATTATTAGTCTAATTTTTGCCAAATGAATGGATATAAATAGGTCATTGTAGCCTTGGTCTGGATTTCCCTGATCAAAACTGAAGTTGTATGTTTCTTCACAAGTTTTTTTGCTAGGTGTGTTCCCTTTCTTAAGCAGTATCTATTCACGTCTATTGCCCATTTTTCTCCGATTGGATTATTTGGCTTATTGTATTAATAATAGGAGTTCTTTCTATGCATTTGACAATAATCTCTTAGTTGCATGTTTGTAACTTCTCTTTTTTTAAGTTATAGTTGAATTAACCAACCTTCTCAATTTTAATACAATCAAATTTATCTATATTCTATTTCTGATCAATTTTTTTTGTATAATGTTTCAGAATTTTTTAAAAAATATTTTTATTGATTTTAGAGAGGAAGAGGGAGAGATAGAAACATCAATGATGAGAATCATTGATGGGCTGCCTCCTACATGCCCCCTACTGGGGATAGAGCTCACAACCTAGGCATGTGCCCTTGACAGGAATCAAACCTGGGGCCCTTTAGTACGCAGGCTAATGCTTTATCCACTGAGCCAAACCAGCTAGGGCCAGATTTTTCTTTCTTAATTCAAGATCTAGTAGATGCCTAAATGTTTCAGCTAAAAGTTTTAGTTTTGTTTTGACATTAATACATCCAAAGTTTATATTGGTTTGTGACATGAAGTAGACATTCAGTTTCATCTGTTTTCCACATGGATTCCCATTTTATTTTCAGCTCCACTTATTGAACAGCCATTCTCTTCCCCGTTGATGTTCAGTGCCTCCTCTGCCATATACTGAATGTCCCAAACAGGTGTATGTCTACTTCTATTCTGCTCCACTGGGCAATTTGCCTACCCTTTGTGTCCTTTTGTACCAATACTACCGTCTTAATCACTCTAATTTTATAAGACCTCTATATTTTTCTCCTTAAGAAGTATCCTGGGTATTCAGTAACCTTTATCATTTCATAAAAATTTTAGCATTTTCTTCTTTAACTAGTTATTTCCCACTTTAACGTTTTCAACCTAAACTTAAATGCCACAGTCTGTGAAATTTTATCTACTACCCTAGATCTATTTTCGTTTACTCAGAGCATCCCTCTTCATCACCTTAGTACTCATTATACACATTATGCTTGTCAAAATTTCTAAATTACCTTTTTCGAAGAGAGAGCGACAAAGAATGGGAGAAAAATGTTTACTTTGTTATTGACTATAAGCTTCAAGACAGTAGTAGGGACCTCAGTTCCCTTTTATCTCCAGGTCTTACCACAGACACATAGTAGGCACTTAACAAATTATTTTTAAAGGAGTTACTTCCTCCTTTGGAGCCTCATCCAGAATAATTGCTCCTCCTCGTCCCCTACTCTGGACCCTATTCACCCTGGACAGCAATGCCAGGTGGAGCCTCATTCAGACCTTTCAGTCTTCTTCTCCACATTTAGCAGATATCGATACAAATATTACTGTGGGTCAGTACTCCCCTGAAGGGTTTATGTACATCATCTCATTTAATTCTCAAAGCGACCATGTAAAGCAGGATTTACTGCCTCTCAGTTTCTCATTTTAAGTGAGAACAATATCATTTTATTAAGGAATTTGCAAAATGTCACATAACCAGTTCAATGGGGAGGAAGTAAGAACCAGGTTGTTCAACAAAGCCTAGGCTTTAAAAAAATTTTTTTAAATATATTTTTATTGATTTCAGAGAAGGAGAGATAGAAACATAAAAAATGAGAGAGAATCATCAATCAGCTGCCTCCTGCATGCCCTCTACTAGGGATTGAGCCCACAACCTGTGCATGTGCCCTTGACCAGAATCAAACCTGGGACCCTTCAGTCAGCAAGCCAATGTTCTATCCAAGCCAAACCAGTCAGGGCAACAAAGCCTAGGCTTTTAACCCTGTGGTAATCTTGTTACATCACCTGTGAGCTCAGATGTCCTTATGTTTTTGCTCAGGATTTTTTTTTTCTTGTTCTTTTCTTTTTTAATTGAAATATAATTGATATATATAACATTATGTAAGTTTAAGGTATGCAACATGTTAACTTCATAGGCACTTAAATAATCGAGGATGTGATTAATAAATAAATGAACATTTCTCAAAAATTAATTCATAGTGTATGCTAATATTGGGTACTTAAAAATTGTTTAAAATGTAATGTTTAGAACTAGAAGGGATCTTAGAAACCACCTCATCCCAAACCCTTTATTTTAATAACTAGAGGCCAGATGCATGAAATTCCTGCAAGAGTAGGCCTTCCTTCCCCCTGGCTGCCAGCACCAGCTTCCCTCTGGTGCCTGGAACCCGTGCTTCCCTCACAGCCCTGGCTTTGTCCGGAAGGACGTCGGAAAGGACATCCAGTCTAATTAGCATATTATGCTTTTTTTTATTATAGATTATTATAGATAATGACACACAGATTCCCAAAGATCAAATTTTTTTCCAAGTCAAAAAGGCCTGTTTTAGCATATTTTGAACATGAATATTTCAGGTAAGTAAACTTTGCACAACATCATCTGCCTGTAAAGAAAATATATTCTAAATACATGGCACAAATTCCTAAATGAAGTGACATTCTGAAAAAATAACTAAAAATAGAAAATGTAACTAAACCCCCAAACATTCAAGACAAGCATAACATACAACTAAACAACTCTTAAAAATGAAGAGAATATAGCTTAATTTTACAATTTAAGTACAAGGCCAAATTACTATTTTTGCATTGTATCATTAGAGTTCACATTTTTAGATTTAAGACTGAGCATTAAGAACTTAAATCAGCAAATTGTACTTTTTTGGGATTGTAGAAAAGGCTATTATAATTTTGCTGAATCAGATTATAACATTTTCTGTGACCAATCTACATGTCTCCTTCAGCAAATGACAAAGTGATCATTCCAAACTGATATAATTCATCAAAACACATTTCCACTTTCAGCAGCAACTGAACTGATTCAAACAAAGAAGCAGAGAAGGCTGATTTGTTCTAGGATTTTAACTAAAGACCAGCAAATCAAACCCATGTTCATTTATCAAAATCTGATAGACTCATTATGTTCTCCACTTTGAATAGTTATAGTATAAATGTATAAAAGATGCATATAAAATACTTAAATGGCTCAGTAAGTTCTGAAGTACTTTTTCTCAAATCTTTGAATAGTCAAAAATTATAGTGAGAAAGTGAAACTAATTTTGGAAAGAGGAAGATAATTAGAATTTATCCAATTGAGCAAGGGCATTATTGCAATCTAAAGCAAACTCAGGATGTCCTAAATACTCTTAACAAAAATTAATTTTTTGGAAATGCTCTTCTGTGTTTTCCTAAACCTCATACAACTAGACAATGCCTATGAAATTCTGTTTATTAGAAAATTAATTAATAAATAACTTCAAAAATATCTGTAACAATGAAAGCTGATGACATTCATTAAATAAATATAAATATCAAGTAAGGCATTTATATTCACTCTTCCTAAAGGGACAAACATTTCAAATAGGACTCAAAGTTCACCTTTTGTCATATTTATGAAGAAAAGTTTTGCTAAACAGAATTAATGTAAAGTAGACTACAAAGTTTTGATTCAATGAGAATAAAACTAATTTCAAGCACCTTAAACACTTTAGAAGCATTCATTTACTAGGAATATCCTTATACGTCTATAAGTCAACAAAAAGCAGAGAAAATTATTTGAAATAACTGCAGGAAATGAATGCCTATAATGTCACAATAAATCCCCATTTATACACATCACTATGCTTCTTTGGAATTCACTCTTCTCTAGTCATTGAAACTGGTCCCAAACGAGATAAATATTGAGTTAAAGTGACTATCATATACTTGAATGTATCCTTTGCCCTTAATATCTATATATATAAAAGCCTAAGCGACCATTACAACCGAATGAATGGAACGGCTGGTCAACCAGTTGCTATGACACACACTGACCACCAGGAGGCAGAGGCTCAATGCAGGAGCTGCCCCCTGGTAGTCAGTGCACTCCCACAGGGGGGCACTACTCAGCCAGAAGCCGGGCTCACAGCTGGTGAGTGCAGCTGTGGCGGCAGGAGCCTCTCCTGACTCTGCAGCAAGGCTACTGAGAGGCGGCAGCAGGCACAGCAGGCTGGGATGAGCGCGAACAGTGTGGCGCCTGGCCCCAGCTTGGGCTCCTCCCTGGCTGCCTGCAGCTTGACACACTGCTACATCCCTTGGGGGATGTCCAACTGTCGGTTCAGGGATCAGGCCTAAACCGGCAGTCAGACATCCCCCGAGGGGTCCTGGATTGCGAGAGGGTGCAGGCCAGGCTGAGGGACATCTCCCCACCCCCCCCCCCCCCCGCACACATGCAGGAATCTGTGCAATTTGCCTCTAATAGGACAATAATCTGATGGCCAACAGGTTGGACCTGACCACAAAAATGTATTTTCTTTTAAAAAGTGTTTGTTTGTTTGTTGTTTGTTTGTTTGTTTGTTTTATTATGTTTGGATGTCTATAGGGGTGTCATGTACAGTTCAATTTTGCTACAATTCCCAATGTCTCACTTTAATAGGTTTCCTTCTTTATGTTAAATGCTTGGTTTCTAAGGGCTTTTGCTTCTGGAGCCCACATTTAAAATTCTGGCCAATTTGAATGTTTGCTGAATTATTCTTTTTGTACAGCCCCAGAACATAGAAATGATTAGAATTGGAAGGTGCCTCAGAGGTTACTTCATTCTTCTCATTTCTTTCAACAAGAAACCGAGGCCAAGAAAAGTAGAGTAGCTTTACCACAGTTAAATGTACATTAATAGCTCTGCCAAAGTGTTCTTCTAACTCAATAAGCTGTTTTTTAAAAAAACCTATTTTGAAGTTTCATGTTTTGTCATGAGTCACTACCATTCCCTAGTTCTATAAAAGCAACATTTACTTCATTAAGCACTTACCCCTGAGAGCAGGTAGAAGGGATCTCTCCTTCTTGTCATCACATTTGTTACATTCACTGAAGTACAGGAGTAAGAAGACATCAACCAGAACCCACATCAGCGAAGTGGCAAGGACCACCTTGCAGTAAACAAACCTCCTCATGTCTTGCCTTGATTTCTAGTTAACAAACAGACCGAAGACAGATGCTACTGTGATAAATCCAAGCCACAGGGGTGAAATCCAGCATAAAAGCAAAATGCATCCCACTGCATTAAAAAATAAAAAGAAAAAGAGAAAAGAAAAATGTATTATCATACAGTTTGTTTTGCATAGAGATATAACATGAAATATATCAGTTACTTAATGTTTTCATATATATCAGCACTTGGCTTTCAAATTCAGAATTAAAAGTCCAAACAAATGAAAGTTGTAAGCAAGCCAGGTAGCTAAAATTCGAACAGCTAATCCTAGATATGCTATTACTGTGCTGGGCCCTTAACAACTATTCAATTTCATCAAGTTGTATTCTCTTCTCAAATTTCTTTCATAACATTCTGTAGAGCACCAGATTGTCAAATAGTGCAGTTCTGAACTTACCCTGCTTCAGCACTTTGAAGGAGCCAATGCCACTGAAATAAGAATCACCTGGGATACTATATATTGTAGAGGCTACGAGTTGGTCTTTATACATAGACTAGAGGCCCAGTGCATGAAATTCGTGCACGTGGGAGGGGGGGGGGTCCCTCAGCCTGGCTTGTGCTCTCTTGCAATCCAGGAGCCCTCAGGGGATGTCCAACTGATGGCTTAGGCCCTAAGCCAGCAGTTGGATATCCTTAGCATTGGCGCAGAGGTGGAAGAGGCTCCTGCCACTGCCGCTGCGCTCAACAACCGTTAGCCCGGCTCAGGGCTTCTCCTGAGTGGCACTCCTCCTATGGGAGTGCACTGATCACCAGGGGGCAGCTCCTGCGTTGAGCGTCTGCCCCCTGGTGGTCAGTGCAAATCATACAGACCAGTCATTCCACCGTTTGGTCAATTTGCATATCAGCCTTTTATTATATAGGATAGGCTTGTGTCTACTTACTTCATATTTGTGGAAGCCTTTTTATGTTTCGTTTTGTTTTGTTTTTCATTTATGAAATGAGAATAACAATGCCAATCCTAAAGATCTGCAATAAGGAATAAGTATGATAATGCTTGTAAACCATCTTGCAGATACATAAGCATATGGGAAAAAAAATTCTCAAATTCTCAGAAAGGGCAATTACATGAAGCCATCAATTATTAAGCCTTAAAAACCCCATCTGGTCTGCATGGAAAGTATCCACAACAAATGTTTATTTTAGAATGGACAGCATACATTCAAAAAATACTACCAGAGGAGAAACAACATATTAGTATAGAGTGACTTAGAATAACCAGAGTAAGAATTCTAAAAGGCAGAGCAAAGAACTGTGCACAATTATTGAGAGATATTCAACAACAGTGTAGGGTTAATACCATATACATTTGTTCTATTTATACTGCATAAGACAGTAAGGACCTGGTTGATTGTATCTTTACAATATATATTCTCATATCATTTGCTACATTTAAAACAATATCAACTGAAGTATAAATTTATTGATGTGAATCAATAACATAGTTTTCACAAACATTTGGGAAGAAGAGCCATTAAATACAAAGGCATTCAGAATATTTCGTAAACATTTGTCCCAAAATTAAAACATCAAAGTGCAAATTGCTGAGGCAGAAGCTCTTTAAGTTAAAGGCAGCTGCCTTTGTATCAAAAGCAACACAAATGCTGTTGCCCCTGTTACAACCTAACCAGATTGTAACAAATTCAAAATTTATATAAAGTGACAGTTTAGAAAATTATTATACCAAAAGGTCTACTTTCAATATTTATATAAAATTTACATTTATTCAGCATAGTTTTTCAAAAAAAGAAGCCAACTGTACAAATTTAAGAAATACATGATATTTAGAGTTTATTGTCTGCTTGTTATTTTTCTTGAAAAAATTCCATGATAGTTATTTATTTCACTTTTACTTTATTGTTCTGTAAAGATTACAGCTAACCATTGGAACTGAGCCTCTAAACCTGATAAGAGAAAGATTCTTCTCTATATATTTCCTATGTGTATGCTTTACTGAATATGAATGTGAAACAACTCAAGCTGTCGAATTTTCTGTCTTCCTTTGGTGGAGGAGGTCCCTTCAATTTATTGCAGAAAAGAAGTCCTAGAAAAAAAGTATATATAAGACTGATGGTTACCAAATGCACATTCCCAGATTTATAAGGAATACCTTAAAATAAAAGATTTTATAATAAAGTTTCTATCTATAATAATAAAAGCGTAATATGCTAATTGAATCAGACGTCCTTCAGGATGACATTCCGGACAAAGCCAGGGCTGTGAGGGAAGCCTGGGTCCCAGGTGTCTGCCGGAGGCCCGGTGGGGCGGCAGGAGGGGGAAACCCGGATCCCGGGTACCAGAGGGAAGCTGGTGCCAGCAGCCAGAAGAAGGAAGGCCTACTCCTGCACGAATTTCATGCATCAGGCCTCTAGTGTATTATATAAAATCCTTTATTATAAAGATGGATAAAAGAGACATAAACAACACCATTCTTAGCTATGTCATAAAGTGCAAAGATGACTTTAGAGAGAAGGATACGTGATGATGTAAGCAGAGGTTGAAGTGATGCAACCTGAACCAAGGAATGGGGATGGAGCTGGCTGAAAAACAGGAATGGATTCTTCCCTAGGACCTCCTGAAGGAACCAGCCCCGTAGGAATCACTTTGAACTTTCAACATGTAGAACTGAGTCCTAGCCAACGAAGATGAATGACACTATATAAACTGTACCATCTGCTTCTCTGGATACATTTCCTTCAGGAAACAAGAACTTTCTGTGGGATCTCATGGACACAGCGGCTACAAAGAAACCTTGCTCCTCAGAAATTGCAAGAGCTCCTTCCCCAGGAACTGATAACGCCTCTGACAGAGCAATTACTGCTACAGGAGTGAGTAACCATAGAAACAGCTCCACAGGCCCAACACCTGACTGCTCTCCTCTATCCCCTCCGACACTGCCCTCAAAAATAGTGCAGAAGTTATTCAACCCAACCTCAGCAACAAACATCTATTATGTCCCCTCTGGATTTTCATCGAATGAGTCACAACCAGGAATATTTCTAAATCAACACATCTCCAGAGTGTGCAAGCTTTCCTTCCAGCCTCCTGTTAGACCACCCACCTCTTCTGTGGGAACCACATACGTCAACAGTGAGGGAACTAACCATACAGATAACCTCTCTCAACAAGAGGACAGTGATCTCCCAAAAGAATAGGATCCTGAGCAATTTGCAGGCCTTCTCCTTGGATGCTCTCCAGCCTGTGAGTCCCCTGAAAATCCATTTAATTTCTAAGGGAAAAGAGATGAACATGAAGGACAAGATGAAGTCACTTTGGCAAACAGTCCATTGGCTCTCAATTAGTCTCCAATAGAAAATAACTCAGAACCTTTGGTAAAGAAAATTAAACCCACAGTGGTCAGTAGAATAATTTTTCACAAAAAAAAAGAACAAACAAGTCAAAAACCATACCATTGTTGGGACAAGAACAAGTAGGAGTGGATCCCGGAACGGAGACTACTGGATTATGAACATGGGGGATTTGTGGAGAGAGCCTGAACCCTGGGGAGAATGTCACTGCCAAAATCCCTGATTGACATGCATTTATCAAAAATGTGTCTAAACCAGATTCTGATCTCATCGCCTATCCTTCAAATGAGAAAACATCCAAGGGTTAACTAGAGTGGTTCTTCAACTGCGGAACACAATTCCAAAGGGAATTCCGAAAGATCACCATCATTCACTTCAGAATGGGAAGAAACTGACAAAATAATGAGTTTGATCGATGTTGGAATTAACAGTAAACTTGGAGAAATAAATGGTGAGGCCACAAATGTGGCATCCTGTTTCTTACTGAGTTTTTTTGACCCAACTCCTACAAGCTTCTGCTATTTCTCTGTGATCTCCTCAGGAATTTGCCCTACATCCCACTTATGTGGCATTTCCTTTTGTGCTTCATTTCCTTGTGAAGTTCTTTCTTAAGTAACTTTTGTAATCCTTGCCAATTTTTCCTCATTGCAAATATGACAGATTGTGCTGTTGCTGCTGCACTTTGGGAAGTGTTTTGCTTGAACCAGTGAGAAGCAACATTTTTTACCAAATCAACATTTGACACTATGACAGTCAGTTATAAAAGTTCATATTCAAAATCACCAATAAGGTACATACTCAAAAGAGATTAATATATACAAAGGAACCTACATTTTTGTTATGTTACTAGAAGCCTGGTTCACAAAATTTGTGCACGGGGCTGGGGGGAAGGGTGTCCCTCAGCCCAGCCTGCACCCTCTAGCAGTCCGGGAGCCCTCGGGGGATGTCCAACAGTCAGAGGTCCTTAGCGCAGCCACAGAGGCAAGAGAGGCTCCCGCCACCACCACTGCACTCGCCAGCCTTGAGCCCGGCTTCTGGCTGAGCTGCGCTTCCCCTGTGGGAGCGTACTGACCACCAGGGGGCAGCTCCAGCATTGAGTGTCTTCTCCCTGGTGATCAGTGCATGTCATAGTGACCAGTTGTTCCAGCGTTCAGTAAATTTTCCTATTAGCCTTTTATTATATAGGACTGGAGTTCTATAACTTGTCAAACTAAATACTATGTCTATGAGGAACATATAATCAATAAAATCAGTAAAGTTTTAAAATATTGGCAAGATCACTGAAACCGGTTTGGCTCAGTGGATAGAGCGTCGGCCTGTGGACTGAAGGGTCCCAGGTTCGATTCCGGTCAAGGGCATGTACCTTGGTTGCGGGCACATCCCCAGTAGGGGGTGTGCAGGAGGCGGCTGATCGATGTTTCTCTCACATCAATGTTTCTAACTCTCTATCCCTCTCCTTTCCTCTCTGTCAAAAATCAATAAAATATATTTTACAAAAAAATATTGGCAAGATCATGATCTCACCATTTAATATGTTGACTTAGCCAACTGGGAATTCAGTAATATACTAGTACATAGCAAAAATATTTAAATAAAACTCATCAATTAAAGCATTTAGGGAACAAAGTATGACAGCATTTCATTTCATGCCACTTTCTTCTTAAAAGGTGAAAAATAGAATGTTTTCAACATTTCCTCTATAGTTTTACCAGCATGACTTAAGAAAAAAACTTTTAATTAAGGAAAATTTGAAATATACACAAAAAATAAAGAGGATAAACACTTATATACTCACCACCTAGCTTCAAAACCTGCCAACATATGACCAATATATTTTACTCTATAACAACCATTCATTTCCTATATACACCCAGGATCATTTTGAAGAAAATCTCAGACATTACATCATATCATCTGTTAATATTTTGTGTAAAACTCTAAAAGATACAGAATTAAAAATATAACCAAAATACCACTACCACACCTAAAGAAAAATCAAACAGTAATTTTTTTCACTTTATTTTATTACTTTTTTGTATTAAATTTATTGGGGTAACATTAGTCATTAAAATCATATAGGTTTCAAGTGTACATTTCTATGATACATGATCTGTATATTGCATTGTGTGCCCACCACCCAAAGTCAAATCAGTCAAAAGTAATTTTTTAATGTCATTCAAGATCCACTTGGTTTTTAACTGTGGATCCGATTATCTCATAATTTAATTTTTAACCTTTAGTTGGTTTGAATCAAGTTTCTATTAAATACATTATGGTTGGTTGATAGGTCTCTTAAGACTCTTTTAATATATACGTTCACACTCTATTTCTTTTTATCTTGTTCCTTGAAATTTATTTGTTGATGAAGTCATGCCAAATGTTTTAAAACCTAATTTTATGGGCTCAATAATTTGTTATTTAAAACTTGGCTTCTCTCAAAATATGAAAATCTATTTTAAAAATAATTATATTCCTGTATAAAGTAAAGGCAGTACCACAACAGTAAAACAAAACAAAACAAACAAAAACAGCCAAACAAAAACAAAAAACAAGAAAAAAAACGTAAAACGATGACTTTAGGTAGGCATTTTGCCTCTCTGTTTTTCATTTTCTCTATTTATTTAATTTTTTATTTTAAAAAATATATTTTATTGATTTTTTATAGAGAGGAAAGGAGAGGGATAGAGAGTTAGAAACATCGATGAGAGAGAAACATCGATCAGCTGCCTCCTGCACACTCCCCACTGGGTATGTGCCTGCAACCAAGGTACATGTCCTTGACCGGAATCGAACATGGGACCCTTGAGTCTGCAGGCCGATGCTCTATCCACTGAGACAAACCGGTTAGGGCATCATTTTCTCTATTTATAATACGTGTGTCCCAGTGCACGAATTCATGCACATTGAAAGGAAATTAATTAGAAGAAATATTTTAATATCGCTATTCGCTCTTTCTCTATAATAGAAGTGTCAACCAAATTCATGATCGACAATGACAGATTGAAACATGCGTGCAATTGGCGCCAGCAAGAGCTTTATATGTATCGTGCATGTGTGGGTCAATTTAGCCTTTTTATAGATAAACTTGCTTAATTAGACCTGCTTTCTGATGTAGCTAAACTTTTTCCTGCCCAGTGAAGCACCCCAACTTCTCTTTCAAGTAATTGTCAGCAACACAGCAGTAAATATCAACACGAAGCAGATTATTACTGTAGATCATGCAGGGAGAACAAAGGGTAAAATATTTAACTGCAGCAGTGTTTGACTATATTCTGTGCAGTGAGAAATCCTGAAGTCATTTTCAAGTTCCACCATTTCTTATTTCTTTTCAGTTGGGTCAAGTTTCTAAACTTTCTAAATCTCCATTGTCTTGCTAATGAGAAAATAGGATTTTCCTATCTACCTACTCCAAGACTTCTATGAGGATCAAATGAGATGAGGCATGGGAAAATGCTTCACAGACATTTGGTTATAGTGTAAAATGTTTGCACCTGGCTATAAAGCAAGACATGTTCCTGGGCTGAAGAAACTCCAAGGAGGCTAGTCGCTAGGGAGAGGAAGCCAAGCGTTGCTACATGGCATCATTACCCAGCGCCCACAGCCACCGTTTCCTGGCTGGGCTGGGCTGGGCTGTGGGCCACATTTTGCGCCATGGGGTCTTGGCAATATCAGCTGCAATTTGGTGGGATGTCGCTCCCGAGTGGTGGCAGGGCCTGTGTCCCACTTGGGGGAAGACGAGTGTTGGTTTGTCAGCACCAGATCCGAGATGCTATTTATTTTTTTATTTTTTTTTTAAATATATTTTATTGATTTTTACAGGGAGGAAGGGAGAGGGATAGAGAGCTAGAAATGTTGATGAGAGAGAAACATCGACCAGCTGCTCCTGCACATCCCCTTACTGGGGATGTGCCCGCAACCAAGGTATATGCCCTTGACCGGAATCGAACCTGGGACCTTCCAGTCCGCAGGCCGACGCTCTATCCACTGAGCCAAACCGGTTTCGGCTATTTATTTTTAAATGGCCAGTGCACATCACAGCAGCTCCTGCATTGAGCATCTGCCCCCTGGTAGTCAGTGCACATCATAGATACCAGTCAGATGGACGGCACTTAGCCTTTTATATATATGGATATATTCTATCCTACCCATTTCACAAAATATTGTGCTTTAAGCAGAATAAAGAATGTGGACATTTTTTAAAGAAAGGAAGAATATTATTATAATAGAAAAATCTGAAATCACTTAATATTAAATATTAAAATGTCTAAGATAAGTCATTTCCTAAAAGCCTAACAGTAGAAGTTATTGAGAATTTAATTTTAACTTTCGCTATAATAAAAAGCAAAAATCACATCTTATTACCATTTCAAGAATTATTCAAGTTATTCTAATCCCATAACCTGCTAGAACTATACATCAAGACATTAATACGAGAAAAGTCTAACATTAGTATTTTATGGGATGAAAGTAAGTTGCTGTTTAAATTTTTATTTATGAAATTGTCTTTTCTTATATATTGGAAGGTTTTAATTCTACCTGTACCTTGAAATTATACTACATGTTATCATTCACAAATGATATCTACTGGCACTTGTAAAAGAGTAATCTTGGATATTCTGTTTCAATACCCTTCGCATGAAAACAGAACTGGTTGGGCAGAAGGATGGTACAATATACACAGTAACACTCCCCAACATAAGCACAGTTGGTGGCCCAGGTTTATTTAAGAGAATCAGCATCTGTATTATGTTTTTCATTCAGCAAGCCCCTACTTATTTGCAAACACTGTTCTGTCTCTCAAACCAAGTCCAAGTCCTGCAATATCCCGGGCTTGCCAAGCCCATGTGGAGCATGACCAACTTTGCATAAAAACTACTTGCTCTTCTATCCAAAATTACAACACTTTTTCTAATTGTTTCAAAATCTTCTTAGCACAGTTATTTCCCTTTAAAAATATTTCTCTAGGTAGAAAAAATTCAAGAGTTAGGAAACTATCAAGTACCATCTTCCCAGTCAAAATTGCCTTTTCTTTTCTTCCTGCCCACTAAATAATAGTATCAGCCGGATATTCTGTGAGATATTACACGATTTCTGTTTGAAAATATATACCATTTTCCCTATCTTTATCAAAATGGACTTCGCTTATAAAAAAAAAAAAGTAAAATCTGAATAAAGTTTAGAAGTTTGGTAACTATGTTATTAAAATAAAAATAAAGACATTTTTGTTTTTGTTTTTAATTCGAAGTTATCCCTTATCCGAGGAGTCTAGTTTAGTTAATGTTAAACTTGTTTTTATCTGTAGTCATATACTTTCTTTTGTAGAAAATTGAATAATAGGTGCAAATTTATTCAGTCTATTTTGTGAGGCTGTATTGAGGCTGCCAAAGGATCCTGGAAGCTAGCTAAAGACTGATGTTAATGTTCCCAGAAGTTTTAGGCACCCAACACACTTTAAAAGTTGGCTATGCAGGAGCTTCTGTGAACTGGTGACTGGATTATTTTGCGGAATTTGGTTTATGGACCGATAAATCAGGTGAGTAAGCACTGAACAAATACACTGAATTAGCTACAGGTCTTATTGACAGGAAGACTGATCTTTGTATGAAGGAAGATCTAAAATGAAGGTGAACTTGAGGATTATACCCTCAGCCTAAACTAAAGGGTCCAAAACTACACCACACTGAAAGATATAATAAGAGACATAGAAGCAGACAAAGGTAAAGTAAAATAAACTCCTTTCATGGAAAAAACGATGGAATGGGAGCAAGAAAGTTATATAGGCCTTCATTTGCATTTAAACCAAGGAAGATTTAAATATTTCTAAGATTTGACTATTAGAAAGCAACCTAGCTTAAAATTTAGAAATATATATTTCAGAGTTACAATGCCATGATTTGAATCTGGGTCCCAACACTCACTAATTATATGGTTTAATTCAAGTTATTTAAATGATCCAGGCCTCCCTTTTACTATTCACAAAATATGAATAATAGCTACCTTATAAGGTTATGATGAGTATTAAGCTAATTAATACATGTAAAGCTCTTATAACAGTGTCTGACTCATAAGAGGGGCTCACTATACAGTACCTATTATTAGTAGTAATGGTAATATTGTTATCATCTTGAACATCATCAAAAGAACAAGAAAAAACAATGAGGATTTATTGTTCATTGATTTTATCTTTTTTTTTCTTCTTTTTCTTAAAGAAGACACTTTAACATTTCATGTAATACTGGTTTGGTAGTGATGAATTTCTTTAGCTTTTCTTTGTCTGGGAAGCTCTTTATCTGACCTTCAATTCTCAAAGATAGTTTTGCTGGGTAGAGTAATCTTGGTTGTAGGTCCTTGCTTTTCATCACTTTGAATATTTCTTGCCACTCCCTTCTGGCCTGCATAGTTTCTGCTGAGAAATCAGCTGACAGTCATATGGGCACTCCCTTGTGACTGCTATTCTCTTGCTGCTTTTAAGATTCTCTCTTTGTCTTTAACCTTTGGCATTTTAATTATGATGTGTCTTAGCGTAGGTCTCTTTGGATTCATCTTATTTGGGACTCTCTGGGCTTCCTGGAGTTGTATGTCTATTTCTTTCACCAGGTAAAGGAAGTTTTCTGTCATTTTTTTCAAATAGGTTTTAATTTTCTTGCTTCCTCTCCTCTCCTTCTGGCAACCCCATAATGTGAATGTTGGTACCTTTGAAGTTGTCCCAGAGGCTCCTTACACTATCTTCTTATTTTTGGATTCTTTTTTCTTTTTGCTGTTCTGTTTGGGTATTTTTTGCTTCTTTATTTTCCAAATTCTTGAGTTGAATCTCAACATCCTCTACTCTACTGTTGATCTCTGTAAATTATTCTTTATTTCAGTGAGTATATCCTTTATTCTGACTGGTCTTTTTTATGTCTTTGATCTTCTCATTAAGTTCCTTGAAGTTCTCACTAAATTCATTGAGCATCCCTATAACCATTGTTTGAACTCTGTATCTGCTAGTTGTCTTGCTTCCATTTTATTCAGTTCATTTTCTGGAGATTTCTCCTGTTCTCTCATTTGTGGCATGTTTCTGTGTCTCCACATTTTGGCTGTTACCTTGTGTTTGTTTCTATGTATTAGGTAGATCTGTTATGTCTCCTGAACTTTGTAGAGTGTCCTTGTGTAGTAAGTATCCTGTAGGGCCCAGTGGTTCAGCCTCCCCAGTCATCTGAGCTGGGCATTCCAGGTGTGCCACTGTTTGAGCTGTGTGCACTGTCCTATTATAGTTGATCCTTGATGGCTGTTGTCATCACTGGGAGGAACTGATCCCCAGGCCAATCAGTTTTGAAAGAGCTGCTGTGTAAAAGCTGACACTATGGAGCAAAATTTTCTTTGGTGGGGTTTTGGTGCTCACTGAGTCCGCCCCTTGAATGTGTCACTTGTGGAGGTGGTAATGTTGTAAACTGGTGTGGGTCTCAGTTGCTGACCACCAGGTGCACTGGCTCTGGGGCCTCCCATAAGGTATAAAGTCAGTCTCTGTCTGAGTCCTGCCCAGGACCACCCAGCATGATCTACAAAGCAATCTGTAGATGGTTGCTACTTGTGTTGACCTTGTAGATACCCAGGAGAGGCCATGCTGTAAACCAAGGAAGGCTGCTGCTAGTGTCAGGCCTGGGATCACTTACTGAGAGTTATACAGGGCACGCTGACACCAGCTGATGATTGTTTGAGAGATTTTATGAAAGTCCAAAGCATGAGGCAAGAGAGGACAATTGTATAGAAAAGCCACTGGAAATAGCTTGGATGAGCCTGCAAGTTCAGAGGAGTGGGGTGTCAGGGAATCACCAGGGTGGGGCAAAAAGTCTGAGCCAGGTTGATGAAGACTCAGATATGGTGCCTGTTTGCTGGCTCTATGATGTGGAGGGCCTAGCAGAGAAACACTAGCCTCTGCCAGCCCTTCTGTCTGGAAGAAAGCTGCCCCTCCAGCTCTTGCCATGATTCCAGACAAATTAGTTCCTCCCCAAATGTCCCAGGTTCCTTTCAAGCTGATGCCCCAGCACTATAGCTCAGAGGGAGAGAATCTGAGTAAGTCTCTGCATGGGCCCTTTAAGAGGAACTGCCTGGGACTCCAGCAGCCTTCATGTCACTCAACCACAACTTTTGGTTTTTATAGCCAAAAGTTGTGAGGAATTCTCTTCCTGGCACTGGAACCCCCAGCACTGGGCTGAGGGGCTTGGTGTGGATCAGGGACCCCTCACTCCTCAGGGAAACCTCCACAGCCAAGATATCCATCCTGATTTTTATCTGCCACATGTGGGTGTGGGACCAGCAGGTCCCGTCATTCTGCCCTGCAACTCTACCCCTCCTACCTGTGTCAATGTGCTTCTTTTTAATTCCTGAATTGTAGGACCTCTGTTCAACTAGATTTCAGGTGATTCTGAGTGATGGTTGTTCTGTATTTTAGTTGTAATTTTGCTGTGGTTGTGGGTGACAGCGAGTACTGTATTTGCCTATGCCGCCATCTTGACCAGAATCACCTTCAGCTATTATTCCTATCCTGCTCAAATATCAAATCATGGAGAGCTTTTCTATCAACATATCTATACTAATAATAGAGGAATATGCAAATTGGCCAGGACACCGTCATGTAACAACCGTTCAGCAGGGTGGGCGGGGCTGCGGGGCATGACTCCGGGTCACGCGCAATTTCGTCCCGCCCAGGCAGACTCCCCCGCGGCCCCATAGCCAAATCCTTATGCGGACCTGCGGTTTATTAAACTTTACTGGAGCTGCTCCCCACACCCCACCCCCTGCCCCAGGACTGTGCTGCCCACAGCAGGGCGGCCTGGCAGCCTCCTGACAGGCAGGTGGCCGGGGAGAGCCAAGTGGGGCAGGGGCGGCAGGGAGCCATGGAGGGATGGGACGACCGGAGCCAAGTTCCCAGGGGTCTGAGGAGAGCACCTGATAGGAGCCTGGACTGCAAAGAAGGAAGAAGAAGTGGCCACGGGGAGCTCTTCTAATCCCCCTGCACGGACACCCTACCACAGCCCTCGCACCCCCGGGAGGACAGGGAGGCTGACTGGACAGGGAGAAGACCCAGCCTCGGGGGTAGCCATAGCCTGCACCTCCGACTCCCAATCTCTTCCCCCGCCACCCCCACCTGGGCGCCCACAATAATAGCACACCGGAGATGACCCATCAAAGCCCCTGAGGCACCCGGGGCCTGTGGCCCGCCGCTGTCGGGCCCCCTCTGCTGGGGCCAGGCACGCCTCTCCTCCCTACAACTCCAGACCTGGGTGGGGGCAGGCCCAAGCAGCCCCCCAGGGTCAGACCCATTCCCCCCGACAGCAGCGGTGCAGTCTCCGCAGCCAAATATTAGAAGTAAAATTCAAGCTGCCCTTGACCTTTAGTTCCGCACTGTCCACCATCATGTGTCTGTCAGCACAAGCGCACTGAACCTCTTTGGGGGCTGCGGCTAAAACCCACCCTCCTAGCCCACCTGGCTCTGGCCTGGCCCGGCCCCGCTCACCCCTCCACCTCCCTGGCCTCCACCCCACTCCAGGAGATTGGAGCCCCGCCCTGAGCACATACAGCTGGGAAACGGCCACGTACAATTTAAAGAATGGCACCAAATGGGGAGGTTTGACAGTTACACCCCCTTTGGCCTCACCGCCCCCCGTAACGTCCCCCTGGCTAGCGCCTCTAGGGACGACCACCGCTACAGGGCTGCTAGCCAGAGCCCACCCCTCCGAAGCCTGTGGAACCCTCTGCAAAGCTTCAATAGCTACAGTTCCAGGAAACAATCATGCCCTCCTCCCCTAATCAGCACCTGCTACCTGTGAGGGTACCCGTGGGCTGAAAAATAACAATCCCTTCCCATTTAGACATCACTTACTTAATGAAACATTTCTAGGTTTATTATCTCAGAACCTCCTCATGACAACCCAGTGAGGTAAGTGGAGAAGAGATTACAATTCCCATGGTATATGCATATGTATTCAGAAATGAAGCTCAGAGAGGAAAAGTGTCAAGCCCAGTGGTTCCCAAGATGCAGCACACGCCCCACAGGGGGACAATTTGATTTTAAGTGGGGGCAATTCGAGAATGAGTTAACAGTGAATTTGTTGCATTTCTTATGGTTCTAGGGGGCCTCATCTACAGCGTATCCTATAGAATAAAAGGCTAAGATGCAAATGACCAAATGGTGGAATGACCGGTCACTATGATGTGCACTGACCACCAGGGGGCAGACACTCAATGCAGGAGCTGCCCCCTGGTGGTGGTCAGTGTGCTCCCACAGGGGGAGCGCCGCTCAGCCAGAAGCCAGGCTCATGGCTGGCGAGCATAGCAGCAGTGGTGGGAGCCTCTTCCGCCTCCGTGGCAATTCTAAGGATGTCCGACTGACAGCTTAGTGGGCCTAAGACGTCAGTCAGACATCCCCCGAGGGCTCCTGGACTGCGATAGGGCACAGACCGGGCTGAGGGACCCCCCCCCAAGTGCACGAATTTTGTGCACCGGGCATCTAGTATAAAATAACAATGTACTCTCTATTTCCTTACCTCACTTTATTTTTCTTCTTTGCATATATCCACCCAGTATATTTAAAATGTTAATTGGCCTGTATATTTGTTTGCTTGTCCCTCTTAAATAGTAAGCTATATGAGAACAAAATTTCACATCTCTTACATATGCCCTTTCCCACTCTAATATATTGAAGTTTTAAAACTCCAGTACTAGTAGTTATGGGCTAAATTGTGCCCTCCTAAAAAATTTTATATGTAAGGTTCTAATCCCCAGTATTTTAGAATGTAACTATACAATATTTGGAGGTAGGCCTTTAAAGAGGCAATGATGGAACTGGAGAGCATTATGCTAAGGGAAATAAGCCAGTCAGAGAAAAATAAATATCACATGATCTCACTCATTTATGGAATATAATGAACAACATAAACTGATGAACAAAAACAGATCTAGAGACAGAGAAGCATCGATCAGACCATCAAACCTCAGAGGGAAGGTAGGGGAGGGTGGGGGTAAGGAGGAGAGATCAAGCAAAGGACTTATATGCATGCATATAAGCCTAACCAATGGACACAGACACCAGGGGGGTGAGGGCATGAGTGGGGGGGAGGAGGAGGAAATGGGGTGATAAGGATACATATGTAATACCTTAATCAATAAAGAAAAATAAATAAATAAACCCAAGCTATAAAAAAGCAAATTTATTTTTTTCAAAAAAAAAAGAGGCAATAAAGGTAAAATGAGATCATATAGGTGGGCCTCCATCCAATATGACTGGCGTCCTTATAAGAAGAGGTTATCAGGTCACAGCCGTACAGAGAGGAAAGACAGAGAAGCTGCCACCTGTACGCCACAGAGAAAGCCCTCAAGATGATACCAGTTCTACTGACATGTTGGTTTTAGGCTTCTAGAATCTCTAAGAAAATAAATTTCTGTTGTTTAAGCCACACAGTCTGAAATACCTTGTTAGGACAACCCGAGCAAACGAATGTATTGGTTAAATCCAACTTTCCCGTACTCCATTCCTACATGTAAAGAGAGGAACATGGCTAGAAAAGAAACCCATTCTGCCTGTTCTCCTTTTAAATCTATGAACTCCCACTTTCAGTCCTTGTCCCATTCACATCTAATCCTTCCATAGGAAAAAGGTCTGGGTCACGGATAGATGATAGAAAAAAAGAGGTTGAGTTATATTTATTGAGCTGAGACACATAGCTATGGAGGGAGAGTAACAATCCTGACATCTGGGGAGGAAACAGACTGTATCCCACCAGGTGAAAGAAAGAGATAGGTTCAATTCTTGTTCTCTTTGTCACCTACTAGTAGATTCAGCACCAGAGCCTGGCCAAATTATCCCCCTGCCTGCTTGAATGAATCAGGTTCTGCAGCTGACAGTCTGACTGCTGTTTTATTTGTCACCTAAACCTGATAATCTCTGAGGAGTAGAACTGATTTATAGTCTTCTGCTGGTTTGAATTTTTAATAGAGGCATCCGTTACTTCTAGAATACAGCTATTACCTTAATTATAAAAACTAAAGTATTTATTTCTTTTATCCAACAGACAATTAAGTGTCTATATAGATGCCAACACTGTGCTAGGCACTAAAGATAAAACACATAAACATTCAGAATCCCTGCCTTCTGCGTTAGGATCCAGTAGGGGAGATAGACAAGAGCATTGGAGAAGGAATAAGAAAGGAGGTAAGTGCAATTAGGAGTGATTTTAGATGTAGAACTCTTATTAACACATAGTTATATGTCATTATTAATGCTGAGAAAACACAGCAACAAACACAATTATCAGTCATAGATTGAAAGAAGAGAGAAACTTCGCAGAGAATGTTTATAAGGCAGATGCCATTTATCAAGACAGTTTGTTACAGATAGGTCTTTTTAGTCACACTTGGATATAGGAACACCTATTCTATGAACATGCTATGAATGTCAAAACCTGAAATGCATGTTAATGAGACTTTACAAGCAAAATATTAGCATTAAGACATAATAAAATTAAGTCTTCATAAAGAAATCTTGTAAAAAGCAATATATGACCCTCAAAAATAAAATTTTTCTACATGCAATCTAAAAATTGTTCATTATTTATTTGTCTTAGGTATTTAATGTTTACTCAGTATTCCTCTAGTAATATAACATACCAGTGGCTTAAACTTGTCTATTATTAGTTACCAAGAGGGGAAAATAGAAAACCGAAATGTTCAACTGGATATAAAACCTAGAGATTTAAAATAGTTCCCAATAGAAATCCTACCAGCAAGCTGGCCATTTTCTGCCATAAATCACATGGTTAAAAAGAAAACAAATGTTTCCACTGAGACATCTACCCATTAGAAAACCTTAACCTCAGCTTCCTAGCTGGCCTTAAGGCTTCTGAATTCTTTATGACAAAAGACATAAAGGATAAATTACAAGTGTTACTTTTTTGAAATGTGTAGAATTATACGGCTATTTCTTTTCTAGATTTTCTTTCCAAAACAAGAGTGGTTATGTGCAGAAAATAATGAAGAATAATATTAAATTATCTTGTAAAATTATATCAGAGTCACTCTGCTCCAGCTGGTAATTAGTGGGAGATGAAAAGAACGTGAAGGGGAGTTGAACAAAAGCCCAGAACTCTACGGTACAACAGGATCCCAGCAGCATAAAGGAGAAGGTGCAGAAGGGACGTGGCCACAGAAAATTCTAGACGCAAAATGAATTAGAGCTCCTTTCTGATATTTTATCACAAAATTGCGCAGATGTAAATCAAATTTTGTTTGCATGCTTATTTTAATTTAATGATGTTATGCCATATTTGATACATGTGAGAAACATACACATTTCTTAAAACTAATTTTAAAAACATTAGCAAGTGAAATATTCAAATTCCTCTACTTCAAAAAATAAATTTCAATTTAAAAACATCGTATTAAAGCTACTATATATTTACTTAGTAGTCTGATTTGCAGCTTCAGTTGTTTTTTCCCCCCACAACCTTCCTGGTGAAGTTATTAATTATAAATTAAGTGCCTTAAAAGACAGGCAATTAGAGGGAAGATATAAATAAAGAATTAAAAATCAGAATGTTGAATAATTAGTCCCCAATTAATTAACAGTTATGTAAAATTATTATATCCCCAAAGAATTATAATTCCTATTTTTATTAGCAAAGCACCTTGTCATATGAAATTGCTAAAGATTGTAACTTGTTAATCAATATAAAGCAATACAATATAATGGATTATACACTGAGTGGCCAGATTATTATGATCTCTGAATGCATAATAATCTGGCTACTCAGTGTATATCCTATATAATAAAAGGCTAATATGCAAATTGTCCCCTCGACCAGGATTTCGACCAGCAGGCAGGCCGGCCAACCACCCATGTACCCTCCTTCTGGCCAGGCTAGCTGGACCCCACCCATGCACGAATTCATGCACTGGGTCTCTAATCTGGCCACTCAGTGTGTGTGTGTGTGTGTGTGTGTGTGTGTGTGTACTGAATGGCCAGATTATTATGTGTTCATAGATCATAATAATCTGGCCACTCAGTGCATAATCTAACTAGAGGCCCAATGGACGAAATTCATGCACTCAGTGCAGGGAGACCCTCAGCCCAGCCTGTGCCCTCTCACAGTCCAGGAGCCCTCAGGGGATATCCGACTGCCTCAGAGGTGGGGGAGGCTCCCACCACTGCTGCTGCACTCGCCAGCCATGAGCCTGGCTTTTGGCTGAGCCGCACTCCTGTGTTGAGCGGGATCGGGCCAAAACCCAAGGGGTCCTGGATTGTGAAAGGGCACAGGCCAGGCCGAGGGACCCCACTGGTGCATGATCGGGGCCAGGGAGGGACATGGGAGGCTGGCCAGCTAGGGAGGAACCGCAGGCGGGCTACAGGGTGTGTCCGGCCCATCTTGCTCAGTCCCAACTGGCCGGACCCCAGCAGCAAGCTAATCTACCGGTCGAAGCGTCTGCCCCATTGTGGTCAGTGCATGTCATAGCGACTGGTCGACCGGTTAACTGTCTGCGCCCTGGTGGTCAGTGCATGTCATAGCGACTGGTCGACCGGTTGACTGTCTGCGCCCTGGTGGTCAGTGCATGTCATAGTGAGCAGTTGAGCGGCCTTAGCATATCATTGGCATATTACGCTTTGATTGGTTGAATGGACGACCAGATGACTGGACACTTAGCATATTAGGCTTTTATTATATAGGGTAATAGAAAAGAGAAATACTACAAAGAAAGGAAAATTGCCAAAAACACATGAGAAAGGGAAAGATATCATGCCTCTTTATAAGATTTAAAACATTGAAGTTGGGTCTCAAAAGAACTGTTGGCCCAGAAAGAAACTCACTACAGACTGACTCATTTGCCTGTCAGCATAACCATTATTGCTTTTCTTATTTTCGGTTCTTATAAGTGTATTTCTATTAGCACATGATCTCACTCATCTAGGAGAAATAATGAACAACATAGACTGATGAACAAGAACAGACCCAGAAACAAGGAGGCATCGATCGGACAGTCGGGCCTCAGAGGGAGGGTAGGGAAGGGTGGTGGTAAAGGGGAGAGATCAACCAAAGGACTTGTATGCAAGCATATGAGCCTAACCAGCGGTTAAGGACAACAGGGGGGTAGGGGCATGCATGGGGAGGGGTGTGGGATGGGAATGAGGGGATGAGGACAAATATGTGATACCTTAATCAATAAAGAAATTTAAAAATAAATAAATAAATAAATAAATAAAAGTTGAGCAAAGATTACCATTTTATGTACAAGCACATGAAAAAGCAATCCAAAATGAAGGCAACATTTTCCCTGGCAAAAGGGAAAAACTTCTAATTAATTTAATTGGGGATTTAATTTAATTGTTGTAATTAAAGACCTGTAAATTAAAATTAAACACTACCTTTGAGAAATTATACTTTAGCAAAGCTGGAATAAATGTGTCCTTTTTCATTTTGTAGGAAGAAATGTAAATTAGTAAAAATCTTTTTTGGAAAGAAATGTGGTTTATTAAAAATAAACATTCTTTTGGTGTTGAGTTTTATAAGTTCTTTATAAATTTTGGATATTAACCCTTTATCAGATGTATCAGCAAATATGTTCTCCCAAGTGTCTTTTCATTTTGTTGATGATTTTCTTTACTGTGCAAAAACTTTTTAGTTTGATGTCGTCCCATTTGTTTCTTTTTTCTTTTTTTTCCCCTTGTCCAAGGAGCTATATCAGAAAAAAATATTGCTGTGAGAAATGTCCAAGATTTTACTGCCATTGTTTTCTTCTAAGATTATTATGGTTTCAAGTCTAGTTCTTGAGTCTTTAATCCATTTTTAGTTTATTCTTGTGGGCAGTGTAAGAAGGTGGTATAATTTCATTTTTTGCTCATCTCTATCCAATTTTCCCAATACCATTTATTGAATAGGCTATCCTCAGCCCATTGTATGTTTTGCCTCCTTTGTCAAATATTAATTGACTATAAAGGTGTGTACTCTCTATTCTATTCCATTGATTTATTTGTCTGTTTTTATGCAAGTACCAATTACAAAATGGGCAAAGGACCTGAATAGACACTTCTCCAAAGAGGACGTAGAGATGGCCAACAGACATATGAAAAGATGCTCAATGTCACTAATCATCAGAGAAATGCAAATTAAAACAACAATGAGACATCACTTCACACTTGTCAGAATGGCTATCATCAAAAAATCAACAAACATATTGGCGAGGATGTGGAAAAAAGGGAACCCTCGTGTACTGTTGGTGGGAATGCAGATTAGTACAGCCACTGTGGAAAGCAGTATGAAGTTACCTCAAAATTTAAAAAATGGATCTGCCTTATGATCCAGAAATTCCATCTCTAGGAATTTATTCAAAGAAACCCAAAACACTAAATAGTGTTGAAAGAATCTATGCACCCCTATGTTATTTACAATAGCTAATATTTGGAAGTGGCCCAAGTGTCCATTAGTAGATAAGTGGATAAAACAGCTGTGGTACATTTACACAATGGAATAGTACTCTGCCATAAAAAGGAAAAGTTTACCCTTTGTGACAACATGGATAGACCTGGAAAACATTATGCTAAGTGAAATAACCCAGTCAGAGAAAGACAAGTACCATAATATGACTTCACTCATATGTGAAATATAATGAACCAAACTGGTCTAACATGCAAAAAAAGTCAGTCTCATAGTTAGAGAGCAGGCAGACATCTCTGGTGGGGGGTGTTGGGGAACTGTGGAGGGAATGAGCAAAAAAAGAAAAAAGAGAGAAAAAACTCATGAATACGGACAACAGTATGGTGATTGTAGGGGCAAGGGAGGTAGGTGGAGGAAGGTATGGGGAATAAATGGTGAAGGGGGAAAAATAAAGAAAAAAAATAGCTAAATAAATAAATTAAATTAAATAAATATGCTTTTGGAACTACTTTCTTAAATATAATCATGTACTTTCAAATACTAATTTTGCCTACTGCAAAATTCTCTTTTGAAACTCCCACATTGGAGAAAAGTCTGTGTATGGCGATGTTACAGTAGCATCATTAATTAAAGACAGTTCAAAATAGACACATAGCTAACTTATAGTATTTTATGCAACTGTTACAAACATGAAATTTTTTAATAGCATAAGAAAAGCTAATATAATAATATAAAATTAAACAAATCAAGATAATCACTTTCACTATGGTCACAACTATATTTTGTTACATTACCCATAAAACAGTACTGAAAAAAATTGGTGGAAATGTGTGAATTTTATCTTTGCACTCCTCTTACTATTTTTGCTAATTTCTAAATTATTCAGAAATATTATACATTATCTGAATGATGATAAAATATATGATTTATTTTGGAGTAGATAAGAAAACCACCAAAAATAATGATAAAGAATAAAATTCTGAGTTATGTGATATTAGTGCATATGCATATGAGAATATATGGGCACACACACAGTTATAATGAAATATAACAAATACAGAGTAACAGACCCGAAGGTCTGCAAAAAGTTATTCATAAAACAGAGTAAATAAGAAAGAAAAGAAGCGTAGAACCTTATTAAAATAAAGCCTAATTTAAGTGTTCTGTTTCCAAATTTCTCTTTTTTAAATGTCTCCAATATTATAAAAATCTATGTGGCTTTGGAAAGAAAAACATTTGCCCCATGTGTAAAATTCTACTAAAACTTTCAAAAAAGTGGCTAACTTTTCAAACTTGGAGTTTCACCCAAGATTCAGGGACTATCTTTTTCTGGTAGCATTTGTGGCATTTCTTCTGAATAAATACCCTCTTAAATCATCAGGACCAGTATTTAAAAGATCACTGAAGCTGGGGAAGACTACTCATTTCTAATCATTCTCACTGTTGCACCCTATATTTCATCAAATCCAACTAACTTTATAGAAAAGAAAAAACACAAATTTTAAATTCCCGTTATCTAAGGACATTTTAACATATTGAAGACATACCTACTTGAACCCCCAAATATTATTCTCTTCTATATAATTTAGATTAAAAGCTCATGCTAATTAAAATACCTGAAAACTACAGTGCTTGTCGCCATGGAAAAATATGGTCTCCTATCAATAGTATACTGTAATTTGAAAACAATCATGGTGAGATAATAACAAATATGTCTAGATTCAATAACTGAGTTACCATGAGCAAAAAAACTCCGTTAAGAGCAAGCACCCTAGTATTTGGTTTTATTCAGAAACATACACACACACACACAAATGATGTAGTATACAGCTAGTATAATCTATCCTATTATCTTTTTTTGTTGTTGTTGCTAATCCTCACCAGAGGATATTGTTTCCATTGATTTTTAGAGAGAGTTGGAGAGAGGGAGGGAGGGAAGGAGGGAGGGAGGGAAGGAGGGAGAAAGGGAGTCACGGGAATGAGAGAGAGAGAGAGAGAGAGAGAGAGAGAGAGAGAGAGATTGATAAGAGAGAGAGACATTGATTGGTTGCCTCCTGCATGCATGACCGGGGCCAATAATTAAACCTGCAACCCAGATACATGCAGTTGGCCCTTGACCGGGAATTGAACCTGCAACCCTTAGGTATGGGAGCAAATGCTCTAAACACTGAGCAACATAGGCCAGGGATCCTATTGTCTGTTTTTAAATGTCTAATCTATAAATATTATTTTGAAAGTCCTTAATTAATATTTTTTTTATTTTTTTATATATTTTATTGATTTTTTACAGAGATGAAGGGAGAGGGATAGAGAATCAGAAACATCGATGAGAGAGAAACATCGATCAGCTGCCTCCCGCACACCCCCTACTGGGGATGTGCCCACAACCAAGGTACATGCCCTTGACTGGAATCGAACCTGGGACCCTTCAGTCCGCAGGCCGACGCTCTATCCACTGAGCCAAACCGGTTTCGGCCCTTAATTAATATTTTAATGAAATAAAAAATATTATGTCTCTGAGTCACCAAAAGATGTGCATTTATCACTTTGTGCCAGTCATTGCCAATTTAATCAATTTCTAGAAAAATTCTTTCAGTTTATTTAACAGAAATTAGCTATGGGGAATATGGTAGAGGAATGAAGGACTTGGGAGGGAGGCATGGAAAGAAGCTATTAAGAAGCTATTATTACCCTACTCAAATTTACTCAATGGTAAAATGTCCTTTCTAGAGATGAGTTCTTTATAGTTTACATCATAGCAGTGAGAAGCCATGAGTTATCCTATCTAATAGAGAATATGCTAATTGACCATCATGTCCTCACAAAGATGGCAGCACCCACAGCCAATAAGGATGGAATATGCTAATTGACTGTCACACCCTCAAAGATGGTGGCGCCCACAGCCACAATATGGTGGCGCCCAGTCCCCTCAGCCCTGCCAGGGAGGCAGGTGCACAGCACGGCCAGGCCCACCCCCAGGCAGGTCTGGCCGCTCCACGCACCTGCCTCCAGAGTCCCCCAGTCCCCTCAGCCCCCCAGCCACCCAGGGCCAGCCCGAGGTGCAGGCAAGCCTTGGATGGTGGCTGCCCAGCTCAGCTGCCCAGGGCCAGCCCAAGGTGCAGGCAAGCCTCGGATGGCAGCCACCCAGCTGCCCAGGGCCGCCTGAGACTCAGGTAACCAGGGCTGGCTGAGGTTTGCACTGCCGGCAGTGGCAGCAGCAGAGGTGTGATGGGGGCTTCGCCTTCCCCTGGTCACCAGTCACCTCCCATCCCTGCAGGCTCCCAGACTGTGAGAGGGTGCAGACCAGGCTGAGGGACCCCCCTTCCAGTGCATGAATTTTCATGCACCGGGCCTCTAGTTAATAGATACTTTTCTTTTTTTTATAAATATATTTTTTATTAATTTCAGAGAGGAAGGGAGAGGGAGAAAGAGACAGAAACAACAGTGATGAGAGAGAATCATTGATTGGCTGCCTCCTTCACGCCCCCTACTGGGGATCGAGCCGGCAACCCAGGCATACGCCCCTGACCGGAATCAAACCCGACCCCTCAGTCCACAGGCGGATGCTCTATCCACTGAGCCAAGCCAGCTTGGGCAATAGATTTTTTTTCTTATTAGAGTTTATTTTTTAGTCAAGGTTCGAAATCTAAAAACAAACAGCTCATACATTTTTTCACAGGTTTTATAGTTTCATAGTGAAAACAGCAAAAGTATAAAGCTTCACCATCAATAACATCTGTTTAATCCAAGGAAAAGCTCCACTATTTATGTGGCTGAATGGTTATAATATTTTCTTTTGATTTTGATAAGCATAGTAAATACATTCTAACCACTGATTGACATCAGAACCAATCAGTAGGTGTGCTCCACTCCAAAATCTCTTATCTATTATTTTCTGTGGAATGAAACAGTGTTCAAACTGAGAAAGAAAATGCTTGTATGATTACTCTCCTGCAAAAAACTATAATCAGTATAAAAATCCTCATATTTCTCACATCCATCCAGCTCCACCCCAGCAGAACAGCAATCAACATTTTATTTTTATTTTTGCTTCACATTTTTTGCAAAGATCTGTACAAAGTCAGCAATCTGAATTAATTATGCATGGGATTTTTTTCTTTATACCATTTTTAATTCCTGATTATTTCCACTCCTCTACTTTTATTAAATTATATTTCCCTTTGATCATATTTAAATCATGTTTCCCTTCATCATATTTCTTATATTCCTTTTTATTCATCTCATTTTCTCTCCGTATTCTCCTCTTTTTCCTAATTTCAAAAATCACCTAACCTGAATTTTTCCTTGTAATTTGCAGTTGGCTCTGCACAAGATATTTGTTAGTTGTTTTTCCATTTGTCAATTATTTCTTTCCATTCTTTTCCCAACTTTCCTGTATTCTCATCTCATTCTATAGAGAAAACAACATATTGTTTGGTCATTCCAATATTTGTGCATTTCCATTTACCATTTTACAGAAGTTCCTTTTTTCTTATCCAAAGCTTGAGTATATATTCTAAGTTCTTTCTTCATTTCAACCCAAACCAAAATGATAACTGATAATACCTAAGAAAGTTTGTTCTTGTAGTCATTTGCCAGTACTGACACACTGAAGCCTTTAAATAATAGCAAAAAAAAAAAAAACAAACACATCAGAACAATGAACAATTGTATCACAGAGCAGAGAAATAGAAAGCATTGTGTGTATTTTCATAAAAATTCAGCAATATATAGCATGGTAAAGAGTATTAGAGTTTGATTCAAGTTCCACCTCCACCACCTTTTCATTTAGAAGTAACCGAAAGGTTAAATGCTCAGCTAACTCCAGTTGTTCCCATGTTTATAAAATGAGAACTATACCTACATATAGGGTCATTTTACTGGTTTCTGTGGGATATACAGGTGGAGCTTCCCAGAAGTCAGGTGAGTGTAGGAATGGAATTTCACGATATGTAAAGAAGAGGGAGTCAGCAAACCAATGTTAATTAAAGCAATGGGACTGATGAAATGCCTTTAGTGAGACTGTGTGAAGAAAAGAAGAGGGTACAGAAAGAACTCATAAAGTACCAATGTGAAAGGCAGGTAAGCTCACAAGTGAGTTGGATAAGGCATATTGGGGTGGGGGAGAAAAACAGGAGAGTGCAGTGTTATAGATCCCAGTAGAAATAATGTTTTTAAAATAAAGGGTGTGATCCATGGTATAGAATTGTGCAAAGAAATCCAAGAAGTTTATTCAATTATAATCCCGGGACTAACTTTAGTGACCTTAGAAAGAACATTTTCAGACAAGCAGAAAAAGCAAACCTCAGTGTGTTGAGGTGTGAATGGAGGATGCAGATTTGAGACACAGCATATAGACAATTCTAAGAAACTGCTGGGAGTAGAGATCAGTGCTACTGTGTAGCTGAAAATAGACTTAGAATAAAGGGAGGATTTATGCACAGATATATTTTTTGTTTTATTTTGTTTAGTATTTTTAGGAGAAAGATACTTGGGCATGTTTAATGCCAATGGGAAGAAATCAAGAGGGAGAAGGCTAAAGATATAGAAGAGAAAGAAAATATTCATATGAGCTAGGACCCTCAGAAAGGAAAAATGAATAGTGGTAAATTAGTAGTAACCTCCTCTGTTCCTATTTTGCAGATGCTAATTTCTCTATGTGTTATCTGTTAAGAAGGAAGAAATGAAAATAAAAAGGAAGAAAGGTTAGAGCATAAGACAGTAGAAAAATTGTCATACAACATTGTGGAGAATAGAAGATCCCTCTCTAGAAAAATACATAAAAGTTGTGTCCTTAGAGTAGATGACTCCAGTGAGGCTGCCATCCCAAATTCTCACCCTATTTGCTTGGTGTCTATCAATGCCTCTGATGCCCACCCAGAAGGACCTAGGCATGTGTCCCTCCCTATTTCTTTTTACCAAGCAAATGGTTAACTCCAGATAGCAGGCATTTTATTCTGCACTTTACAACAAAGTATGTCCATTTAAAAATCAGAGTATTTTAAGCATGATTGAATTAAACATAATCTACACTAATAAAAGAGAAACATGCAAATTACCGTCACTCTGCTATGCTACCAGCCAAAATTAACCTGAAAATATGGAGGCAGCCCCACCCCCCGCTGCTCCAGGCCTGTGGGGGTCAGAGAAGTTGGGCACCAGTGCCTGAGGCTGGTTGCAGGCCGGGAGATGAAGAAGCCGCCTGCCCCATGATCCCAGGCTGCAGCCAACAGCAGAAGCCTCACGTCCACCTGCCCCACGTCCTGGGGGAGATAGAGAAACCGGGCCCCCAGCGCCTGAGGCTGGGTGCGGCCTGGGAGATGAAGAAGCTGCCTGCCCCATGATCCCAGGCCAAAGCCAGCCGGAGAAGTCTCCCACACTGCATCCCAGGGAAGACGGAGAAGCCGCCTGCCCGTGGTCCAGGCGCCAGCAACTACGGCCTGGTAGATGGAGAAGCCGCCCATCCCGTAGTCCTGGTCACCAGTACCTACGGCTGGCTGTGGCCATGGAGGCAGAGAAGCCGCCCACCCCGCAGTCCTGGGCCACTAGCACTTGAGGCTGCAGCCCAGGCAAAGCCACCTACCCACCATCCCCTGCGGCTGCAGCTGGCCTGGGTGCCTATGGCTGACCAGAGGGAGGAAAGCCGGGATCCTAGGTGCCTGTGGGTCAGCTGGAGGAGGGAATCCTGGGTTCCAGACTCAGGGCAGAGGCAGAGGTCGTTAGGGGCAATCAAGCCAGCAGGGGAGCAGTTAGGGACAATCAGGCTGGCAAGCAGAGGAAGTTAGGGGCAATCAGGCAGGCAGGCAAGCAGATAGGAGCCAGCAGTTCTGGATTGTGAGAGGGATGTCCGACAGCCGGTTATCCCCTGAGGGGTCCCAGATTGGAGAGGGTGCAGGCCGGGCTGAGGGACACCCTTATCCCCACTGCCCCCCCCCCCCCCGTGCACAAATTTTGTGCACTGGGCCACTGGTATTATATAATTAAAATCTCAACAAACTCAGAGTTAAATGGTTTGAATGTGCTAAAAATGATTTGTAACATCCATCCTCCTCTCCTAAAAAATTAATAATGATGCATCTTGCCAAACCTTTGCACTTATAACTGTAGACACAACAAAGAAGGAAAATACAGTGAAGGAAGTAGAAACCCAAAGAACTTTGCTCTAAGCTAGCTGCATATTACTAGGAAAAAAAAAAAAAGACTGTTTGTGGTCATGACTAACATGGATAAATGCTCAAGTGACACTCTTTTTCTCTCTCTCTCCCTCCTCACCCCTTCTTTCTGTTGGACCCTACTGTTTCTAAGATACCTTCTAGTTTGACTCTCTGATGCACAACTGGGTGTCTCTGACACTGACTAAGGTTGCCTGGCAACATGACCTGGAGAGAGCTCACCAGCATGTGTGGAGGCTCTATTTTTTCGTTCACAGGTGGGAGACTTGGGCAGAATTTCATGATATTTCCACATTGCAATTGTTTCATTTCAGTGAGTGTATAAGGAAATTTATTACTTGCAATATTATTATTACAGGTCACTGCACTATTGTTTAGATGCTTTTCTGTGTAATTATGAATACCTTCAGAAATTTTTAAAAGATTGGAATTGCCATTCAAAATACTTCATACTTTTTAGAGGCTCATTAATATAAATCCAAAGTAAAAACATATTGAAAACCAAGAAGTTATTGATGGGGAAGAGATGCAGGTGGAACTTCTTGGGATTTGGAAGTGTTCTATATGTTGTTTTGGGTAATAGTAACACAAGTATATAACTATGTAAATATCCGTCAATCTGTATACTTAATATTAGTACACCTTTCACACTTTAACATACATATGGCATACTTCAAGAGTTTCAAAGGCGGTAACAAGATGAGTAAATGTATCTAGACTAATAAAAGGGTAATATGCTAATTAGACTGATAGACCGCAATGTCCTTCGGGACAAAACTGTGGCGGCTGAGAGGGCCAAGGAGGGCAGGCAGCCGTGGCGGCTGAGAGGGCCAAGGAGGGCAGACAGCCGCGGCAGCCAGCAGTGGCAGCAGCAGCAGCAGGGTGATGGGGGTGGCACCTTTCCCTAATCGGCCCAGTCGCCTCCCGAAGAGGGAGCGGGCCTAAGCCGTTAGTAGGACATCCCCTGAGGGCTCCCGGACTGTGAGAGGGGGCAGACCGGGCTGAGGGATCCCCCCTCCAGTGCACAAATTTTTGTGCACCGGGCCTCTAGTATACACATAAAGAAACAGAGGGTAGATGTCAAATTGGGGACAAAATTAATCTCTAGGCTTTTATCACAGAACAGAGTATCTTCTTTCAGACTGAGCACTGCTGTTGCATCTAATTAGTTTAACAACAGGAACTATCTTGCCATATGTCAACCATGCTTTTACTATTAACGTGCTATTTACAGAAAAGGAGCCTTAACTGTCAACTCAAATGGGCAGACTGAAGAGAGCAGGCAGCACTAACAGTCACACCCTGCAAATGATTTGCTGTTTCAGCCTCACTGGATCACAAGAGGAATGCCTGGAAGATCACATCTGGAAATTTACCTCAAGGAGACGCTTCACACACAAAGTCGGAGACATGCCTGCTGATCTGGCCTCTGTGGAGTACACTAAATAACCCCCTCCTTTCCATGATTTCCTGTGGCAGATGAATAGGTTGGAAAAATCTAACCTGAACTTTAAAACAGAGATACTTAAAAGCTTGATTTCATTTCATTCTATTTGTAAAATGTCATCATACAATCTCCATACCAGAGACCGAGGGTATTTACTGTGCTTTACTCACAGAACCTTCCAAAGAGCTTAGAATTGAACTTGTCCGTTTTTTTAAAGAACTTTTACATTGTTCTTATTTCATTTGATCCTCATCATGGCTTTGATATATAATTCCAATTTTATAAATTCTCAAGCTCAGAGAATTTAAATGACTTGTCCAAAGTGACACACTTAGTCTAAGCCAGCAATCTTCACAACCAGTTTGAAGCCAGTTTTCTAACATACAATACCATGTTGTTCAATTAATACCTATTGTTTTGTTTCAGAATTAGCAAAACTTCTCAACAAAGTCAGTTCCTATAAAAATTTAACTCTGATTTTCATAAATAAGTGTCACCTTATTTGCTGGTATTTAGAATTACAGATGATATGCACAAGTGTCTGTGTAAGGCAAAAAATTGCACAGAATTATGTTGCTTTATAACTATTGAATAGGTGGCAAAGGTTAACTTGTCCACCTAATTGATTTGTCAGCTGACAAAACAGGTCCAGAGGGTTATAATGACTTTCACAAGTTTCATACCTTCTAATGGCAGAATTCAAATGGAACTCATTCTATCTACGTCTTGCTTTGACATTATATAAGTGCTACTATATAAGGCTAAATATTGAGCAATATTTCAGTATAATTGAAAATATTAAAATAATATACTTAAAGGGCAGAAATTGAGATTCAATTCCATCTAAAAGATAAAGCTTTACCCAAGAGAAATGAGGTAAATTGTCTTTCTAGCCTATTAATCAGTATTAGTCATGAATAGACTCTGTCTCCTCAAATAACTGAATTTTTGTTAACATAAGGGGGGTAAAATAAAAGAAACCAACTACTGAACTTTTCCTCCGGGACAGACCTTTTGCATATATTATAATATTCAACCCTCACCGAAATGCTTCTAGGTAGTTATTACTATGCCCTTTCACAGCTGAGAAAGTAGACACAGTTAGGGTAAGACCTTGCTCAAGGTCACAACACTAGTAATTTGCAGAGCTGAGATCAGAACCCAGCTCTGTTTAATAATAGAACCTGTCTATTTTAACTCGCACCATCTTGCCTCAGAGATCAAATTACTTCATCCTCATCCTCACAAGGAACATATTCAGAGCAGTTGTGTATGCTGCCAAAACACTACATGTAACAGCTTTCTTTGCAACAAAAAGTAATGGTTGGGTAGAAAATATTGGGTGACGTTTCCAGGCAATCTCTTTGAGGGGAATAAATTAGCTGGGAGCATGCCCCTTTGTCATTGTATTATTTTTCTTCATTTTTGTTGCATAGAACCAAATATGATGGCTAGGCTCCAGTAGTCACTTAAGCCATTGGGAAAACCTTGAGGATGAAATCTTATGGCTAAGATGGTGGAAAACTACATGCGGTGACTAGATTCTCTAATAACCATGGTACTCCAATTCCACTGAGTTGCAATTCCTCACAAAACTATAACAGCAACAACTCATATTTGTGTAAAAAGGTTATTAAAAGAAGCTCTGGTAAATGCATACTAGGTCATTTAAGGAGAAAAAAAGAACTCATCTTGCTTTGGAAAACCAACTATAGTTAAAATATATATGAAAAAAATTGCAGTTTTTCTTCCATTTAGACAGTAGAAAACCACAATAGAATATTGCTCTTATCCTAACCATGAGAAAAGGACAGATAATCTGCAAAATAACTTTTGTTGAGCCCATCAGAGAGCTGGTTGTAAGGCCAAGAGATTAATTAACTAAATTTCAAAGGGTAACGGCCACATTGAGGAGAGACAGGACATAAACCACTTATTTCACTTTTGCCAGAAACATGAGAAAAATTGGTGCACATTATAAAACTGGGTAAGAAGAAAACAGGTAAAGTTTAAAACAAACAAACAAACAAAACAAAACAAAACTTCAAGGCCAGAATGGGCTAACAGAACACTATAGACACCCTGTGATCCCCCAGACACAAAGAGACATGCACTCATTCATAAGCTCTTTTTTTCATCTACTGGCCACTCAGAAGAAAGACTGAAGTCAGGACAGAACATCAAAGAGAGCACTTCAGTGTCCAAAGGCACAACATTCTATCTGACTCCCAAGACTCTCTCTAACACAAAGAAAAATTTTGTCTTTTAGAACCAAAAAACCTCATACTCCCAGTGCCTAGAAAAGATCCATAGTTTCTGTGAAAGAGGTAGAAGCCAAAGTTCTCTGGACCTGCTGGAGGGGCAGGTAACTCTCTTGAGCCCAGAATCTGACACTAATACATCTGCTATCACCAGGGGAAGAACAGGACACTCCCACCAAAGAACCCTGTGGAGTCAAGGAGGCATTTTGGCTGGGCGCCATGGTAATGGGAAGGAATGGTTAAAGAGCCACACACCTAAAGCCCAGGTGCACAGCACAGTCTCAGATGAAGACTGGAGCCAAGGAACCTAGAGTCCTCCTACCCCAACAGGGACACTGCACCAAATAATAAGCAACAGCAACTCTGCCACTGGGGGAAATACAACAGTGTGACAGGAGGCTTCCTCTGTTGTGCAAGCATGTGGGAAATGCTAAACAGGGGGGATAGAGAATAAACACAGAAAATCCTCTGACATTCCAGGTCCCACACTAGACACAAGGAAGTAACATCTCTGCTGCTGGAATTTGAAATCTGAAAAAAAAAATCAATTCATTTAAATAATCAGATTAACAAAGTAAAAAGAAACACTATTGTATAATCTCAGCAGACAAAGAAGATCCTGATAACATTCAAATCCAAATTATGATGAAAAATCCCAGCAAAATCAGAAATAAAAATAAATTTCTAAATCTATTATATGTTATTGCCAAAAACAATTATAGTAAAATCATTCCTAATGGGAAAATGGTGAAAGTATTCCCTTTGATTTGAAAATAAGAATTTCCACTCTTCCCACTTTCATTCAACATTGTGCTGGAATTCTAGCCAATTGAATAAGACATGAAAAAGAAATAAAAGTATAAAGTTTGAAAAATACTAAATAAAATTATCTTTGATCATAGACAACATAGTTTTTTATGTAAAACATCCAAAAGAATCTACTAAGACAATATTGGAATTAATGATTTTACAATCTGCTTTATGCAAGGTCAATATAAAAAATTACCTTTAAACTGCATAAAACTTGTAGGGACAAATCAACCACAATGTACAAGACCTCTATGTAGAAAACCATAAAATATGATTGAGAGAAATTAAAAACACCTAAATATATGAAATATACATGATGTTGACCTATAAATTAAGACTCAATGTAGTAATTATGCAACACTTTACTGAACAATAAACTGAATTCAATCTCAACTGAAATCACAACTTTTTTGTCAAACCTGATAAAGTAATTCTAAAATTCATATAAAATAAGGGAAAGTCAAAATGCCTTAAATAAAAACATGGTGGCAGAACTTGTTTTCATAGATATCACGAATAATAAAAAAGCAACCATAATTAAAATCTGTTACAAGTAGTAAGAATAGACTAATAGATGAATTAAAAGGAATAGTTGGTCCCCAAAATGCAGACATATATTGACATTTGGTTTATTATAAAAATGGCATTTAAGAACAGTAGGTTACAGAAAGTTTTCAGTACAATTCTGGATATCCATTAGCAAGGAAAATAGAACTTGACTTCTACCTCAAACTATTCACATAAATCAATTGTAAGTAGAATTACCTAAATGTAAAGTGGCAGAAAAATAATTAAAATTAAAATTAGAAAGTCTTCCTCATCAGAAACTCCATTAAGAAACTGAAGAAGCAAGTCACAGGGGGTAAAAGGTATTTGCAACATGTAATTGAAAGGGGTTCTTAATCCAAATATAACTAACATCTGTATATTAACAATTTGAAAATCAACACAATAGAAAAATAGGCAAGGCAAACAGGAAACTTACAGACAATAATATCTATATGGCAATTAAACCACATTAATTCATGAGCAAAATGTAAACTATACTTTCATGAGAATGACTAAAATTAAGAAGACTGATTATTCCAAGTACTGGTAAGGATGAAACAATGGGAACTCTCATACACTACTAATTGGAGTTGATATAACTACTTTGGAAAACTGGCATTATCTACTAAAATGGAAGAGTTACATAGAATACAACTGAGCAATTTCATTGTTAAATATATATCTAACAGAAATGCATGTACATGAGCAGCAAGAAACATTTAAAAGAATGTTTATAGCAGCATTAGTTATAATTGCCCAAAATCAGAAACAGCCTAAGCTTCCTTCAACAATACAATGAATAAAACTCTGTAGTATCCTCAGTATACAATAAAAGGGTAATATGCAAATCAACTGAACGGCGTAATGACTGGTCAATATGATGCACACTGACCACCAGGCAATAGACGCTCAACGCAGGAGCCACCCCCAGCTCGCAGGCCCGGATCGCCTGATCTGGGCCTACCAGCCATCCTCTCAGTCCCTTCCCCCAGCCTGCAGGCTCCGATAGCCCAATGGCAAACAGGGAACCGGGAATGGGTGGCGGCGGGGATTGGGGCTGGCTGCCGGCAGCTGGGGAAGATGGCCATGATCACAGGCCAGGCCTAGAGACAGTACCCGTGCATGATTTTGTGCACTGGGCCTCTAGTTTTATATAATGGAATACTACATAGCAATTAAAATTAATAATCTGCACAAACACATTAATGAAACTTAGAATATATGTTCAGGGGAGAAAACCAGACACAAAGGAAAGCACATTATATGATTATTATGTACATAAGTTCAAAAATAAAGCTAAAACACATTTTGTATTTAGGGATGCATGATAAAATGCTAAAACTAATAAAAAGCAAGGAAGTGCTTACTAGAAAAGTCACAGAAGTGTTATCTGTCAGGGAACTGATGGAAGAAGAGTAATGTTTGGGAGGCAGAAAAAGCAGGTTTTCTGGAATGCATCAAGTGTTCTATTCCTTGATTTCTTTGTTCGTAAAAATCATTGTTTTGTGCCTTGAATGCATACAAATTCACAATAAAAAGGCTTAAGATGGCAAAAATTCTATAATTAAATATTATGATAGATGAGATAAAGTACAATGAACATAACTAACATCTATTGAGAATTTACTGTGTTTCAGAAGCCACTTTAAGTGATTTATCTCATTTAACCTTTACAATGTTCAGGAAACTTAGTACTACTATTATAATATTTCAAAGGTAAGAGACTGAGGCATAGAGAGCTTACATAATTCACACAAAGTCACACAGCTAAAGAGGCCTCATTTGGGATCCGGACCATGCCTTAGTATAGTTCTGGAGCCCACACTCTTGAGCTGCACATTATGCTGCTTACTCCAATGCAGAAAAAGACAAATACTCTTTATGCTGGGTGCTGGTTTTTTCCCCTTGTCAACATTATTGTTTAGCATGATAGGTAAACTAAGTCTAAAATAATTGTTCTTTCATGGACCCAAGATAGTAAATCTTTAATTTAGCACTCTAAACTTCTTTCATTTTAAACTCTACTAAGGAAAGAAAACAAATCATATTAAGATGACATATTTACTAGTCTAATTTACAATTGAGCAATATCGTAAATTACTCTGCTCCTATTGCCAAGCATTGAAGTGAAGGTATACAAGCCATTCATCACTAACCATAAGGGATATTTCTTCCTAAAGGTCAAATTTTTCTCCCAACCCAAAGACTTAACTTAAAGAAGGGAATACACTCTGGGTGGGGGGGACCTGTTTCTCTAACTATTGGTAAGATAATTTTCTGGTTCAATCAAGCTGGACATGTGTTTTGTTTTGTTTTGTTTTAGAAAAATGGTGTACTGTGATTAACTGCAGCGATATGGAGCTTGGCTGACTGGACTAAAGTACCGTATTTTCCGGCGTATAAGATGACTGGCTATATAGAAGTTTTTCCTGGGTTAAAAAGTCGTCTTATACGCCGGAAAATACGGTATCAACCCTACCATTTCCTAGTTATTTGACCTAAGACAATCTACTTAGCTAAAGGTTGCCTCAGTTTTCTCTTGTGCAAATGTAAGTAACATTAGCATCTACCTCTCAGAATTGTTTGAAAGTTAAATTAAAAATAAATATAATTTAAAATAGAACTTAGTACATAGTAAATGCCACTCAAGTGTTAATTATTAGTAGTATTCCTAGACCCTATTTTTTTCTAAATCTCACCTGCACCTATTGCTTCCTCTCCATTCCCACTGCTATGACCTCATGTCTTACCTCATCCATTCATTCCTATATTGCTCATTTTTCTTAAAATTATTTTTCTTGTCTACAAGTCTTCCAGCTGGAATCCATCGTGAAGACAACTCGTGTCTAGCAGCCAAAGAAGAAACTTTTTGTTCACACAACTGGCCTTTGCAAAATACTCTTTGTTTTTTTTAATTGCCTGCCAATTAAATTTAAATTCAAATTTCATATTCTGATTATCAGTATTTTATACAACCTAGCTACAGTCTTATTTTCCACTGTTACCTGGTTTTAGTCCATCACAAGAAACTCATTTTGTTGCCAAGCTAAATAATTTACCCTTCATAGAATGTAAAGTATGGCTCTTTACCTCTGAACCTGGGGATGCCATTTCCTTGACTTCTCTGTTCACATTTCCACCTGTATCAAGATCTAGTGCAAATGCAACCTCCATGATGAAATCTTGAACCAATGGGGTTGAGAATTACATATCCTTTCTTAAATCTCCTCTAATGCTTTATTTTTCACCTATATTAAACCTTTTCAATTTATTTATAATAGCTTTATTAATTTGACTACTTCAGACTACTCACATAATACCATAATCTAATAACACATCATTCACCTTATTTATGCCTGGGCAAATTTTATTTCCTCAAATTGACGGTAGAATTTTCTTGAGAGTCAGTTTTGTCTTTCCCTTCCACTTGCTCTCGTGCTTACTAGCAAGGTGCCTCTCTTATTATAGGAGCATACAATAAATATTTATTGAATTAAATGAAATAGAATTACTAAATGTAACCACCAGCTTTGTCTTTCAGGGACCAAATCTTGAAATGGAAAGTAAGAGCATTCTGGAATTCGTTCAGTCTTAAAATAAAGAGCAGTTAGTGTGAGAATGCAAAAGACTTGACCCCTTCGTTTTTAGAGCAAAAATATTTTACAGTAAGTGTAAAAATATCCCTCAGGTAAAATGTTGCTGATGGTTTGTTTCAAGCAGTGGTGTGTAAAGAGACTGGGATCCGCAGATGACTGAACTGGAAGAAAATGAAGATCCCCACAGACTTGAAAAGGAAAAGCAGTGTGGACAAGGTGTTGTCTAGGATGTCCCTGAAAACTGATACACCTGAGGATGGAAAACAGGGACAAGAAGGAATCCGTCCAGGTGAACTCTGCATTCCAAACTTCCCTGTATTGCATAAAGTGGCTGACAGACTGCAAGAAAAGGGTGTGGTCAGTCACTTCAAATTCTGAAAAGTAAGGGTAATAGAAGCATAAAATATGGTCCCAAACCTTGGGGAAGGAGATCTTTTATTTTTTAAATTTTCTTTACTCAAACAGCATTTTTCAAGGCAGTTAGGTTTGGATTGCTGGGTGCTCCTATCAACATTTAATATAAGGCAATCATCATATTGAAAATAAATCATAATCTATTTATTTATTAAATAATTCATATGTCTTATTGAGGTTTAGGAGCAGTGTTTTATGCAAATAAAAGAAAGTCAGATCAGCCACAAAATTTCAATATTTAACAGCCAGGTTAAGAGGATAAGGAAAGAAGGGTTAGCCCTGGCTGGTGAGGCTCAGTTGGTTGACCATCATCCCATGCACCAAAATGTCTCATGCTCTATCCCAGGAGGCGCTTACGGCCAATCAATGTTTCCCTCCCACATAGATGTTTACTTCTCCCTCTCCCTTCCTCTCTTTCTAAAAAGTCAATAAAAACACTTTTTTAATTTAATAAAAAAGAAAAGAAGCTTTAGAATTAGATAAATCTCAAGCTTCATTTCCATGAATGATAGATTTAAACTCTCTGGGCTACATTTTTCTCCTGTGAAAAATGGAGATAATAATACTAGTATACCTACTTCATGGTATTATTGCTTAGATGAAATGAGATTTTGAATGTAAAGTATGTGCTACACTTCTGCCGGAATTAAATGCTTAATATAAAATTATTTTAAAATGCTTAATAAAATTATTTTCTTCTCCACATTCCTCAATTTCCATAAATTGTTTCATAAAACACTGGGTGAAATCATTCCCCCAAATTATTTGACAATCATTTCATTATTTATTTTACTTTGTATTTATGTTTGCCCTGTCGTCGTCTTCTTAAAAAAAAAAAAAAAAAAAAAACATTTTGGGTTCCCTAAGCACCTAACAACTGCCCCTGTTTCTTCCAAAAAGTATATAAACACTTTCAACCTAGGAATATAGTCAACACACAGTAAGATAAATATGTATGCTAATTTTATACACTGTTTACAGGGTGGGGCAAAGTAAGTTTACAGCTGTGAGTACTCAAAACACAGAGTTTATTCTTGTCTTATTATTTATTAATCATTGCATTATTTTCCATACAAACATCTGTAAATCTACTTTTGCCCCACACTATATATACCTGATGTTTGTCAAAATGGTGTGTTTCATTACTAATGGTTGAAAGAAGTAAAGATGTCTACTAAAAAGCACCTTGCTCTGTTTATAAAGAAGACTGAAGTTTACTTTCTATTTGGGCATGTCAGTCAGCAGTGGTCACTGAATACCTTTGCTGTGTACTTTATATGACAGGATTCTGAAGCTATGATGTGTATTAACAAACATAGTTGAATTAATATATCTAAAAATATCACTTCCAACTTAATAACCACTAACATTTATTGAGCATTTACTCTATACCTGGAACTGTGCTATATTTTACATGCATTATCTCACTTGCCACAAATGAGGTAGTTCCCAATCTTATATCCATTTTTTTAAAAAATTTAAGTAATTTATTCAAAGTCACATAGCTTGTAAGTAATAAATCCAGGATTTAAAGCCAGGTGGTCTGATTCCAGAAATCTTAATCCACTATACTATGCTGTCGTTTTTTAAAGTAGTTGTATTTGGAGACGATGAGTAAGCATCAATGCTGCCAGCATTGATTCTACCTTTTTTGAGAATTATATTTTAAATTCTCCTCCAGATCATCCCACTTCATCAATCAAGAAATTTGAGCAAATGGAGGCCAAGAATGATTTTATGGTCCCTTCCAGCTCTAAAATAATAAAATGGTAGTATTTAATTGTGTACTTGTATTTACTGAATGAAAGAAGACTCTTGAAGAACTTTAAAACTCTAATTCTAAACACTTTTTATCCTATATAGTAAAAGCCTAATAAGCTAAGTGTCCGGTCATAGGTTCAACCAATCAAAGTGTAATATGCTAATGATATGCTCAGGCCTCTCAACCACTCACTATTACATGCACTGACCACCAGGGGGCAGTCAACCAGTCGACCAGTCGCTATGATGTGCACTGACCACCAAGGGAGCAGACAGTCGACTGGTCAACAGTCGCTATGACATGCACTGACCAACAGGGGGCAGATGCTCCGACCGGTAGGTTAGCTTGCTGCTGGGGTCTGGCCAATCGGGACTGAGTGAGATGGGCTGGACATGCCCTGGAGCCCTCCTGTGGTTCCCCCCTCCAGCTGGCCAACTTCCCACGTCCCTCCCCAGCCCCAATTGGTGCACCAGTGGGGTCCCTCAGCCTGGCCTGCGCCCTCTCGCAATCCTGGCTGAGGGACCCCCCCAACTCCCAAGTGCACAAATATCATGCACCGGGCCTCTAGTAAAAGAATAATTTAGGCGAACTATATAATTTTTCTCTAAGGAAGTTACATGTCACTTATTTCCTACTAGTACAAAGTGATTCAAGTAAGGATTGGAAAGCATAATTTGAAATGAAAGCAATGACATGATAGAGAAACAGAAAAAAAAAAAAAAAAACCCTGCAAATTTTCAGGATAATACTTAAGCAACACAAAAACGCAAAAAAATAATCAGGACATGTTTGTACTCTTAAAAACATCCAGGCTCGCCCTAGCCGGCTTGGCTCAGTGGATAGAGCATCAGCCTGCGGACTGAAGGGTCCCAGGTTCAATTCCGGCCAAGGGCACACGTCTGGGTTGTGGGCTTGATCCCCCAGTGGGGGGCATGTAGGAGGCAGCCAATCAATGATTCTCTCTCATCAGTGATGTTTCTATCTCTCTCTCCTCCCTTCCTCTCTGAAATCAATAAAGAAATATTTAAAATAAATAAATAAATAAATATATATAAATAAAAATAAAAACATCCAGGCTCTTAAATAAAAGTTATTTAATTTTTTTCTGCTACTGCTGAAGGCATATTTTTTGAAAAGTCTTATGTCCAATGCCCAGATTTATCACTTTGAATAGATATGGAGCAAGGCATTAAAACTTCTTGAGTCTCAGTTTTCTTATTTAAAAAAATAGAAATAAAAATAATAAACAAAATATTTGGGTAAGAATTAAAGGCGCAACACGTAAATTGTCTGATATGGAGCAAATCGGAATACTAGCAAATCCTAATGCTCAGCAAATCTTAATACTTAATTCAATACTCCTTTTTAAAACTTCCTTATTAACACTGGCTAAAATAACACTAATTTTTTCTTCACTCTTCTCAATGTACAATTCAGAAGAAAGCAATCTTAAATTATATGTGAAAAACATTATTGTGTGCGTTATGTACATAGAACAATAGTAAAATTCAGCCATTAGAAATCTTAAAGTTATACAACTTAATTCCAACAAGCCAACAGCTCAAGTTTTTATCTTTTATATAGTTTTTATCGATATTCACAAATACCAAAAACTGTAAATAGAAATGTGTTCTTTTATGACAGTCTGCCAAATTCATTCAGCATGACTGCAATTGAGTGAAAAAATAGAAATACATATTACTTACTGTATATGGCGCTTGGCAATTTCAAAATGATTTGCAAACAGTCATCCTCAAAATACTCCTACAAAATGCATCTGTGAAAAGAAAAACAAAAGAGTAAGCAACTTGCCAAGGACACAGAAATACAAATCCAGACCAACACACATGAGGCACTACATGCTTAACATACTGAAATAAAATTTTGTGAAATATAGATTATACCTCTTACAAAACATAATGGGCTGATGAATAAAAATATTCCCAACTGTTCTAAACATCAGTCAAGAAGGACACTCTTAGGTAAGAGGCAAGAGTCTGCACACAGACTTCAGAATCATATATAAGAAGCACAATGCCCGCAGAACAACATAAAGCAATACAAAATCATGAGATGTCTGTAGGTAAATGTAATTGGAGATTTGAGGTGGTTATTAAAATAATTCAAGTTTTTAAAATGCATCTTTGTCTAATGTATTAAGATCTCTGATGGAGAGGTTTGCTTGATTTACCCAGAGAATTGCACCAATTCACTTTGTAATTGCATGTCAATTTTAATTGAAGACCACACACTGAGAAAAATGTAGGAATGCCACTTGCATGCCTCACAAAAATACACAAACATCCATTTTCTTTTTTTTTTTTAAGAAAGTCAATGTAATTATAAGGCGAAAGTTATTTAATAAAATTTTATTAATTATTTTTTTTTTTAAGGAGGGATGTTGGGAAGAGCACATTAATTTCAAAGCTCACTATATTTCACCAAAAATAGGATTTTATGTTTTGGGATATACTGTTTTATAAAAGAATTGTTCAAAAGAAACAAAATAATATACAACCTAATAATATTTAAAATAAACCTTTAAGGTACGATGTATTTTTTTGGATAGATCACACACACTATGGACAATACAAATAAAATTCTCCTAAGCAGCAAACACCTTTAGAGTAACATTAGTTCTCAGCAACCAACAGAATTTCTGCCCAGAGAGATCTGCTTCTTTATAATACTAAATAGAAACACTAGTTTATTACTACAGATGGTGTGCTTTTGTGTTCGCCAAAACCAGTTCACCAAACAGAATAGACATTGAGTTGGATGTCTAATTTATCTTCCTGGAGTATGTAAAAAACACAGGATGGCAAAGGCCCCTACCTGGCATAAGAATGAATGATTTTACTTTTGGTTCACACAAAGCCTCTCAAACAACAGAAAATTATAGACGTAATTAGCAAATTTATATTTAAATGTCAAAGATAAATCAAGAGCCCAGCTAGTGTGGCTGAGTTAGTTGATCATCAGTCCATACACCAAGAGGTCCCTGGTTCAATTCCTGGACAGGGTACATGCCTGGGTTGTGGGCTCAATCCCAGTAGGGTGCATGCAGGAGACAGCCAATAGATGATTCTCATCGATGTTTCTATTTCTCTTTCCCTCTCCCTTCCTCTCTCTATCCTATCTAATAAAAGAATAATATGCAAATTGACTGTACCTCCGCTATACCCACAAGCCACGCCCACCAGCCAATCAAGAGCGAGTATGAAAATTAACCCAACCAAGATGGCTGCAGCCACGGAGCGAGCAGGAGGCTTGGGTTGTCCCCGGTGATGGAGGAAGCCAAGCTTTCCGCACACCCTGGCAGGCCCAGGCTTCCACTCAAGGCTACAAAGTTTCAATTATAGAAGATAAATAAATCCCAACAAAAACGTTGGCAGCCATGGAGCTGGAGAGAGAAGGAGGCTTGAGTTGTCCCCGGTGATGGAGGAAGTCAAGCTTTCTGCACACCCTGGCAGGCCCAGGCCTCCACTCAAGGCTACAAAGTTTCAATTATAGAAGATTAAATAAATCCCAGATACCAGGGCCTCCGCTTGGGTCACTGGGGGGCGTGGTCAGCCTGCAAACCACCACAGGCCCCTCTCCCAGGCCACCCCACACCTCAAGGGAACCCCCACTCTGATCCGGGAAACCCTTCAGGGCAAACCAGCTGACCCTCACCAGTGCACCAGCTCTCTATCCTATCTAATCCTCCTATCTAATAAAAGAATAATAATGCAAATTGACCATCACTCCAACATACAAGATGGCTGCCCCCATGTGGTCAAAGATGACTGACCCCATGTGGACACAAGATGGCCGCCAAAAGATGGCCAGCAGGGGAGGGCAGTGGGGAGGGACCAGGCCTGCAAGGGAGGGCAGTTGGGGGTGATCAAGCCTGCAGGGGAGGGTAGATAGGGGTGACCAGGCCAGCAGAGGAGGGAAGTTGGAGGTGACTGGGCCTGCAGGGAAGGGCAGTTGGGGGGGACCCAGGCCTGCAGGGGAGAGCAGTTTGGGGTGACCAGGCCTGCAGGGGAGGGCAGTTAGGGGCAAACAGGCTGGCAGGGGAGCAGTTAGGCATCAATCAGGCTGGCAGGGGAGTGGTTAGGGGGTGATCAGGCTGGCAGGCAGAAGCGGTTAGGGGCAATCAGGAAGGCAGGCAGGCGCGGTTAAGGGCAATCAGGAAGGCAGGCAGGCGAGCAGTTGGGAGCCAGCAGTCCTGGATTGTGAGCGGGATGTCCGACTGCCCATTTATGCCCGACTAAACGGGCAGTTGGACATCCCTAGAGGGGTCCCAGATTGAAGAGGGTGCAGGCTGGGCTGAGGGACACACACCCCCATGCACAAATTTGGTGCACCAGGCCTCTAGTAAAATCAATATAAACATATTTTCAAAAGAAGTAAATCAAGAAATTCATAAGAAACTATGCCTTTTTAAATTTTCATTTTTCGAAGTTTAAAATTAAAGCTTAATAAAAAAGCAAATTCATCTCCTATCTCATAAAGAGGGAATATGCTAATTGACTGTCACACCCTCACAAAGATGGCAGCGCCCACAGCCAATAAGAAGGGAATATACTAATTGACTGCCACAGCCTCAAAGATGGGGGCACCCACAGTCACAAGATGGCAGCGCCCAGTCCCCTCAGCCTCGCTGGGGCGCCTGCCTCGGGAATCCCCCAGTCCCCTTAGCCCCCCAGCCACCCAAGGCCAGCCCGAGGCACAGGCAAGCCTCAGATGGCGGCTTCCCAGCCACCCAGGGCCTCCCGAGGCTCAGGTAACCAGGGCCGGCCGAGGCTTGCACTGCTGGCAGTGGCAGCAGCAGAGGTGTGATGGGGCGTTGCCTTCCCCTGATTGCTGGATCACCTCCCACCCCTGCGGGTCCTGGACTGTGAGAGGGGGCAGGCCAGGGTGAGGGAGGCCCCCCTCCAGTGCATGAATTTTCATGCACCAGGCCTCTAGTTCATATATAATTTCAATAGACTTATAAAGCAACTATTAGCAGATCTGTATGTTTCTTTACACTTTAGCATATTCATTCTTGTAGGCAAGAGAATTAAAGTTAACACTAATTAGGTGACTCTCCAATTTGACACAACTGTTAAGAGGTGATCCTAGGCTCAGAATCAGTTTTTCTGACCCAATTACTTCTCACTACAACACCTGTTAGTCCCTCCATTGCATCCAGAGTAGAAGTTGCAAAGTGGAGTGTAACAACCAAATCTGGCTGATTGACATGGCTTGTTTATTCCACATCATGGATTCAAAAGATTTTTAAAATATTCAAAAGTGTAATATTTTTCATAAGAATCCTCATTTTTAGCTTTTGGAAAAAGCAAAGATTTTGTTAGGCTGAGCCTCCGAGAACATAGAAATGGTTGTCTCTCTTGGATGAGACATACTTGCTGCCCTCAGCTATTTCCTACTTTTGCAAGCTGTCTTCCACTCTTCCATTTTCAAACATCAGTGTTTTGTTCCTGATGCCTACATACCAACTACAATCAGACCTCTTTTCTATGAAACTGGAGGAAGGACTATCCTCAATTAGGCTCAAAAAGCGCATTTCATTAGTTAAAGCAACTGCTTAAAACTACATTTCACTGGTTTTTATACTCAGGTGTTATTGATTAGTTAGTTACCTTATTTTAATCTATATACATTTTTTAAATTTCATGGGTTTGAATGTCCATTTGTCTAAATATACATTTGATCATTTTTAAAGCTAATGGAGAAATTTACAAACACAATTGATTGGTACAAATCAAGGAAATTATCTCCAGTAATGATTTTACCATGCACACATCTTTCAGAGACTTCCTGGATTGACAAATATGCCATTTGATAAAAAATAATAGAGGAAAAAAACCCTTCAATTTAACTAAATAAACTGGATTAACACTGACCACAAAAGGTAAGGCTATTCAATCCATATTTTCTGATTACATCATGGCATGTTTTAAATAACTTGAATTAACAATATGTTTTGTAGAATGCTTTAAAAATATGGAGCTAGAGTTCTGGGTAGCATTAATAGCAGCTACCTAAGTCTGAAACATTTCACAAATTGAGCAAAATATATACAGTCAAAAAGTCAAAATAAACAAACAAAAACCCCCACACAAATCCTAGATCTTTAACATAACTGGAAGTTGGAGAATAATAAAAATGTTAAATTACTTGTAAACAGAAAATTAAACAGCAATTTCTAACAGAGATATCTTTCAAGCTCCACTATATTATTGCAGAGATCTAAGGGGTCCAGAAAATCTATGAGGAGGAGAAAAGAGGAAAACAAATGTTCTAATACCGACACAAAACTTACTCTCAGAAAGTCCCCTGAAATTATTAAAATCCTGAAAAACTATCCTGGCATAACAGACATGGGAAGGAGACATAAAGATATGGAATTCAAGGTGGCAACATTTTCTCTGGCATTTAAAAATGATGGGGATAGAAAACACCTGTGAATCAGCACTTGTGGGTGAAAGCATGATCAACAAGATATTTCCATAGTCTTAAAGTGTCTTTCCACAAATCACTTACTAATTACAAAAAGAAAAGTAGAAACATTCAATGGAGAAACTTGGCAGAGACCACCTTCAGTAAATGACCAAAGACAAGATCATCAACAATAGGACAAATATACATGATGTGCCTTCCAGTATGCTATTCCTGAGAAGGACACATCATCACTTCCATGGTCTATCTGCCAAAAATGCATAACCTGAATTAATCATCAGGAAATACCAGGCAAACCCAAGTTGAGGAATGTCTGAATATTATCTGGCCTGAACCTAATGAGGAAAGTCTGAAAATATGTGGCATGACCTCTTCAAATTCAAAGTCATTAAAAACTGAGGAACTGCTCCAGGTTAAAGGAAGTTTAAAAGACAGGACAACCAAATGCATGTGTGATCCTAGATGCACTTTGAGTTACATAACAATATTCTTGTGAATTAATAATGAATGTCTTATTTTCCGTAATTATACTGCGGTTATACAGGATAATATCCTTATTCTTAGAAAATACACACAAGAGCACTTCAACTCAAGAAGCATGATCTCTGAACCTTATTCCCTGTTTCAGGTACTCACAACTACAATAACTGCAAACTTTCTGTATGTTTGAAACCATATCCAAATTTAAAATTAAAGAATAAAGGTAGAAATAAATAAATGCTTTACTTTCATTGAGATATCTTGGGATCACAGGAAAATTGTCAAACATAAATCATTGAAGGGTTTTTAAACCAAAAAAAAAAAAAAAATTAGAATAAATCATAATCATTGCCCAATGTTGTTGGACAACTAGGATAACAAACAAGAAATTCAGAAATATATTTTTCTCTGTATTTTATATATTATATACTTTTATATTTTAAGTCATTCACACCGGATAACTTTTGTTGTGTTGGCTGTTGTCATTATTTATTTGACAACCTAAGGGAAAAGAGGTCAGCGCCCCCGGCTAAGTAGTCAGGTATTGCACATTTTAAAAATTCTTGCGGCACACCAGTTGAAAGCCACTGCCTTAAGATAAAATACCCAGAAGGGGAATTACTAGATTAAATAGCTTGAGGCTATTAAGACGTTGTAAATTATATCTTATTAGTACAGCTGCACACAACTTCATATTTTAACAATCCCACAATCAGGTTCTATTTTACAGTCACTGTAGCCAATAGCAGTTGTGACATAAAAAATATTGGGTGCCTATCTATGCCCTAATTTGGGCCTGGCTCTTCATATTGTCATGTCTTAAATTGAGTGTTATGCATTCTTGTATTACACATGTTGAGTTTAATTACCATTTTCAATATCTTCAGAGAGATTATCCAACAATTTAACATTGGAATAAAAAATTGTTTATATGGAAATAGAACAGCTTTACTAAAGTAATTATTTATTTTTGGAGGAATTAACACAATTCCTTTTTTTTTTTTTTTTACAAAGCAACAGCCAAGTACTTTGCAAAACCTAAAGATTAAAAATACCTACAAACAGATGAACCTGTATTAGTCTTAAAACTGAGAACATACAAAGGATTGATTATTCCATGATGAGTAATGTAAGTGAAGGCAGGAAACACTATAGATCCCCCTGAATAATCCAAGCAGCTATACCAAGTCTCTTCTCTAATTTATAGCAACAAGGTGTCAGAATGCCTAGATATTACCATATTTTTGCACTACATATACAATTTACATTTCATTACACTAGATATTACCTTTTTCTTTTTAAGTGTCATTTTAACCAATGGTTCTCATCGATCTTCAACTTACTTCAGCCACTTTTCCTGCTTCCTATATTCACTTGGAATTCTTGTAAATTTCCGACAGAGTTAGCAAATTTCCTACTCTATAGATTCCATGTTTTGTATTCTTAAATTCTGGATATGAATACAAATATCATTCAGTATAAGCACCCATTAACCCTTCTGGTGTTTTACGTGTTCTGTCCTGGCAGGTTACTGACTCAATGACAAATAACAAGCTATGCCCTCCTTTACACAAAATTACATTTTCTTTACTGGTTGATGAGAACATTGTGTGAGACAAAAACTAAACCTTACTGAAGTGAAGATATATGAACTCTTATTTTAAATTTTATTTTTAAGTTATAGTTTACAGTCAATATTTTTTGTATTAGTTTCAGGTGTACAGCATAGTGAAGATATATGAACTCTTTTGCTTCCCCTCATATTTAAGTCCTGTCATTGTGTCAGAGAACAAAATTAGATTAACTCACAGTGATTTACTTCTCTCAAAGTCATGCTGGTTGTTACCCCGATTTGTTCTGATCTTTGAGGTATACGAAAACCAACTGCCTTTTTGATTTATATCTCTATTTTTTTCTATATCAAAGCAAAATGATTAACATACAACTTCTAAAGTCATCACCAGTATGCCCTCCTCTCCCATTTTCATTTGGACTTCAAAAACCATAAGCTAATTTTCTACTGCAAATATGACTTGATCATAATCTTATGATAATTTCAATTGCGAAAGGTATGACAAATCAGAATCTCCAGAATACTGTACATAATTTAAAAGTAATCCCCTTGAAGTTTACTAGACAACTCGTACCAGTATATAATTCCATACTGAATCGACGGCAGGATTAAATGCCTGGGTAATGCCTTGGCCAAGACCCAGGACACCCTCGCCCCTTGATCTCGGGCAGTGTGTGAACACTGACAGGGTCTACATTGTGGCGCTCCCTCACTGGAAACTGTTTCATCATCCCTTTTATATATCCATCCAGTTGGAGAGAAGTGGAGACCTGTTTCCTAACTCAAGTGGGTTCTCAGTCAGTACTTTGTTCCCACCCCCTTTTTTTTTCAATGAACGTTTATGGCTGGCAAATTGTTTCCCATCCACCAATCTCTCTACATAAAAAGATGCCAATGCTTTCTTCCTTCTTCACCTTTTCCTATTTACCTGAAGAGAAATGAAAAAAATGTTGGTTTCTTCATCCTCTGAGATGAAGTCTTGCTTAACACACCCCATCCCACCTTCATCAAACATACATTAAAGCATAGAATATTTTACATCTTTCACGTCATTATTTTTAATCTCTGTAGAAATTTTACTTTTTCCTTTACATATCCCTGTCTTTTCACCCCTTCCACTTCCACAAAGCTATTCTAAGAACTAACTAAAGATACAGGCAAAGATTCATGTTCACAGAACTTCATCAGTGTCATTTATAATATTTATAATTATAAATCCTTAAAAGCAACTGGAATGTCTAACAATTAGGGATCAACTAAATAAGTTGAGTTGTGCAGCTGATAGAATGCCATGCAGTCACAAAACTCATGACTCAAATAGTATTTATTTACATGTATAAATCTTCAATCTATATTTTGAAAATAATATAAATACTTTCTAAAATAATATGATGTATAAGGTAGCAAATATACAAATAATTATAAATATATGAACATATATTTACATATATACATATATGTATAAATTTCAGAAAGACTGAAGGACTATGTAACAAAGTGTTCTCTCTCTGAATGATGTAAAATTATAATATTAATTTCTATTTTTCTCCATTTCTTAATCTTTCAAATCTTCTACCAAAAAAAAAAAATGTCCTGTTATAAAATCCAAAAACAAAGAATAGTTTAAAAATTCAGAAAAAAAGCAACACAGTTCATAAATAAGAATGAAATAAACAGCTGTATAGCAGACAGAACTTCAGCATTAAAAGAACTAGAAACAGTATGGACAAAATTGGGGAATAATTAGGCAATTAGAAATTATCAAAAAGTTAAGAAAATATGATTTTTGATGTTGACGTGGCTAAACCTGCCAGTTGCCTCACCAGTATCTATTCTCTCCTCCCTTAGCTGCTAAGTGTATTTTGATGCTCTCTGGCCTTTGCCTGCCCGAAATGTAGATAGATACAATGGTTGGAACTCTAGAAGCTATTTTCAGTGCATGAACCTTAGAAAGGCTACAAGGATCCCTGGTGACATTAAAGAGCCATCTTAACAGATTTATTCACCCTCTTGAACCCACAATTTTTATGAATTTGTGGTGATTATCTTTAGATTAGATAACACTAATATTTTTATTTTTTTATCTTTACTGTACAGATTATTACAGTTGTTCCTCTTCCCCCGCCCATAGCTCCCCTCCACCCAGTTCCCACCCCACCCCACCCCATGCCCTTACCCACCCACCCCCACTGTCCTCATCCATAGGTGTATGATTTTTGTCCAGTCTCTTCCCACACCCTCCACACCCCTTTCCCCCCAAGGATTGTCAGTCCACTCCCTGATTCTATTATATTTACCAGATTATTCTGTTAATCAGATTTTTTATTCACTTGATTTTTAGATTCACTTGTTGATAGATATGTATTTGTTGTACATAATTTTTATCTTTACCTTTTTCTTCTTCTTCCTATTCTTAAAGAATACCTTTCAGCATTTCATATAATACTGGTTTGGCAGTGATGAACTCTTCTAGCTTTTTCTTATCTGTGAATCTCTTTATCTGCCCTTCAATTCTGAATGATAGCTTTGCTGGGTAGAGTAATCTTGGTTGTAGGTTCTTGCTATTCATCACTTTGAATATTTCTTGCCACTCCTGTCTAGCCTGCATAGTTTCTGTTGCGAAATCAGCTGACAGTTGTATGGGTATTTTTCTCTTGCTGCTTTTAATATTCTCTCTTTGTCTTTTGCTCTTGGCATTTTAATTATGATGTGTCTTGGTGTGATCCTCTTTGGATTCCTTTTGTTCGGGGTTCTCTGCGCTTCCTGGACTTGTAAGTCTATTTCTTTCACCAGGTGGGGGAAGTTTTCTGTCATTATTTCTTCAAATAGGTTTTCAGTATCTTGCTCTCTCTCTTCTTCTGGCACCCCAATAATTTGGATGTTGGTACGCTTGAAGTTGTCCAGAGGCTCCTTACACTATCTTCATATTTTTGGATTCATTTTTCTTTTTGCTTTTCCGGTTGGGTGTCTTTTGCTTCTTTGTATTTCAAATCTTTGACTTGATTCTTGTGATCCTCTAGTCTGCTGTTGGATCGCTGTATATTATTTTTTATTTCAGTCAGTGTTTGCTTAATTTCTAGTTGGTCCTTTATCATATCCTCGAGGGTCTCACTAAATTTATCGGCCTTTTCTAGAAAATTCTTGAAAAACCTTATAACCGTGGTTTTGAACTCTGTATCCAGTCATTTGTTTTCCTCCATTTCTTTCATTTGTGACCTGTTACTTTGTCTCCACATTTTGGCTGCTTCCCTGAGTTGATAGAGTGGCTTTGGTGCACCCCTTTGTGGGCTGTGTGCACAGTCTTGTTGTAGTTAAGCCTTGGTTGTTGTTGGTATCACTGGGAGGAATTGACCTCCAGGCCAATTGGCCGTGAGGGTCAGCTGTGTCTACGATGGAAGAACTGTGCTGGAGACACCCTTATGAGAAAAGACTTGCTTCAGTGGGGCTTTGGTGCTCACTGAGTCTGCCGCCTGAGTGTGTCCCTTATGGATCTGAGGAGTTGTATTCTGGATGGTCCCACTCTGACCCTTGGCTGTGAGGATCAGCTGTGTCTAAGATGGGAGAACTTCTGAGACACCCTTATGAGGCAAGACTTGCTTCAGTGGGGCTTTGGTGCTCACTGAGTCTGCCCCTGAGTGTGTCCCTTATGGATCTGAGAAGTTGTAATCTGGATGGTCCTACTCTGACCGCTGGGTACACTGGCTCTTGGATCTCTAAGGAAGTGCTAATTTAGCCTCTGCCTGAGGCCACCCAGCAGGAGCTACAGAGAGATGTGCAGATTCCTCTTCTTTGTTTGGGTTTTGGAGGTGCCCAGATGAGGCCCAGCTGTGAAGCAATGCAAGCTGCTGTGAGGCCTTGGGCCTTCTTTTGGATGTTCTGGGTCTCTCTGACTCAGCTGCAGTTTGATAGGTAAGTTTAGATTTCAAAGGACCAGGACATTCATATGCAAAAGCCTCTGTGCACAGCTGGGGTGGGGTGGAGTTTCAGGGCGGAGCAAACATCAATGGCTTCCCATCAGCCCTGCCCTAAGAGGCCCCCGGGTCTCAGTGTCCCACAGTAATCACTGCAAGCACCACTAAGAGAAAGTCATCCTCGAGTTCTGCCCGCTGCCAGACAGTCCAGTTTCTCCCCATATGAGTCTGGGTCCCCAGAGTCTTGCCCAGAACTAGAGTTCAGAGCAGCTGGGAGCTTGTGTCTCCCTCTGTCTTGAAAAAAGCCAGCCACATACTCAGTTTCCAGCCCTGTCTGCGCACGCGCCTCGCCTCCGTACCTCTGGCTTCTGCACCTCTGAGTCTTAGTGTGCTTTTCTCTTTCCTTCTAGTTGTAGAATTTCCACTCAACCAGTCTTCCTGTGGTTCTGGATGATGTCTGTTTTGTCTTTTAGTTGTAGTTTTGAAGTTGTTGTGTGAGGCAGCAAGTTCAGGTGTTTACCTATGCCGCCATCTTGGTTTCTCCTCTAATATTTTTATTTTTATTGATTTCAGAAAGAGGGAGAGAGAAAGAGAGATAGAAACATCAATAATGTGAGAGAATCATTGACCAGCTGCCTCCTGCACGCCCCCTACTGGGGATCGAGCCCACAACCCAGGAATGTGCCCTGACTGGGAATTGAACCATGACCTCCTGGTTCACAGGTCATCGCTCAACCACTGAGCCACACCAGCTGGGCAACACTAATATCCTTTTATACCCACCATATTCCAGAAAAAGATACGAGAAGTTTCATGAAGATTCATTCAATAGAGCATCAGTAACTTCATAAGTCTTTATCATATAGAATCAATATTTAACACTTTTTTAAGACATTTATTGAATGACTGCCTATATTGTAGACTTTGGTAGATCTTAGGGGGATGATAAAAAATGTGATGCCAGTTCGATCCCAGGTTTTGGCACCAAATTAAAAAAAAAAAAAATGTGGTGCCTCCGTTGTGAAATAATTTACAATTTAAAATGCGAGACAGATGAGGATACAACTAACTATGGTGATAATGTGGTATAAATTAGCAACATTAATAGGAAAAAAGTGCTAAGGAAACAGAAAAAAAATAAATACAACAATTCTGCCTTATAGATTTGGGGGAAATATTTAAAAGGCGTTGCCACTTGAGCTGACTTGAAATGAGGAGATAGGTAACTGAAAGCTGAAAAGCAGTGTGAACGAGAAGCAGAGTCATGGACATCCGTGCCATATTCAGAGAAGTAACTGAATCCTGCAAATACTACATTAGATGGAACCAAAAGATGAGATATGAGGCTGAGAAGGTCATTTGGGGTAGATTTCTATGAAGGATCTTCAATGACATGGTAAAGAATTCAAAATTTAAACTGAAGAGTTTTCAAGGGTTTTTACAACCAGGAGTTTCATGCTCAGAACTATATTTGGAGAGACTCTCTATTGGCAATGTGGAGTATGTAAGGAACTACACAATGGGAACTAGCTTTATTTTAGAGAAAAATGTGAGTGCTGGGTTTAGACTAGGCAAAACCATGACTGAGGGCAGGTGGGGTGACAGGGCAACCCCTCAAAATCCCTTTCAATCTTAAACTCTGTGACTTATGTCCCTTGTGAAGCAAAGGAGTTCCAGACTAATTCTTAGAAATGACAGAGGTGGCAGGACTCTTGAATTACTTCAGTGAAAATCATAAAGACATTGCTATTTCAAACACCCACTGAGTTTGACAACAAGTATATAAAGTGCACAATCTTTGACCAGTTGACAATGGAATTTGAGAGGAAAAAAAAAATCACAAAGAAGACATTAATATAGCACAGTGGAAAGACATATTCAATTATCCTCCTGGGAAAGCCAGATAGCAATTTGACTGACCTAAATCTTTTGGCCTGCATCATTTTCCAAAGAAACATCAACTGCTTTGGAAGTCCCAGGGGGCCTATCGGTACATGCACAATCTAATTAAATGCATGTAGTAAGGACTTAATCGTGTAGAGCATTTCGCTAGGTACAGCACAAAAAGAACTGTGCTAAACTGCCTTCTTGGATTTCATAATATACAAAAAACAAATACATGTGGACATGCATCTATAATTTAGGAAGGTGGATGAAAGGATTCAACAGGGGGATATATATATATATATATATATATATATATATATATATATATATATTTACATAAATGCTTCATGAACATTAATAAATAGGACAATTCCCTGATTAGTTCCATTTCAAGGGGAAACACGACTAAAGGTCAGATAATAAATGCCAGTGACCAGATCTCACTCCTGAGGCTTGTTGGAAGAGAAAAGGAAAACGCTGCCCTATTCAGTTTTAACAGCACTGGAAGCCAAGGTCAGTGAAGCAGTCCAAGGCATAGCATGCCACAGGACTGCAAGGACTTGAAGGGAGCAGAGACAGGCCAACCATGGCACAGCATCAATCTGGGGATAAAAGCTCCTTTTCTTTACTTCCTTCCTTTTATTTATTTATTTATTTATTTATTTATTTATTTATTTTTATTTTATATTTTTTTTTTTGGTGTTGGTGTTAGGCCACTCCAATAAGCACATTTGGCCTTGAAGAGAGCGATCTACATGTGGGTGTCAGCAAAAAGGTAAAATTCATGAAATTTCTAATCAACAGAAGATGTGAACCTGGGTTGAGAAAGTTAGCAGGTGAACAAGTTAGAAACTGGGGTGCAGTGTGAATTTTGCCCCTGAGATTAATACAGGGTGTGTGACATCAGAATGCTTAAGTCCTCTGAATGACTTGTTTGATGGCAATCAGCCAAGCATACCATCAGATCAGAATTCTAGATACTAAAGAACCGCACTGTCCTTGAAGCCCCTGCACAGTGAATGAACAAATGAGACACACATTTTCCTATAAAATTCAGTCATGAATAGCACAGTATGAACACCCTTGTTTAAAAGAAACAGAAAGCAGCAAGAGTAAAAATTCTACAAGATAACAATCTGTAGTAATGCACTCATGATTCATGAACCTATAATATTGTTCATAGAGAAAAAATGATGTTTATATTTATGGTACACAAAGCCCTTTCTTGATAGAAAAGTGTGGCCTATGAAAGTAAATAGCTCTATTTTGCAGATGTTTTTCATTTCTGAATGAGAAATAATCCTCAGAAACAGGAATGAGAAAATCATCTTTTTAATATGATGTATGATTTAAATAGTATAACAATTCAAGAAGACCAAGATCTGAAAACTGAGCAAGCAAGCAGAAATGCAAGGCACACAGAAAAGAGGATTTGCCTAGTGGATCCCCAGGGTTTTAGAATTGCAAAATCACTCAGTAATTGCAGGAGGTGAACATGAACCCATTGCTAAAAACCATTTGTTAGTATGTGCCCTTTAATGAAAGTTTGGAAGTGCCTGATCTTGCACTTACATAGTGCCCTAAAGTAAGTAGATCCCAAAACCACTGGCCAGATTTATTAATTGATTATGTGCTTGCTCCTTATGCAGGAACCATTTCATGCACCAATAAATTATTAAAATGTGGCAATATTTTATTGGACCACAAGTTTATATATTAAGTTATTATGAGATGTAGCCATATGGCCAATTAAAAGTGCATGGGTATTTAGAGAATTATAATAAAATGCAGATGCACATAATACAACTTGATTAAAATCACATAAAATGTTTCCATGGCAAATACTATATACATATATGATTGGAAAAAAATAGATGGACAGAAAATAATATTATTTTTAAAATGACTAAATGTAGGCATTTTAGGGTGTGTCTGTGTGGAGAGGAATGACAAGGGTGAAGGATTTTAAGGTTGTCTAAATACTCAAACTACTAAATTAAACCTGATAAAAAAGTTACACTGAAAATAAGATTTTAGACAGAGAAGTTAAAATGTGTTGGAGTAAAACTTAATTTGGTCTAACAAAAGGTCAAAACAAACTTCATAGTTAACAAAGCAACTTAAAGTTAGGAATGAATCTGATTTACCTATCTATAATAATAAAATGGTAATATGCTAATTAGACCAGACATCTTCCAGACATCATTCCAGATGTCCTTCCTGACCAAGCCAGGGCTGGAGGAAAGCCAGCCCAGGTCCCGGGTGCCAGAGGGAAGCGGGTGCCTGCAGCCAGGGGAAGGAAGGCCTACTCTTGCCCGAATTTTTGTGCATCAGGCCTCTAGTATATATATAAAAGCCTAAGCAATTGGCCGACCAGCCGACCATTCTACCAGTAGCTATGATGTGCACTGACCACCAGGGGGCAGATGTTCAATGCAGGAATGGAAACCACACACATGGAAACATGGAACAGATTGATGAATCTCAGAGGGAAGGAGGGAGGGGGGGGGAGGGCAGAAAGAGATTAACCAAATACCTTATATGCATACTAGAGGCCTGGTGCACAGATTCGTGCACCGGTAGGGTTCCTCAGCCTGGCCTGCACCCTCTCACAATCCAGGATCCCTCAGGGATGTCCGAGAGCCGGTTTTGGCCCGATCCCCGCAGGCCAAGCCAAGGGACCCACCAGTGCACGAATCCTTTCACCAGGCCTCTAGTCATAAAATAAGATCAGTAACTTATATTTAGCTTGAGGGTGTCCAAGCACCAGACCGTAAAGGTCTACACTTAAAAATACCCAAGTAACTCATACAAATGAAAACTCAACTTTCAGTACAAGTCCTTTGGGAAACACACACACACACACACACACACACACACACACACACACACACACACATCAGCCCTGCCCTATGACAGAAAAAAAGTATATAAGATATCCCAAAAAATGTATACACATACATTTTTTAATAGCTCAATTGGTGTTTCTTTCTTTTCAGATTTAATCCATTGGAATTAATAATTATTCAAAGTGTGTATACATTTTTTGGGGGGACACCCTGTATATCTTTGATTTAGTTTTAGTCACAAACACATTGCAAATTCATTAATATTGCTAAATCTTTCTGTATCTTGGTTTCAGATTTATAATGATAGTGCATATATTTTGTGAGTTACTAACTTATAAAGAATTTTTTAAATAAAATGAAAACTGTTCACATAGTAAGTTTATCAGGTTAATTATCAGTGGACCATCCTACTATAAAATAATTATAGATGGTGTAATATTTGGGCAGATAGTTCCAACATTATAAGAAAACCAATCAATCGTCTGTCTGAAACTTATCGTAACCATGGTTGAAAATGATTAACCTTATGTATGGCTCACAAACAAAGCAAAAATTATTACTTGATTTTAAATATTTCTAAGGTAGAAATTCTTTACAAGGTTGTTAAAGCTTTTCTTTTTAGTAACACTTCAGATATATTAAGTGGCACACAACTTCAGAATGAGTCGACAGGAATACTAGGCAAATGAAAGCTGGGGACCCAACGTTATTTTAGACAACATTAGAAAATTGTTTGAATCACTCTAGTAAAAGTAGTAAGAGGTTATGGGAAAAGGATTTTTTTTTCTGGTGTAAATCGTTTACATTTAATGTGATATTTACTATGGTTGGATTTATTTTTTAGGGGGGGAAGGATTTTTAAACACAGATAAAACACATATATTATTTAATAACCTATATAACCACTTCTTATGTAATAATATCTCACAAAACGTAAGTTAGTCCTTTACCATTTTAAAAAATAACTTCTATATTACTAAACATGTTTTTGGAGTTGAGGAAATTGTAAGTTAACTAAACAATTAATCTTGGTACAGTTCAGCAGTCTGGAAATAATTCAGAAATAAATCAAAAACAGCCTGACGCATCATTAGATTCTCACCAGCAGTTTATTAATTTATGTATAATTATCATTTGTACAAATTATTGTGAAGAAACTGACAAACTATCAATGTTCAAAACAACATATTTTCCTCAGTGATAAGAAAAGACAATTGGAATACAAATATTTCTAAATGAGAAATCAATTACAATTTGTTATTTCACATCATGTATTCATATAAATAAAATTTAAAAAACAACAGAAAATCTCCAGTTAAACATTTTTAAAGACAACTAGACATCACACACTAAACATAAAGTTTGTGTCTCTAAACAAAATAATAATAATAATAATAATAATAATAATAATAATAATAATGTTTCATCTTTTTCATTCAGATAGTGAGGCTAAGATGGCAATGTATTTTAAACTTTTTACTATTTTTCATATTCACACACACACTAAAGCACCCATCTTTCAATTTCTCTATGGGTCAGCCAAGAAAAAATAACATGGACTAAGCTGATCAGAAAATTAAGGTGAAAATGGTAGATGACTGCATTTAACCAAGAACTCCCCAAAAAAATCAGCAGTGATGTTGGAATTTTCCAAATGACGTTATAGGGAATGAAGAAGCTTATCACCCTTTTTCCAAGCTAGATCACTTTCTGCAAAATGGCATTGCAGTGTTAAGAATTATGCACAATTTGTACAAGATCATGATATAATACTTACCATGATATAGGTCCTTCCCTTCCACACATTTACCTTTTCTCCTCTCTTACATAACATTCTATATATTTCACTAATATGGTTTTTTGGTGTTTCTATTTTGCTTGGCTTCAACCCTCTCTTTGATTTCCATTTACTTACTGTCTCCCAGGACCTGACTTTGTAGTTACCCCTTACAGTAACTCTTCCAGGTCTGAGATTTCTATTCTGAACATTGGTTAAGCAGGCCAGATTTACTAGGGACCCGTCAAACTAAATGCCAGCAGAGGACCCTGGAAAAGGAGATGCACTAATAATAGCTAAGCTCTGTTAAGCACTTGCTAAGTGCCAAGCACAGTGATCAGTACATTACATGTACTGTCATCTCAAACCTCATGACAAGCCATTAAAGTAGTTACAATTATTAGGGGGATGAAAATAAGTATCTAGCTCCTAGTATTATGAAAATTTAATGAGCTAATATTATGTAAAGCACTTAAAGAGACCCTCGTGCCCAATTACAGACGTGAGTTGTATTAGTGTTAGCTAGTATTATTACTACTCCCATTTTAAAGATGAGGTAACTAAATTCCATAGAGGCTATGTAACTGCTTTGTCATTCTGCTAGTCACTGGATGAGTCGAAAGGTTTGAACTGCATTCACGCAAGCACCACTGTCTTACATTTGTGTCTTTAACACAACTATGCTCCATTGCCTCCTCCAAACTTCTATTAGGATCAAGGGGTAGTTCATACACTAAAGGTTCTAACAAATTGCCAAGAACTTCACCTTAAAAGCAAATTTCAAACGAGGTGAGATAACAGGACAAAACAGCTCCATAAACATTCTGTAAAATGCTAATTTTCCAATTTCTATCCTTTTTCTCCATACCTAACTCCCAACCTCTACCATCTGTATGTTTACTATGAAAATATTGCCATTGTTGAAAATATTTGCATTCTGTTATATAGTCATCATCTTCCACATTTTTATCTAAAGATTGATACTAAAAGTTGAAAATCGGTAAGTACCATTTATAGTTAATTAATGTAAGAAAATTTTTTTTTTCACGGCCAACTAAAGTTCTATGATCACTTTCCTTCTTGCATAGTCCTTTGTTTTTCCTGGAGTTTTTAATTTTTTGCACTATTTTTCTTTGTCTTTTAAAATATTTCTTGCACATTAAATGTATAATGTCCCCACTTTATTCCAATGCTTTCCACCAGCCAGAGCCCTCCATTTTTTTTTACACTAATCCTATAGCATATTGACATAATATGAATTGTCTTCTAGGACTACTTCATAGTTATCATGCCATGTCTTTTTTTTAAATATACTTTTATTGATTTCAGAAAGGAAGGGAGAGTAAGAGGGAGATAGAAACATCAATGATGAGAATCATTAATTGTCTGCCTCCTGCATGCCCCACAGTGGGGATCAAGACCAAAACCTGGGCATATGTCCTGACAGGGAATCGAATCATGACCTCCTGGTTCACAGGTCGACACTCAACCACTGAGCCATGCTGGATGAGTCATGTCTTTATCCTAATTATACTTTGCTGGGGGTCAAGCTCAAGTAAATTTGTAAGAAAGGTTATATCTGAGGAAAATATCTTTATTCTTTATAGGTCTGAAAATGTCTTTATTCTACCTTTGCACTAAATATTTTGAGTGAATATGAAATTCTGAGTTGCAAATCATCTTCCTTCAGAAATCTGAGAATTATTCTATTAATTCTTTAAAACTTGTCTAAGTCCTAGCTAGTTTGGCTCAATGGACAGTCCACAGTCGGCCTGTGGACTGAAGGGTCCCAGGTTCGATTCCGGCCAAGGGCACATGCCTGGGTTGCAGGCTCGATCCCCAGTAGGGGGCATGCAGGAGGCAGCCAATCAATGATTCTCTCTCATCATTGGTGTTTCTATCTCTCCCTCTCCCTTCCTCTCTAAAACCAATAAAATATATTTAAAATAAAAAATAAAACTTGTCCTAACTATAATTTTTTCTTACAGAGCTCCAATTAGCAGTAAGTCACACTTCAGGGAAGTTCATAGTGACTCATCTTTTCCATCTTTCTGTTTGTTTATTTGCACTATTGAAATATTTTCTCTATTTAAAAGTGCAAATTTTCCCTTAAACTACTAATTTGAAAAACTTTAATTGCAAATTAAAAATTCTTGCTTACTTATTCGTTTGCATATTATGCTCTTATGTTATGAAGTCAATGTTTTCTTGAATCTCTTTAAGATTCTAATTTTTTGTTCTCTTTTGTGATTTTTTAATGATCTGTTCCCTGCAAGGTCATTTTTTAATTATTGGTTTTCATTTATCTTGAACTCTCTTTTTCTTGCTGCAGACTTTTGTTAAAAATGTCTTCTCAAATTATTTTTTGAATGTCTGGTGGTCCTTGGCTGCAGCTTTATATTTAAGAATGAAAGACTAGACAATGCTATATATTGAAGAATGAAATACTAGAAAATGCTGAGCCTCTGTACTTGAGTGGGTCTCACTGAAGACATTGCTTTATGGTTAGCAGGAACTGTGATCATTAGGCTTAAAGACCCTACGTGCCAAAATAAAAGGGACTTTATTCTATGGTTCTAAGATTCATACCTAGCTGCCCTTATTGTCCCTCAGCAATCCAGGTAATTCCATTAGTGTGTGCTAAGAGGGACTGTCTGGAAAGATGATGAGAATAAGCTTCATAGATGTTTACATAGAAGCAGAATTGGTGAATAGAAGGCTGGCTATTCCAGCTGTACATGTTGATTAAATATTTTGTTTCAGCCGCAGTCTCTCACTTCTGACTTCTATTTTTGTTGGCATTATTGAGCCTCAAGTCCTTGTTAATGGCAACGTGGCTTCCCCTGAACTTCAGGTTACTCTCCTACATCTTAGTCAGTTTCCTCGGCCTGACTTCACTCCATACAATTTGTAACAGCTTGATAACTTTTTGATCCCTTCATTTAATGCTTAAGTTAATGAGTCCTAAGGAGGGAATTTAGATAAAGCTATGTATGTCTCAATCCTTACTCTTAAAATGGATACTCGTCTGCTTCCAAGCAATTCCACTGACCTAGAGAAGCTATCCTTAAAACACCTAAAATGAAGAAAACCCAAGAACGAATAAAGTTATTACAGCGCTGCATATTACCGTAGTCATGAGAACAACAATGCTGTTCAGGCTGATGCAAACGTGGCTCTCTATTGAAATAAAAGCAAACTTTACATCTGCACATATCTTAAGGAACACAGATAAAAGTAGTACTACTGATTTCTGTTTCTGAAATGCTTTATAGTCTATCCTTTTTGTGGGGAATGAGACAACTGATTAACATTCTTAAAAGAAAAAGATTTATTGAAGTTCAAAGTTATTTAATGAGATAGCTGCAAATACATTTGCGGAGGTTATTTTCCTTACAAAAGGACTGGAAGTGATGCATACATGTTATCCCACTCAAATTAGAATTTTATATAGATAATAAGAATTTGTGCATTGTAGAAGCAAAACGGGCCCATTGTTGTCTGCTCCAGCAAATGAAGTGCCTCATAACTGGCAATTGAATGTGTTAATTCAGCTGCACCATCCAATTACCTACGATTCATCTCAACTTAGTGCACAACAATAAAACTCTTTAAAAACCTGTGACAAAATATCTGCTTTAGGTTTATGGAATAGGGAAAACACTGTCCTAAAATCAGAGAATGGGAGCCACAGAAAATAAATTATAAAAATTGGTCATCTCAATCCAGCAATCATAGTACCACAATGAATTTCTGACATGAAGTCAATAGTCTAGAGTTACTAATGAAACACATATGGGATGTTCTATAAGGAAAATCTGACCAAGGAATGTGAGAACTGCCTGGCAACTGAAACTGGCAGCCCCTCAAATAAACAGCATTCCCTCGGAGTCAGGGACCTGCCAACTGCCAGCTGACCACAGGGCTCAAGCACACAATTCTAAAAGCAGACAAAGGTAATGAGATGCGAAGTTAGCATCCCCAGCCTCCTGTTAAATGACCCAGATGCAAGAGCTAGAACATCTGCCTCTTACCTATTCAGAGACTAAATGATGAAATAAACAAAAGCTCTTCTCTATTTACTTTTTTTTTTTTTACAAAATCAAGACAACTCATAGTCTAGTCTTGATACATGAGGATTTATTAAGCCACAGAAAATAGACAGTTTAGAGAGTACCATGAAGACAGAAGAAAGGAAGGGAGGAGCAAGGAGAAAGATATGGGAGGAAAAAAAGAGTATTAGGAAATTATGTACCCAGTGTTTATTTATGAAGAAAATATAGAGGTACACTGAAAATCCATAAGATATGGATAAAATCTGGGTCGTGATCAGGAAAAGGCTGGTTTCTAATATTTTTCCAGACAAATGATATATAATCCCATTTGAGACTAAACTATCAAGAGAATCAAAGAAATGTAAGCCTTGAGGATTCAGAAAAAGAGGCAGAATTTGCTGTGAGAAAAAGAGAAAGGACTGTACTGTTTTGAAACTAGGTTAATCAGTAATCCAAAGAACTCTCACTTGATTATAGAATCTGAAAACCAAATTATTTTTAAGTGCAGATTGGTCAAAACACACACAAACAACAACAAAACAAAACAAAAAAACAGACAGGTGGACTGACTCATTACCAGGAGTCTCTAATAAAAATAATTCACATAATCTAGTCAATTATCAGTCAGACTAAAATGATTTTCATTTTTAAAAGAAACTAAATAAAAGTCTAATTAAAACACTGTCTTAGTGCATTAAACACAAATATTAAATAACAGGAAGCTGCTGAAAATCAACCAAAGGTCAGGAGTAAGGAGAAAATGCACCACATCAAAGATGGATACATCAGTTCCTTAGATTACCAATGACTACAAATTAGCATAGATATCTGATCCTACAAAAACCTTACAAAAACATACGTAAGAAAACAACAAAAGTCCCTAGGATTTCCCCAATCCTTTCATACATGTGAATATCTCCTAATGTAATGTAAAGAACTTATCAACAACGTTACAAAAAATAAGGCATTTTTTATTAGGTTGGTTACAGATGTAGATTTTAGTTATGGATTAAAGTCTATATTTTGAAATCTGATTTAGTTATGGATTTAATTTGTTTCTTCCTGTCTGCATCACTATGGATTTTTGTTTGTTTTCTTTGGGGCAGGGCAGGGTCTGCATGTAAGTAGAGACAACTATCTACATGAAGAACACCACTGATTTATTTTTTCATGTTTATTGTTCCTTTCATATTAACTTTCTTCCTTAACTTGGTGCCATAGCTTCTAAGAAGGAAACGTTTTTGCTTTCCACTCCAGAAGTCTGAGTTGGTCAGGTTTTCTTCTCTTCCAAAGGCAAAACTTACTCAAATAGAAACAAGACACAGAAATTGAAATTCCCTTTTCAATTCTCCTGCTTTTGACCTAAAGCAGGTTGTTTTGTCAATCATTTCATCAAAAGAGCATAGACCCTGCCCTGACACTTTTCAGCTTACTTGGGACAACTTACTCATTAACCTTTCTGCATCTCAATTTCCTCATCTCTAAAGTGGAGGTATTAATAAAACTTACTTTTGGAAGTAGTTATGATTAAATTATCTGTAAAGCACTTTTTAATTGAATTTATTGGGATGACATTGGTTAATAAAACTATGTAGGTTTCAGGTACACAATTCTATAATACCTCAACTATATACTGTACTGTAGTATGTGTTTACCACCCAAGTCAAGTCTCCTTCTATCACCATTTATCCCCCTTTACCCTCTTTTGTTTTTTAATTTAAATTCTTTATTGTTTAAACTATTACATGAGTCTCCCTTTCCCCCCATTGACCTCTCCCCAGCCGCTCCCACCCGCAAACACATGCCCTCACCTCCATCTGTGTCCATTGGTTATGCTTATATGCATGCATACAAGTCCTTTGATTGATCTTTTACCCCCTAACCGCCCTCCCCCTCACACCTTTCCTCATAGGTTGGACAGTCTCTTCAATGCTTCTCTGTCTCTGGTTCTATTTTTGTTCATCAGTTTATGTTGTTCATTATAGTCCACAAATGAGTGAGATCATGTGATATTTATCTTTCCTTGACTGGCTTATTTCGCTTAGCATAATGTTCTCCAGTTCCATTCATGCTGTTGCAAATGTTAAGAATTCCTTCTTTTTTATAGCAGCATAGTATTCCATTGTATAGATGTACCACAGTTTTCTAATCCACTCATCTGCTGATGGGCACTTAGGCTGTTTCCAAATCTTAGCTACTGGAAATTGTGCTGCTATCAACATAGGGGTGCATATATCCTTTCTGATTGGTGTTTCTGTTTTCTTGGGATATATTCCTAGAAGTGGGATTACTGGGTCAAATGGAAGTTCCATTTTTAATTTTTTGAGGAAACCAATGGAACAGAACAGAGAACCCAGAAACTGACCCAAGCCATTATGCTCAATTAATATTTGACAAAGGAGGCAAAAGCATACAATGGAAGTCAAGACAGTCTCTTCAATAAATGATGTTGGGAAAATTGGACAGATACATGAAAAAAAAAAATGAAACTAGACCACCAACTTACACCATACACAAAAATAAACTCAAAATGGATAAAGGACTTAAATGTAAGATGGGAAACCATAAAAACCTTAGAAGAAGCCCTAGGCAGCAAAATAGCAGACATATGTCATAGCAATATCTTTACCAATACAGCTCCAAGGACAATGGAAACTAAGGAGAAAATAAACAAATGGGACTGCATCAAAATAAAAAGATTCTGCACAGCAAAAGAAACCATCAACAAAACAACAAGAAAGCCCACTGCACGGGAGAACATATTTGCCAATGTTATCTCCGATAAGAGTTTAACCTCCAAAATTTATAGGGAACTAATACAATTTAACAAAAGGAAGATAAACAACCCAATTAAAAAAAAAATGGGCAAAGGACCTAAATAGACACTTTTCAAAAGAGGACATACAGAAGGCCAAGAGACATATGAAAACATGCTCAAAGTCACTAAGCATCTGAGAGATGCAAATCAAAACGACAATGAGGTACCATCTCACCTGTCAGAATGGCTATCATCAACAAATCAACAAAAACAAGTGCTGGCGAGGATGGGGAGAAAAAGGAACCCTCCTGCACTGCTGGTAGGAATGCAGACTGGTGCAGCCACTGTGGAAAACAGTATGGAGTTTCCTCTACCCTCTTTTACTGAAAAGCACATTAAATGGCATTCAGAACATAGTAATTTGTTTAAAAATATTAATAAATGAATCTGAAAACTTACATACTAGAAGTAGATCATTTGCTTGGGAAATGTTTATAAAGATACTAGAGGCCCAGTGCATGATTGAATCATGCACTTGTAGGGTCCCCTACATGCTTTCGCTTTCGATCACGGAGGAACTGGGTGCCTGTCCGCTGGTGCACCAGGCCTTTCAGAAGCCTCCGCCGCGCTGAGCAGACAGGCACCCAGCTCCCACGCTTTGGATGGTCCGCGGTGGGACGTGAGCTCGCTGCCCCAGAGGCCCCTTCTGTGCCGCAGCACAGTCTTGGCGCAGACGCTGAGCTCGAGCCGCCGCTGGCGACGCTAGCTCAGCGTCCCGCCGGCCCAATCGGCCACCCCGCCCACCCCGAGTCCCGCCCCGGCCTCCTGGCCAATCGTGGGCATAGCGAAGGTACGGTCAATTTGCATATTTGTCTATTATTAGGTAGGATATTCTGTGGACCCACCATAGGCGAATGAGAATCTGTATCAATAGGACCTGACAACCTGTATTCAAACACAAAAACCAAAATCTTCTTTAGGTAATTTCAGTTTGCCAACTGGTTTGTCAGCAGTGACACTCAAACAAAGTCTTAGGTCAGTTAGCTGGATCTCACACACCCTACCATCCCTCTTTTCCTCTTCAATGGCCACAGGATTTAATAGCCGCAGTCAGTTTTATAAAAGCAGTTAGTAGTTTAGCTTTGGGATTTTCTTTCTTACCTAAAGTAAAACTGCTTTGTCCTCACCAAGGCAAAGACAGAAACCTGATCCCTAAAGGTTGAGACTGCTGGTTAGGGGAGGATAGAAGAGGAAGTTGAGACATGCACCTTGTGTTTTCGCCCAGCACTCATTCCTCATCCCAAGACGCAGACTGGCACCATCTTAGTGACAGTGATTTGTGCTTAACTACCAGGAAGGAACAAGTCACCTCCAATCCTCTTAACCTTTCAACAAACATTGAAGCAGTCAACTGAAGCTAGAGCAATTGCTAGCATTTTTCCTAGGTCCAAATGCATTGCCCTGAATTGAAACTAGAGAGAGAATGGAATAGCTTTAGGGTCTATGTCTCATTAAGTCATGAATATGACGCCCATGCTGTCCTGTGCCTGGTGGCTGACTTGGGTCCATGCGGAAGGCAGTATATTAGAGTAGGTTAGGCTAATAAGGATTACAATCGCAGTTTACAGAATGTAGTGAAATTAATTACCAATAATGCAATGAATTTTTCATCTGTATTTGTTAAATTAGAAAAGTAACTGCAGTGTAGGAAAATGCACAGGGTGCTTAATTTATTTTAAGAACTATATTTTGAGATTCAGTTATATCATCTTAGTTGGTGTTAAAATGCCTACTCTCTTATAAAATGATGGTGACATAAGTAGACTTTGTAAATCATTCTTACTGTACAACAGAAAATGTTCACATGGAGGTTGGCACTCATTTTTTTTTTTAAATGTATTAGTCAGCAAAAATGTCAGACTGAGAACTATTAGAGCACTGACTTCGGAGACAGAAAGCACTGATGTGATCCCTGGCCCTACTACATATTGCCTGGGCGATTCTGAGGAAGTGAGTCATCATTTACACACTCAGGATAGTAACACTACGTACTATTCATATGGTTTTGAGGATAAAATGATAAAATGTGGTAAATCCTGTCAGGGGTTTATTTAACCACAAAACAATTACAAAGTTAAGTATTCAATAAATTTTAATCATTTTATCAATTTATAACTAAATTAACCATATTAACTTCCTCATAAATAAATTAAAATGGCTATACCTTATGTATATTTGTTTCCAAGTATTTTGTCCCACTTTTCGTTCATTAGACTAATGGCAGTGTTGCATAGGGGTCTTGATAGTCATATAAATCTCATCCTCTCCATCTAAAACTAATTACAGAATTAAAAACTCAAGAGGAAATTAAGTCAGTTATTATGCTTCTGGTCTACAGGAAGATAATCCTCCCCATATGTCAAAATCCATTTTGTTAACAAAAAAAAGAGGTGCTGTGCTTAGAGTATCAAGCCAACTAATATTAGACAAGAGACTAAGTTGACATTTACTACTATCTCTGAGGTATAATTTGGATGATTTTGAATATGTAGGCTGTGCTTTCAATTCTCTTTCTGTTTACAGTGGTTACTAAGCTCATGTATTATGTTCACCAAAGTGCCAAACAGCAGTTTAATCACACTCTTCCCTATGATGATCTACAAGAGCTTAAATAAGACTTATGTAACAATTTAATATAATTTAATGCATCAAACAGATTCCCAATTAACCCCACATCATGTTAAAACCCTGATATGATATATCATGTTCCCATATATCTTAACAGTAAGTACTTCTAAAAAAATACAAAAGTCTCAATGTTTAATATAGACAGTCTGTTTAATATTCTCACATAAAAAATATGATCATAAATATGTTCATATCGATGATAGAAAATTCACTACTTTCCCTACATCCTTCTCCAAGTTATGTTAGGAGGATTAACAATTAATATGGAACAACTTTTAAAAACTGATATTTTGCATCTTGTTTTAGTTCTATTGTACAGGTTGGATGATTATAGTATGGTAAACATTAAGAAAGAAACTGATAGTTCATGAGGACTATACTAATTATGTGGACATTTGAGTGAAGTTGGGCCCTTAGAAAAAAGATATATCTCCCTAATTTAACTTACATTTTAAACGTTAGGCCCCAGCCAGCTTTTAATAATCTGTAATAGTAACTTCTAAAAAATTAAGAATTTCAGCTTAAATAGATTTCAAGATATACTAAGAAAATAAAATTGGGAAACTGATAGCTAAAAATGAATTTTAGCTAAGGCCTTTACAAGGGACATTAGGACATACATTAATCACACAAATGGCTTTAGCCACCTTTAATTATGTCTTGATAATCAAGCTGAAATCTATTAAATATTTTATCATAAATATTTCTTCCCACATTGAACATATACATGGGACTAAATCTGAATCAAGGAGAAATTAGTATGAAATAAATAAGGTCTGTTTGATTTATATTTTGTTCCCAAAGATAATTTCTTATAATGCTCCAAGTGAATGACCAACTAAAACTAAATTAATGTGTGTATTCATTTTCATAATTTATTTGAATTCTCTAGTATTAAATTTAACAATGGAAAGCTAGACTCTTCAATAACATGTACACTCATAATTAAATGGCAAAAGTCTAATCTGTTAAAATGATAAATGGTTTATCAAAGCAGAGAGTGTCAGAGCTGTAAATGTGATTTATGTGTTCAAACATATACTTATAATGTATATGTGTGGGGAGAGCAGTGATGTTAAGAAATGTCTTCTAATAAATTGTCAGAGTCAATCTGAGCATATATATTTAATTATTGATTTGATATTTCCGATGTATTTATTCTGATGACAAGAGTAGAAGGAAGGATTTAGAACAAGAGCCCAGTTAAATTTTGTAATAAGTAGACCACTAGTTAATATGGTCACTCAGACTTCAAAGTAGTGATCCTGTTAGATCTTATTAATTTAAGATGTCTTCATATTCCTACTGTTGACAGTGACACAAACCCAAGAAGGTGCTGTATTAAAATTCAGTCAAAATTGGTTTATTGCATAAAGTGCCACTTGAGAGTATGTCTAAGAAGTCAAATTAGTTAAAGAATAGAACTACAAAAGTGTTCATTTTCTTAAAGCACAATGAATACCAGTCACATACATGTAATAGTGTTATTTATTTCACAGGTTAGGACTGTATTAATACTTTACTCTAAGTCATTTCCCTTACTTTTCTTGTTATTCAGAAATACCAATATTCTCTTTTGCCTAACCAGAAAGAATAAAAATACTAATTTGCTTGTTCTCTCACCCTCTTCCTAAAATGACAAAGTTTTTAAAAGCTGCACAATCTCTATTACATGGTAATGTTCCTGTTACAACTACCACTTCTAAAAATCAAGTTGGCAAAATGGAAACATTTTATTCCACTCTGACGGAACTGTATAACCTGAAATTAATGCACATTAAATTAAAAAGTTAAATGTACCTCAATATTCTTAGTGGTAAGAAATCAGAACATATCTCAACCAATATCAGAATTTCATCTTTATGTATTTGTTATTTTTAAATACAAAAAAAAATGGGGAGAGCATCAGGTGATGTGTAAGTAATATTTTAAAGCAACATTGTCTTGAGCATGATTTTGAACAACACTCATGGCAAATCCCCAACTGTTTTAAGAGAGAACTATCAAATCATCAGAAAAGCGATATTGAAGCCCATAGATTCCTACTAGATCATGTATCAGGAGGCATTACATTTCCAAGTATTTTGGCAAATTCTTATATACATGTAATATCACAGCTCTCATATATATTCAAAGCAGTAAGGAAACCTATAAATTATTTAAGATAAGTGATTCAGTGTGCAGATCAATTTATAGCCCCCAAATACTTTAAGCTGATACATCTATTCTTTAAGAGAGAACTTTGCACTTGTTAAAAAAAAACAAAAAAAAAAACACCAAAGCGTTCACCCACAAACGATGTCATGTCCTCGTTTACTTTCAGGTAGGAAGGTTGAATAATGCCATCACCAGAGCCTCTATGCTCTGCAATGATGTTAAAGAACATCAGCCAACAAGACTTGCAGAGAGGGCAAATTCAAGCAGTGACTGAGCTAAAAAGACACAGGGGACTCACATTTAAACATCACTTCTAGTGGTCCTCTCTTCCCATTCATGAAAGACTAAATGAAACACAAAAGAGGGGGGAGAAGGCAAAATGCAACTTCTTGTACATAGGCTCATAAGCATAGCTGGTGACTTCAAAGCCTATAATTAGCTGCATGCTAATCAGTCAACAAGTTTTTATTAAGCATTTACTAGTTTTCCCACATTGAACTAGGGTGTGCATATCTGAGTCACACCCAGTCCCATTCTGGACTCTGAGATCCAGAATTAATAAATGCACACCTGCAGTGGTGTCCTTCCTTTGGAAAAGCTTTCTTTTCTTCCTCCCCAAACCTGATCTGAGACACAGTGCCTTGTAAGCCCTGGAATGGGATGAGTATCGCAGAAATGGTAAATTAAAAGCGTTTTTTAAACAAACAAGAGCAGGAGAGGGAAATTCTCAATGGAGTGGAAGGAGAGCAGGAGCATAGGAAAAAGGTGTGAAGTCCTGGCATGTGGCAAACTGTGGAGAAATGCACTTTTTATGTAAAGTCAGCCTTCACCTATGGAAACTCTCCAAATCTACCCATCTCTGAAGTCACTGGAACAAGGTTTCAATATTAAGGTTCTAGTTCTGCAGGAGAAGGGGGAGTTTGTAGAGATCAGTGAAAAGGAAAGATCAGTAATGCAATGCAAAAAAAAAAAAAAAAAAAAGTCCAATATAAGGAAGGTTCAAAGTCAGTCACCAACAGATTGACCTTACTTTTCAATATTCTAAAGCCAGCAGGCTTCTTTAACACTAGAGGGCATGTGTGCAAACACACACACACACACACACACACACACACACACACGCGGAGTAGCAACCTTGAGCAAAGGCAGCCTTCAATATAAAGCCAAAGATTTGAGGGCTCCAAGGAAACACGAGATTTCAAGGAGCAGCCAAGTGTCTTTAGCCCCACAAGTGAAATCTCTGGGCTGTGTTTCCGCGAGGAGTGACCGCGATCTCTCCCAAGAAAACCGCTCAAGGATCCAGTGCTATGGCAGTTTAAAGCAGGCAGTCCCCCCCTCGCACCCCCACCCCTACCCCAGGGCTCCTTTCCTCCTCTAGTAACAGCTTTGCCTCCCGAAAGCTCCCACCCATTCGAGACTAGTTTCCACTAGATCTCTAAGCTTCTGAGTTTGTCCGCCCACTGCCTGTAAAGGCTGGAGATGTCGACTCTCCACCTAGAAATTCAAATTGATCCTAGCCAAGGAACCGGGTAAGGGGAGGGGCGCCCGCAGCTTTCGCTCTCCAAACCAGCAACCTCCGTGCGCTCAGTGGGCAGTAGCGCAGCACCCGTGAGCCCTGGGAGGGGAGGCTGTTCCCTGCGCCCTACATTCAGCCCAGCCCCTCGACTTCACAGCTCAGTCAAGGGCAGGTTGCTTCCACCCCCCCCCACACCCCCCCACCCCCCATCCCCTCTAGCTCCCAGCAGGGAGGTCTCTGTACCTGAAGGTGCCCAGAAGGTGGATCAGGGTGTGTTCCCCTGACCAAGGCGCCTCGGGATCTGGGAGCTGATGTTCGGGAGGACGAGGCAGGGCAGATGAGAAAGGCTGATAGAGATAGGCATCGAGAGGCAGGAAAGACGGCCACACGGAGAGACAAGCTGAAGAGACAGAATAACAGGCACACAGAGACATCCCAAGAAAGGCAGGGAGGTGAATGGAAGAGAAACAAGGAGACCCAGAGGGTCTCGGGAGCCAGGGAGAGAAGGAAACTGAGTCGGAGACAGAGAATGAAAGGCAGAGGGGCACTCAAAGAGACAGGCAAAGGGAGGCAGGAGAAGAGGAAGACAACCGTCGAGGAAGACTCCCCAGATCCAGAACGTCCCGGGCAGCGGGCGGTGTAAAAGCACCCGCGCTCCGCTGCCCCCGGCCTCCCGCCGCCGGTGGGAGAAAGTTGCCGGGTGGAAAGTGTGCACCGCCCCTCCGCAGAGTGTCAGCAAGACGCGGAAGGTGGCCGGCGCCCCCCGCTCTGCGGGTAGCGGAGAAAGCGCAGAGGAAAAGGGGCGGACAGCGGCACAAAGTTCGGCGCCTCGAGCCTCCCGGTCCGCCCTCCGTACCTGCAGCGGCGGCAGACCGTGCTCGGAGAGCTGGGAAAGCCGCCGCGCCCGGTCTGCCCCGCGCCCCTGCCCCGGGACCGGCCCGGAGCGCGGGGCGCCGCTCCCTGACACTCGCTGCAGGACTTTGCGGAGCCCACCCGGGCACTCTGGCCGCTCAGAGGGGACTCGCCCCCGGCAATTACAAGGGAGCGAGGGGGAGCAAGAGAGTCAGAGACCTGCGATCGGAGCCCAGGATCCCGCGAAGAGGGAACGGCGGTCCACGCACGGAATTCAGCCTCCGACCCAGCCGGGCAGGGCGCCCGCCACCTGCGCCGAGTGCCGGGCGCGCCGAGCCTGCGCTCACCTGGAACCCACGCCGCTCCCCGAGCGCCGCGCGCAGCCCGGTTCCCGCCGCTGCCTCTCTTCACGCTTCCCCGCGAGCAGAGCGAGCTGGCTCCGGTCTCGGCCAGCCCCAGAGAGGCGCCCTCATAGCGCGGCGGCGGGCGAGAGGACTCCGTGAGCGCGGCGAGAGCAGGCGCGGAGGCCGGGGGGGTGCGCAGGGAACCGGGCGAGGGCTCCTAGCACATTGTCACCTCGGCAGAGCCGCCACAACCGCCGCCTGGCCACTTCGCCCCCGCCCCCCTCCCACCCCAGCCCGCTCGTTCAGAGCCCCTCCTCCTCGCGCGGTCCCTCCCCCTCCCGTAGACCCAGCCGGGCGGCCTCTCACAGGGCTAGTATCATTTACGTAACCAGCACCCCCAGCCCTCCTCCTCCTTCCCCGCTCCTGCTCCTCCCCGGGCTGGGGCGGTGCGCGCGGAGCTCGCTCCTGCTGCTCCGGAGCCGCGGCTCCAGCGACGTGCACAAGTCCCGCGATACTTGGCAAGCACGGCCACCCAGAGCAGCCCCGGGGTCCGTTCCTCTCCCCCGCGAGCGCCCCGCGACCCTGGCAGCCCAGGGGCCCCCACTGTGTGCCAAAGCCGGCTTGCACCCGCACAGCCCCTTGCACCTGCGAGCCTCCTGCGAGGATGTTAAGGCGTCCGGGACTGCCCCCTGGGAAAGCTGGGGCTACCGCACACCAGTCGTCGGCTCTGCGGTGGAGAGAGGCTGCGGGGAACTTGAGTTTGGGGCGCGCTTAAGCAGAAAGGACGGAACACAGTTTGGCCTCTTATCCCTTACACTCCTCCACCCTGCCGGGTCCTAGTGTTCTGGTTGGTAAGAGAGCTGGGAAAGCAAAAACGCTTCCTTATGCTCTTAATTTTCTTAGGAAGAGGCCAAGAGTGGATCTTTGAATTTCTTTTTGCCTGGAGGGTACGGTCTCAATATACTTATGCACCCTGAAGTACCCTGTAGGCTTGCATTTCAAAAGGAATGTTAATGGGCAGTCATTTCTAAGTCAGGGTAACTTGTAGTGTGGAAAGGCCGTGGTTCTAAATGAGTTAACATGTAAATAAGAGGTTTAGAACAGTGCCTGGCACCAAGCACATACTTAAGATTCCGTTAGTATTTAGCCTCTGAAGACTTGGGACCTATCCCCCTCTGCCACGTGGGAGGGCCTCTTCTAGGAAATTGGGATTGCTGAATTCAAGTCCCTGCCTCATCATTTATTCATTGGTGACTTGGTTAGTTTTGGCCCTCGGCTTTCTTCATTCTCAGTTTCCCTATTTGTAAGAGGGAGTCCAGTAAGGGTGTTTTCCCCCTCTCACAGAGTCACTTCACCCATCTTAGCTTCCCCTTACTTCATTTATTTGGCAAAACTGGGGGATCATATAATAACTTCAAAAATATTAAGAGCCACATTGTACAAACATATTATTAATTACAATCTAGTATCAGTGGGATTATTGATACTCATAAAAGACAATTTCTAGAGATGTTATCCTTATATAGTCTCATGAATCGATTATCATCAAAATAGGTATGATCTGTATTTAATGTTTCAGCCTACATTGTCCATCCTGCCACCCTGTCCCACTGTCAAGTATGGAGCTCCCACCTACCAGAGGTGCTTCTCTGAATGTGTGAGGACACAGAGTGCCACCTATAACACCAGGGACAGACACTGTGATTTCTCTCTATTGCTCCCTCTTGTGAGTTATACAGTTCTGTTCTCTCATCAGGCTACTCACCTCTGCGTGGCAAATTGAGAAAAGCTAAGGACCAGCAGGTAAAAGATTTGGGTTCTAATGTTGGCACTGCCATTTAGTAGACATGTATACTTTGAAGAATATAATACCCCATCCTTACCTTCTTCATCTCAAAAAAAAAAAAAAATAGCAATACCATTTTGCAATCTTTGTAGTAATATTTAAGGCAAGAATCCATAAATCTAGTCGGTAACAGCTGTGGGTGAAACAAGACAAAGTAGCTCCCTGAGAATTATTAGCTTTTACTTTATAACACACTATCCCAAGACTCAGTGGCTTAAAACAATAAAATAAAGCTATAATTTCTCAAGATTCTATGGATTGTCTGGATGATTTTCTGCTGTGGCTGGCTCAGTTTGGGCTGGATGATCTAGGATGGCCTCACTCACTTATCTACTGGTTGGCAAGCTAATTGGGGATAAGGCTCAGCTGGGATGGCTCATCTTTGTTCAACCTGGTCTGTCATCCTTCCTACTAACCTTGTTTTCTTGAGTAGTGGTAGTTGCAGGATCCCAAAAAGCAACAATAGAGTGTGAGCTACATTTAGCGTTCTTTTCAAGGTTCCATGGACCTACATTTGCATTGCCGGGCAGTGCATGTTCACAGTAAAGTCCTATTAGCCCAAGCAAATTATGTGGCCAAGCCCAGATTCAAAGGTGGAGTGAAATACTCCATGTCTTGAAAGGAGAAACTGAAAAATCAAATTGCACACACAAATGGGAACTACTTGAGACCGATTTTGTAATCTACTGTTGGGGAGCACACGAGACTTGGTTGGAACATTTATAAGGAGGACATTCCAAGAAAAGGGAAGTGTGCTGATGTTGCAGAAGACCAAAGAAAACCAAGGATGCTTCAAAGAAGAGGAGGGACACTGTTTAATACACCGGCAGACTCAGGGAACAGCCTTCCAAATCTGAGTGAAGGAACATGCATGGGGCTTTCCTTTATATCTCCCTGTGGTCTTTGTCCTGCAAATATGGATTACGCTTCCGGTCCTTTTCTCGGGCCTTGCAAAAAGGCCCCCAGGTGTTGGAGGTCTCCAGGCCATATCTGATGGTCTGGCCTGGCACCAGCATTAATAACCCACCCTCCGGGGCAGTGCACTGTTCACAGAAACATGTTCTGCAAGACCAGTATCTGGGAAGGAGGTAGTGACTTAATTATATGTTATCAAGAATGTACACTGAGCTTACTGGCTTGGATTCAGATCACTAGCCCCCAAATATCAGGGTTACATTGGAATTAGCCCTTTATAGCCTTCTCACTGAAGGTGACCTGCCCTATTTATCAGAATTCTGATTTAGGGGATTGCTGAAGGCAGCACCCCAATTATTCCTTGACCTTTCCAAACAAGTCTATGCTCAAGGAGACCCCCCGGGTGTTTACTGGAATCCTTATGCTTAATCTTTGGGTGTCCTTGCTTAAAGGACACTGCAAACACGTGTCCTCCCAGGATTACTTACCCTACTGATTGTATCTAAAAGATAAATTTTATCTCAAATTGCTGTTACAATAAAAACCTGGTTCCTTTAGCCAGGCAGTCCCTTAGCCCTCTCTTTCACAGCAATCCTGTGTCAGAGTACTCATTCATCCGTCGCTCAGGGTCTGCTGGTCAGCCAGGGCAATCTACCATAGGTTTTTCTTAATTACAAGAAAATTAAAAATTCCTTGCAGTGGATAAATCAGATAAATATTATCTTAACCAAATGATCAAGGTTAAAATTACCAATAACGGAACCAGGTGACTAAAAAATACACTAAGAAGTACACAATAAAATTTATTTAGTATTTCACACCAAAAATATGTATAATAGATTGTAGTTATGAGAAAGCAAAAGACATTTAAATTGAAGGAAATGCCACAAAATATCTTCTCTGTACTTTTCAAAAATATCACTGATGAAAGTCAAAGAAAGGCTGAATAACTGTTCCAAACCAAAGGAGAGTAAAGAGACATAATTGCTAAATGCAATGTATAATCAAGAATTGGATACTGGGAGAGAAACCAAGATGGTGGCATAGGTAAACACCTAATCTGCAGCCTTGCACAACAATTTCAAAAATACAACTAAAAGTCAAAACAGACATCATCCAGAACCACAGGAAAGCTGGCTGACTGAAACGCCCACAACTAGAAGGAAAGAGAAAACCACAAGGTAAATCAGAGGAGCCATAAAAGCCTGAGGTACGGAGACACGGGCGGAGACACGGGGGTGCGCGCGTGTGTGGGGAGGACAGAGCCAGAGAGGACGGGGAGGCTGAGTGCCTGGCTGGCGTTCTCTAGCGGGAAGGAGATAAAAGCTCCGGACTGTGCTGAACCCCAGTTCCGACTGCACTGAACCCCAGTTCCAGGCGAGACCCTGGGGACCCAGGCTCATACTGGGGGAATCTGGGCTATAAGGCGGAAACTCAGGGGAGCAGCGAAAGGCAGAGCTCTGGAGGCGTGCATGTGAATGCGTGCAGAGGACGGACTGTTGACTGTGCCACTGAATTGCCTTAGTGGGAAGGAGACAAAAGCTCCTGACTGCGCTGAGCCCCAGTTCCGACTGCACTGAAACCCAGTTCCAGGCGAGAATCTGGGAATCCAGATTCATTGGGGGAGAGACTAGACTGTTTGGCAGCGGGCGAAACTCCAGGGCGCCTTTCTCTCAGAGGTGCTTGCAGGGAGTACAGAGGGACACTGAGGGACACTGAGACCCAGGAACCTCATAGGGCGGGGCTGACAGGAAGCCAAGGCTGTAGGCTCTACCCTGAAACTCCGCCCCATCCAAGCTGAGCACAGAGGCTTTTACAATTTTGCAAGTCTAGTTGAATAAGGCTGTCTCCTGGTGTAGACACAGCTGATCCTCACAGCCAATTGGCCTGGAGGTCAAATCCTCCCAGTGTACCAACAGCAATCAAGGCTTAACAATACCAAGACTTTGCACTCAGCCCACAAAGGGGGTACCAAGAGCGACCACCTAGGGATATTGGGGAAGCTGAGCTACCGGCCCCTATAGGTCACTGACCACACAAAGCCACTCCATCAACACAGGGAGGCAGCCAAAATGTGGAGACACCGAAGCAGGTCACAAAAAGAAGAGATGGAGGAAAGTAAACTAATGGACGGCACAGTGTTCAGAACCACATTTATAAGGTTACTCAATAATCTTCTAAAAACCGCTGATAAACTTGAAGAGACCTTCAAGGACCTTAATGAGAATACCAAAAAAAATAGAAAAGGACCAGTCAGAAATTATGCATACACTGTCTGAAATAAAGAATGTACAGAAACTCAACTGTAGATCACCGTACCCCAAGAGTCAAACCAAAGATCTGGAACATGAGGAAGCAAAAAACACCCAACCAGAGAGGCGGAAAGTAAGAAGAATCCAAAAGTGTGAGGATAGTGTAAGGAGCCTCTGGGATGGCTTTAAGCGTATCAACATCCGAATTTTTGGGGTGCCAGAAGAAGAGAGAGAGCAAGATACTGAAAACCTATTGAGAAGAAATAATGACAGAAAACTTCCCCCACCTGGTGAAAGAAATAGACTTACAAGTCCAGGAAGCGCACAGAACCCCAAACAAGAGGAATCCAAAGAGGACCACACCAAGACACATCATAATTAAAATGCCAAGGGCAAAATACAAAGAGAGAATCTTGAAAGCAGCAAGAGAAAAACACTTAGTTACCTACAAGGGAGTACCCATACGATTGTCAGCTGATTTCTCAACAGAAACTATGCAGGCCAGACGGGAGTGGCAAGAAATATTCAAAGTGATGAACAGCAAGAACCTACAACCAAGATTACTCTACCCAGCAAAGCTATCATTCAGAATTGAAGGTCAGACGAAGAGCTTCACAGACAAGAAAAAGCTAAAGGAGTTCATCACCACCAAACCAGGTTTACATGAAATGCTGAAGGGTATTCTTTAAGAAGAGGAAGAAGAAAAAAAAGGTAAAAGTAAAAATTATGAACAACAAAAAGACATCAAATACATACCTACCAACAAGTGAATCTAAAAATCAAGTGAATAAAAAAATTTGAAGAACAGAATGGACTGGTGAATATAATAGAATCAGGGACATAGAAAGGGAGGTGACAGACAATTCTCAGGGGAAGGGGGTCTGAGGGGTGCAGGAAGAGATTGGACAAAAATCTTACACCTATGAATGAAGACAGTGGCGGGGGGGGTATGGGTATGGGGTGGGGTGGTGAACCAGGTGGAGGGGAGCTATGGGAGGGGGGAAAGAGGAACACCTGTAATAATCTGAACAATAAAGATTTATAAAAAGAAAAAAAATAAAATAAAATAAAAAACTGCACTGAATTCTTGTTAGATGAAACACTAAAAAAAAAAATAAATGTATCTATAATAATAAAAGCATAATATGCTAATTAGACCGGATGACCTTCCGGACGAAGCCACAGTGGCGGGGGCCGAGCCCCTTGCACAAATTTTGTGCATCAGGCCTCTAGTCTATAAATGACATTATTAGGAAAATAGGTAAATTATGAATGAAGTCTATGTAATATCTACATATAGCTCTTTTATTTATGTTAAATTACAATTAGTTTTATATCACTATTAAATATCCTAATTTTGATAAATTTTGATTACTCTAATGAAATATTTGGGGGGTAAAAAGGGCATAGTGGCTTCATAGATAGATAGATAGATATTGCTGAAATTAGAATAACTAGTTATGGCAAATTATTAGCAATAAAGGAGAAGGAAAAGGTGTTATATAATTGTGAGAGGTTTAATATTAGATGAATATTAGAATGGAGATACTATTATTAAGAGAAACAGAAAACAATAACTTTATTTTCTAAAATAAAAATCTAATAATATTTCTTTCTAATTATAATAGCTCAGTGGATTCTCATTGCTTTTAGGAAATAGTCTTAAATCCCAAATAAACCTTATGAGAATCTTTATAATCTGGACCCTGCTTACCTCCTTAATACCTACAATGAGCTAAGCATAGAACTGAACACAAATAAAAATAAAGACAGCCCTCATGGAACTTAGAGTCTAGTCCTTCATCAGTGAATATGTATTGAGTGCTTACAACATTCACTGGGAATGTGAGCAAAAAGACAAAGACTCTGCTTTCCTGAATGCTGCATTTCAGTGTGGTGAGTACTAAACAAATAAGCACTTTTATCAGGTGGTAATAAATTCTCAGAAGAAAATTGAAACCAGCTAAGAGCTGAGCTTTCCAATTAGTCGGCTATAAAATGTTTGCAGATATCCCTTGATATACTGATCACCTCACCCATCAGGAGTGACCAAGTAGAGAAACCTCAAATTGTCAGAGTCCAAAGTCAGATAGTCTGTAGTCATAAAAAGCTTATTCAGGGCTCTTTGGAGAATGACCTAAGCAAGTAGGGTCTGAGAATATGTCCCATTCATCCTGAAGGTGTCATAAAATAAGAAGGTGTCTAATTTTGGACATCTACTTCAGCATTCAACTATAGGCCTCTGACAAGGGCTCATGAAATGATTTGAGGATTTTTATTTTTCAGGGCACAAGGGACAATGCATGTAGTTCAAAGTATAGTCCATTATAGATGGGGAGCAAAGATTTTGGGCAGGATGTTCTAGTGATCATAGCCCTCGTAGATGACCCAAAGCTCTAGCAACATAAATATAAGGTAATTCTATTCTATATGCTGCTTATTTTCTATTTCTGTGTTAGCCATGTCAGCTGCAGATTGGCTGTTCTAACAAAGGTTGGGCATTCTTCATATGCAAGGTTTATAATTATTTCAAATTTTTTGGCAAAATTTTTTAACAGTTTTCAAATTCATTTTTATCCACAAAAATTCAAAATTACAACTATTATTAAAAAATAGTGGGGCTGATCATTTTAAATACCATTTCAACTGATATAAATATTTGACCCTAAAGATAAAGGTTTGAATTTTTTCCCCTACTTGTGCAAACATATTTTATCAGCCTTGATGATAATAGACTATTATATCATCATTTAAAATGTCATGATCAGCAAATATTATAGCTATTTCAAGTATAAAATCTGTTATTAAATGTTGAGATCATAGCAACAAGATCTCACTGAATATTTTTTTAAAGATTTTATTTGGAAGTCTTATACAATCCAGTAGGTTTTATATTTTTAATATATAGTTTTATAATAATTTAGTAAGTTGAATAAAATATAATTAATCTTTAACCAAGCTCCATATTAATACACTCATCTTTGCTCTACTTTATCTCATGATCCATACAAACCTGTAGCCTTCTTAGTGCCTAACACAGTTGCAAATTTACATTTTTCCACATTTGTGTGATTGATGTGTGTTTTCTCCAATATACAGTAGGATGCACTAGAGTAAAGTATACTTTTACAAGGTGGCAATGGGAGTGGAGGGAGTTGTAGTTTCACTCCAAGCACAGTGCCTTTTGTACAGTAAACTTTTGTTGAATGAATAAATTAGTTCAACTATCCATTAATCAATAGCTAAGGCTCTCCTGTAAACCTTTCTGTTTTTTATAATTCTTTTTCCAACTAGACTTTTCCTGTCCCTGTTTTGAATTCTTGGTCAAGCAATAATCATTAGTGTGAAACAATTAGAGAAAAAAAAAAAAAGGTTCAGACCACAATGATATTTCAGCACCATGGAGAGCAACAAGTGAGTCTCCCAACCAGCTCTGTGGTCAGGCTAACCCGACTATGCTATTTTTTAGGATACATTGACAGGGATAAGCAAGTAGAAAGACATGTGTAAAAGACTATGTTATTATTCAGAATTTATAAAAGAGATAAGTAAATAGATTGAAAGCAGGACATTGTGAAAAGGCATTGGTGTTCACTAAAGGGAATGTGGTATTGCTATCACTTAACCTTTCTGCAAATGTGAAGTAAAATGTCAAGTGCCATTAGAGTTCAAAGCATGAAACAATTTACATATCCACAACCTCAAGACATTTTCACTTGTATATACCATATAGACATATCTTAGAAGGTAAATCCCTGGAAATCAGGGACCATGTCACTGCTTCCCAGGCCTGAATACAATGTCTAAAACATAATCAGTAGTCATTTATTTATTAAATACATGTACTAAATTACATATATATAAATCATCCTGTCAATAATATTTCACTTGTTTATTAAAGCTCATGAATAATTTATTATAATGGCAAAACTATATACACACCTAAGAATAATAATTTATTTTTAAAATGTGACTATGCTTATAAAAATAAACTACAAAGCAGGTAAACTTTACTATTTTTCATATTTAAGACTATATTTATAATATCACCTTCTTTTAATGAAGAATTTTCCAGTATGTTTTAATTAGTTGTTTAAATATAGGGTGTCCCAAAAAATGTATACACACTGTGAATAATTATAATAATTCCAATGGGTTACATCTGAAAAGAAAGAAACATCAATTGAGCTATCAGCTGTTAAAGTCTGTATACATTTTTATGAGACACCCTTATTTACTCATAACTACAGCAAACTAAATGTAACAACCACGAAATCTTTTAGTCAACAAATAACTACCATAATGATCTACTCCACTGATGTAAAAATGTAAAAGTTATTGTCTTGTAAAGTTAGATTAAGTCAGATACAAGAAACAAAGAAACATACCAAAACCACTATTTTTAAATTGTAACATTTAAAAAGGTTTCTAGAATCATATTAGATGTCTTTCTTTAGTCCCATTTTTTCCTCAGCTATTCTATTCAAATAAAACTTTTTATGTTGCTACACAATGCAAAAAATAAAATTTATATGTACTGAACAAGAAAATTTTAAGTAGGAAAACATAAATTATTCAAGGTTTAGCAGAAAACAAGAAATAGAAAGCATTAAGTGGAGAGTCACAAATTTTGGTTCTGGACCAAATACCTGGTTAGAGTCCAGATAAAAAAAAAAGAAAGAATCTGTTTCACTTTAAATCCATTTGTGTTGCCAGATTGATGTGAATAGGCAATTGTCTCAACATTAAATGACAGGAGAATGATTATCATTTAGCAAGACAAAGTGACTACAATTAAATGTGAGGAACTTATGAAGCAAGTAAATAAAGAAATATATTTCACTTTATTTTGAAACATCAGAAGCTCATATTATACTACAGATTAAATATTTTAAAAGAACCTATTATTAGGATTTTTCATTCATTAGCCTGGAATGCATAACCATACATTGTCGGAAATGCATAATAATTATATTATGACATATACAAAAGAAATATATATCATATGTACATATTACACATGTAGTTTTGATAAGTATAAAGCATTTGTAAATGGATAGTAATAACAAGTGTAGAAGTAAATCTTGGCAGATAGTTAAAAACAAGGAAAATGACAAACCATTTAAACAATAGACCCCAGGCTTTTAAACTTAGTAGAATTAAAGAAGACATGTAAGAGTAGAATAGGTAGTGATGTTTTGGAACAGTCATTAGTATCATATAAAATCAATCAAGTTTGCAAGTCACAAAGAGCATAATGGTAGACCCACCAAGAATTCCATAAACATGGGAATTGATGTTTAATAATTTATATTCTAGGATATTAGCAACTACTTATATTTGTAAAGAAAAGAGAATTTAAAGCATTTACATGTATCCTTGTCCCAGGATTATTAAAAACAATTCTCTTTCCAGACTTTCAGTTATTATCAATTTGACTGACATCTTTGCACTGCTTCTCTGAAAAAGGGGAGCATTACATATGTGTGTGAGTGTGTGTGTGTGTGTGTGTGTGTGTGTGTGTGTGTGTGTGTGTGTATCTGTGAGTTGTGGTAAAATTTATTTTCAGGAAGTGAATACCCAGAGTTATCAGTCTTGTGTATAGTTACTATAAGATACTTGGTTGTGAAAAATTCGCTTTTATAGTTATTTCTCATTAAACACACAATGAAACTATGTCTGCCATGTGACACATAGGTGTCATACTCAGTTCAAGGATATTCAATAATCAGTAATAAAAATTTTCAGAGTGGTTAAAATTAAAAACTGAAAATAATACTTTTCTTCTCACAAATCTACAAACTCTGTAAGCTGCCAGCAGTTAGATTTCTAATATTGATATAAAGCTCAAACTAATGGCCTAAAGGTACCCATCAGAGAAAGAAAAGTGCAGCAAAGTTAACTATACTAGAATCAACTTTTCAAAAGTGATACTTTTGCTTTTATTTTCATCACAAACATACCATAGAAATTAGTAAATTTTTAAAAATCACACTCATATTCTCTCATTGACCAACATAAAATTGTATGTGTGTTTTCATCCACATGTCTTCTTCTTTCTCTGGCTTGGGGGCCACAAACAGTTTGTTGACTTTGAAGCAAAATAGTCATGGACTAAATGTCCAGTTCTATCACACAGCAGCTATGTGAACTTAGACTTAGACATGTACCCTCCTGAGAAGTAGTCACTTTGTTGGTAAAATAAGGATATGCTATGTTCCATAATAGACGTTTTTAGAACTAAATGATGCATTATGTATAGCCGACTCACACTATGTACTCAATAAATGATACTATTTCTAATATTCCTGTATTTTGAATGCTATGTGTCAGTTTTCATATATAATCAGGGTTTACAGTGAATCCAGAAAGATTGCATGCTCCTTGCTATGGGCACAATTTAGGAGAAAGAATTAAGGTGATAGATGCCATTTGGGTACAAATTAGAAATTCTCTAACTGCTTTTTCTTCCTCCTCAAATCTCTAGAAATAATAGCTTGAACTGTGAATCAGAATAAACATTTGACTTAAACACTAACCCTATCATTTACACATGTGTACATGATGCATCATACACGCAACTGGACATGAGCACACATGCACACATGCTCCCCCTATAAAATGTAAGTTCCATGTGCTTTGTCTGCATTGAGCATTTAATTATCCAATTAGATAAAACTGAGTGCCTGCCATCTGATAAGGGCCCAATTTATAGCATGAATCATAATAGAGTCTTATATTCTTCTCTTTTCAATAACCACTTCAAACTAAAAAAAAAAAAAAAAAACACTGGCTTTTTACCATATAGTCTCTTCATGATCAGACTTTTTAATGCCTCCTAATTAGACAATGAATGCTGCTCTCTGTGAAGACCAGCTTGTCCACAACTCCCTGCTGAACCTTCCATAAGCTTTGCTTATTCAGAGAAGAACATGATAGACTTCAACCAATTTAGTACCAAATAAATAAGCAAGTAACTCTATTCTATATTCCTGGTTTGGCCTGAAGTTTCCTTAGCTAACTCTGGCAAGAACAGAGTTATCCTAAATTGCCAAAGATGTGAAAAATGCAGGAAGCTCTTAAGAAGGAACAGGAATAGAAGCATGATCTGTGCGCCAGGACACAGAGTACTGATATGAGTTACAATAATAATTCCAACATTTCAAATTCAGAACTTTCTTTTACAAAGCATTTTGGAAGATAACTTTCATTTTAGCACAATATTTTGCCTTTTGTAACCCAACTTCCAGAGTTTCAGAAGAAGTATAAAATCCCTGAGTGAATTCATGTATTCACATTCAATTTACTTAGCCATTACTGAGAGGTGAATTATCTAGGACTCATTTCCCCCACTCTTTTTATCTACCTTTTGACTATTGAGTTTTTTGTTATCAGTGCCAATGAAAAGAAGAACCAGTTTTATACAAGTGAATTATGAACTTTACCTGTGATACACCATCCTATAGAACTCAGAATTCTAAGCCAATTATTCTGACTATTAATTCTGAATAGTATTGCAGCATTTACTGCAAGGCTTTGAAAATTCTCTCATTAGAAAGTATAGAAGTGAAGATTTATAGATTTAAAAAAATATGCACTCTTTAAATAGAAATTTAGATGCATATTTTAATAACATTTAGAAAGTGTTCTCCAATTTGCATTTTATAGACACTATCTGTGGTTCAGAGCCAATCTATGTTTTTGCTCTTTTTTTTTTTTCTCCTAATGTTAAGTAAACGCTGGGAAATGTTTTATTCATCCATTTCTTTTGTCAATTCTTAACCTCTCATATTTTGAGATAAATATCAAAGAAAAATATTGTCAAAAATAGTTCCCTAGGGCTAAAAATAAATACTAGTCAGTTTCCAATTTGTTCTTCTATAAGGTTTATATTTCTCAAATAACTTGTCGTATTTCAAGACATAGTACAGGAAAGGGAAAGCCAATTCCAACGAGCATGGAATAAGAAAGGAGAGACATCAAGCCAGAAGCTGTGGAGACCCATCTGCTTATGAAGAATAGACCTAGCAGCAAAGAGCCGCCAGGAGGGTTAGAAACAGTATTCCAGTGACATATGATTCTGGTGAAAATTCTGTGGACATGGGTTTTGCACATGCGAATCTTCACATGTTAAAAAAAAAATCGATGCAATATTAGAAAATAAGGATTTTTCTCAATAAGAAACCTTGGTATCTGGTTATCTTTAAGCTTAGAATATGTAGAAAAATTAAATCTACTCTGCTAAATGCAAGATGGAGCTACTTCGTTGGACCAAACAGCTATTATTTCTCACATGGGTTTTTATGATAACCTCCTTTTCCATCTCTTCTTTCCTTGAATCTTTTCTCAAGGAGGCAGCTGAACTGATCCTGTTAAACGCAAGTTGTATCACATTACTATTCTGCTCAAAACTCTGCACACCTCCACATCTCACTCAGAGGAAAAATCAGGGTTTGTGTGGTGGCCTATCTTCTGATCCTTTTTCACTCTGCTCCAGTCACACTGGCCTCATCATTATTTCTCAAGTAGTGCAGGCCTTATTGTCCCTCAGGGCCTTGGCATTTCCCATCCCCTTTGCCTATAATGACTTTACCACAGACTGTTACATCTTGCTCTCTCACTCCATTCAAATTTTAACTTAAATGTCATGTTCACAGTGAAAATTACCCACCTAATTTAATAGTATACCACTGACACTCCTATCTCCCTTCTCTAGTTCTCTTTCCTCCATGGTTATCACCACAAATAGATTTTACTTCTATATCAGGGATCTTTGAATATTTTATTTCTTGCTTATTCCCTGCTTTAAAAAATCATACCTGACACATGGCTCTTACTCCATAAATTGCTTTGAATAAGTGATGGAGTATGTTTATTTTCCCCACATTGTTAATAAGGAAACCAAAAGTTAACATTATATAATTTCTTCAAGATCACAAAACTAAAAAGAAAAAGCTTATATTCAGCCTTGGCAGTATGATACCAGGGCTCAATATTCTAATCATCAGGTTGCAAATATATAAAGAAGAGTTATGTGATTTTCAAGAAAAGACATTTCTGTGTGAAGTTACAGAATATTACTATGTGAGTAAATATGCAAACTCTATCTTTATTTTTTTACTAGAGGCCCAATGCATGAAATTCATGCAAGGGGCTCAGCCCTCACAGCCCCAGCTTCATCCGGAAGGTTGTCCGGAAGGTCATCCGGACAGTTGTTCTGCTGTTCAGTCTAATTAGCATATTAGCTCTTTATTATATAGGATATCACCTGTCTGACCTCTGTAAAAACAAAAGATTATGACCCTTGATCTAAATGGTGAAAATGGAGAAGAAATCAATGCTTTTATCAGTGCTTTGGACCTATTGCTTCTCTCAAAGCTGCCTACTTAGCTCTCCTTCTCCACTTTCTCTGGATTTGGGCTAATCAATACTCTAGAGATATTTGTTTGAAATTACAATGACTTCTATTTTTCCTCCTTTATATATGAACTGTGGCCGGGTGAATGGATTCGTGCACATTGAAAGGAAAATAATTAGAAGAAATATTTTAACTTCTGTGTAATGGAGGTGTCAGAGCTGCCACTGTTCACCGTCTGCGGGGCAATTGGTGGGGTGATCGGGCCCCCACTTGCTCCCACCTTGGCCTGGCACCACCCACTCACTTGTTGCACCATCCTGCCACGGTCCCACTCTCATCAGGGCCCATTTGGGCCAGCAGCACCTCCATTGCTGCCCGCTGCCAGTGCTGCATCACCAACAACTTCCATGTTCCACATCGCTCCCTGGTGGTCAGCACACGTCATAGCAAGTGGTCCCAGTAGAACTCCCGGGTGAGGGGACAATTTGCATATTAGACTTCTATTATATAGGATTATATTTTGAAGTAAAATATAAATAATAAAATAGAGAAAAGTTCACAAAACACCTAGAAGCATTAAAAAAACACAACTTTTTTATTGAGTTCTAAGAGTTCTCAATAATTTTTATGTTTAGTACATTAGATAACCTGTTTAAGAATCATTTCCCCACTCCTAGTGTTACCATTATAATTAGCTAGTTATTAATATTAATAATCAGAAGGAGCAAAGGAAGGCCAGACATTGTAAGCATGGTCATTTGGGCAGCTTCACCAGGAAGCTGCAACTTCACACTCCCCAGGGATCTACCAGTCCATTCCTTGCAGGTCAAAGGGAAAGACGGGTGCTGTGTGGTAAAGTAGGGGTGACTAGGGAAGGTACTTGCCTGTCAGTCTAACCTGGAACAAAGAAAATTGGCTAGAGGGCATGGAGCCACTGCAAGTGCACAAAATCTCAGAAGGCTAAAATCTGCATGTAGACAAAGGAATTCTCTCTCTCTCTTGTTCCTCTGTTTTTGCTCCTGTGCCTTGCACTCACCCATGTTCCTTCCATAGCCATGTGGCCATAGGAGCGCATGGCCCATCACCATGTGGATCCCACCTGCAATGGACTACAGCTGGGAACACAAGCTAAGCTAGTCTGATACTGGGCTATGGACTGGACTGTGCAAATATGGGGTGGCAACTCTGGACACGGGCTTTAATCCTAGCTCTGCTGAAGATGAAATGGAACTTTTTCCTTGGCAGGATGGAGGGAGATGGGACCTTGGAAACTCAGGAGTTTAATTTCATGCACAAAAATATCACTCATTCTCCCGTGTAGTCTCAGAAAATTATTTTTCTTGTGACATCATAAGAATCCCACTTCCACCTACAACAGGTGGGGACACAGAGAGCTCCCCATTGAAAACACTAGGTCATAAAGATATTCTCATAATTTCTAGAAACATAACTGACTTATTTTTGAAATATGAATTAATTTTATGTATGGTGTAGGTCAAGATTAACTCCACCTGGTATTCAATCAATTCAACATTATTTATTGTGAAAACAATCTCTTTCTTATTTTAAAGTTGTGTAAGATTACTCCAATATGAGGGTTATCTGGTGGATTGTTTGATTTTATAATTTTTCCTTTGATATTTTTTGTCATTTGTCCATTTGGCATTCTTGACTTTTTATGTCTTATTATGTTTCAGCCCTTGTGTATATTAAAAAATGAAAAGAAACTGAGGTTCTATCTGATGTAATTTCTCTTCAGAAACAAACACAAAAACATGTTTTTGGTTATGGCAGGCAGTTTGAGTAGGAAAAGATGACCAATTCAGTTTGGGACTAAACTTTCTTGAAGTTGTTTTGGTCCTTTGTGAGAGCTGGTGTATTTCCAGTTCACCCTTGCTCTTAGGTTGTAACACTTCCAGATTCCTAAATGTACATTTTTAATGTTATCCAGGACCTCTGCTCTTTGATACTCCCTGATCTCCCATATTTGTCTCATCAGCTTGAGACTGTCAAAAATCTGTTCAGTTTCTTATTCATTAAGTGCCTCTTTTTGTTCAACTTTTTGGCCTCTCAGCTCTACATGACATGAATGTGCAAATTCTTTTTTTCTTTGGCAAATAATGTTAAAAAGAAAAGAGATAAAGACTGTCCGGGTTATTTTAATTTACTTCTCTTCTCTCACATCCTGGCTACGTTGCTAGTTCTCTGATGTTGTGGGCCATATTTTGTTTTTCCCCATCTTTTCTAGTTGTTCTCAGTGGTAAAGTTGTTCCACAAGAAACTATTTTACCATTATTGGAAATTAAATCCCCACACCCACTGTACTTTCTTTTGTACAGGAAAGCACATCCCCTAAGATTTCAGTACTTGCCTCATTTGTCTTCTTTTGGATCAACAAGCTTAAGTCCTTAGCTGGATATATGTCAACAGTGAAAATCAGAAAGGTAAACAGCATCTTTTGTGTACTTTGTTGTGAGTATTGACTTGAACTTTCTAGATCTCAGAAATACATTGTTATAGGCAGACAATTTACTAAACAAGGACCTCATTATAATCCTGTCCTTACAGATGTTCTGCTTTAAACTTAAAATGTAACCATAACACAGATGCTTGTGTGATTTTCTCAGAAGAAAGGAACATGTAGTATAGTAAAAATTAACAGAGGAAGTGAAAGGAGAATATAAACACTAATGTTGTGTGTTTCAGGAAGTGCCTCAGCTTTGAGAGGAGATGGTTGTGTGCTCAACTCCTGGCTTGATCACTTACTACCTAGGATTTAATATTTACTCCTCAGTTTGCTTCTCTATTAAACTGGTTTCTAGTATTTATGTAATATGAGGTTTGTATAAGTTTAAATGAAACAACATATCTAAAATTTCTAACTCAAAATATGCTTGACTCAAAGTGCTGAATCAATATTAATTATTCATTCATAGTGAAATGTGGGGTTCGGGGTACAGACTTCTTCGCGTGGGTTCTTGTCCGATGAAGTTGCAGAATAAATTCGTGGACTAAAAGTCTTCTTTAATAAAAATGTAGAACTTTATTGGAAGCATATACAAACTCCATCTGGGCAGTGGTGTTCCCAGAGGGGGCCCCCAAGGAGGGGTCCCCAAATGGGAAAAGCCTGCTCTCTCTTTCTCTCTCATCAGATAAAATCAAAATCCAAAAATCTGCAATCTAAAATCTGAAATCTGTTTCATGTCCTTTTGTCTCCAGTTTATATATTCTATAGTTCTTTGTCTGATCCTGACTCTTTCTAATTGGACCATTCTTAATTTAGGTCCCCCTTGTTTTCCTCATTGGTCACTCTGCTACATAGTATCAGTTTCAAAGCTCAAAGCCCATGTGGTACCCCCCTCTTTTTCTCTCCTTATTTTGCAACATTCCTCTATCATCTGTGAAAATATGTTTCCTTCTTCCTGATATCTTGTGACTTTTCTTTATCCTCTGTGAATGTATGTCTTCCTACCCCCTTATCCTGTGGCATTTCTCTATCCTCTGTAAGATAAGCATTTGGGTGTCTCCAAGCCCCCATCTATTCATTCCTCTCCCATGGACCCTCTCAAATCTCCTACGTCTCCCTGTCCTGTCTCTAAAATTATTTCTTTCAATAATTTTTAAAAATGTATCATGCAAAGCAAAAGTATCTAAAAATAAATTAGAATTATGCTGAAATTCTAGGTTTTAAAATTATAAAAGAATAGATTAAATTGAATATATTTTTAAGATGGTGAAAAATTTTACATATAAAACAAAATGTATTAGAGGAGAGAAATGAATTGAAATTCAAAAGAATTCCTTTATAAGAAGAAAAATATTAAATAGCTAAAGTTCTTATTATAGAGTCATTGTATTTAAAAGTTAGATTACTGCCAAGAGTAAGTAATAGGGTCATAAAACCATATACAAATTAGGAGCAATTAAAAGTAAACATTTAAATAATTATAAGACTTTAAATCATATTCCATTAAGTTGTGTAAAACCTTGCATATTTAGGGACAACTGATTCTGAAGTTGTTTTCAGAGAATCATGACAATTTAGAATTGTATTGGATCTTATTTAAAAGATGAGAATGATCCAATTTAGAAAAGTTAAGTAACTTTCCAAGGTCACCCAGAGAAAAAGGGCAGAAAATACCAGATAAAATCTATGCTGAATTCTTTTGATTTACCTCTTCAGTTTTACTCTCCATCCTGTATCCTATTCTGTGGTCTGAAAGGCTTCTGATTGTCTTGTCCAATAGACAACACTATCAGGAGATTAGTGGAAAGCAACAGAGTGAGGTCAAGTTATATAATCCCCCTACTGTCTCCCTCTAGAGTGACTATGGGCTGACTTTATTTCTTGCTTTATTTCTTCCAGTCAGTCCTCACCACATAGTTGTTGAAAGCTGTTGTGACAAGCCTCAGGGTATTGCACTATCCCTGGGGGTGTACCTCAGCTCTGTCCTTTATTAAGCATTCCTTAAATCACCCAATTGTACGCACCATCTTTTTTTCTGCTTCAACTCTGATGCACACAGAAACCATAGCTTTAACTTAAAGTGCAAAATTTTGTGTTTCATTAGCCAATATCTTCTCCCTCTAAATATGGTGATCAAATTGTTGCTGCCTGGAAAGTTATTGATTACACAGATTACATGAGTTGATTCCCAAGGATGTTCATTAGGCCAATCATTCTTGCAAAATAATGTATCCAAAACAGTTCAGTGAAATGCTATTGCCAATGGATTTATATTATGCTAGAGGCCCAGTGCACAAAATCCGTGCATGGGGTGGGGGTTGTCCCTCAGCCCAGCCTGCACCCTCTTCAATCTGGGACCCCTCGAGGGATTTCAGGCGACCAAGCTGATCAAGGGAAGGCACCAGCCCCATAACCCCGCTGCTGCAGCCTCTGCCATTCACTGAAGCTGCCAAGGTGTTTTCATCAACATGGACTCTAGTCCCTTCACTGTGAAAAAATGACAACTTTCTTTAGGCATTTTCAAGATGTATTTTTCATAGGATATGACATTTCTTTCTTTCTTTCTTTTTTTTTTTTTTTATCCTCACCTGAGAATATGTTTCCATTGATTTTTAGAGAGTGTGGAAGAGAGAGGGAGAGACAGAGAGAAACATCAATGTGAGAGGGACACTTTGATTGGTTGCCTCCTGCATGAGCCCTGACGTGGGCCCCGGCCAGGGAGGGGCCTGTAACCTAGGTACATGCCCTTGATCAGAATCAAACCCGGACCCTGCAGTCAGCAGGCTGAGGCTCTATCCACTGAGCCAAACCAGCTAGGGTAGGATATGACATTTCTTAGCCCCTCCAGCAGCAGACCTTCGTTTTTTCCTCCAGGAGTGTGGTGGAAAAACCCTAGATCACCTTCTTAGATTCTTATTACCCAAGTTACCAAGAACATGGCAAGTGTCGGCCTACAGGGAGCTTAGCCAATGAGCTGTCAGAAAAGGTATTTACTGTCAAACTGGTTTGGCTCAGTGGATAAACCCTGGGCCTGCAGACTGAAGGGCCCCAGGTTTGATTCTTGTTAAGAGCATGTACCTTGGTTGGAGGCACATCCCCAGTGGGGAGCATGCAGGAAGCAGCTAATTGATGTTTCTCATTGATATTTCCGACCGTCTATCCCTCTCCCCTCTTCTCTGTAAAAAAAATCAATAAAAAATATATATTTTTAAAAAGGTGTTTTCTCTGCAGCTCATGCAGCCCCTGTGTTGTGTCCACTGGGCTAGGGGCGTGTCCCTGCCACCCGGTTGTGGCCGCTGGGGTCTCAACACACCCCAGAGGCCGGCAGCCATCCCCACATCGAGGGCGCTGGGCTGGGGGCATGGATGCGAACCGCCGCTTGGTGCTGGGGCTTCTGCAAGCTGCTGGGGGTGGGGCAGGAACATCCCAATCGCCCAACGCCCCCGAGGTCAGCAGCCAGCCCCACCATGGGCACCAGGCTGGGGGACATGCAGGAACCCCTGGACCGCATGCAGCGGTGGCTGGCAGGATCTCTGCACACCCCAGAGGCCAGCAACCAGCGCCCCCATCATGGGTGCCGGGCTGGTGGCATGGACCCAAACCGCCGCTTGGTGCTGGAGCATTTGCAAGCTGTTGTGGGAGGGGCGGGAACATCCCCGCATCGATATGGTGATGTGGGGATGTTCCCGCCCCGCCCCCAGCTGCTTGGCGCCTGCACCCATAGGCTCAGAGTGGCCAGGGGGCATTCTGGGACCTCTGCTGCTCAGGGCCTAAGTGCAGGCCTACAGGCTAGGAGCAGCCTGGGTCCAGAGGATGTTCCCGGGACCCAGGCAGCTCAGCGCCTGTGTATGCAAATTAACCGCCACCTTTGTTGGGTTAATTTGCATACTCACTCTGATTGGCCGTGGGCGTAGCAAAGGTATGGTCAATTAGCATTTTTCTCTTTCATTAGTGTAGATTATTTATTAGTAAGTGTACTTATTTTTATATTTGTAATCAAAGTTCTTCAATCCATTGGGGGGAAATCACATAGAAAACTGCATAAATAAATAAGTAATAGTTACCATGTGCCAAACATACTAATTGCCAATAGAGTAAATAATTATAGTCACCTGCCAGAAGTACATTTCCCACATCTCCTTTCCACCACTTAAAAAAAAAATTGTTATTGATTGATTGATTTGAGAGAGAGAGAGAGAGAGAGAGAGAGAGAGACATTGATTTGTCATTCCCCTTATTTATTTATTCATTGGTTGATTCTTTATATGCCCTGTCCAGAGATTGAACCCAAAAGCTTGGTGTAGGCTGTTTCCAAATCTTAGCTATAATAAATTGTGCCTAAGTGCCCATCAGCAAATGAGTGGATTAAAAAACTGTGGTACATCTACACAATGGAATACTATGCTATGGTAAAAAAAGAAGGAATTCTTACCATTTGCAACAGTATGGATGGAACTGGAGAGCATTATGCTAAGCAAATAAGCCAGTCAGAGAAAGATAAATATCACATAGTCTCATGCATTTGTGGAATATAATGAACAACATAAACTGATAAAAAAAAACAGATCCAGAGACAGAGAAGCATCGATCAGACCATCAAACCTCAGAAGTGAGGTAGGGGAGGGTGGGGGTAAGGGGGCGAGATCGACCAAAGGACTTGTATACATGCATATAAGCCTAACCAATGGACACAGACATCAGGGGGATGAGGGCATGAGTAGGGGGTAGGGGAGCCATGGGGGGATAAGGACATATATGTAATACCTTAATCAATAAAGAAAAAATAAAATAAAAAAAATAAATAAATAAATAAATAAATAAATAAATAAGCTTGGTATATTGGGATGACACTCTAACCAACTGAGTTACTTGACTAGGGCTCTTATCCACCACTTTTAAAAAATATATATATTTTTATTGATTTTTAGAAAGGAAGGGAGAGAGAGAGAGATAGAAACATCAATGATGAGAGAGAATCATTGATTGGCTGCCTCCTACACGCCCCCTACTGGGGATCAAGCCTGCAATCCTGGCATGTGCCCTTGGCCAGAGTCAAACCTGGGACCCTTCAGTCTGCAGGCCTATGCTCTATCCATTGAGCCAAGCCAGCTAAGGCCATCCACCACTTTTTGAAAGAAATATATTACGTCAGGTTCTTCCCACTACTTAGTCTTCCTCTGGTGGCAAATTTAGCTGTTTATAGAATCAGTTTTTCATGATTGTGGCAATACATTTACCAGCTTTAAAATAGTGTTCTATTTACTCCCAGTTTGACATTGTGAGTCTTTTAGTTTATGGATACACAATAACTCTTTAGTGGTTCAGAAGAGAAAGTCTATCTAATATAGGCCCTGTATCTAATATTGTCAATGATAAAAATAATAAAAACGTTACAGCAAAACAGTTCAGGAAAGGTTCAGCATCCAATGAGATCACAAAGTATGAGTAGTTAGATGCATGGATTTCAAGTTCAGAAATATTGTGGGAAATGGTTTAGGTAAGTCATAATTAATACTTTTTCCTTGTCTTATCACATCAATAATTTCTTCATGTGTTATTTGATAGCTGCTCATCTTCTTCAGATATCCTTAGATAATTTGCCAACTGGAAATAAAAGTCTAGGTCTTTAAAATTATTTTATCTTCACACAGAATCAGTGAGAAATATCAATCAATATTGCTTTATTTTATTCAGCACATTAAGGTAAATTCAATGCTCTCGCTAAACTCACTTTTCCAAAAAGTGGCATGGCTAAAATAGACCTGTGTTACTTAGTGCAGATTAATCTGATATTCAATCTTAGAATGGCCAAATTGCCTTAAGACATGGAAGAGCAGCTTCATCCATCAACTCTTAAGAGTTAATTTGTTGGTGTCCATGAATCCAAACATGTTAAAATGTATATTTAAAATATTTTAATATGACATGAAATGATAGCACTAAAATAATAATGTAACACATGTGATAGGTAGATAAATTTCACTCTGTCTTTCATATTATAAAACATAGACTTATTGTATTTTAGCGAATGATTTATATATTTTGAAAGCAAGGTTCAAACTTAAGAATTTCAACTTAAAGAAATTATGACATTTTTAAATAAATAAAAAAAAACCCTCAAGATTCCGGTTTAGCCCTAACTGGTTTGGCTCAGTGGATAGAGCATCAGCCTGTGGACTAAAGGGTCCCAGGTTCAATTCGGTCAAGGGCACATGCCTGGGTTGTGGGCTTGATCCCCATTGGGGGACGTGCAGGAGGCGGCCAATCAATGATTCTCTCTCATCATTGATGTTTCTATCTCTCTTTTCCTCTTCCTTCCTCTCTGAAATCAATAAAGATACATTAAAAAAAATAAGATTCCAGTTTACCAGAAACTATAATATTTAAAATATTTGCATAGCATGTAACTAAAACTCCTTTCACTAAATTATTTTTACAGAACTACATTCTATCTTCAAATTATTTTCTAATTACTAAAAATATCACTTGCTCCAAAAATTGCAACAGAGCCTTTGAATGACAGGCAACAACCTTATAATCTTAAAATAACTAACAAAAAAGTACATCATCATATGATGAACAATTCTTAGATTTTAGAATTGCATAATTTTGCATGTGAGTTTTCTTGGGGCCCCACAAGTAAGATTAAACCCCATGGCTCTGTATGACAACCAGATATACTCAATAATGTTATGGGCTTATTCTTTTCATTATGAAGAAATCCAGTCAGGTTAGCTCAGAGTAAGAAGACTTGATTGTATACTTACATGTAGTAAAGGTCTAGAACTAGAATGAAAAGCATCATGTAAAGAGGCAACTCCAGGGAGCAGATTCTCTTCCCTCCCCTCTCATAGGCTACAATATCTTTTCTTTTTTTATTTTTAGTTTCTGGAGGCTTTTTTGCATATCTTTTCTACTCATCTCTCAGTTGACTTACTGCCAATTGACTTACTCTGGTTACTCATGCTTTACGGTAGTTCAAATATTTCACTTGAAGATGTGTTTATTCAATTTGAAAAGCAAATATTTACTGGGATGGACTATGTTGTAGGTATAGGTGACTTCATTTTGTCATGGCTCCAACTCTGTCTCATTTTCTGTCAGTCTCTCCCCTTTTATTTTGGCTCTTACACAAGCCTATTATATGCCTCTCTATACTTCCAAATTTAAGTTCTCTAAAAAGAAAATCAGTCTCTACTACAGAAGTTGTAAAATGTGGCACAAGGGTCATTTTAACTTGTCAGACCTGTTTTGTTTTAAGCTCATACACTGTGTAAGGATTTAAAAAAATTAACTCCTGCCTGTCCCATGTTGCTCAGTGGTTGAGCATCGACCCATGAACCAAGAGGTCACTGGTTTGATTCCCCGTCAGGGCACATGCACAAGTTGCGGGCTCAATCCTAGTAGAGGGTGTGCAGGAGGCAGCTAATCAATGATGTTTCTATCTTATTGATGTTTCTATCCCTCTCCCTTCCTCTCTAAAATCAATTAAAAAAACATATTTAAAAAATCAATTAACTTCCAAAACTTAAAAATTAGGAAACTTTTATCCTCTTAACCCACCCCCCACCCCCCAAAAAAAATAATCCTAATTTCTGTGACCTCTTGGAAAACAATAGAAATTCTTGCAACACTGGGAGTCCTTTTATTTTTCTTCTTCACAGAAACAATTACTTGGAGCTGATGAACTATATAGCCCCCCCTAGACAGAGCCTGTGCTGTATAGGGTGCCACCACTCCCAATCGTGTTCCACACTAAGCTGAGATTCTTTTGTCTGTGGGCACTGGCTTATTTTAAAGGAGAGCCTCTAAGCAGCAGAAAGTGAAGGACCTGCTACATCGGCCTCCTGCAGCCTTTCACCGTCCCTGAGTGACCTGCTCGCTTTCCACGGGCACCCCCTGGTCTGTCTCAGCACATAAGCCCATCATAGCACAGTGGCCAGCCCCGACGGGGCTTCCCTGGCATAAAGCACTGTTCCCTGACCCTGCACGTGAGGGCGACATTAAGACAGAAGGTGACTTAAGGCTTTTTCAACTTTATGATGGTGCGAAAGTGATAAGCATTCAGTAGAAACCGTATATTGAATTTTGAATTTTGACCTTTGCTGGGGCTAGTGATATGCAATATGACACTTTCTCACTCTCTCATGATGATTTTTCCAACTGCAGGTTAATAATGTAAGTGTCCTGATGAGAGGGAAAATAGGGGGGCAACTTGGGGGCTTACAGCCTAGTTCAGTATCCAGTTAAACAGTAATCTTGTTACAGAAAACCGAAGAAAAACAAAGCAATACTTAAAAAGATGGAGTTACATTTATTACGCGCGCGGGTCCAGAGGAAAATGTCTCTTAAATTCTGGGCCCAACATGCAGGAATTTTCCCTATTTATATGTTTTTACCTTCTTTGTCTCCCAAATATGGAGTATTTCTGGCCCCTTTTGCAAGTTCTTAAAGAGCCCCTATGTGCTGGGGCCCTTGAGACCTCAACCAGAGGCCTGGCCTGGCACCAGCACTGATAACCTTGTCTGGGGAAGGTTTAATGGCCTCTCTGAAGTGGGAGTAGTCTTAGCAAGCAAGAATTTACAGAAGCCAAATAGCAGGGTTAAAATTTCAAACAGCAGTTTTTATATAAGACTAGTAGCCCATTGCAAGAAGATTCCTGCAATAAGGCTTCCTGCTGCACTCTCCCCCGCCCTGCCTGCTTGCCTCCCTTCTCCGCTGGCCGACCCCGCCTGCTTGCTTCTCCGCAGCTTTGCTCCCTTCTGCAGTGCTTGGCTTCTTTCTACGCTGTCTTGATATGCAAATTAACCACCATCTTGGTTGGGTTAATTTGCATACTCGCCCTGATTGGCTGGTGGGTGTGGCTTGGGCGTAGCGAAGGTGAAGACCACATAGATGGTAGGTTAGGTTAAGCTCTGATGTTTGGTAGGTTAGGTGTATTATATTAAATGCATTTTTTAACTTTATTATATTAAATGATATTTTCAACTTATGATGGGTTTGTCAAGACATAACCTTATTGTAAGTTGAGGAGCATCTGTATAATTGCTTAATTAACAGAAGACACAGGTGATGCAATTTCTCTTACAAGAGGGTGAGGAGAGGCAGGCCAATATATGAATCTATTTGATTTAGTGTAATGAAAACAAGCTTTCATATATTTAAATAAAAAGCAATTCCATCAGAAGAGTCAACTTTTATCAGTAATGTGGTTCAACTACCATAAAAACCCTTTTAGGGTAATACCTCTGAAGCCTGAAGGGTGCATCTGTCCATCAGTACACTCCGAAGATCACATGAAATAGAGAGCTATGTGGTACTGAACCCCTGAGTCCTCACCATATTTTGAGAGCTGCCAAAACAGAACTCCCCAAAGATGTTTCTCCATGGAATGTTGATTTTACAGTCTCTGCTTCTAATCCTTTAAAGCAGGGTCGGCAAATTGCAACCCCTGGGCCAAACCCTGCCTCCCTGCCGCCTGTTTTTGTGAAGGAAGTCTTGTTGCAGCACAGCCATGCCTGTTTGTTTACTCTGGTCTCTGGCTGCTTTCACACACAAAGCCAGAGCTGAGTAACTGTGAAGAGACTCTGGCCCACGGAACCTGAAATATTTACTCTCTGACATGTCACAGAAAAAGTTTGCTTATCCCTGTTCTGAAGACATAGCTAGATACCCTAAATATACTACAAAGTAGCCCTTCTAATGGGTTATCCTTCTACCAATCTAAATTCTGTTTCAGGGTAATTCAATTCCCTCATTTGACCTTGACTGAAATGGACTACAACACGATTTCATCAATAACATATATTCACACTGAAATCTATTAGCAAACAATCAACTATGTCTTTCTTTTCTTTTTTTAATCTTTATTTTTTTTTTAATATATTTTATTGACTTTTTTTACAGAGAGGAAGGGAGAGGAACAGAGAGTTAGAAACATTGATGAGAGAGAATCATCGATCAGCTGCCTCCTGCACACCTCCCACTGGGGATGTGTCTGAACCAGGGTGCATGCCCCTGACTGTAATAGAACCGGGGACCCTTCAGTCTGCAGGCCAACACTCCATCCACTGAACCAAACCGGTTAGGGCTAATCTTTATTGTTGAAAGTATTACATTGACTCCCTCTAGCCTGCCCCCACCTCCTGCCCCAGGCCTTCACCACCCTATTGTCTGTGTCCATGCACATATGCACACACCTTCTTGATTGATCTCTTCCCACCCACCCCCACCTTCCCTCTGAGGTTCAACAGTCTGTTTGGATTGTGTCTTTCTGTAACTAAAACCCACATTTTATTTTACGCTAACCATATTCCCTGGATAAGTATTTGAATCAAAGTGAAGATCTTTCACAAACACTCGCCTAAGTCTTCGAGCTTAAATCCCATAAAAACTTTAGTATGACCCTGCTGAAGCAGAAGCACCAGCAACCTCAAGTTTTTGAGGCCCAGCTGGAAGAAAGAGAACATGCAATGGACGAATGGGAAGAGCTAATTTTCAGAAAAGTAATGGATTGGGAAGAAAGAAGCAAGAAGGGTGTCTTGAAAGACCAGCCTTCAGCGCAGGTGCAGCAGTAAGTAGCAATGCCACCTCTTCTCAGTTGCCATCTATCCATGACATTTCATCCATGCCTGCCACACCGAAGCTGGCCTCACACAGACAGCAGCCCTTACACCTCCCGGGACCCTTCGAAGGTTGTCAATGACGTTAGAAATAGCAAGCTTATCCTCAGTGAGGAACTCATGTCTCCATGGGCCTGCAGTGCCTGGGAGTTGGTGGGACTATAGAAAAAGTCCAAGGTCTGTGTGTAAGAAACACGATGCCCTGCCCCAGCTCAGTCCTAATAGCATTGTCTTCCTAGGTTATAAAGTGAAGCAGGTTACGACTGAAGAAAAAAGTGCAAGCCACTCTTCAGAGATTTTGTTCAAGGTCATTTCAGGTGAGCAATTAAAACGGATGGATATTTTTTAGGTTGTATGGTAATAGTAGTGACAATTTCTCATCCTCAGTAACTGTTGGGACTTATATGCATGTGACCACAAATGCTTGCTTGGACTTGCCATCTAGCACCTTGGAAATCAATATTAAAATGCCAAATAGTCTTCCAGGTAATGCTGCTTAAGAATTATCTCTTAATCCTCTTAAGTACTTTGGTGTTTATCCAGAAAAAATAAATTTATGTGTATTAATTGGCCACCATCATATTATCATCTCAACTTCTTTCATGGTGTGATTTATTCTATCTTTTGTATTTCAGAAAGAATATAATTAAATGGATTTAATAAATAAAAAATAAAACTTAAAAAACTCCATTTATTTTTAAACTTGTTTTGATCATGGCAAAATTCATTTATCAAGACTCATTCTGAAAAAGTGCATTTTTTTATACCTTCATGGATCACATCACCGATAACATTTGTAATTCACTATAAATATTTCTTTTAGAAGTAACTGCTATTTTTAGTAATGCCTATTTTGATATTTCCCATCTTTACTAGTCTCCATGCCTTCCTTATTTTCCTAGTGACTATGTATTCTGATACAGACATTCGTCTAGATAGTACAGTGGTCGGCAAATTCATTAGTCAACAGAACCAAATATGAACAGTACAACGATTGAAATTTCTCTTGAGAGCCGAAAACCGACTTCTGCGCATGGGCCACGAAGTTTCAATCGCACTATACGTGCGTGCCCACATGTGGTATTTTGTGGAAGAGCCACAATCAAGGGGCCAAAGAGCCGCATGTGGCTCGAGAGCCACAGTTTGCTGACCACTGAGATAGTAGATTGTGTTAGCACCGATGGAACAGGAGGTTCAATGTATGCTAGCATAGGCTTTTAACATCCACACTCTGTTAGAAACATCCTCAATAATTATTCCCCTAAAATAGATAATTCTCTTCTTTCAGTAACTTCAGAAAAATAATTACTTAAAATGAAAATGGAAATAAAATGTTTTTCTTTATTTCAGCAATAACCAGGTAGGAAGTATACTGGAAAGTTACGCCCTGCATAAAACAGCAAAGTATAAAATATATCATAGTTATCTAGAAAGGAATAATGTGAACATAGAAATATAACTAAAAAATTATTTTGAAATACTTAAAACAATAAATGTAGATATGTTAACTGGGTCATGGGAAGACAGTTGGTAAAACATTCTGGATGTTTGGGGGAGGGTATTTTAGAATAAGATTAACATTAAAAAAAAATCTTTATTGTTGAAAGTATTACATATGTTCCCTTTTTTCCCCATTGGCCCCCTCCAGCCCACCCTAGCCCCTTGCCCCTTGCCCAGAATAAGATTAACATTTAAATAGACTGAATAAAGCAGATGGCATTCCCTCCTGTGGGTGGGCCTCATCCAATCAGTTGAAGGGATAAACAGAACAAAAAGGCTGATGCTCCCTTGAGTAAGAGAGAATTCTTCTGCACCGATTGACGTGAAGGGAAACATTGACTCTTCCTGGGTCTCAAGGCTGCCAGCCTTCAGCTCTCCTGGGTGTTCAACTTGCCAATTCACCCTGCAGAGCTTGGGACTTCCTAATTGTGCATAATCATATAGCATTACACATTTATTGCTTCTGCTTCTCTAGAGAACCCTGACTAATACAGAGGAGAACTAATATGTTCCAGTTATTAGAGTCCAGTCAGGAAAAAAGTCAACCCAATTACACCAGAGAGGCATAAAGCTCTTAGGTGACTGAAAAGGTAGAACTAAACAACAGTAAAAACACCTACACAACTTCACAGAACCAGAGAGATAGCCAACCTCAGTAGCAGTTACCACCCCTAGGACTGAGGAAACAAAGGGAAGAAATTGACTTATTGATACTTTGAAGTTTTAGGAGAAACTTCAGACCTTTGAGGAGGGGGCAATGGTAGTTGGTGCTGAGGTCTCTGAGGGGGCATGGTGAGGCTGAATTTATGAGGGTTGGGAAATCTAAAAAATGGATACAATTGCTGCTATAATGAATTGCTGCTTCTAGGAGAAGAAATGTTGCTAGGGGGATGGCCTACCTGAAGCCACAGGAAGCAGAAAGAAGGAGCAAGTTCCTTGCCTCTTTGAGCTTTGCAGCCTTCCTCTAGCACCCCCTAGTGGCAGAGCCTGACACAGCCGCTAGCAAAGAAGAAATGTGGCTTTCAGAGCTCTATTTCACAAAGCAGGGTGTACAAGAGTGGGGTTGGGACTGAGAGACAATAGCATAGTAAATATACAGCAGATATCCATTTTTTCTCAAGTACGTTTATAGACATAAATGGATTGTTGGTAGAATGACGGTAATTTAAAATATTTTAAAGGTCAAGTGTAATTTTTAAAAAGACAGGCAAAGGCATTCAACAAATATAAGTGGTTTTAGCATCATGAACTTGTAAAAGAATAATACTCTGAATCATAACAGGTATGTAGTGTAAATTAATTAACTAAAAGAAGTTGTTGAGAAATACTGTTATATCTTCAAACTTGTAATGATTAATCAATACATGATATTAGGAATAAATTTGAGATATCCTTATCTTATATATCACACTTAAAACCAAATTCATTTTCAGTTTAACTAAAATTTCAAGTATACATGATAACACTAAGAAAATAATGGTGACTATTTACTTGATGTCAGGGTATAGAAAGAATGTAGAAGCATACAAAGAAAGGAAAACATGAAGGGAAGAGTTGCACTGACTACATATAATGTATGACCTCTAGAAACAAAGTCATTACATGCAAAAATGAAAGGGATAATGATCCTAGAGACCATTTTGAAAATGTATACAAAACAAGAGATACAGTTCTTGTCATCACCCCAAATTTATAAATACATAATAAATACAAACAATTCTCCCTAGAAGAATGAGCAAGATATCTGAAATATCTGAATAACAAGAAAGAAGAAATAAACATGGCAAAATATATTAAAAGTTAATCCTCCTTAGTAACTAGAGATATGCATATAAAATTTAAAAATTATGTATTTTGTATGAAATTGGCCAAGGCAATATCTAATACTGGCAATAATAAAAGTGTTTTCACATTTGCATGTAGTAATAAATTGGTACAACCTGCTTAGAATACAAGATAGCAATAGTGCCATACAATCTTAAATAACTTTCCCATTTCTAGGAATCTAACATAAGGAAATGAAGAGAAGTATAATAAAAGGCTTGGTAATGGTTCATGCAATGCAATTTTCTGTTATAGTAATAGAAAACTGTAAATAAAATAAATGTCAAGCCATAAGAAAATTAGAGTATAGCCATGTGATGAAATATTATGTAGAGATTGAAAAATGTGTTCTGTAAATAAATAGTTTGAAACTCAGAAAACTTTCAAGACATGCAAGGTTAAAAATTAAATCAAAATAATGATTTTGTATTCTTGATAATATACAAAAAATTAATTACCATGGTCTCAGAATGATGAAATGATAGGTGATTGTTTTATTTCTTAAAATATTTTGAAAACCATTCATAAAATCAGACTACTAAAGCATAGGTGTGTTGTTTTTTTAATCTAAGACTGTTTAAGGGAAATTTATTCAGAAGTTGAACACTATTTTCAGAGCCAGTAGATTTCCTCATTAGTCCCCAAAAGAAAATTTAGAGAGACTTGCGAGGATTCCTGCAATAACAAAATAAAAAGATCCAGTCTTCTAAATGTCAACTGTTTGTTCTTTAAAATTCAATAGAATATAAGCATGTTTTCTAGCAAGTAGCATTTGCCAAATATCAACTATGAAATTCTATTTTCTAGGTTAAGTAACAAGTTAATGCCATTCATATTTTTATTGTTCTAAACTTAATTTATTCTCTTCTTCCCTGAGCTCCACATTCCCACATTTAACTGTCTGCCTAGGATCTAACCTTAGAAGTTAGATAGAGTTCACCACTGAACATGTGCATAAAAAATAAATTTTGGCCGAAACCGGTTTGGCTCAGTGGATAGAGCGTCGGCCTGCGGACTCAAGGTTCCCAGGTTCGATTCCGGTCAAGGGCATGTACCTTGGTTGCGGGCACATCCCCGGTAGGGGGTGTGCAAGAGGCAGCTGATTGATGTTTCTCTCTCATCGATGTTTCTAATTCTCTATCCCTCTCTCTCTTCCTCTCTGTAAAAAAAAAAATCAATAAAATATATATATATTTTTTTAATATATTTTATTGATTTTTTACAGAGAGGAAGGGAGAGGGATAGAGAGCTAGAAACATCGATGAGAGAGAAGCATCGACCAGCTGCCTCCTGCACACCCCCTACCGGGGATGTGCCTGCAGCCAATGTACATGCCCTTGACCGGAATCGAACCTGGGACCTTTCAGTCCGCAGACCGACGCTCTATCCATTGAGCCAAACCGGTTTTGGCTAAAATATATTTTTTAAAAAATAAATTTTTATTCCCTCTGATCTGTCCTAGCTCCTCAGCACCTTCCATCAGCAGCTTCCTCCTCCTCATTTTCTCAAGAACACATCTAATTATTCATGCCAAAATTTGACGTTTTTCTCTAACTCCAGTTCTATACTTAATCCATCCAGTCCTAACCTGATTAAATGCTTCTACCTGGGTCTAAATAGAAGACTATTGAAAAAGCCTTCTATCTTATTTCCTTTCTTACACTATTGCTCATCCTCCCAATTGCCCATTTGTCACAAAATAGCTTCAGTGGCTATTAAAAATATTAGTTAGATGATCATTCTCTGGCTTAAGAATCTCCAAATGTTTCTTTCTTAATGGGGAATGAAGTACAAAGAATTTATATGACAGTTGATTCTAAGGAACACCAATAGGAGACTGGGGACATAAGATATAAAAAGGGGAAAAGCCATAAATGGTGCATTACCAAGAACGTTGCCACTAGGAGCAATTCAGATTATTGGCAAAATTCAGTTCCTTGTGGTTTTAGGACTGCAATTCCCTGTAAAGTTCTTGCTGGATATCATCTGGGTGCCACATTCAGTTCCCTAAGTGTGTTTGCATTCCTTGCCAAATGGCCTCTTCAAGCCAGCAACAGTACATCAAATCATTCTGGACTTGTCATCAGTCAGAGAAAATTGTCTGCTTGCTTTTAAGGGCTCATGTGATTAAATACATCCAGATAACCATCCTATCTTAAGAACAACTAATTTTGGATATTAATCATATATGCAAAAAAAATCCCTTCACAGAAAAACCTAGATTAGTGTTAGTCTGAATATCTAGGAATACACACACACACACACACACACACACACACACACACACACACACTAGGGGCTGGGAATCTTGGGGGCCCATCTTAGAATTCTACCTAGCATACCATCCCAATGTTCTATCAGTCTACTAGCTTCTCCATAATATTCACATAAGACAGGAGCCATGGATTCCATGGCCATAGGCCCATTGTCACACCTCATTTAAAAAAAAAAAAGTGAGTTCCTTGGTCTAAGGCTATTTTATGCTGAATCACATCTTGATAAATCAAGATCAATTGATTTCAAGAGATTCCTTGAATAATGGTGCTAGCTATGCTGCTGTTGGCATGAAATGTAAACCCATACCCATAATATGTGTCCATCTAAATAACGATGAATTGATGCCCCTTCATATGTGGAAGAGGTCTGGTGTAATCAACTTGTTCCAAGTTGCTTATTAATCTCTTGGAAGAATTGGACCTCAGAACTTTTCCCTAAGGCTGGTTAGATGTTGAGCAACAATAGTAGCTATATGCCTTAGATCCATGCATATTCTTCATCCTTGCTCCAAGGGCCTC